>NC_056032.1:43294171-43933509 GCF_004379255.2 Salvia splendens
TTAACATATTATTAAATTACTTATAATAAGCATTTAGTTATAGAATTATAGAATAAGTAAAATCATTAAATTCCTTGCAAGTTGAACCAATTTAATTTCGGCAGATGTTTCAAGGTAATTGGTATAAATTGAGCCGTATGCCATGATTGAAAATTATTTATTAATTAATAAACGCTTCTAGAGTAATTAGTATGAATTGAACCGTTTTCCATGATTTAAAATTAATTATTTATTAATGGATATCTAAATTTTGCAGTTATAATATTGAAATGTCAAATAAATTATAACATAGTATTATTTAATCTATAATAAATGTCATTTAGCTCACTAAAAGTCATTAAAAATATCACACACTACAAAAATCTTGTACAAATACCAATTTCAATAATCAGAAAATTTATTCTATCCTTTGTGTGTGTTATATATTCTTTATTAAGCTTCATATACTTCTTTGTTGTTTATGTATTTTTATCCTATTCAATCTACATATTATTACAGACAATACAAAGAAGATGATCGACAATTTTACATAATCTTTATATTTTTTTTGCAGCAATCTATAACTAACAAATGGAGAACTTGCCACAAGGAGAAGAAGAAAAGAATAGGTGTAACAAGAATACAATAGAGGTGTGTGCTTTTAAATTTTTTTCGAAGCTATAGCTACAGTGTTCCAATTTTGATCATTATCCAGTTTATGAAAATTTTTAGCCAAAGTTTGATTTATGGTTTAGGGCTATCTTGGTTGATTCGTTCGGTGAAATATGTAAGACAGGTCGTCTAATTACGTTCTTTTGAAGATTCTTCATATTGGATTTGATTTTACATATTAATTGCTTGGCCACATTTTGTATTTTGAGGCTCTATATATTTAGCAACAATTATTTTATGGATTAGGAGTATATTTTACAAACGTGAGGTTGTAGCCATATCCTCTGCTCGGCCGTCATTTTCTCACGTAAATTAATTAGCTTCTGCCACATGAAAATGTAATCAATCTGCTTTTATAGTGTGCTATACATTTCTTACCTATGCATATATATAAAGGAAGGGGGAGTTTTGGCATTATTTACAAAACTGCCATTTTAATTTAAAAAATAAAAATTGTTGATTATTGGAGGAGAAATGAACGAATAAAATCTTGGAGCTTAAATATTTTTGTTTTCAACCCAAAATAGAATAATAGATCAACAAAGTAGAATTGAACTGGGACGGAAGGAGAATTTTATTGATAGTTGGCTCATTTGTTAATCATGATAAATATATTTTAAAATTAAGGGTTTAGGATTTAGGTTTCAAGGTTTGAGTTTTTAGTGTATAGGGTCACTATATTGCACTGAAATGAAGCTCGACTAGGAAGTGTCTCACCAGTGCAATCTTAAATTATTGCAACGTAAACTTGCTCCTGCAGTTATAACTCAACAGTTAATTCATATTTCACATAATTAAAAAGTGTTTTAATTTTAAGTCTGATATTGAAATGTCAAAACAGTTTATTAAAATGTCAACACAAATATGTGTTGAAATTTTAATGTGATCGTATGACATTTTAAGAAAAGTTAGCATTTAAACGCACTCTTGTGGCCATGTGGGGTTAATGTGATTGAGAAAGTATAATCCAACTCGAATATTCTTTTGTTTAACATTTCATAAATTTTATTTCGCATAATGAAATAAATATGAAGAAATTAAAATGACTCGTGCGATGCACGGGAGTGATACTAGTAATAATAGGGTCTCACTATCCAGTAACACTACTTTAACTATCATTCTGTTCATTTCTTTTAATTTACCAATTTTGTCTTAATTCTCGTGTCATACCATATGCTCATATTTTTATGGGACGGAGGGAGTATAAGATTTATAGATTATTAATATGATTTAATATGATTTCTAGATTATTTGATTTATTTATATATAGTATTTTATTTGATTTTTGAATGTTATTTAAAATCGAATATTATATGTTCTTCAACGTAAATTGCGTGTAGGAACCTAAAGTCCTTTCACAATTAAGGATAGTTTGACATATTAGAAAATATTTCTCATTTGATAGGAAATAATTGAACTGATGCCTATGGAAAAACAAATAAGTCAAATTTAGGTTGTAAAAGTAAAATCTTGCATTCGTTTATTATTCCTAGACAAATTTCTGAACTACATTGATTTCAACTTATTGGACATTAATGTACTACACAATTATAGTTTCAAATTTGTAACAAGTTTTACTTACAATTACTGGTGAGATTTGAACTTTTGATAATTTTCTTCATAAAGACTCATTTTATCACTAAGTCGTCATAAAAAAAAGAAAAGAATATGGGAGTGACAAATAAAACTTTGTGTATGTAAATTCATGATAATAATTTTATTTAAAACTTATAGATTTTCATTACATTTAATACCCAATAATCATTGGTAAATTCAATATGAATTGGGGCATGACCATGCCAAATTATGATAACTCAATGGTATTTACTAGTAGTATTTAGTTTTACCTACCATAAAAATTTGAATATGTTTATTTCTTAATTATTAAAGACATCAGCAACAACACAAACTAAAACTACATTTCACTTTATTTATTGAGCATACACTTATTATTTTCCTCATATTCATAGCATTTATATCGCATTTCATTTTCACGTACTTTAGCATTTATTATATTATATTATATTATATTATATTATATTATATTATATTATATTATATTATATTATATTATATTATATTATATTCGTCGCATTAACATAAATTTTTGTAGAAATTAGTTTTGGTGGAATAATGCATAAACGATTTATTTAAAGCAGTGGCGGTGAGACAACGGCGAGTGAGGGTGAAATCCGTAATTTCATATTCTGCTACTGCAAAAGTCGAAGACAGTATAATTAATTTCATAAATGTTTGACTAATCTCAGAGTAATTAATTTAATAAATGTTGGGCCTTTAATTTAGCAAGTTTGTCCATGCATTGTCGTCTCATTCATTCATCATTACCAAATTCAATTATGTTTTAACAAATTCAAAATAAATTCATTTTTAATTCAATTACCCTTTCAATTTTTATGATTAATTAAAGGCGCCGATGATTTTGTCACCTAACCAACATATATATGTCTCCATTTTATTCTTTTTTATCTCTCATTTTTTTAATAGACGATTTTTTAGGTAAAGATAAAAAAAAATTATTGGTATTAAATACTACTACTACTACTCTATACGTATAGGGATCACTCTATTTTAAATATTTACAGCGTTGTATATAGAGTCAATTACTTTATAGTAGTAGTAAAATTAAATTTATTAGTTGAAAAATAAAATTGTTGCTCGTATTTTATAAAAATATCATTAATTAGGTTAGAAATTAGTAGAGGTGCTGTCGCGTCAATTTATTCAGTTTGGCTCTGTTTCTGAGGTGAAAATGAAATGAAATTATCGATATTATCATTATCTGAGATTCGATTGGAAAAGGAAAGCGTAGCAAATCTTTGTTCGCAATTAATGTCCCTTACTCGATTTGACTCTTGATCACCATCTCATCGATATGTCCATTTCAATAAATTCACTATTGAATGGGTAAATTATTTTTTTATATATTGTGTTTAAGTGTATTTTAAATACTCCTATTTTATAAAGAGGAATAGTAACTATTATTCGTTATTCCCTTTTTTCAATACGACCGATAGATAATTGGAAAGTAAATTTGCCATTGTTAAGTCAAACACATTGAAGAAATTATCATAGCGTTTAAAGCTATAGATACATCATAGCGATCAAATATTAAGCAATGAATGACATATGAAAAATAAAAATAAACGTAGAAAGAATCACACTTTAGAATCTGGCAACATTCCTAAAATCAAATTTAATAGTTTTCTAAAATTTGTGGGCAGAAGAATGGGACACAATAAAAGATTGTATCAAATTTCGTGGTAATAGTATTTTTTTCAATCATAGTGCTAAAGACTAAAACATCTTATCTTATGAAAGGCAGTACTCATTGTTAACTGGTGGCTGGAGTTTTTCTTTTATCGATTCCTTGCATCAATTCCTTCATTTATCGATTAAAAATAAAAATAATTTTGATTTCATAATATTTTTGAAACAATTTAACAAATTAAATGATGAATTAATTCGAAAACTAGCTAGGTTAGGCAAAAGAAAATATTAGGCACCCCCTCCTTGATAGCTCGGCCGAAAGAACCTAACCTAATTTCCCAAGCCTATCATAGGACACATGATGTGCAACATCTATGGTAGTAATAATTACTATTAACCAAATTAATGAGGCAAAAAAGACTAAGAATGAAGTAGTCATCAAATTAATACTAGTATGCTAATCTATATGTAGGCCCTACGCATGAAGATCAACGGTACACTATTTTATGATTATTAGAATCATATTTAATTGAATTATGGATCATGTTCTGATTAAGTTTTGTCAATTAGATTAAACGTCACCGCATTATATGGAATTTGTGGGATCAAACACATTGAAGAAGATTGTTGTTAGCTTCAGAGAATAAATGTGATGCGACAATAGTCGCTGACAATGAATGACACACAAAGAACATAAATAAAATTTGACACTAAAAGATCAGGATACTGTTGCCGCAACATTAGATCGGTGTTAGCTCCCAAAGACATATTTAGCGTATTAGATACAAGTTCACATTAAATGAAAATTCTAAGTAACAAAATTAGAATGCATAGATGGAATCCGACTTAATTTTTGCTAATTCTTTGATGAAATGGGAATATTAGGTTTTCAACAAAGACCGATTAGCCAAATAGATATACTCCTATAAAATAACATAATCAGTTTTTTTTTAAAAGAATGAGTAAAAATACATACTTATAAGTTCAGGACATTCGTATTTTTTTTAACAAAACTGAAAATAACTATTTAACCTATTTAAAATAACTACTCTACTCGAGTTTTCATACTTGTGCCACAGTTACTTCAGTATGGAACCTTTAGTATGATTGGCCATTATTTTCAAAACATTTTTTTCATATCTTCCAATCAATTTGTAATAATGGCAATTACGGTTTTCGGTTGGTCCCTTTCATTATAAAAGAGTTATATAGTCGGTTAAAAAAACACTTAGTGGCTAATCACGAACCAATTAATTTATCTAGTTTTGATTTATAAATTCAAATCGAAGCTTATTTGTAATAATCGGAGGGAGTATTCTTTTATTTTTCTTTAATTTTCCATATACATTTTCATGTAAATTAATATTGAGATAATTGCCACATGGGGTGGTGGCGCAGTTGGCTAGCGCGTAGGTCTCATAGCTATAGTTGAGTCATCCGTCGAGAGTTCTCGATCCTCTCTCCCCCCATTTTTTGTCATTTTAGTCTCTCACACCCCAATTCTTGTGATTTTATTTTGAGTGATGCTAAATGGCCATAACGTGGCCAGCCATAAAAATAAAATATTAATAAAAATCTGTACATTTAATGCTAGTTTTACTTGAAACTTGTTCATCTTAAAAGTATCAATTTTTTAAGACTAATTTACCCTTGTGCATAAATAGGGAGTAGAGTAACAAGAATTTTATTTTAATGTACATAAACACTATATATAATTACTCCCGTACGTAAGATTATTGGTTGTCACGTTATGTATCAAACTTGTCTTTTGTCTGTACTTCAATTATAAATTTTGATCTAATAATAAAGGAAACTCGTGAAACAAGCTAAAGAGTCGCCATTCGTCTGTCATTTATTTATTTCTATATTATAGTTGTGTATTTTATAATGTATTAGTCGATAATAGCTTTAAGAATAGTCATATAGTACACAGATGAATTATATCGATTGACACTAAGTTAATTATCTCATATTTAGTTTAAGTAGCAAAGTTGAGACACATTGGTACTTTTCTTTTGTTTTGTTGTTGGGTGTGTTGTAATAATTGAAAATAAACTTAATTTTTAGTAATATAATCCAAATGTAGGTAAAAATATCTACATATTAATTCATAATATTACATGACTCCATGTGCTAATAATATATTAGCAACAATATATTAATATGAAGCTGTGTTTATAATTTTTAATATTTGATATTATTATTGGTATCGTCAATATAACCTACAGTATATTCTTGTAACAAAATTTTAAATGATATCATAATATAGTTTGAAGTAAAAAATTGAGAAAAGGGTAATTAAGTAAAATTATCTTAGCACTAACTATTACTATTAATTTATTGCATTGACTTTTATAATTATTTACAAAAATGTCATTGTGTGGCTGGCCACATTATGGCTGCATAGCATTACTCTTTTATTTTTGGCTTATCTTCCTTCTTGTTAGTATTAAATATACCTTGAATAATAATAGTATGTCTATAATTAATAAAAATAATTATCAATGGGTATTATATAAGGGTTGATCATTTGTTTTCATACAATAAAAAAGTTCAATTTTATTGGACTTGCTCAACCCTGTTGAGGAGTAGAACGTGAGATAGTACTTAATTAAAAAAGTTCTACGGCACAATGAATTTAGCCATGAAACCAAGTGAGATTTATTACAGTAGTATATAGTGGTAATTAGGAGTAGTATTATTTAATAATCCTTTTTTCATAAAAAATTTGCCACATTAGCCAAATAGAGCTTCCATGTAGAGAGAGAGAGAGAGAAAAATGACTACAAAAAGGAAAGTCTTTATCAATTTCCGAATTATCTGATGAAGTACAAAATTAAAGTAAAAATAAAAAACAGGTTTTGGATTGAACACCATACAAGTTCTCTTTCACCCTCACAAAATGAAACAGAACATCACATACATTCTCCGATTTCAAGTATGGGAAGAAAACTATCTATGCTTCACCAGCACTCTCCTCTGCATTCTCTTCCGCAGCATCATTTTCATCCTTGGATCTCGATTCCATGTCCACTTCCAGGCCCTTCGTCTCATCAGTATCTTGCACTTCAGGCTCGGCAGTAGGTGCAACCACCTCATCTCCAGCTGCAACAGCATCAGCCTCGACCGTGTCCTTGGTGACAGCAGCTTTCTCTTCAGCTGCATCGATCTCTTGCATTGCTGTTGCATCAGCCTCAGACTCGACTGTGTCCTTGGTGACAGCTTCTTCAGCTGCATCGGGCTTTTGCATTGCTACGTCCTTGGGAGCTTCAAGATCAGGTGCAACAGATTGATCTTGAGTTGTGTCAATGGCATCCATGGCAGTGTCGTCGTCTTTTCCAGCGTTTTCAAGATCCCTTTCTGCTTGCAGTCTATATGCATTTACCAAATGCTGAACTCTTTCTAGTTCAGCCATCCGATCGCCGTACCGTTTCTGTAAAGTGCGCTCGAGGTCCTTCTGCTTCTGAACCTCTTCCCAGAGGTTGCTGATCCTGTATGTTGCCGCTAGAGTTTCTTGCTTACTCAAAGCTTGGAAGCATTCTAGCTCGGTTCCTGCAGTGTCCATCTGCTTGAAGGTTGCCTCCACTTGTGCCCAAAGTTTATTACACCTCATCTGATCAGTCAGAAACAATCTAATTCAGAAATTGGATATCTAACACAATTCATAAATCATACAACCAAAATCAAGAATCTAATCTTGATTGAAACAAATTACGTCAAATAAGTAAAAGATTCTCAGATTTAAATACAAATTCACACAAGCTATAGATAGCGATATCCATTCATGTAACATGGGACCAAAAATGTCAGATCATGGAGCTTCTTGTAGAGTTTCTGTATATTTAGGTAGGCAAGTTTATGATTTTTTTTATAAAAGTTCAACGGCCAAAGGGAAATTACACAACACAAATGCATTCAGAAAGTACATCATGAAGAAGGTTATACTCCCTACGTCCCAAGGTAGATGTCACACTTTCCTTTTTAGTTTGTCCCACAAAAGATGTCACATTTCTTCTTTTGGAAAAAATTTCCTCTCACATCAATTATAAATTTATATTTTCTCTCACCACTTAACACACAAAATAACATCTCCTAAAATCCCATGCCATCTCCTCCCAAGGGTGACATCTACCTTGGGATGGAGAGAGTACCTGATAACCATTAGTTAAAACTTTAATCTTCTGCTCATGCCGTTGTGCTTTTTTAGTCTCATCGTCCATCTTCTTCTTCACATGTTCAAATTCATTCTGCAGGGAGGCAAGTTTCTCCGCATGGGTGGCAACACTTGCTAGACCGAAGCCATCGCGTGTAGGGAAGTACATCATATCATCTAAGCATGTTTTATGTGCTTCCACATAGCCTTCAAAAGATTCATTCTCATGGCCCATAGCAACACGTAGATATTGGACCTCATCTTCTATAAGTTTATCTGCCTGCATAATATAATCTTACTTGAGAAAAATCCAATTTGAAGGTGGGGCTTGAGAGTGACAAAAATATGAATGAAAGACGCAGAGGAAAACATCTCTCCGCATAAATAATTTCATATTGCTTACAAGAAAATCAAGAGAAACTTATTAAGAAGCATATGAAACGATTTTTCATCTCCAGAAGGCCATCATCAAATCATCAACATATAACATAATTCTGCCAACTTACATAAATAAATCAATCAAACACTTAAATTTTGCCATAGTACCATAATAGCAAATACTATATCACAAGGATCATTAAGTAATTCAAACAACAGGAATCTAAGCATAAAAATAGAAACATGGGCTCAGTTTGTGCCACACAAAATGTGATATTTGAATGATTTAACTAACTTATTAGATCAATGAAAGCAAAATTTTCACAACAGTAACTTTAACAAATGTTCTTGCATAGAGTTAATGGTAAAAGCACAAATATTCTCCAAGTCAACTTGAAACTCCAAAAATTTTTAAAGTGCCCTGGAAAATACATCAAATATACAATTTGAATTGCATACCTCTTTTAGCTCCTCTTCTTCAAACTTGTCAATTGTTGGCACATCTACAGAATTCCCTTTTGCAACATGTTTACCTTTCTTCTTCTCCTTGGTTGCTTTCTCATCCAGGGGATATTTTATATTATCATGCTCTAACAGAGACAAAAGCTCCTTCCTTATTAATTCATCAGCCTGCTCAACTAAAGTTGACGGGACAACGGAACTCTTGTCTTCATCAGATCTCATCAAAGTGTTTCTAATGAGGTCCAACGAAGCCACAGGAGGTCTTGGCAGCTCCCTCTGCAGTACTTTTGACCTTTTCTTGAGTAATGCTTGCTGCCTTGCTTCTTCCTCGGCCTTCTCTCTAGCAATTCTATCTGACATGTCTTCCTCGATCTTCTCTTCAAGTTCTTCATCTTCTTCAGCCAATGGTTGAATAACTATTTGGTAGTCATTCTTGGGTTGTGGGAGATTTTTCAGACCAAAAAGGAGTTCCTTTTTTGAATCAGACTGTCTCACTTTGGAAATGTCATGCATATCAATATCTTCATTTATACGCAGCTCATCCCTCATTGAAGTTCCTTTTGGAGTCAAACCAACAGCATATACATCACGTGTGGGTGTCATCCCGATTCTGGGAGTGAGACCTGGCCCTCCAGGAGTAGCACCTCCAGGAGTAGCAGACGGAGTCATTAGAGGATTTGGTGTTGCAATATCCTTTTTCTTCGGAGTCACCCCAGAAAAGTCTGAAGGGTGCAGCATGGGATTATCCCCACCAAGCAATGGAGTCTGAGACAAAGTCAACCTCCGCTGGTTCTCTGCTTCCATCATAATAGCATCCTGCTTTCCTGCAGGAGTCCTTTGAGGGGTTCTCCCTGGAGTCATTCCATATCTCGGAGTTTGCGCATAATTTGCAAGAAGAGCACGTGTTGCAGCATTTCCTTCTGTGAGTTCTTCATTTCCAAGAAGATCACTAGCAATTCCCATCTTAGCAATTGCCTCCAACTCATGGTCAGGAATCTGTGGGGCTGGGAGATTTAACCTGGACCTTTTTCGAACTGCTTCAGGATCATTAAGTTTATTTGCTTGCAAAATTGCAGATGGAGCATCCTGCCTCTCTGCTATTTTATTTCTTGCGATGTCCTGCTTTCTCAATCGAGCTTCTTTGTCAACTCTTCTTTCACCTTCCAACTCCTCGATTGTTGTTGGAAACTTGACTAATTCAGCTGGCCGATCTTCATCAGCAATATCATAAAATCCAGGTGGAGGCCTCTTTTCAAAAGGAATTTCAGCATTGTAATCAATTCCTTTTCTCTTTCTCTTCTTATGGCGAAGGTTAATTCCAGCAGCTTTAAGCTCTCTTCTTTTCTGCAATGAAGCAAGCCTGCGAGCCTCTTCAAGCTGTTTCTCTCGGGCTTTCCTTTTTGCCTTCTTACCCCTAGTGTTGGCTAACCGAGCCCGAGCTTCAGAAAGCATCTCCTTTTCATCTTCATCCATATCTACAGGATCAGGACGAGCAGGCTTCGATTCTGGATTGGGGTCAATCTCTCCAGGGCGCAATTTTCTCGGGTCATCACCAGGTTCATAGTTCTCATCCTTGGCACAGGCTGCATCCAAAAGCTTTTCATATCTCTCCAAGCACTGTGATGGAGTACGCCCAACGATAGGGGCAATCGTCCTCCACTGGGTGGGCATGAGTTTAGCCAAATGTAATAACTTCTCATCTTCTTCACGGGTCCACTCAGTCTGCAATGTTACGGAGGGCAGGGTATCATTTAAAGATCACAAATGATGAAAGTTATCAGCATAAGAAAGTTAGAAGCTATAGCATTCATGAATAACTTTTATGCTCTAATTGTCTACTAAAAGATTGTCCCATGTTATAATCATCCCACGTCTACTCCAATATGTCAATTTCCAAATTCCTAAGTAGGTTTTCCACATGAAGTATTTCTATTAAATGTGCAACATCTGAAACAGATAACAAAATATAACCAGCACCAAAATAGAATTAGCAATCAATCAAATAAAAAATACAAACTAGGCAACCCTCTAGTAACATAGAACATTCAATCAGATATAAATAAAAACAAATAAAAAAATAGTTCAAATCTTGCTTCATTAAAGAACAGAGGGATCAACGAA
Source organism: Salvia splendens (assembly GCF_004379255.2). Taxonomy (NCBI): domain Eukaryota; kingdom Viridiplantae; phylum Streptophyta; class Magnoliopsida; order Lamiales; family Lamiaceae; genus Salvia; species Salvia splendens. The sequence continues at coordinate 43,305,165 of NC_056032.1, forward strand.
CCCTTCATATCAAATCCAAAATAAATAAAAAACTGAACATTTCAAAATCTTGCAAGATGGAGTACCTTTTTGATTGAGGGATCCAGCCACTCATACCAGCGGGCCTTGCACTGTTTGGCCGACTTCCGGACCAACAGAGAAGAAATTCTGGCCCATTGATTCTTCCCATATTTCATAACAGCAGCCTTGAGAATTTCATCTTCTGTGTTCTTCCACACACCTCCCTTTATCATAATCCTCATTTTGCCAGTGAAATTTTACAACTACAATGGAGTGAATGGACTAATACGACAAATCGAAGGGTTTCTTCTGAGGGTTTAATATTTAGCTACTCTCTCAATCCTCTCAATCCAGGAATCAAGTCAGATTATTTAGTCAAATTCTGCAAAAACAATATAATTTGGGAATTAGTATTCTAATAACAACTCATCAAAACAACTTCTGCAACATCAAACACTTGTGCAATTTCTCAATCCTAGTTTATAAGCTGATTTCATTATCGATATTCGATCTTGCCATACTAAAACAAGCTCTACAATTACAAAATACGTAGCTACTGATTTAAAATGCCTTAAAATAGACACGGAAAGCCTACAATTACAGCAACTAGTTTCGTTGTCAATCTTCGTGAATCGTTACAAGCCAGCAACACAACAATTTTCACTTCATTCGCACGACACCGACAACAATTTCCTACACATTATTTCATACTACTATTTGACTCCGTAGGCTTCAAAAATCTAACCTAGAACTAGAAATAAATAAAAAAGAAACACGTGATAATCGGTTTGCTAATTGGAGTATTTCCTTACCAAATCAGCTGATTCTCGAAAGCGATTCTTGATTGAACGAGGTGTTGAATCTCGGACGATTCAGCGATGCGCGGGATGGTTGAGTTGGAGATGTGCCTGTGCCCGTCCTTCTTCTCGGCAGGGGATAGATTGTGCGTTATGGCGGAGAACGGAGGATATTGTCCGCGGAGAAAGGAATCCGGCCGCGAGCGGGCGGCGGTGATGAGGACGCCGGGATTTTGAGGAAGAAGAGGGAAGGTATTTGGGGATTTCAATGATGCGAGGGAATGACAATAGAGAGAGAAGGGGGGTGAGAAGCATTGGCCTTTTTTGTTGGGCTGGGCTTAAGGTGTAAAATAATCTGAAATTTGGTTGTTTTGCTCTAAAAAATTCTCATTATTATAAGAGAATAAATTCAAATTTCATAAAAAAAATTTAACTATAATTTTAAAAGTTACTTAATTAACAAAATTTTGACAAAATTGATCTTTTCGACAATTTATCCAAAGTACAATACACTAAAAAAGTGTTACTACTATTTTCAGTTTTAGAATTGTTACGTCACTCTAATCGTGGCTCAAATTTTATGATTTTTTTTTGGATTTTAGAAAATCATTCTGAAACAAATTGAAATTCAAAATACTATGGAGAAAAAGAAATGCGATACGATTCATAAATCGAAAAGGTTATGCTACAAATCTTCATGCTTAATTGATGAAATTAATCATTTTCATTCCTTTGGCAATCAGGACATTGTCGGTTATATCATTTCGATTTAATTAGCATTAATAAAAGTAGAAAAAAGACGAAATTGTTAGTTATGGCTCTTGATTCGTCGTATCGATTATGACATTTGGATTTTTCTTGTTGTTTACTGTCACCGATCGCCGCCGGTGATGGTTCTTCGACCGCTTGCAGAAATGATTTCCCAATGGTATAACAAAAACCTCAATAAAAAAAATTTGTCAATATTATTTTTTTGCTGATCAGCAATTTATAATTTCGGTTTCATATACGGTAATTATTTTTTGTGTCGATATCTCTGTAGCCATTACAAGGGTTGAAAGAAATGAAATTGTTTAACTGTGTTGGTTTTTCTTAGCCAGTTTTACTTTTCCTTTGATTTTGTTGAATGTAATGAGGTTCTGTTATAAGGTGCAAGGAGCTGAATTAATTAAGCAAGAGGGATATGCATGAAATTACTTGATCAATGGTGCATTTAAGGTCTGTGAGGGAGTGAGAACACAAATTCTGATGTGAAGGAATTGGAAATGAATTTAGGCTGTATTGGATTTGATAGAGAAACTTTAGAAGACAATATTAACTTATGACACAATTGGTGGATTTCAACTCCATTGAGATTGAGAATGACACAAACATAGGGCTAATCATTTAGATTTTGTATAATTAGCCTATACAAGCTTCAAGTGTCTGTTACTTTTTTTCTTTGGATACAAACCCAATTTGATCTAATTTTTTTGCTGAGGTACTACCTAAATAACCAGAATGATATGCTTGTTTTGGAATAATGCAAGTTTTTATTTCATTTCTCTTTTCCTTTTTCCAGGTTAAGGTTAAGAAGTGGGTAAATGGTGATGAAAAGGGGCCACTTTTTGGGCTTAATGCGGCTTTTGGCCCTATCTTACCTGAGGAACTCAAACAAGCACAAAGATTGCCAGCCAACTTTCTAGAACCTGCTACTGGTTGTTCACCCTCATCCTCGAAGGTACTGTCTGTGCATCTTCTGTTACTTTCGTCATCTATGTATAGATGACCACTGGTGACGTGGTCGGGTATGTTGGCCTATTAGTACTAGTAATTTTTATAGATAGAACAATGATGCACTTGGCTTATGTTGCATTCTCATTTGAGAGACCAACACAAGCTGAAAGGTGTTATGCTTTAGAGGTAAAACTGAATGCTGAGTATACAAATTGAGAAAGTTGAAAGAAACACCGTGATGTGATATATACAGATTCTATCTTATGAAGACACCGGGTGAAAATTTGGATGAAGTAAATTTCTCTATTAACGCACTGAAGTTCACTACACCATGTCTCTTGTAGATGTAGTTTCACTTTTCTACTCCTGATCTCAGTAAATTTTATCAGAACGGATGAGAACTCTACTATTGTTATTATGATTTATTAAATTTGTAAAGACAATGCAAGTGTGTATTGACTATCATCTTGTAGTTGACAGGCTCTATTGCTTTGGTGCTTCGTGGTGATTGTGACTATACAACTAAGGCTAGAGTTGGTCAAGAGGGAGGATCAGCAGCGCTGGTGATGATAAATACTGAAGATGGTAGCTTCATTAATGACATATTTTCACATTTTTTTGGCCTTTAGTTATTCTATATTTCTCACATTACGTTGACGAATTTCAGTTTGTTCTTAAAATTGATTCTCCTTCTGTGGAGCTTTTATAGGTCTTCCGGAGATGGATTGTGCTAACATTACCATGTTGAGTATCAAAATTCATGTTATTACAATTTCAAAGTCAGCAGGACTGGATTTAAAGAAATCCATAACTGATGGGATGAAGGGTCAGACACTTCTGGATGTTTGGTTAAAGAAATTTTATATGCATGTTTGGAGGAGACATGGTATCTTAGTCAACGAGAAAGATGATGCGATTCTCTCTTATATTATATTTTCGTTTACTTGTGGCTATTGTTCCATATCAAAGTGTTTGGACCTTAGTCCCTCTTTCATGTTTCCTGACGATCTTTATGCATTATATGTGTACTATTCTCCTATTTAATTGTCCTGTATTTTGTTTATGATTGTAGTTATTTCTGATGCTTTCAAGTCGGATTTAGCCATTAGTAGACTTTAGTATCATGTCCTCCTCCTCTACTGGTCCATCTACGCATCTGACATTTTGTGATAATAGTATCATTATGAAGGAAAATGTATTAATTGAATATAACTATCCATGCCTGAAAGGAAACCTTTTGACTGACTCCGACCATCTATACTTGTATGAAGCATTTATAATTTAAATTCGACTGATCAGCTATAATGAATTTTTATGATCTCTGACACACACGGTGGTTATAATGTTAGTTCAGTACTTCTTTTCTTATGCTTCTTAAAGTGGCTCACCTGATCTCTCCGTCAAAATAGCTCGAGGTGCTCTATCACATTTAACGAAACTGAAAAAAGACAATTAGGTGATAAAAGACAATCAAAGTTTACAATGTCACCTTGAGGGGTTGATGTGGATCAATAAGATGATATATTGGATGATAAAAGACAGTCAAAGTGAACAGATCTATTTCCTCTTCTATATTCACAGTTCCACAGTTTTGCACATCTGACGGCCTATTCAATATTTTTCTAATCTTTCACTGATGTATATGCATGTCATTTAATAGTATTGTTGTTGATAAATATAGATGCTAACCTTCTCTCTCTTTTTCCATTCAGAGGAGCTTTTGATATATTCACCAAATCGCCCGATTGTAGATTACTCGGTGGTGTTCTTGTGGATGATGACTGTTGGAACGGTAGTTTCTGCCACACTTTGGTCAGATATAGTTGGATCGGAGGAATATTATGAACCCAGCAATCAGCTTTCTCCAAAGGTTTCATGCAAAAAACATCTTAGTCTTTACATAAACTATTCTCATTCTACTTTTAAATTTGTTGAATCCGATAACTAAGTTAACTACTCGTTTGCTAATCTCCATATCAGGAATCTGATTCTGGTGCAGAGAATGATGATGGAATCCTCCATATAACCATGGCAAGCGCAGTAGTTTTTGTTGTATCAGCATCTACTTTCCTGCTGCTACTTTACTTCTTTATGTCAGCATCGTTCGTTTGGGTGCTAATTGTACTATTCTGCGTTGGAGGTGTTGAGGTGAGTATTCCAGTTTTACTGGGCTTTAGAATCGTTGCTGCTTTCGATAGGTCCAAGAATACTAAATCGACACGTTGAGAATTGTTATTGACAGTGTGATATCCCACTCATCTATGCTTCTGTAACATTGCTTTGAGTTTTAGAGATGTAAGAATGTCACCAATTTTTATGAGTTACATTAGTTGCTCTGTAATCACAATGCTCAACTCCTGCATTTTTATCCGTTGTTATGTTTTACAAGCTCACAAAGAATGAAACCGTATAGCGTATCAGGCTTGATTTGCTTCTTTGCCACACAATAACTTGAAGTGTAATGTTGGTAAGATTTGTGATATGTGGAAAACTTGTAATGGCTTAATGATTAAAAACTTACCTTAATATGAGACCAACTAGTAATATATTGGTGAACTTTAAACATATTTGATTTCAGTGTCGCTGCAATATATCAATGTATTTGTCACGTTGGTGCATATCATTGGACAGATCTACACTAATTCAATCTTTTTGGTTATCAGGGAATGCATAGCTGTATATTATCATTTATATTGAGGTACAGTTAAGTTGTGTTTTTCAAACATTTGCTGCTCTACTTTAGCTCTGTAGCATACACTGCTTTCTCTCTTGTTTTAAACAGCAAATCTAAGGATTTTGGACAAAAGACAGTGAAACTGCCAATTGTGGGGAAGATAACCATTCTCTCACTAGTTGTTTTGATAATCTGTTTGGTATTTGCCATTGTCTGGGCCGCAACTCGGAAGAAATCATTCTCTTGGATTGGCCAAGATATTCTTGTAAGCTGCATATCACCATAAACCAAGCAGTCCTTTACGTGTATCGTGTACTTTGGCCTATCTTGATCATAGAACTCTTTTCATCAGAAACTAATGACCCAATAATCCCTTGACATTTCTTGTATTCTTGTATATAAAATGTGTAGATAATAATTGATTGTTGTTATCTAAAAGAAACCCTTACATTTCATTCACTTTCAGGTTATAAAGCCAACACCCTTGTGAAGGTGCAGACAAAAGATGGAATTTTGATTTTAACAATTTTCTTGATATCAGGGTATATTCATGATGATAAGCGTGTTGCAATTGGCTCGATTACCAAATATAAAGGTATCTGATAAACCATGTTCGAATAGCCAATAGCAAATACTATTTCATATTTTAGTAGGATGCTTAATGTTGCTTTCTTCTAGGTTGCCACAGCTCTTCTGTGTTGCGCATTCATATATGGCATATTTTGGGTTTTCCTATCTCCATATATATTCCATGACAGTGTTATGATTGCGGTAGGTTTTGGACAATTTTTGAACCATTCTTCTTCACTTGCATCAGTTTGTCAACCTTCTCTATTCTCTCTTTTTTAGGTTGCACGAGGCAATAACAGCGGTGGAGAATCAATCCCCATGCTTCTGAGATTTCCTAAACTCTCTGATCCGTATTATGGTTATAACATGATAAGCTATGGGGACATTCTATTCCCTGGTTTGTTAGTTACCTTCTCCCACAGATACATTAATGTTGTTCTATTCACAGCACAAAATCATATTCGCAATGTACTGTTATCGCTGTTGCAAGTTCGGATTAACTTGTACAGGTATCTTGAAGCCATTTGTCGGAACATACTACTAGTATTTTGTGGTTGTTCAATGACCCTGAGAAACACTTATCGAAAGACTTTATATCGAGAAAGATATCGATACACCAAGTACATATGCTATGTTGTTGTTTTAAACTCTTGCATTTGACGTAGGAATCCTTTTGTTTTCAGATTTGACAAAGCTCATGGGAAGAGTGGAGCAAATGGATATTTTCTTTGGTTGATAATTGGTTATGGATCTGGTGAGGAGTTATTTTTGACATTTTTGTTAATGATTATATCCAGTTGTTGGAGAACTGATATGGTTCTCTGGTTCTGTATTTGAATTTATTAGCAAAATTAGGCTGCATTTATCTTAATTGAAGTGATTTGTATCACTGGAGATTGCAGGCCTTATTCTTCACTTACTTGAGCTTGTATCTGATGGCTGGTCGCGGTCAGCCCGCTCTCCTCTACCTCGTGCCTTGCACGTTGGGTAAGAGATGATGTGTTCATATATCTGTTACCTTCCCTAATACTAATTGCGAGTTGTCAACTTTAGGAACTTGCGTGTTGTTGGGTCTGAAAAGGGAGGAGCTGGATCTGCTTTGGGACCACGGAGACGACTCTGGTCAACAAGGTGCTCCTTCTCCCTTGACCTGTGATTGTACATAACTACTTTGCGGAAAAGACTCGGAGCGTCTGATACATTGGTTGGATGAGAAACGTCTTAGCAACTATTGAGCTGCACTCAATAGTGTGAGAATTCTCGTACCCTCATAGAATATCAGAAAATTACTATTGAACTAGAATAGAGTGACGAAAAAATAATTAAATAAATTAATATGAGTGATATATGCATGAAATTGCAATCTTCATCATAGTTGATACAACATCTTTCTATATTTTTTATTAAATTCATGGGATGAGTCCTAGCCTCTGGGATTGACCAATGTCTTGGAAATGGGGGAAAAGGTTGAAGTAAAATATAGGAGTCATTTTCAAAATAAAAGAAAAAGGTTTTCTTTTTTGCTGGCTTCCAAGATATATACATAACTAATGAGATTGATATTATAAAGCTTACTTTATTTTCCATTATAAAGAAGACTAAGCAAAACGTGAAAAAAAGGGAAACAGTTTTGGAGGTTTACATAGGTAGGCTGATTGTCTTCCAAAAACACATTTTGTTTTATACATCTATTACAATTAATTAGCAGTTAGATATAGGTGTAGTTTTGAGTTAATGACAAGCCCAATGAATTTGGGGTGTATTTGATAATTGGAGGATCAATTTATTAGTCTATCTAGGTTTGGAATTCTTTCGAGTAAAAAGTACTACTCTCCCTACTACTATCTGGTACTAATATGTATGAACACATAAAACAATAAAAATAGAAACAATAACAAAAAAATAGTAAAATCAATATATAAATTAAAACAAATATTTTATCTAAAATCTTAATAGAAGAAAATCAATGTATGAACACATAAAACAGAAGCAAAAGAGGATTATGACGTTATTCATGACACTCATTTAATGGTCTCACAACAGCTCAAAGTCGGAGAACTTCCAAGCAATAATCACAAACACTAAAATCATTCATGATTCGAGCAAAGTAAAAAGAAGAAAAGGCAAAAGGGCCATCACACATTCTTGACATTATTCGTAAAAACGCACGTAATCATCTAATGGTCTCGCAAGTCCATCCACTACGCTGTCCCTCTACCGTTCCCCCACCGTCCCTTAAACTACTATTTGAGGGTGTCACTATACTTTATTCCTCCATCCCTTAATTAAGGGACGGAACATGCAACCCTCCGTTCCTTAACCGTCCCTTATTCCGTCCCTTAAATTACTATTCATTTAATTTAATTTTTTATTTTTTTTCCAACCCAATTCAATTAAAACAAACACATTTTATTAAAAAACACACTTTATTAAAAAAACACACAACGTAAAAAAATACACAACATAATTTAAAATACAAATTTAAAGAAAATAAAAAAACTACTCCGCCTGCTAATCATCCTCCGGAGGCGGTCGAGGTTGAGGGGGAGTCGGAAGGCCAAGTTGTGCTGCCATATGCACAATTCCGTTCCACCAGGCCGCGAATTGGGCGTGCGAGAAGCGGGAAGTGTCCGCCATTGTGGCGGTCATGTACGCCACCATAAGTGTGTCCGAGCCTCCCCGCGAGCCCGATCCCGAGGCCGCCTGGCTTGTTTCGCCTCGGCCCTTCCTCGCTCTAGCCGCTTTCGCCGCCTCCGTCCCTTTCGGCCGACGGCGCCCACGGCTGGATCCTCCAGCATCGCCGACCGTACCCGCAAACTCCTGCGATTCAGCCTCATGTGGGCTGATGCCCTCAGCGGTGTCACCACCAGACGAGTATTGGTCACTCGCCGTATGCTTCGTGCGCTTCGAGTTTGAGCCCGAGCTGGAGCGGAAACCGCCGGCCCACCGTTCCTCTTCCTTCACGGCCTGCCAAACATCAACAAATCTGAATTGTTGACGGGTATCCTGGTAGTAGGCGCGCAAAGCGGACGTCAAAATGTCGGTTGCCGTGGCGCCGGTTTGGTAGCGCGCCGCTTCGGCCGAGTAGAGGTCGCAGAATTTTTTGACCTGTCGGTCGACTCGGTCAAAGTGAGAGCGGAGCATTTTATATTTGCGCTTGCGGGAGCCTTTCGGCTTTATCTGGTGGTAGACCTCGCAGACCTTTTTCCAGAAACACTTCCGGGGTTGTTAATTCCCGACGATAGGATCGTACGAGACGGTGATCCAGGCGTTGTACACCGCCAGCGTTTCGTGGTTGCTGTACGGATGCCGGCCTAGATCCTATTCATCTTCTTCATTCTCCTCCTCGTCCTCGCCCGCCTGGGTTGTACATCGCCTCGTCCACCTCCACCACCTCGCCCACCTCCACCGCCTCGCCCTACTCCCGGCGTTGGATCAACGGGAAAATCCTCCCGGATCTGGGATAATCCCTGCGAATACCGCTGGCCGGAAGGACGGGCATATGCATCAACGTCAAAGTTGGGTGGTTGGTACCCCCCGGAGTCGCCGAACCCTAGGTCTCCGGCGTCGACGCATTGGAACCGCCCAGTGTGTTGATCATGGTCTCCCAATCGCCGAAGGCGTTGAGATCCCCCCCGCCGGAGCCGGAACCGTCGTAGTTGCCTTCGCCGGACATCTTGTGATGAGAGGAAATTTAGATGATAGAAGAATAGATGTGTAGTTGTGTGTGAAATGAGGATGAGTGTAGGAGTATTTATAGAGTAAAAAAATTAATTTTAAAAAAAAAACAAAAAAACGGTATTATTACCGTTAGAAATTTTTTTTATTTTATTTTATTTTTAAAAAAATTCGAAAATTTTTTTAAAAAATTATTTATTGCGTCAGCACGTGACGACGCCCACTCGCGGGCCGGCGAGTGGGCGTCACGCATGACGCCGGGTCGCGCCACGTCGTATAGGCGCGTGGCGAGACGGCTCGTCGTTTGTCTCGGCGACACGGGACGCGGGACGGGACAGGTGCTGCAACGCGACGTGCGACGGACCCGTCTCTCCAAGATGGGTCGCGGGACGCCAGCGCGCCGCGTAGTGGATGCTCTAATAGCTCAAAATCAGAGAACTTCCAAACAACAATCGCAAAAACACACGTAATCATCTATCAGTTAAGCAAAGCAAACTAAAAAGACAAAAAAAATCACAAAAGCAAAAACACAAAACAAAACTACATTGACACATTTTGACATATATTTATTATACGGGGTCCATTCCATATACACTTGCTTAAGTAATAAGTATATAATATATATATATATTGGGGTGCATTATAATGATAACTCCAATTTGTGTGATAATCCTATAACTAAATCTCCACCACACATTTTAAAAATATGTGGTCTGGATTTGACGGAGCGCATTCGCCTCAGTTTTATGAATCCGAGGACACATCCAGAACTCACACGCCGGGTGGTAGCTCCCCAGTCAGACGTGCCAACAATGGCATTGATGAGTTGCCTTGTCGAGACACGAATGCAAGCCTTAATCCCGTGAGCCATCTCACCCAAGAGTTCGAGGAGAGAAGCCGTGCTTTCAGTGATGCAGTTGCAGAGGTCGAGTCAGACCAGGCGCCTGCACACACGATAGAGGAATTCCGGAGGCTGAGAGACAGGTTCGAAGCGTGGAAGAAGGACTACAAGGCGCGGTTGAAGGAAGCAAAGGCGAAAGTGTACAAGCTGGGGAGAATCGAAGCGGAGAAACACAGAATGAAATGGTGGGGCAGGAGAAGTAAGAGATGAAGCATCCATGAATCTGTATATATCCAATTTTGTTATTTCACTGTAAGTCTAAATATCTCTCTTCCATTCATGTATAATATTAGCAATTTAATTGATGTTTACTTTCCCCTTTTCCCTATGATCAGCATATGTTGAAATAATGGAATAGAACTAAACATTGATGCACTGAAATACATATTAACTCAGAGTAACATTCTATCCGACAAAACTATCATTTTATCAACTCAGAGTATCATTCTATCCGGCAAAACTATCATTTTATCAACTCAGAGTATCATTCTATCCGGCAAAACTATCATTTTATCATTATATTCTGACAGCAATTGAACAGGGAAATGACATATTTACCCTCTGTGTCTTTTTTATGAAGTAAATCTAAGTTTGAATCTCAGCCACAAGATTAGAAAATATGTGTGGTCCAGATTTGGTTATAGGGTTATCACATAAATTTGGGGTTATCATATGATCACAACTCTCTCTCTCTCTATATATATATATAGGAGAGTGTTAAATTACTAACTCGTTTCAATCGATTGGACGGCTCGGAAATCCAACACTTAATTGTTAACTCCAATTAAATAATAGCCATTAGATATTTAAATCAATGGCCTAGATTATCAACCTCGAAAATTCAATAGGGATATTAAGGTCAATTTACATGTAACTAACTTTTAAAAAATTTCCCATAACTTTAAAACGCATATAACTTTCTCGATTTAAATTATTTTTTCGCACAACATATATCAAATTAAAGATAATTTCATAAGGATTCTAACGAGATCTCACTTGCATATGTTCCGATGTCAAAATTTGAAAAAAATTTAAAAAAATTTCATAAATTTCGTTAACAGCTTTATATCAATACGCGACACATAATATGTCAATACAATGCTTGTAAAATGTCAATATGAAATTGTATTGACATTGTCATGTCTTTGTGTTGATGTATTTCACACACTGTATTGACATTGGGTTTCTAAACCCTAAATTTGATAGTTGATATTATCTTTTTAATATTAAAAAATAAAAAAACGAAGTTACACATGGCAAATTGTAGACCACAAGATTTCTAAAATCTCATGGTGTTAAATTAGTTGTAGTTAGCAATTAAATGATGAGTTAGCAATTGATCACTCCCACATATATATATATATATATATATATATATATATATATATATATATATGGGCCGTTAGATCTCATTCAGCAACGGTCCAGATGATCTGCATTATTACACTATAATGGTGCATTATTAGTCGGTGTGCATTATTCAACTGAAAATCTGCATTATTACACAATAATGGTGCATTATTAGTCGGTGTGCATTATTCAACTGAAAATCTGCATTATTAAATGACACGTGGCACTAATCTAATCGTCGGATGACAGAATCGTAGGGCTGAGATTAAAAAGAACAAAGAACAAAAGATACAAAAAGGAAATGAATACATCCATATATATATATATATATATATATGGATGTAATCGTATTCTTTTTGTAAATATGGTTAATTCTTCCTTTTTAATCCCAGCCTCGCGATTTGAAAATCCGATGGCCAAAAATCAAGCTAATTTTGATTATTAAAATTATTAAATTAATAGGAAAAGGTCATTTTTAGTATAGGATTAAGATTCAATTATGGTAGTTTCCATGATTTCCTCCCTCAATCATCAGCCAAAATACGTTGGAAGATTACATCCCTATTACACGCCAATGTTAATCACTCTCTACCAGAATTATCATCGTCTTTTACATTGAATACTTCTGCAAATTTTATTTTCTCGTCCTATAACAATTTGTTTAGAGATTATATCTCTGAATTATCATTGCAAAACCTCGTTTCCATTGAAGACATCTGCAGTATTTGATTGTCGTCGCGAATCCTCTTTTCCATTCAATACGTCTGTTGTTTTTTCATTATCGTCTCCATTTTTCAAGATTTCACTCATTCTCGTTTCATTCATGTCAACAATGGAAGAAGGTTATACATTCAGTTACTTAATTTATTATTCACCAATTTTGGTAGAAAATTATTGTATTAGTCGTGTAATTGACATCTATGGTTTTCTGTATTTGTTTGTGATTAGTTCATCCTTGTATTCAGATTTATTTTTCATCGATTGTCGTTTTATTTTCATGAAATCATCTAACATTTAGAGTTTTTCGTGTTTTCTTTTCCTAAGTTACATCTTGTAAATTTTCGACATTTACAGTTTTAATGTGTGGTTTAGATTTGGTACAGTAAATAATGTACCAATAGTATCTAATAATGTACATTCGTATCAGTGAATAATGTACAGATTGAAGAGACTAATGTTGAAAGGAACTTGAATTCATGCTCTTTGGGTTCAGCAATCCATGGGGATAGGTTGTAGTACTCACTCACAAACGGAACCATTACAAAGGGCACAGAGTTTGAATCATTCCCCTTGGGTTTAGCAACCCATGAGGCTAGGTTATAGCACCACCACATGAATTAAATTTGATTTTTTAATGCGTTTAAGATTTGATATAGTAAATAATGTACCAATAGTATCTAATAATGTGCATTGATTAGTGAATAATGTACAGATTGAAGAGAATAATGTTGAAAGGAACTTGAATTCATGCCATAACAATCCATGGGGATAGGTTGTAGTACCCACTCACAAACGGAACCCTTACAAAGGGCAGAGAGTTTGAATCATTCCCCTTGGGTTTAGAAATCCATAGGGCTAGGTTATAGCACCACCAAATGAATTAAATTTCATTTTCTTAATGTGTTTAAGATTTGGTAGAGTAAATAATGTACCAATAGTATATAATAATGTGCACGAATCAATAAATAATGTACAGATTGAAGAGAATATTGTTGAAAGGAAATTGAATTCTTTCCCTTTGGGTTTAGCAATCCATGGGGCTAGGTTGTAGTACTCACTCACAAGCGGAACCATCAATAATGTATCACATTAATCTAATGTAGTATATACATCCTTTGACGTGCATAATGTACAAAATCAAGCAATTAATGTATACTAATATGTTAATAATGTAACTAAATAAAGAATTAATGTACACAAAAAAAAAAATTAACAACCATACAATTACCACAAATGGTGAACGACCAAATAATCAATAAGACCCTCCTAAAATAGAGGAGGTTCCCTTTCTTTGATCTACTGGGCCCTTCACCCACTTCAGCTTGCACTTTAGAGGGCTCCTCTTTTTATTCTGTCATTCTCTGCCGGAAACGCTGCGCAATTGCTATCGGAACAACATCATCCAACATCTCTTCGTAGTCTACCCTTGGTAGCTTTGATGCTGTGTAAAAGACGGTTTCAAAAATTTTAGAGTGTTATATAACATAATATTGTACACGCAACATCAATTAATGAATATGTCATCACAAATAATGTAGTACATTAGTAGCAAATAATGTAATAATTAACCTGAATAATGTAACCTAATATGTGTAAGAATACAATAGAGCCCATGGATTGCTAAACGATTTGTCCAAAATAAGACACAGTAATGTATCACATTAATCTACTGTAATGAACACTTCTTGCTAAATAATGTACAAAAATAAGCAAATAATGCACAAATTAATAAAACATCCATTAATTCCAAGATTTCTTTGAAATCAATTGATACATCATATCACAAACATATAATGGACAACACTGCTTGCAGTCATGTACAACTATTCCATTTATACAAACGACAAGTTCAATAGATTGCTTAATAATGTACAACAACAAACAAATAATGCACAAATTCAGGGGAACTAATAGATGTAGCTTAAACCAAAAACTTATACTCCACTGCCTACTATAATGTACAAGTTCTCGATGAATACAAATGGCAAATGTAAGAGATTGGTCAATAATGTACAACATCAAGCAAATAATGCACAAATTCAAGGGAACCAATCGATTCAGATTAAAACAACATCATCATATACTCCACAGTTACAATAATGAACAATTTCTCGATGAATACAAATGACAAATGCAAGAAATTGGTCAATAATATACCACAACAAATAAATAATGCACAAATTCAGGGGAAACAATCGTTTCAGATTAGAACAAAATCATCATATACACCACAGACTACAATAATGACCAACTTTTCGATGAATACAAATGGCAAATGCAATAGATTGATCACGTGCAGTCTGGGTAGGTTGGCTTTTGAAGGGTCTGCTTCTTTTCGTCATTGATGTTCTGTCAGATAAACCAACAATCAAAACATAATAAGATTTAATTTACAAAATCGACAATTACACAATTGTATTCCAATAATTAACTACAAAATTCAAAAAATGAGCCCGATTTTAGGATTTACGGATATATGAACTAAACGTTTGTGAAAAATCGTGAAAAATCAACCGAACGATGGTGAAATTCATCGATTCAAAGTGTCTATTCACGAAAAATTAGAACTTTTAAAACCTACCTTCTTGGCGAATGGACAAAGACCGTCGCGCGCAAAGGGATTGAGGCTTCAACTCTGAAACGGCGGCGGAACGTGGATTTGACGGCAGAAATCGAAGCTAGGGTTTAGGAATGGTTGGGAATGAGGGGAGACGATTGAGGATTTTGGGTTGAAGAGGGATGCGGTTGGAGAGAGAGAGAGTGAGTATTTGGAAGGTCACTCAAAATTCCACTTAATTACGTGCGTGATTCATTGTATTTTTACATTTATAACCCTATAATGTACAGACTATAACTAATAATGTAAAACGGTTCCCTATATTAAAGCCTCATCATAACCGTCCAACATCTTAATCCAATGATTAATATTAAGTTGAAACTTAACACTAAGGGGGCAATAGAACCTTAATACTCCCATATATATATATAATTTGTGCATGTAATTCTTATTAATACTGCTTCCAACATATAGAATCATAAAAATCACTATTATTTGATTCAAAGTTGTCTTTTCCAAGTGGTGAAAATGGCATCTAGAATTTTACAATTAGGTGGATTCATGACTAAGAAATGGTGGATAAACTAAAACTTTTTTTCTAAGCTAGTGGAGTTATTATTACTCACTTTTGTCCCCATTACAAAATATGTAGTGTTGATTTAAAGAAGAAAAACAATGATGGAGGGTTTCAACTTTCTTGGTCATGGACATTTGTTTCTTGAAAATAAATTTAAAAGCTTCATAGCTACTAAGCTATTATGTCAATTCTTGCTGCAGAACAATTCCATTGAATCATTTTTATGAAAGGGGTTCTTCCTTTTTATTTATGGGTTGTCCACCATGCGAAAATAATTATATATTTATTTCCCTTAATAAATCACATTCTTGGAGCCCACCACTAGACAAACTTCATAATTACAATCCCAAAAATAAAACAAAAAGATTAATCATAGAATCTTACACTCGTGTGCATCATTTCATTTCTGTATGTCCAACTATTTGTTTTCTATTTTGGGACAATCAATGTATATATATCTCAATGAAGGAAATTCATATGCAATAATTGCTAAAAATTTATTTATTATCAATCACTTTACTTAATGTTATTTTTAAACAAAGTGAGATAATATTAGACATTCGTATGGACTAATGCAATAATATAATCATCTTTCAGTTCAGGCTAAAACCAATAAATCCAATTCCAAACTCTTCTAGTATGGCACTAATTTTTTGTCAATTATATTACTATCGATGCTAATTAATTAACGCCAAAATCTTGCTTTAGGGGTTTGTAAATTAATAAAAAAAAATTTTCTCCTCATGATAGGGAACAAATTAACGAGGAGAAGCAGCCATGATAGATATCATTGCAAAATCGCCACAAAAAAGCAAAAAAATCGCACATGAAAAGAGTTGTGCACAAACTCTGAAAATGATGATTTCATTATTTCATAGTAGATATCATTGCATCTCGAGATTTCTGATAGTTTTGTCTGATCAATATATGTTGGTTTCTGGGATTACAAAGATAACTACCGGGCGTAATACAACCCAAAAGAAAGGAAAGGAAGAACTGAACTTAAAAATACAACGTATAATCGAAACTACTAAACCAGTGTGATTAGCCGAGTCGAGGAGGCCTCTTCCCGCAAGACGAGATACGCCCCGGTAGTGCTCTTCGGTTTGGCGTGTCGTCCCCAAAGGTAAAACGGCTACGTCTCTATTGATGCAGCACCGCAATCAACAGAGCTCCGGCGAACTGGATGGAGGAGAGGGCAGAGCTTCGACAGAAAAAACTATGCAGGGAGAGGGAGAGAGCTTATGATGCAGAATGCTTTTTGAATTGTGTAGTGATGCATGGAATGGCTGGCCTATTTATAGGCTCAGTCCACTGCAGGGGGTCAACAGCCATGATGGCTGTCATCATGGCAATTCGTAACCGACGTCGGTTACAGACGTGTGGCAGGAGTGTGCCATCCGTGTGTGGAGCGTGTGGATTTCTCACGTGGCAACCGTGACTGTGCCTCGCTTGACGACGTGTCAAGCCACTTGGATTGCTGACTCGGCGGTGGTCCAAAAAGAATAGTTTGGGCCAAGCACCAAGCCCAAAGACCACCCAAAGACCAATTGCCAAGATCCAAGTCCAAGTCCAAGTCCAAGTCCAAGATCGAGATCGAGATCGAGATCGAGATCGGGATCGGGATCGGGATCGGGCTCGGGCTCGGGCCCGGGCCCGAGGCCCGCGGCCCGCGCCCGCGACCACGAGCACGAGCACGAGCACGAGCACGTGCACGGGCACGGGCACGGGCTCGGGCTCGGGCGGGCGGGCGGCGGCGGCGCGCGCGTGTGCGCGCGTGTGGGCTCTTTCACCCATCTTGGTCCACTATAATTATTAAGTAACATAAAGTCACTTAATTTATACACATTAAAGATGTGTTAATCCTCCAATGTGGGATAATTAACACTAGTTAATTATTCCCTAAGCTCCATCTCCAAGCTTTAATTAAAAGCTAATTATGCCCAACTTTAATCCACTATTTCTCACTCACCGGAAATCGGATTTGAGAAAGTGAATATACTACATTTACCTACGTAAAATGTAGATCGACGCTATGTCATTTAATTTCACAAAATTAAATGTCTCGTCACATTTATTATTTGGTCAAAATCCATTGACCGGGCATATTTAATCCATGATTTTTTACAATCCCCCACATGAGTGGAAATAGCCGAATGCATATGCATGCAGACACAAGCTCAACCCTCGCGAGGTATATAAGCATAAGGATAGGTAGTTGTTGACTTTGAACCCTCCATAGTCGACACCATCGGATACACAGGCGGCTTAGTAGCGCGATGCTTTGAACTAATCCCCCACGGCGTGCACCGAGACAATGGTGTTAACACTTAAACACCTCAACCTCATCCGTTCTCACGTTTTGTGTCCATTGCGGTCTTGGACACCACTTTGGATTCATAAGTGCGTTTTTTTATGAAGCGACCACACTTCGCACTTACGTAGGTGATTCTTAGTCAAGTACCTTGCCATACTTGGTCTCTTTGAGAATTCCATCTCTTTGAGATCCTTAAGAACCATTAAAAGTCATAGACTTAGCCTTTACCACGAGGCAAGTTCTCCAACACTCTATTGCTCTCTAGGGAATAGATATAGTTTGAGTGTTTTTCCATGAACTCTCATAGCTTAGTTGTCCCTTTGAACCAAGTTCTTGGGATCTCCAGTCATCATGGTTGGGTTACCACTATGACAATTCTTTAGTTTGTGGATTTCAAACCCATTCCCTCTAGCAACTTATTCATTTGATCACGGTTTAACCCTTTGGTTAGCGGATCCGCTAGATTATCTATTGACTTCACATAGTCAATTGTAATCACCCCTGTTGTGATCAAATGTCTCACGGTGTTATGTCGTCGACGTATATGTCGAGACTTACCGTTATAGAAACCATTGTTTGCCCTTCCAATAGCCGCTTGGCTATCGCAGTGAATCAGCACTGGTGGCACTGGCTTAGACCAACATGGAATGTCTTCAAGGAAGTTCTTAAGCCACTCGGCTTCCTCACCAGCCTTATCCAAGGCAATGAACTCCGATTCCATTGTTGATCGGGCTATACAGGTCTGTTTTGTGGATTTCCACGATACAGCACCACCCCCAATAGTAAAGACATATCCACTTGTTGAAAGTGAGTCTCTATTATCGGATATCCAATTGGCATCACAGTACCCTTCAAGCACCGGGGGGTATCTCGAGAAGTGTAGCCCAAGATTTTGAGTGTGTTTTAAATATCTCAAAACCCTCACAAGAGCTCTCCAATGCTCTTTGCTTGGATTGCTCGTGTAACGACTTAACTTGTTCACGGCACAAGCAATGTCAGGTCGAGTGCAATTAGTCAAGTACATAATGCACCCGATGACCCGTGCATACTCTTCTTGTGCAACGGGCTCGCCTTTGTTTTTGCTCAAGTGAACGTCGAGTTCAATTGGAGTCTTAACCGGCGCGCCATCATAGGCTTTGAATTTATTCAATATCTTCTCAACATAATGTGATTGTGTTAAGATGATTCCATCATTCGTTCTTAAAATCTTCATTCCAAGAATTACATCGGCTAGACCCATGTCTTTCATGTCAAAGTTTCTCTTTAACATGGCCTTTGTATCGTTAATTACTTGAGTGTTGCTACCCAAGATTAACATATCATCAACGTAGAGACACACTATAACATGACCGTTATTAGTGCTCTTGATGTAGACACATTTGTCGCACTCGTTGATTTTAAACCCATTTGATAACATCACATTATCAAACTTCAAGTGCCATTGCAATGGCGCTTGTTTCAATCCATATAGGGATTTCACGAGCTTGCATACCTTTTTCTCTTGTCCAGGTACTACAAACCCTTCGGGTTGTTCCATGTAGATTTCGTCTTCTAGTTCACCATTCAGAAACGCGGTCTTTACATCCATTTGATGAATCTCGAGATTGTGCAATGCAGCAATAGCGAGAAGCACCCGGATAGATGTAATCCTTGTTACAGGTGAATAGGTATCGAAGAAGTCATGTCCTTCTTTTTGTTTAAAACCCTTTACTACTAATCGGGCTTTATACTTATCAACTGTTCCATCGGCCTTAAACTTTCTTTTAAGAACCCATTTGCATCCTAAAGGTTTAGCACCTTCGGGCAAATCAACCAACACCCATGTGTGGTTTAGCAAAATTGAATCAATTTCGCTTTGAACAGCTTCTCTCCAATGCAGCCCGTCTGGGCCAGCAAAGGCTACTTTTATCGATGTTGGTTCTTCATCCAACATGAAAGCAATGTAGTCAGGACCAAAAGTTTTTGGTGTTCTGACTCTATTACCACGTCTTAGTACTGTATCTTTTGGATCGGGCCTTGCACGCTTGCGCGATTCAGGTTCCGCATCTGTTGATTTAGAACTAGTGGCTTCTTCTTCCACTTGTTTAGAACTAGTGGCTTCTTCAATTCTTGTCTCAGAATTGGTTGATACTTTTTCCTTATCTTTGCAAGGAAAGGTATTTTCGAGAAATACAGCATTCCTCGACTCAATTGTTGTTCCTACTGTGATAGTCGATATTTCAGACTTGTGAACAACAAATCGATATGCACTACTGTTAAGTGCATATCCAATGAAGATGCAATCAACCGTCTTAGGTCCGATTGTAACTTCTTTGGGCGGAGGAACCATCACCTTTGCCAAACACCCCCACACTTTGAGGTATTTGTAGGATGGCTTCCTTCCCTTCCACAACTCATAAGGAGTAACATCTTTTCCTTTGAGAGGGATTTTATTCAAGATATAGTTTGCTGTCAAAACAGCTTCCCCCCACATGTTATGTGGTAATCCTGAACTGAGTAGCAGTGCATTCATCATCTCTTTTAGAGTTCGATTCTTGCGTTCTGCAACACCATTGGATTGTGGTGAATATGGAGCAGTTGTTTGATGAATTATACCACTTGCGTTGCATAACTCCTCAAACGGGGCTACATATTCGCCTCCTCTATCGCTTCGAATCATTTTGATTTTACAACCAAGTTGATTCTCAACTTCGTTCTTATAATTTTTGAACGCCTCTATTGCTTCATCTTTGCTTCTTAAAAGATAAATGTAGCAATATCTTGTGCAATCATCTATGAAAGTGATAAAGTACTTTTTACCACCTCTAGTTTGCAACATCTTTAAATCACATACATCCGTGTGAATTAATTCAAGGGGTTTTGTGCTTCGTTCAACCGAGTGAAACGGCAACTTAGTCATTTTTGCTTCAAGACAAATTTCACATTTATCTTGGATATCCAATTCATTAGCCTTTAGTAAATCTAAATTTACTAATCTTTTAATGGCTTTTGAATTTACATGTCCCAATCTACAATGCCACAAATTTGAAGACTCAATCAAATAAGAGGAAGTAGATGCTTTATTCTTATTGGCCAATGGCTTCGCAACACTTCGAGTTGCTACACTAAGCTTGAAAAGCCCATCGGTTACATAACCTTTTCCGATGGATTTTCCAAACTTATACAAGACAAACCTATCGGACTCAAATACAAGTTTAAACCCTTTATTAACTAGTATTGATCCTGACACTAGGTTCTTGCGGATGTCCGGGACATGCAGCACATCCTTCAAAGTGATAGTTAGGCCAGACGTCATCATGAGAATCACGTTGCCAACGCCGAGGACTTCTGACGATGCTTGATTCCCCATGTTGATCTTCCTCCCTTCAACAGCAGTGTAGGAGGCAAACTTGCTCCTGTCGGAGCAAACATGAGCAGTAGCGCCGGTGTCGATGTACCAGCCTCCCTTGTTATCAACAAGGTTAACCTCTTCAGTGACCACTGCAATGAGGTCGTTCTCATCCCAGTCCTTGAACTCCTTCTCAACGACGTGGGCTGCCGGCTTCTTCTTCTTGCTGCGGCAGTCTTTGGCAAAGTGGCCCGGTTTGCCACATTTGTAGCAGTCGCCTTCAAACTTCTTTGAAGGCTGCTTTCCCTTCCCTTTGTCGTTTGGACGGTTTGGGCGAGGGCGTTTGTTGGAGGGACCGCCCCGCTCCAACAGGTTGGCTTTGGCTTCATTTGGGGTGAAGCCCTTAGCCTTTTGATCACTTTTGCGCACGTCGGCCTCAATGCGCAACTTCACGATCAAGTCTTCAAGGGTCATCTGCTTTCGCTTGTGCTTGAGATAACTCTTGAAGTCCTTCCAACTTGGAGGGAGCTTGTCAATGATCGTGCACCTTAGGAACTTATCGGGCAAGGTCATCCCTTCAGCCACTAAGGAGTGGATGATCATTTGGAGCTCTTGGACTTGCTCCATGATGGGTCGAGAGTCGACCATCTTGTAGTCCATAAACTTGGATGCTACAACCTGTTCAGTCCCTGCAGCATTGTCTATGCTATATTTCTTCTCTAGGCTTTCCCACATTTGTTTAGATGTGGTTACATTGGAGTATACATTATAGAGGCTATCATCTAATGCACTTAAAATAAAGTTTTTACATAGATAATCCCCTTTTCTCCAAGCTTCATAGTCCGCCATGACTTCGAGCCTAGTCTCTTGGTTGCTTGGCGCGGGCGGCTCGTTCTCCGTGAGGAAGTTGGCGACGCCCAATGTTGTCAAGTAGAACAACATCTTCTGGTACCACCGCTTGAAGTCAGATCCTCCAAACTTTGGTGGCTTCTCGGCAGGTGGCATCATTCTTGGTGCCAAAGGTGCCGCAGTTGGTCCTTGGAAGGAACCAATTCCGTTGCCCCCGAAGGAGCCAACAACTTGGTTGGGCATAGAGCCCCCACCATTCATGTTGGGCATAGAGCCCGCCATGGTCGTACCAGCCCCGAAGGGACTAGCACCCGCATGAGACCCGAAGGCCCCAGCATTCGTGTTGATCCCGAAAGATCCAACACTAGTATTGAGCCCGAAGGCACCAACACTCGATCCATTAAAGGATCCGAAGGAACCACTAAAGGTGGAACCAACCGAACCACCAAAGGTGGAACCAGTGGACGCCCCGAAGGGGTTGTCCCAAACCCAAGGGACGGTGGATGAAGCGGCTGGGAAGCCAGAAGTTGGCATCATCGAGGGAATCGATGAAGTGTTGACCGGTCCAGTGGTCGCCATGGTGGAGGGAATGGCGGCGGCGGTGGTGGCAGCGGCGGTGTTGGAGTCGGTAGACATCTCCAGCAAAGGTGTTTTAATATTTCGAAAGTTTTAGTTCAGTTTAGAAGTCCAAATTCCTTCAAAGGCAAGTTATCTCGTCTTGCGATTGTTGGTTTCTGGGATTACAAAGATAACTACCGGGCGTAATACAACCCAAAAAAAAGGAAAGGAAGAACTGAACTTAAAAATACAACGTATAATCGAAACTACTAAACCAGTGTGATTAGCCGAGTCGAGGAGGCCTCTTCCCGCAAGACGAGATACGCCCCGGTAGTGCTCTTCGGTTTGGCGTGTCGTCCCCAAAGGTAAAACGGCTACGTCTCTATTGATGCAGCACCGCAATCAACAGAGCTCCGGCGAACTGGATGGAGGAGAGGGCAGAGCTTCGACAGAAAAAACTATGCAGGGAGAGGGAGAGAGCTTATGATGCAGAATGCTTTTTGAATTGTGTAGTGATGCATGGAATGGCTGGCCTATTTATAGGCTCAGTCCACTGCAGGGGGTCAACAGCCATGATGGCTGTCATCATGGCAATTCGTAACCGACGTCGGTTACAGACGTGTGGCAGGAGTGTGCCATCCGTGTGTGGAGCGTGTGGATTTCTCACGTGGCAACCGTGACTGTGCCTCGCTTGACGACGTGTCAAGCCACTTGGATTGCTGACTCGGCGGTGGTCCAAAAAGAATAGTTTGGGCCAAGCACCAAGCCCAAAGACCACCCAAAGACCAATTGCCAAGATCCAAGTCCAAGTCCAAGTCCAAGTCCAAGTCCAAGTCCAAGATCAAGATCGAGATCGAGATCGAGATCGGGATCGGGATCGGGATCGGGCTCGGGCTCGGGCCCGGGCCCGAGGCCCGCGGCCCGCGCCCGCGACCACGAGCACGAGCACGAGCACGAGCACGTGCACGGGCACGGGCACGGGCTCGGGCTCGGGCGGGCGGGCGGCGGCGGCGCGCGCGTGTGCGCGCGTGTGGGCTCTTTCACCCATCTTGGTCCACTATAATTATTAAGTAACATAAAGTCACTTAATTTATACACATTAAAGATGTGTTAATCCTCCAATGTGGGATAATTAACACTAGTTAATTATTCCCTAAGCTCCATCTCCAAGCTTTAATTAAAAGCTAATTATGCCCAACTTTAATCCACTATTTCTCACTCACCGGAAATCGGATTTGAGAAAGTGAATATACTACATTTACCTACGTAAAATGTAGATCGACGCTATGTCATTTAATTTCACAAAATTAAATGTCTCGTCACATTTATTATTTGGTCAAAATCCATTGACCGGGCATATTTAATCCATGATTTTTTACAATCCCCCACATGAGTGGAAATAGCCGAATGCATATGCATGCAGACACAAGCTCAACCCTCGCGAGGTATATAAGCATAAGGATAGGTAGTTGTTGACTTTGAACCCTCCATAGTCGACACCATCGGATACACAGGCGGCTTAGTAGCGCGATGCTTTGAACTAATCCCCCACGGCGTGCACCGAGACAATGGTGTTAACACTTAAACACCTCAACCTCATCCGTTCTCACGTTTTGTGTCCATTGCGGTCTTGGACACCACTTTGGATTCATAAGTGCGTTTTTTTATGAAGCGACCACACTTCGCACTTACGTAGGTGATTCTTAGTCAAGTACCTTGCCATACTTGGTCTCTTTGAGAATTCCATCTCTTTGAGATCCTTAAGAACCATTAAAAGTCATAGACTTAGCCTTTACCACGAGGCAAGTTCTCCAACACTCTATTGCTCTCTAGGGAATAGATATAGTTTGAGTGTTTTTCCATGAACTCTCATAGCTTAGTTGTCCCTTTGAACCAAGTTCTTGGGATCTCCAGTCATCATGGTTGGGTTACCACTATGACAATTCTTTAGTTTGTGGATTTCAAACCCATTCCCTCTAGCAACTTATTCATTTGATCACGGTTTAACCCTTTGGTTAGCGGATCCGCTAGATTATCTATTGACTTCACATAGTCAATTGTAATCACCCCTGTTGTGATCAAATGTCTCACGGTGTTATGTCGTCGACGTATATGTCGAGACTTACCGTTATAGAAACCATTGTTTGCCCTTCCAATAGCCGCTTGGCTATCGCAGTGAATCAGCACTGGTGGCACTGGCTTAGACCAACATGGAATGTCTTCAAGGAAGTTCTTAAGCCACTCGGCTTCCTCACCAGCCTTATCCAAGGCAATGAACTCCGATTCCATTGTTGATCGGGCTATACAGGTCTGTTTTGTGGATTTCCACGATACAGCACCACCCCCAATAGTAAAGACATATCCACTTGTTGAAAGTGAGTCTCTATTATCGGATATCCAATTGGCATCACAGTACCCTTCAAGCACCGGGGGGTATCTCGAGAAGTGTAGCCCAAGATTTTGAGTGTGTTTTAAATATCTCAAAACCCTCACAAGAGCTCTCCAATGCTCTTTGCTTGGATTGCTCGTGTAACGACTTAACTTGTTCACGGCACAAGCAATGTCAGGTCGAGTGCAATTAGTCAAGTACATAATGCACCCGATGACCCGTGCATACTCTTCTTGTGCAACGGGCTCGCCTTTGTTTTTGCTCAAGTGAACGTCGAGTTCAATTGGAGTCTTAACCGGCGCGCCATCATAGGCTTTGAATTTATTCAATATCTTCTCAACATAATGTGATTGTGTTAAGATGATTCCATCATTCGTTCTTAAAATCTTCATTCCAAGAATTACATCGGCTAGACCCATGTCTTTCATGTCAAAGTTTCTCTTTAACATGGCCTTTGTATCGTTAATTACTTGAGTGTTGCTACCCAAGATTAACATATCATCAACGTAGAGACACACTATAACATGACCGTTATTAGTGCTCTTGATGTAGACACATTTGTCGCACTCGTTGATTTTAAACCCATTTGATAACATCACATTATCAAACTTCAAGTGCCATTGCAATGGCGCTTGTTTCAATCCATATAGGGATTTCACGAGCTTGCATACCTTTTTCTCTTGTCCAGGTACTACAAACCCTTCGGGTTGTTCCATGTAGATTTCGTCTTCTAGTTCACCATTCAGAAACGCGGTCTTTACATCCATTTGATGAATCTCGAGATTGTGCAATGCAGCAATAGCGAGAAGCACCCGGATAGATGTAATCCTTGTTACAGGTGAATAGGTATCGAAGAAGTCATGTCCTTCTTTTTGTTTAAAACCCTTTACTACTAATCGGGCTTTATACTTATCAACTGTTCCATCGGCCTTAAACTTTCTTTTAAGAACCCATTTGCATCCTAAAGGTTTAGCACCTTCGGGCAAATCAACCAACACCCATGTGTGGTTTAGCAAAATTGAATCAATTTCGCTTTGAACAGCTTCTCTCCAATGCAGCCCGTCTGGGCCAGCAAAGGCTACTTTTATCGATGTTGGTTCTTCATCCAACATGAAAGCAATGTAGTCAGGACCAAAAGTTTTTGGTGTTCTGACTCTATTACCACGTCTTAGTACTGTATCTTTTGGATCGGGCCTTGCACGCTTGCGCGATTCAGGTTCCGCATCTGTTGATTTAGAACTAGTGGCTTCTTCTTCCACTTGTTTAGAACTAGTGGCTTCTTCAATTCTTGTCTCAGAATTGGTTGATACTTTTTCCTTATCTTTGCAAGGAAAGGTATTTTCGAGAAATACAGCATTCCTCGACTCAATTGTTGTTCCTACTGTGATAGTCGATATTTCAGACTTGTGAACAACAAATCGATATGCACTACTGTTAAGTGCATATCCAATGAAGATGCAATCAACCGTCTTAGGTCCGATTGTAACTTCTTTGGGCGGAGGAACCATCACCTTTGCCAAACACCCCCACACTTTGAGGTATTTGTAGGATGGCTTCCTTCCCTTCCACAACTCATAAGGAGTAACATCTTTTCCTTTGAGAGGGATTTTATTCAAGATATAGTTTGCTGTCAAAACAGCTTCCCCCCACATGTTATGTGGTAATCCTGAACTGAGTAGCAGTGCATTCATCATCTCTTTTAGAGTTCGATTCTTGCGTTCTGCAACACCATTGGATTGTGGTGAATATGGAGCAGTTGTTTGATGAATTATACCACTTGCGTTGCATAACTCCTCAAACGGGGCTACATATTCGCCTCCTCTATCGCTTCGAATCATTTTGATTTTACAACCAAGTTGATTCTCAACTTCGTTCTTATAATTTTTGAACGCCTCTATTGCTTCATCTTTGCTTCTTAAAAGATAAATGTAGCAATATCTTGTGCAATCATCTATGAAAGTGATAAAGTACTTTTTACCACCTCTAGTTTGCAACATCTTTAAATCACATACATCCGTGTGAATTAATTCAAGGGGTTTTGTGCTTCGTTCAACCGAGTGAAACGGCAACTTAGTCATTTTTGCTTCAAGACAAATTTCACATTTATCTTGGATATCCAATTCATTAGCCTTTAGTAAATCTAAATTTACTAATCTTTTAATGGCTTTTGAATTTACATGTCCCAATCTACAATGCCACAAATTTGAAGACTCAATCAAATAAGAGGAAGTAGATGCTTTATTCTTATTGGCCAATGGCTTCGCAACACTTCGAGTTGCTACACTAAGCTTGAAAAGCCCATCGGTTACATAACCTTTTCCGATGGATTTTCCAAACTTATACAAGACAAACCTATCGGACTCAAATACAAGTTTAAACCCTTTATTAACTAGTATTGATCCTGACACTAGGTTCTTGCGGATGTCCGGGACATGCAGCACATCCTTCAAAGTGATAGTTAGGCCAGACGTCATCATGAGAATCACGTTGCCAACGCCGAGGACTTCTGACGATGCTTGATTCCCCATGTTGATCTTCCTCCCTTCAACAGCAGTGTAGGAGGCAAACTTGCTCCTGTCGGAGCAAACATGAGCAGTAGCGCCGGTGTCGATGTACCAGCCTCCCTTGTTATCAACAAGGTTAACCTCTTCAGTGACCACTGCAATGAGGTCGTTCTCATCCCAGTCCTTGAACTCCTTCTCAACGACGTGGGCTGCCGGCTTCTTCTTCTTGCTGCGGCAGTCTTTGGCAAAGTGGCCCGGTTTGCCACATTTGTAGCAGTCGCCTTCAAACTTCTTTGAAGGCTGCTTTCCCTTCCCTTTGTCGTTTGGACGGTTTGGGCGAGGGCGTTTGTTGGAGGGACCGCCCCGCTCCAACAGGTTGGCTTTGGCTTCATTTGGGGTGAAGCCCTTAGCCTTTTGATCACTTTTGCGCACGTCGGCCTCAATGCGCAACTTCACGATCAAGTCTTCAAGGGTCATCTGCTTTCGCTTGTGCTTGAGATAACTCTTGAAGTCCTTCCAACTTGGAGGGAGCTTGTCAATGATCGTGCACCTTAGGAACTTATCGGGCAAGGTCATCCCTTCAGCCACTAAGGAGTGGATGATCATTTGGAGCTCTTGGACTTGCTCCATGATGGGTCGAGAGTCGACCATCTTGTAGTCCATAAACTTGGATGCTACAACCTGTTCAGTCCCTGCAGCATTGTCTATGCTATATTTCTTCTCTAGGCTTTCCCACATTTGTTTAGATGTGGTTACATTGGAGTATACATTATAGAGGCTATCATCTAATGCACTTAAAATAAAGTTTTTACATAGATAATCCCCTTTTCTCCAAGCTTCATAGTCCGCCATGACTTCGAGCCTAGTCTCTTGGTTGCTTGGCGCGGGCGGCTCGTTCTCCGTGAGGAAGTTGGCGACGCCCAATGTTGTCAAGTAGAACAACATCTTCTGGTACCACCGCTTGAAGTCAGATCCTCCAAACTTTGGTGGCTTCTCGGCAGGTGGCATCATTCTTGGTGCCAAAGGTGCCGCAGTTGGTCCTTGGAAGGAACCAATTCCGTTGCCCCCGAAGGAGCCAACAACTTGGTTGGGCATAGAGCCCCCACCATTCATGTTGGGCATAGAGCCCGCCATGGTCGTACCAGCCCCGAAGGGACTAGCACCCGCATGAGACCCGAAGGCCCCAGCATTCGTGTTGATCCCGAAAGATCCAACACTAGTATTGAGCCCGAAGGCACCAACACTCGATCCATTAAAGGATCCGAAGGAACCACT
This sequence comes from Salvia splendens, assembly GCF_004379255.2. Classification (NCBI taxonomy): domain Eukaryota; kingdom Viridiplantae; phylum Streptophyta; class Magnoliopsida; order Lamiales; family Lamiaceae; genus Salvia; species Salvia splendens. Next base: position 43,333,925 of record NC_056032.1, read on the forward strand.
AAAGGTGGAACCAACCGAACCACCAAAGGTGGAACCAGTGGACGCCCCGAAGGGGTTGTCCCAAACCCAAGGGACGGTGGATGAAGCGGCTGGGAAGCCAGAAGTTGGCATCATCGAGGGAATCGATGAAGTGTTGACCGGTCCAGTGGTCGCCATGGTGGAGGGAATGGCGGCGGCGGTGGTGGCAGCGGCGGTGTTGGAGTCGGTAGACATCTCCAGCAAAGGTGTTTTAATATTTCGAAAGTTTTAGTTCAGTTTAGAAGTCCAAATTCCTTCAAAGGCAAGTTATCTCGTCTTGCGATTGTTGGTTTCTGGGATTACAAAGATAACTACCGGGCGTAATACAACCCAAAAAAAGGAAAGGAAGAACTGAACTTAAAAATACAACGTATAATCGAAACTACTAAACCAGTGTGATTAGCCGAGTCGAGGAGGCCTCTTCCCGCAAGACGAGATACGCCCCGGTAGTGCTCTTCGGTTTGGCGTGTCGTCCCCAAAGGTAAAACGGCTACGTCTCTATTGATGCAGCACCGCAATCAACAGAGCTCCGGCGAACTGGATGGAGGAGAGGGCAGAGCTTCGACAGAAAAAACTATGCAGGGAGAGGGAGAGAGCTTATGATGCAGAATGCTTTTTGAATTGTGTAGTGATGCATGGAATGGCTGGCCTATTTATAGGCTCAGTCCACTGCAGGGGGTCAACAGCCATGATGGCTGTCATCATGGCAATTCGTAACCGACGTCGGTTACAGACGTGTGGCAGGAGTGTGCCATCCGTGTGTGGAGCGTGTGGATTTCTCACGTGGCAACCGTGACTGTGCCTCGCTTGACGACGTGTCAAGCCACTTGGATTGCTGACTCGGCGGTGGTCCAAAAAGAATAGTTTGGGCCAAGCACCAAGCCCAAAGACCACCCAAAGACCAATTGCCAAGATCCAAGTCCAAGTCCAAGTCCAAGTCCAAGTCCAAGTCCAAGATCGAGATCGAGATCGAGATCGAGATCGGGATCGGGCTCGGGCCCGGGCCCGAGGCCCGCGAGCACGAGCACGAGCACGAGCACGAGCACGAGCACGAGCACGGGCACGGGCACGGGCTCGGGCTCGGGCGGGCGGGCGGCGGCGGCGCGCGCGTGTGCGCGCGTGTGGGCTCTTTCACCCATCTTGGTCCACTATAATTATTAAGTAACATAAAGTCACTTAATTTATACACATTAAAGATGTGTTAATCCTCCAATGTGGGATAATTAACACTAGTTAATTATTCCCTAAGCTCCATCTCCAAGCTTTAATTAAAAGCTAATTATGCCCAACTTTAATCCACTATTTCTCACTCACCGGAAATCGGATTTGAGAAAGTGAATATACTACATTTACCTACGTAAAATGTAGATCGACGCTATGTCATTTAATTTCACAAAATTAAATGTCTCGTCACATTTATTATTTGGTCAAAATCCATTGACCGGGCATATTTAATCCATGATTTTTTACAATATATACTAATATGATTTACATTTTAATTAGTTTACTCTACTTTTTATTGCATTCTCAAATATCTTTATGAATATCTTCAAAAATAAAACCTCTCGATAAAGCAAATGCCATGCATGTATGATGTACCACTTCTATTGTAAAGAATAGTTAAATGATTTTATGCTAGGGGTGCGTAAATAGAAGCTGGTTGTTTTATAGTATAGTATTAAATTATTACTACTAATTCAGTTCACAAAATAATATCTTATTTACTTTCTGCACGAATTTTAAAACGAAATTAATTTAAATAAATCTATAAATAAAGCACATACATAGATAAACTAAACTCAATGCCCAAAAATGAAAAATAGTTTGAGTATGAATATCAACCAATCTCCCAAATTGAAAATTAAAAGATATTTTCGTTTGTTCTCTATCGTTTCCTTTGTATAAATTATTAGCAATTCTTTTCTCTATCCTATTCGACATACATTATTATGACCAATCCAACTCGGAAAAAGAACAAATCAAAGAGTATAAAAGTGAAGAAGATTTAAAGAAGAGAAAGATATTAAAGAAAAAAGAAATAGGTAGCTATAATATGCTTTAGCTTGTGCTCCAACTCTAAAGGTATTAAATAAAGATGCTTCAATGAATAAGCTGTCTCATTTTGCTTTACTATGCACATATTTTTCCCTTTGCATGGAAGATTAGGCTTCAATCATACCCCTCTCCACAAATTGTTTCATTGGAGAATCTGAAACCCCACTTTCATGCAATCATCACACAATTAGCATCGTCATCTTTTCAACACAACAATGCCGTATCCATATTTTTTTATTAATTTGAAGTGCGACAAATAATTACATAAAATGGCAATCGGAGCACCCATCATATAGTGTCACAACAATTTTCTTTTTTTCCCCTTCTTTTCACCTCTCTCGTAAAATTACCTCCCGTCGGCCGTCTCTCACCTCTACCTTTTGTTGTAGATATTGAATAACGAGCTACGGATTAATAAGCGATTAAGTATGATTATTGGATAATGAGTAGTGAATAAAAGGCTTTTAAATTAAAATTTTGTGTGAAGGATTTGATTTATAATACCGCAATATTACGAAAAAAATGGGTGTACAAGTATATTTGTAAATAAAATTAGTTCCTTTTGGGATCAATATATATGTACATACATGCATTACAAAGATTCTAATAAACGTTGTCATAAAGCAATTTTATACATATCATAATGCTCAAATATATTACAATAGGCCAAGACAGAAAAAGTGCAGAAAATCAAGAAAAGAATGAGATTCTTCCCACTACTAACTACTGAGACAAAATAAAACAAAAATAAAAGGTGCAAAACTCTTGTCTTGGTCTCTTGGAATAGTTAGTTACTAACACTAATATACAGTATCATGCATGTATATATATATTTATAATTAATATATGTAATAGTAATAATTAATTAATGACTAATCGAACTGGTCCTTTGTGTTGGTGGCGCCTTATTTGAAATGGTGCAGCACCGGAATCTGCAAGGGTCCGCCTCCATGAGCAGCTGCACCACCTCGTTCATCGTGGGGCGCAGCGCTGCACTTCCGCACGTGCACCGTATGGCGATCCTTAGCACTTTGATCATCTCGTCTTTGTACGAGTCTGAGATTCTCTCGTCCAACACCTCCATCGCCCCTTCCTTCGTCTCCACCTTCGTCGACACCCAGTATATAATGTTCTTGCTCTCTCCAAACTCTGCCTCCACCGGCTTCTTCCCCGTTATAAGTTCCATCAGCACCACTCCGAAGCTGTACACGTCGCACTTGATCGTCGCCTTTGACGAAAATGCATATTCTGGAATAGTCAAACAAAAAAGTTGACTCTAATGTCAATATTTACGGTTGACTGAATTAAAAAGTTGATATGCTGAACCAGAATCAGGTTAGAATTTAGTTACCTGGCGCTATGTAGCCGTAAGTCCCTGCAACGACGGTGGTGGTGGCCTCCATGGATCCCCTGGCCTGCAGGACTTTGGCGATGCCAAAATCCGCGACCTTGGGTTGGTAGTCAACATCCAAGAGGATATTGGTTGACTTGATGTCCCTGTGAATAATAGGAGGCATCAGGTCATGGTGGAGGTAGGCCAGTCCCTGAGCCACTCCTAGGGCGACCTGATGCCGTATCGGCCAATCGAGGATGACCTTCTCCTTATGCAGGGCGTCCCAGAGGTTCCCGTTCGGCATGTATTCATACACAAGAAGGCTGCAATCAACACTCGAGAAATAGCAATACAACTTCACTATATTCTTGTGGCGGATACTCCCAAGCGTCTCGACTTCAGTTTTAAGCTCCTTGTCCAAAATGACACCGTTGTCGTCCCAGTGCTTGTTCTTCCGGCTCCACAACTTCTTCACGGCGACCTCCTCCCCGTTGTTGAGCTCGATCCGGTAGACGGTCCCGGACCCTCCATACCCTACTATGTTCTTGTCGACCATCGCCTCGACGATTTCGCGCTGGTCGAAGGTTATGCGATGGAAGCTCTTGATCTCGTAGGAGAAGAAGGAAGCAGAGACAGAGTCCTCGTGTTCCATCCCGACTCTGTCTCTGCTAAACCATCTCCGCAGGTAGAGAGCCGTCCCTACCATCACTACGGCCAGGGAGATCAGGATCAGCCAGAGGCTGTTGATCTTCCTCCGGCCGTACGAATGAGGGCATGCGGGGAACCCCGGCCCAGACGCTTCCAGCACGCATAGCCCAGGGTTCCCCGCGAAGCTCTCCAGGAGGCCCTGGTTCATAAAAGGGAGGGGGATGGGGCCGGAGAGGTGGTTGTTGGAGAAGTTGAGCGAGTTTGGGAGGAGCGCGGAGAGGCTCTCCGGTATCTCACCGGAGAGATCGTTGTTCGAGAGGTCGACGAGGTTGAGAGAGGTGAGGCGGGAGAGAGTCTCAGGGATGGAAGATGTCAGCATGTTGCCTTGCAAGAGAAGGACATTCAGCTGCTTCAGCTCTCCCATCTCGGAAGGAATTGCTCCTGACAATTGATTGTAGCTCAGATCGATTTTCACGAGGCTTCTCGCGAAGGAGATCTCCGGCGGAATCGAGCCGGAGATTCTGTTTCCTTGAAGGAAGAGCTCCGATAGATTATACGCAAATCGGATTGATTTGTGAATGGCGGCGGTGAGATTGTTGTATGCGATATCGATGATGGAGACGTGAGGGAGGGAAAGGAGACCTTCTGGAATGTTTCCTTGGAGGTTGTTATTGCTGACGCGGAAACGGACGAGGGATTTGCAGTCGGAATAACTCGCCGGAATCTCGCCGGAGAGATCATTTTTCAGAAGGAGGAGGTAATTGAGCCTCCCGCCGCTGCACATGCCTTCGGGGAGCGTTCCAGTGAAATTATTCTCGGAAAGCTCCACCGCGGCGAGTGGGGACCACCGGCCGAGGTCCCTCGGGACCTCTCCGGTGAGGAAGTTTCCGTAGAGGGAGAGCATTTTTAAAGTGGTTGAATTTCCGATTGCTGCGGGGATTTCGCCGGTGAGACAGCTGTTGTAGAGCTGGAAGAATTCGAGCTTGGGGAGGCGGCAGATGGATTCCGGTATGCCGCCGTTAAATTTGTTAACGGACATGTCCAGGTCAACTAACTCCGTTAGGTTTCCAATCTCCGCGGGCAGATCTCCGGTCAGGAGGTTGTAGTAGAGTTCGAGCTGGCGGAGGTTGCGGAGGCGGCCGAGCTCGGGCGGGACGCTGCCCGAGTAGGCGTTGCCGGTCAGCTCGAGGTCGACGAGGGAGGTCATGTTGCCGAGCCACGGTGGGAGGGCGCCGTAGAGCTGGCAGGTGGAGAGAATCAACGTCGTTAATTTGGTTAACGACGTTAAATTCTCGGGCAGCTTCCAGGGATTGAAGGCGGCGTTCTCGTTGAAGTTGATGATTTCGATTTGGGAGATGTTGGTGATGGAGATGGGGAAGTCGCCGGAGAACATGTTGTAGGAGAGGTCGAGGATTTTGAGATTTTGGAGCGGGGAGAAGTCGGGCAGGGGTCCGGTGAGGTGCATGGAGCTCATGTTGAGCTCTTCGAGGAGGGAGCAGTTGGTGATTCCGGCGGGGAAGTGGCCGTGGAAGGTGTTGGGGCCGAGGCGGAGGCTGCGGAGGTGGGGGAGGTACGTGCATATTTGGTCGGCTAATTTGCCGGCGAGGGACCAGCCGGAGAGGTCGAGCTCCACGACGTTTTTGAGATCGTCGCATGAGACTCCGGTTAAGTTGCAGTAGCTCTGTGATTTTCCGGCGAGGGAGAAGAATTCGGTGGCGGAGGATTGAGTGGCGGCGGCTGCATGGCAGACGAGGAGGATGGCGACGGCGGCATCGATGAGGAAATGATTGGGAGTGGCCATGATCAGAGAGGGAGGAGAGGGGAAATGGTTATCCACATGGTGGTAACGAGCGATGGGAGAAAGGGTGAAATATATATAAGTGAGATGATTTGAGTGACTGAGTGAGAAAGGGTGAAAAATTGGAAAGGTTAGGTTCCAAAATTGCAAAAATAAAGAAGCTTTATATTCATTTCCATTTTTATCTTTTGTTCTTTGTTCTTTTTAATCTCAGCCCCACGATTTTGTCATCCGACGGTTAGATTGGTGTCACGTGTCATTTAATAATGCAGATTTTCAGTTGAATAATGCACACCGACTAATAATGCACCATTATAGTGTAATAATGCAGATATTCAATTGAATAATGCACCGACTAATAATGCACCATTATAGTGTAATAATGCAGATCATCTGGACCGTTGATGAATGAGATCTAACGGCTCATATTAAGAAGAATAAAGGATCTAAGGGATGAATAGGAGAATAACGTTCCCCTATATATATATATATCATCTTGTTTCTTAGTATTTCATATTTTCTCCCTCTAATCAGTCTTGCTTGATTATAAACTACTTATAATCTGACAAATGAACTCATTTAATTTAGTATAATACGATGTTGTTTTGCTGTCTAAAATGTTTTGATTGATGTCAAATAATATTATATATAGTGTAACGTAAGTAAGTCTGTTACAACATAAATTTTGATTTATTACAAAATCAGAATAAATCAATAGTTCGATAATTTAAAGACATGTTTTATAACCAATACGCAAAACCAAAATTTGACCGAGTTAGCAATTTATAGACAAATTACATTTCATAGGAGTAATCAGTAATATATAGGACAAAATAATGCACACCGACTAATAATGCATCATTATAGTGTAATAATGCAGATATTCAATTGAATAATGCACACCGACTAATAATGCACCATTATAGTGTAATAATGCAGATCATCTGGACCGTTGATGAATGAGATCTAACGGCTCATATTAAGAAGAATAAAGGATCTAAGGGATGAATAGGAGAATAACGTTCCCCTATATATATATATCATCTTGTTTCTTAGTATTTCATATTTTCTCCCTCTAATCAGTCTTGCTTGATTATAAACTACTTATAATCTGACAAATGAACTCATTTAATTTAGTATAATACGATGTTGTTTTGCTGTCTAAAATGTTTTGATTGATGTCCAATAATATTATATATAGTGTAACGTAAGTAAGTCTGTTACAACATAAATTTTGATTTATTACAAAATCAGAATAAATCAATAGTTCGATAATTTAAAGACATGTTTTATAACCAATACGCAAAACCAAAATTTGACCGAGTTAGCAATTTATAGACAAATTACATTTCATAGGAGTAATCAGTAATATATAGGACAAAAGCACTGTTTTAACACATTATTTTTAAAATTATACCACAATGCTAATCATAAATATATTTGTATTTGCACTCTCATTGTTGTGAACATTTATAACACAAAACAACTAATTTTAGTTTGAGAAATTTGTTTGGTGGTTTTCTAGTTCAAGACAATGAATATCGGTCTCCATTTCAGTGACCTATCGGATTGATCGAAAGTGACGTCACGAGAAAGAAAGTTGTTTTTTCAGTGATTGGATAGAAATCTTATTTAATTTTAATTACCCAAACATTGGAATAATAACTATTTACTTATATCGTTATAAGACCATCCACAACGCGTCTCGCGCCGGGCTCGCGTCTCGTCTCGGAGAGACGAGACCCCCGCGAGACGCATTGCAGCGGCCATCTCGTCTCCAGCTCGCGACCGGCTCGTCGCGTAGCTCGTCTCGGAGAGACACGAGACGAGCTGTCTCGCCACGCGCCCGAGACACGTGGCACGTCCCCATGCGTGCGTGACGCCCACTCGCTGGCCCGCGAGTGGGCGTCGTCACTGATGACGCAATAATTCATTTTTTTTTTTTAAAAATCGATTTTTAATAAAAAAAAAATTTTTTTTTTTTCAAACGGTAATATTACCGTTAAATATTTATTTTCATTTTTAAATTTTTAATTTTTTTACTCTATAAATAATTCTATTCCATACTCATTTCAAACACAAACACACATCTATTCCTCTCAAATCCTCTCTATCACTCCAATTTCCATCTTCAATCAACTCAAACAAATGGATCGTTTTGAGCAAATGCGTCAATTAATGGAACAATCACTCGAAGAAGATCGACGACGAGAGGCGGAGGAAGCCGCACCACCCCCACGACGCTCCCGGAAGTACATCAATCGGAACCGGGAGGAAGCCGCCGCACGGTTAGTACGCGACTACTTCTGCGATAACCCGATTTGGGGAGATACCTATTTCCGTCGCCGTTTCCGCATGCGGAAACCGCTATTTCTCCACATAGCGAATACTTTGGCGGCCAGGGAGGAGTTCTTCCGAGAAGGGTTCGACGCGGTCGGTCGTCCCAGCCACACGACGCTGCAGAAATGTACTGCAGCCATCCGGCAGCTTGCGACTGGACAAACGGCCGACATATTCGACGAATACCTGCACATCGGAGACAGTACTGGGCGCTTGTGCTTGCTCAACTTCTGCAGAGGCGTCCGGGCAGCCTTCAGTGATGAATTTCTCCGGAGGCCAACCACGGAGGATTGTCAGTTCCTCCTCAACCTGCACGAACAAGTGCACGGATTCCCCGGGATGCTTGGCAGTGTCGATTGCATGCACTGGCAATGGAAGAATTGCCCGGTGGCTTGGAGGGGTTCCTACACGAGCGGCCACAAAGGCACCCACCCAACCGTTGTACTCGAGGCCGTTGCCGACTACCGACTTTGGATCTGGCACGCGTACTTCGGGGTCCCTGGCTCGAACAACGACGTAAACGTGCTCCAACAGTCCGACCTCTTTACCGAAGTTTTGGATGGTAAAGCGCCGGCCATCAACTTCGTCGCCAACAACCGACGGTATAAAATGGGGTACTATCTCGCCGACGGCATCTACCCGAAGTGGCCGACCTTCGTGAAGACGTGCGGCAGGCCAGCGAACCCAAAGCAGGCTCTTTTTGCGCAGAAGCAGGAGGCTGCGCGCAAGGATGTGGAGAGGGCGTTCGGGGTTCTCCAAGCGCGCTTCAACATCATCAAAGCCCCGGCTCGTTCGTGGTTCATGGAGAGCATGGTCGACATCATGTATACGTGCATAATCTTGCACAACATGATTGTCAGAGACGAAGGACCCGATGCCGGAAATTGGTTCGACCCCGAATCCCCCGGAAGCTCAACTGCAAGTAGTCCGCCGCGAAGTGGAGCGCATCCATCTATACAAGAACGGTTGGCTATTCGGGCAAGGACACGCGACTCTAGCGCCCACACCCAACTCCAAGAGGATCTAATTGAGCACATTTGGGAAAACTTTGGCGGAGAATATTAAATTATGTCATTTTTATTTTTTTAGAATTTTAATTATGTCTTCGCTTTTTTAATGTTAAGTTGTAATATTGTTTTAATTTTAATAAAGTGTGTTTGTTTAAATTGAATTGGGTTTTAAAAAAAATTATAAATTAAATTGAATGAATAGTAATTAAGAGACGGTATAGAGACGGTTAAGAGACGGAGCGTTGCAGCCTTCGTCTCTTAGTTAAGAGATGGAGGAAAAAAGGACAGTGGGGCCCTCAAATAGTGCTCAAATAGTAGTTAAGAGACGGTTTAAGAGACGGTATAGAGACAGCGTTGTGGATGGCCTAAATTGTTTCCCATAATGAAAGGACATTCCTATTTCATGGCCCCAATATTGTGAACGATACTTGCATACGATGCAAATTTTGGTTAATCAATAATTAGTTTGTTTTAACATTCCAATAATTAGTTATACATTATTTTATTCGCGGCTTCGTGTCATGTACACATCATATCTAATTCTTTGACAATTTGTTACACTCATTGTTATATTTGTTATCAATATTTTGTTGATAAATAACAAAATGTCCTAACCGCGAACAGTGAGCAGTCTAACACAAAGGCCTCAAACAGTCCGATTAAATATGTCCCAAGAGAAGAACCAAAAACAATAATTAAAAAAAAAACAAAACACATAGAGATCAACAAAATCCTAGTGAGGTTTCATTATGAAACCAAATTGGTAATAAGAGATGATGAGAGGAGTAACTGATCATATGTATAATTTTCAATATGAAACAATTCGCGTGTAAATACATCAACAAAAACTGTCTAAATTTTTGTGTAGTTTTACTCGATGTCAATATAATAAACAGATAAAGTTTATTGAATTAGCAAAAATTTAAAAGGAAAAGTCATTTGTGTTCCATAAAATGAGCTAATTGCAAATATATTTAATTAAAAGCTTATCTAATTTCGAAAGGTATATATACAAGATCACGTGTCCCTTATAGTGGCAAAGAAAGGGATTTATAGAAAAGTTTAGATAAGATTAGAATATGTACCAAAGCCATTGAAACAATCTTTCGATGATGAAAAGTTAATAATTAAAGGTCTATATCAATGTATTTATGTGATTGATGATGTTACGAAATCAAATAATGTATTTTTATTTATTGCAAAATTGTGTGTCCCTCTTTATTGATTTTTCTACATATCTTATGTGAGTATCAATCTACTTTAGTTCATACTCCAGTAGTATTATTATTTTATTTTATATATTTAGTTTGTTTTTAATATTTTAGAATTTTTATTTACTTCGTTAATTTAAAAATTACATAAAATTTGAAATTCAATTTATCCAATTTTTTTAACTTTTAAAATAAATAAAAGAACCATGTGTTGATTTTTGTGTTGTTGGTAAAATTAATTACACCAATAACGTGAACTAAGGAGATTGTTACTTATATGTGGTGATTATATAAATTATATAGTGTAATGTTAAAAATCGTAAATTGATTATGTTCATCCTCATGCGTAAGCGGTAGGTCCTCCATTGATTCTAATCTTTCTTTCAAAAGCATTGAATTAGTAATACTCATATATTCAATTATTCTCTTTTAAAAAGATTTGTGAATTTTAAGTTTTTTTTTGTTCTTTTGAAAGCATGTCAATTCATTCCCAATATATATTAGAATTAATTAATTGGTAATGGATTGGGGTCCCAATGCAAGTGCAAAGCAAAGATGTCCACTCTCCTAAAGCCAATTTATTTAGGATGTTGATTTGAGTAGCAAATTAAAGAAGACACAACTTTATAAATTAATTCTTATCAACATTTTTATCACACGCTTGCCATAAAATTAAATAGTTTGATCTTCTAGTTCCTCGCCATATTGTAGCTTGCTACAAATATTATTTAAAGTATGGGTCGTAATTTTGAATAGGAATATAGTATTAAATCATTTGCTAACAGATTAGCCAAGATATGTATAGTTATAGGCTATATATAGCCCTCTTATTTTTCAGTAGGATCCTTTTTTTTATTCTATTATTAATATAGTGATCAATTCGTCCCCTACTAATTGTCTACTTTGGTTCAAACACTGATTTTAAGAAATATAAAGGAAAGTGTGTTGAAAAAGTTAGTGAAATATGCGTCTCATTTTTATATATTAGTTTTATAATAAAATATGAGTGAATGAGTTAGTGGAATATAGTGTCTACTTATTATTTATAGTAAAAAGTGAAAGTGGACAATCAATGAGGGACAGACAAAAATAGCAAAAGTAGACAATTAATGAGAGACGAAAGGAGTATAATAATCGTATAGTATATATGTTGGTAAAAATATAAGTGGCTAGGGGTTCATTTCGGAGTAGACAATGTAATAAATAAAAGATTGTCTAAATATTCTCTTTTTACAAGGATACACGTGAAAGGATTTACTCAAGCAAAGAGAAGTGAGTTGCGGAGTACAAGCAGAAACAACACAACACCAAAACAACAAGAAAAGGAGCAAAAACATATTTACTCAAAGTTATAGATGATGGACGAGACTCTCGGGAAGTAATGAAAGATCCTATACTTCACTAGTCGATTGATGTTAGGTCACCTTTTTGTTATTGCCTTTGATTTCACTATGAGTGCTTGTGACTTTGTGTAACTCACATGCACCGATATTTAAATTCTCGATCTATTAGTTGGAGGAAAGACAATTGATCAGCTAAGCAATACTTTGCTAGTAGGTATAAAAACATTGCTCAATATAATAGACACAATCTGGTTTCTAAGGATAACTTAAAGCTATTAAATGGTTCATTTCATTGAAAGGTTGGAGTAGTTACACACTTCACTTTGTAAATATTTTTGTATTTATGTAAAATATTTTTCAATGATTTTCTTTCTATACAAAAGAAATACCTTAAACTGAAAATTGACCAGCAAAACAAGCTTTGTAGCACACAAAAGCAATTTATAACAAAAATAACAATAAAGTAACAAAAATAAGGTATGCATAGGATCAAACGTTTTATCCAAAATCACCAGGAAAGTAAAATGGTGGACGAATATAAGAGAACATAAGCAAAATCATAACACACATCCTAAATAAATGCATAGGTAATCACGAACATAATAAGATAAACTCGTGAATTGTTTATACAGTTCAATACGATGAATATCTACGCCGGGGTGATGTCAAACCAAAGATTTCTCTATATAATTTACGAATACATCCTACAACAACGAGAGAACAAATATATACATTGAAAAGACATTGAATCCTTATATTAGTAATATAATAGGAATTTGGTGTGTATAAATATATATTATTGTAGAAATCCAATTGGATTGTTGTGATCATAAATTGATTCAATTTTTTCTAGGCTTCATACTCCAACACCATCATCATCCGTCAATATTATCCCTTAGAGAGGAGTGATTCCAAACAAAAGGAGAAGTAATCTCGTCGTTCCATTGGCTATATAGAATTATTTATTTTTAAAAAGTACAAACCAAAATTTTGAAGTAATCGTGAAGTTCGATTGGCTATATGAAGTTCTCTATTTAGACAAAAATACGAATAAAAATTTAATTTAGTTGGGAATCATTTGTGTGTGGATTATAGTGAGAGTGAGGTTGCGATAGGCCGCATCCCAGTTGTCAGAATTGCAATGGCATCTTCATGTTATGCTCTAAATAGAATATTTTGCCCTAAAAAAAGTCAATATATAGTCATGATTCCAAAATTCACACACTCTATAGTGTATGCAAACTATAATATTTTTGGCTTAATGGAACTCCCATTTTCTCTTAGTGTGACCATTATTTTTTAATTAATTGTACTGAGTTTCGAACATCCAATCATTATATCTAGCTACTAAGGCCATATATACTTCGACAGTTCGACAAGTGGAACATCTCGTATGATATGACACAAAATTCACATCTATATAATTACCATCTAAGTCAAGTTTGACCTAAGTGAAAATGATGGTTATGGGCCCATTAAAAGTACTACTTGGCCCAATAGTAACTGCAAGTTTTTTTTATCATCATGAAATTGGGCTTTCATGGAGGAATTTAACATAGCCCGTTAGGACTTTAGCACATGAAAGATTATAATAATATACGTAGTAAAATTTAAATGAAACTTAATTTGGACTAATTGATCTTTGCATGGTCTAAGACTGTTATGAAAATATATACGAGTACAATATATTTAAAAATATTAAAATGTTTCAAAGTTTCGAATACAAATATTCAAAAGTGAGTTGAATATATTTTCTAGTACTATCGAATCTTAGTCGATTTAACTTCTGCATTCTAATTTCACAATAGAACACAAATAACAATTTCTAAGTTACATATAACTCAAATATTCATTTCAATCTAAAGAATTGTCATAGGTTACACATATTACTCTCTCCGTCTCACTTTAGGAGTCTCAGTCACTTTTGCACATTATTCTCTACATTATTATCTCCCTTACTTTACCATTTCTTCACTTTAACTATTTACATTATGATTTTTACAAAACGGATGTGCAAAAGTGACCGAGACTCCTAAAATGGGACGGAGGGAGTAGTAAATAGAATAACTTAAGTACCAAAATATTTTTAGTAGCTCTATTTAACTGATGTAAGACAAGTTTCCTTGCGTTTGAGTAACGATTGACTCCTCTTTAAAGTTCAAATGTCCTTATTCTTTTAGACAAGTGGTATTGATATATTTCTTTGCACCGGAATTTGTACAATCGACTCTCAAAGTTACAAGACTCGCAACTAAAAAATATATAGTAGAATATTATCACGAATTATTTGGCATGATATATTTTTTGTTTATTAAAATGAAAAGTTAAATAACAAATGGTGAATATTTTTTAAAGGAGGAATTTACAGATGAGATTTTATTTTCCCTAATTTTTTAATAATAAATGTGTCAAAGAACACACCTCTGGGCTCTGGTAATGTTATATAACGACGACGGTAGAGACAAAATAAAGGTCATAAAAATCACACATTTTTATTAACCGTACAATCAAAATAAACTACACCCCTAATACAATATTTTGTTGGGGAAAAAAACAAAAAACAAAAAACAAACAACTACTTCCCTCCACTTGAAAATAAAATTAAAAACACGCGGGATATAAACCTACTCAACATAAAATTATTATCCTTAGCAGAACTAAATACACAATATTTTTTAAAATAATTCGAGATCCAATCAATTAAATTGACACTTGATTATCAGAGACATCTTCCTCCATATCCCGCGTTTTTAAACAGTGCTTGCTTTATGTCTTCTGCACCCAAAGCTGCCCTCTTCTTCATATCCTGCCAATCACATAATTACTAATGGAGTAATTGATTTACTTAATCTAAATTATAAATAAATCCAACTTTATTGTTATTCAAAAAAAATTATATGATGAGAAAACAACAGAAACCATGAATGTAGTTCGGTCAAATTATGGCTCATCCCGCATCTTAAAAATCAATCGGAAAATCATAAAGTTTGAATTTTTTTCAAAAAAATCTAATTGCCTGCATATAACATATTGTTGCTATTTTTTAACCAACAATGTCATTTTCTTTAAGAATAGATGACCTCGTTCAACTCACTATTTCCCGGTGTCATATCAGATACAACACATTTCGCCAAGAAAAAGTCATTATGCATAACAAGTCTGAGTTTCGTGGTTATTGATCAGATTGATTTTTATAATAACAAGGCAGATCGAAATTTAATCAAACTTCATAAATGTCCATCATAAAATATGGATTAAATACATAGTGACTCACTTTTCCTATCACTGATTAGTTTTAAGAAAAAATCTGCTAGGGTTTGATTAATCTTCCTTGTACTTGCACGTAGCAGGTTGCTTTAATAAAAAGGAACGTAAAATTTAACAATATTTGTAATAAAAAATAAGTATAGTCGGTCAATTTCTGTCACACAACATGATAATTTGTTTCAGTTACTTGTCGTGTAATGACTTGTTTGGGATAACATGGTATGGACCGACCTCATCAAATACATCTCATGTAACATACACTATTCACACTCAAACAAGGCCACCCACATGTATATGTCCAAATTTATCCTATCTCCAATTCGAATATAATTTTCCTACGTCATATGCAAAACTAGAATTGAACCCAAAAAATCATATATTTAGCCACGATTATCTCTAAATTAAACAAATACTTATTAAACATTTCTCAATAATATGTAACATACATTTACCTCGGAGCATGAAGCTTGCATTGCGAAATCGTTGAAGCAACTAATAACACAATGTTGAATATCAATGCCCAATGCCTCTAGAGTTGTCACTGTTGATAGCAACAATCCTGGCTTTGCACCACAGCATATCCCAATTCTTGTCTCTGAATCCATCCTTTCCACTTCAAACTACATTGCAACCACTTATTTTTATCATTTTATTTATTCACATAAATCAAATTAATTAATTAAGATTTATATACCTTGGGTGAATTTCTGATCAAGATCTCCTCAGGCTTGGGGTTCTTGAATATGCTCAAAAATCCCAATTCATTCCCTCCCAAATTCATTTCTTCTTGCAAATTGTTTATGCTATTAAGCATCTCCTTCATGTAATCTATTGTGTCACCAAGTATAGATGTCCTGTCCATCTTCAAACCATTTCATATATTAAAAAATTAAACATAATTTGGATATTCATAGTAGTAGTAGTATAATTTATTCACCTAGACTTTGCTGTAAAAATAATAAAGTTTGGTAAAATTTTGGCTCTTTCGCAATTTTTGCAATTATTATATTAATTTGTACATTCATACAAATGTACAGATTAATCATAAATTTTGGTCAAATTTTAGTAGCAGAACGCTGGTAGTGAGTTAAATGACGTCGTTTGTTACCTTGCTTATCTTGGGAACGACTGATCGGAGCATGGAGAGGCGGTCGTTGAGGCGCTTGCGCCGCCTTCTCTCGGCCATGAGGTTCTTGGAGGGCTGGCCGTTGTTGAGCTTCTTCATCTTGCTCTTCCTCTCAGTCTCATGGCCAAAACCGACGTTGAAGCCGGGCTCGGGCTTGAGGGGAGGCCCAACATCCAGCCCGTTTCCGAAGTCGTGGAGGAAGGAGAAGGAGCAGTCTTCGAATTGGGGAGTGGCGGCGTAAGGGAGTGTTTGGGAGTTGAGGTTGGGGTTTGATGAATCGGAGGAGAAACCGGGAGGCGAAAGGTCGTCGCCAAACGGGGCGCTGTAGTAGTAGTGGTGGTCGAGGATGGGGAGAGACAAGTCTTGGAAGCAAGTGTTTGTTGGGATGGAAACATCTTCGAGAATGTTCCAATTTGTGGTGAAGTCTTGATTCATGCTTGTGTTGTTGTAGTGATCCTCCATCTCTCTTAGCCCTAGTAACTCTTCCAAGAAACCTTGTTGTTCCTTTGAGCACAACTCCATTTCTCTCTTAATCTTTTTATTGATGTGTTGGTTTTCAAGATTTGCATCTTCGTGATGCAATATAGGGGCTTATCCAGGATTTTATTGTAAGAAGGGCAAAATGATATATATATGAAAAAAATTATATTTGAGTCGGGGCAATAAGTGCAAATTTTAATATATATTTAAAAATTTATAACAAATTTATAAAGGCAAACAAGAATTGAGGAGGGGCATTTGGCCCACGATTCGCCCATGATGCAATACATAGGAAGAGAGAGAGGGGGGTATGGTAGGATGAGGTGTAATTCTAATGTCCAAATTTGATGTTAGTATGCATGTGATTGATTATATTTTATCTTTTTTTAGATAAACTCTACTTGAATTGAGATGTGATTGGTATTAATAATTAGAAAAACTTCCATTTTTTTTGTTTTTGTGATTAGGAGTCCGGTTAAGTTTGAGTTTTTAAGAAATATCAAGAAAAGTTAGTGAAAAATATAAATCAAACGCGCAGTTTATTTTTATATATTGATTTTGTAATAAAGTGTGAGTGGAATGCATAACCCTACTTACTATTGATTGAAAAATTGAACTGGAACTTCTAATTGCAGACGGACCAAAGTAGCTAATCGAAACTCCTAATCAAAATTACTTTTTAGTTGACTTGTGATCAACTAATAACTTTCAAATCTTGCAAATTAAATCAAAATTTTACTACAATTCGTATTTGAATTCGTAATTGCCCCATCAGACTTAGTTTCTAAATGACGCTCATTTTTAATAAGATGGCACTTTATGGCGCTGATTTTGATTCAAGCTGAGCCTCAATTCGGCCTCAATCGTGAATCAAAAAATTCGACTTCCAAATCAATAATTATAACCAATATCATTAAAATTTAATCTCATGGGTATAGAAAATTATGATTTAATTCCCACTGAAAACCAGGAGATTGGTCAGAAGATTTGATTTAAATGGCAATTTTTTTCGAATTACTAAAATAGAGGGGAACGTGGGTGAAGGGTAATTAAGTGAATGGGATATAAATATAATGCCCTTATCATGGAAATATGGAGCATCAAACAGAGTAAATATTTAAATTGGGAAGCTTACAACTTTGACCTACTTTTCTGTCTCAACCAAAAAGGATGGACTTTGCATCATAGACATAGACCTGTCAGCTAATTTCTAAAATATTTTCAAATTTAATTTTTTGTTACCTATATACTTTATGTACTTTGCTCATCTACATGTGCAAAACCAACTTCTACCTCACGTACCATACACGGAAAATCAGCTAGCCTACAAGTTATAACAATATATAGATCAATAATTATATGCCACACAAATTTGATTTTTGAGATCAATTTTAAGACAATTAAAATATCTGGCATTGTATAGTATCAAATGCCCATGACCAAATGGTGTTGTGTCTATGGGTGGAGAGCATACCGCTAACAATGCAATTTACTTGCTATGGTTTAGGTATTGTTTAATTTCATGGTTTTGGTGTTTCTTCTTTTCCTACTATTTGATCAATTGGGTTTAATTTTGTTTTTGTGACTTTTTTTTAGTTCGTTTGGCTGGTAGATGGTTTGTGATTGTTTGCTTAGTAGATATACAGAAGATACGAGAAATTTACTCGGGTAGAAGATATATCATACCACATATGTGTAACAAATGACATCCATATAGGTAGTGAAGATACATACCCAACAGATGTGCAAATAGCATGCCAAATATTTATTGTAATCCTTGTGCCCGACCAATCTCTTATATGGATCAAGTATTCAATACATTGTCATGGTGAAAAGAATGAAGTGTGAGCCACTTTCTATTTTTTGGCTTTGTTCTAAGATTCAACAGAGTTGTTGGCCATGTTTGTTTCTAGCTCATATCTTTCTTACAATTGCCGAAATTTACGCATCTTATAAATTATGATTGTTGCCAAAATACATAACAATTAAATGATATACTAACATTCATATTATTTCACATTTTTATATGAGAATCGAAACCCAATAGAGATCACACAAATATGTTTTTATTGTATTGATCAAACGATATGAATATTATTTTCTTAAAATACAATATTTTTATTCTCAACTATATTCCTCCCCAATCAAGCGCAAAGAAGGGGGAATTTTATTATTTTATATGTATTTAATGTTTATATATTACTACTATTTACTTAATTATTGGCAGCCCACGGAATAAACTCAAAACCGTGGTTTTCTATGGAGTAGTATTTGTCATGTAGCATTTGTTTGCTAGTTACGTACCTTTTTTTTTGTTTAACCAAATGTGTACCGAATCCGCCTTTTGGCGGAATCCAACTAATCATGCTCGACCGGACTTGCAGATTAAGGCCGAAAGTCTCCTAGCGGGTGGCGGGGTTTGAGCCTGTGACCTTAAGGTCACCACAGTCCCGCGCTACCAACTGCGCTGCGACCCGTTGGTTAGGTACGTACCTTTTTTAATGTGACATATAAATCAGTAAAATGGAGAAAAACAGATATAAGTACACAAGTGTGTTTATGTAAAACTCTTACATAATGAGAAAATCAAATAAAATAGTAATAGTTTAATACTCCCTCCGTTCCATAGTAGTGGGGGCATTTCTTTTCGGCACGGAGATTAAGAAAGTAGAGAGATGAAGAGAGAATAAAGTAAGAGAGAGTAAAGTAAGTGAGAAGAAATGTGTTAACTTTTACTAAAAAGGAAAATGACTCCACTACTATGGAACGTACCAAAATGGCAAAATGACTCCACTACTGTGGAACGGAGGGAGTATATAGTACTCCTCATCATTAGGTTCATCATACTCTTGAAAAGGCTTTATAAAAGGTATGGATTATCCAAAAAGGGAGGGTTATCAAACTCATAAAATAAGTAAGATTTCAACAAAAAAAACTTATTTAAGTGAATCAAACACTTTAAAGTCTTAGTTTTGCATTGATTATTTTTTTTAACTTGTGGTCATCAAATCAAAATTTAAGAAGATTGTATCGTTTACAATATCAACACCGCTTAAATTTATTTTGTGCTCCCATCATCTTAAATTAATGAGTCAGTTTGCATCGCATCAAGTGTGACAATGTCTTGATCTTAGGAGTTGCTAGGATAAATTGACTAAGTCTC
Source organism: Salvia splendens (assembly GCF_004379255.2). Classification (NCBI taxonomy): domain Eukaryota; kingdom Viridiplantae; phylum Streptophyta; class Magnoliopsida; order Lamiales; family Lamiaceae; genus Salvia; species Salvia splendens. The sequence goes on from NC_056032.1 coordinate 43,353,717, forward strand.
CTAGTTTTTAAATTACCTAGATGTTAGAGACCAATTTTTGTTTGGATAGGCGATATTCAATCTAGTAATGTGGTTTAGTTTTATATTCTTTGTGGGTTCTCTCTTTTCTTGCTATTTATGATCATTAGATGTTAGTTTGAGAGTTTGTATTATTTGCTATGTAGCCCTTGGATTTGTAATGTGTTGTAAGATTGATATTATTATGGATTTGATATTGTTGAACAATGTTGTTGATTATAGTTTGGTAGTTGGTTTTTATATCATTTGTTAGCTCTGATGTTGGTCTATTAGTGCATTTTTTATATTGTTTTGGTATTAGTACTATTATTTGTATTATCGTGATGGACTCAACTTACTAGCTTCTAACTTTGAACATTTTTTATTTATAAAAAAATCAACGATTTTAAAACTAAAGATTATGTTGTGCAAGATTTTACCCACGTTTACATAATTGTGCATATAGTCTTTGTAAGTCACAGGCTAATAAACAGTTACAAGACATAGCAAACGATTGGCTAGAATCGATGCATTTGGTGAAGAGAAAATGAATCTAAACTATAGACATGTCTTGTCACATTCGAGACTCTCAATGTTCAATGGAGTGAAATTGGGGTAACTCGATCTACATTAAAATAAAGAAAATAAAATCAATTCGAAGAAAAATGTGTAATACACGTCATTTTAAATTCCTAACTCTTCTAATATTATACGCCCTCCATCCCAAAAAAAAAACAAACTTGTACGTGGCACGAATTTTAATATGCAATTGATAAAGTAAGAGAGAGATTGAAAAAAATAAGAGAGAGAAAAGGTACTCGGAATAGTGTTAGTGGATCGTGGGTCCACAATTTTAGTGGTGTGTAGTTGGTTAAAAACTTGTCATATTTAGACTTTATCTAATTTTGGGAGACGACACAAGATGATAAAACTAATATATATTTTGGGGACGAAGTGAGTATCATTTGTTTCATTATTTACTTGTACATACATATCATTCTGAAAATAATCCTATTTTTTTATTTTTGAAGTCTATAAAATTTATTTAATTATTTGCAGTAAGTTTTTCTTTCTATGAGACAACTCAATTTCTACCAATACACTTCAATTACTGTATTATTTATCTATATCTCTAGCGAGGCCCACATTTTAAATAATATGTAGAATTATTATTTGTTGAACAATTTTTATGCTTAGACTTGGTCTAATTTTGAGGGACAACAAAAGTGGTAAAACTAGTTTATTTTTTTAAAACAGAAAGAGTATTTTTCTTAATTTGCGTTATTAATGTTTGAATTTAGAGCTTTTGATATTTAGGTTTCACAATTTCAATTTACAACTCACCGTAACATGGAAGTCAGAATTGGGATTTGCAACTCTACACCATGATTTGAATACTTACACATATGGACATTCGCGAAGCATCGAATTCGACACTTTATACAATAATATCTAAACTTCTTGTCACTAGAATAAAGGCTTTAGACATGCATATATTGAGATTGACTACAAGAATATTGTGGTTTAGAAAAAGAGTGATGATAAATGGCCATAATGTGGCCGGCCATAAAGATTTAATTTAGTCCATTTACATGTATAAAAAAATTAGAATTACCGATATAAACTTATATGTGTGTGAATGGACTTGTAAGTTGATACTTATCTTTGAATTTCATTACGTAAAACACATTAATATCACGAATTACTATATACGTTGAGCAACAATTAAGAAATGACAGTAGTAGTAAGTTGAGCAAAAACTACGAAAGAGCAACACTAACATGTTGAGCAATATATAATGAAGATGATATAAAAGTAAAATCAAGTAGTATTAAACCAAAATTTTTAAAAAGAATCATTTTTTTATTTAATTAATTTATGGCTGGCTATAATGTGGCCGCGTAACATTATTCTTAGAAAAATTAAAAGTTAATGCAATCGTAAAATTCATAACACAATTATTACCACCTATTCAGCACTTTCAAGGTAAAAGTACACGATTAGTACGTTATGTGTAAGAGATTCTTTTATGATCTTACGACATCAGCTTTTTGTTAATTTCTATGTAGCATGCCCCATATGCAAAGAAATCTTTTTGCCCCTACCACATTTAAATTTTAAATTTAATGAATATTTGCTATTATGTGTTTAATTCCTTTTTTCTATTTTTATGGTTTAACACAACATTAAACATCGCCAAACTCTTATCGAACACAAACATAATTCAAAATCATATTTTACTAAACAAATATAAGCCCACAAAAACAATACTTATAGTACCATCTTTATTTTTTATTTGTAAGATTAGAGTCTAAAATTAGTTTTTTTTTGTAATTAGGTTATAGTTTACTCTGTCACGTCATGGTTGAGGAATTTTTTTCGTTGGAATATGGTACTACTACTATAAAGCCTTAAGTTTTCTTTACTAGAGCATATGTAAATATTTTATAAAATTATTTGTTTTGTAATTACCTTAATCAAACTTATTCGAAAAACTAATGACTCAGCTGGTAATGGGACAAATACTGATATCAGTATATCATACCTATCATATACTTCCTCATTTCCATAAAAATAAAGACACTTTTCTTTTTTGTCCGTCCCACAAAAATAGCCCATTTTCATTTATGAAAAGTAAAATTGAAACTTTGATACTCATATCGTAATTTTCAATATAACATGCATGATACAGTACTAGACAGTTATGGTATGGTTATAGTATAAGTTCTTGTAAACTGTAGTGTACCAAAAATTTGAAACATATCGTATAAATATGATATGTATTGAATTTATGTATCCGATAATAGCATATGCGATAAACACACCCGCCAACCAAGTTAAACAATCAATCTTGTTTATCTTCAGACATTTTTGGAAAGAAAATCCATGAAATCAAGAAAATCTAAACAAGGTATCCAGTTCCCATCAGCTAGATCACAGGTGATCAATATACCAACTTGAGTTTTAAAACAACTTTTTTTAATAAAAAAATTTACACATGAAAACGTACATGTTTGCAGAGATTGGAATTCATGGGCAAATTTGATTATTGATTAATTTTGTCTTTTTTTGGTCCATTGTTTTCTGTGCAACTTCGAAACGACGAATCTCTAGGCATTGTCAATTCTTTATATGATTGAAAAATGATTAAAGCAAAACCATGTTCTAAATAAGTTAATTACCTTCGGCCAGTACAATCTACGTGGTAGTGAAACTATTGGCTAGTTTGGTTTATATATTTCCAGAGTTGATTGTTTCAATTACTCACTTGATTTAATTATCTAAATGGTTTCGCCCGTGATTATTCTATTAGCTCATAATTTTTGTTAATTTTTTTCTAAAAAATGCTGGAGATGAAAATCTCAAAGGTCGAGTTAGTAGCTACCCATGTTAGAAACAATGATTGTTTCGTTTTGTTTACTTTCTAGTAAATGAGAAATTAATTTGATTTCCATTTATTAAGAAAATAAGGAAAATGATTTAATTATAGAAATGTGGAAAGTTACGTAAATAGTACTCCCTCCGTTCCGCGGTAGTTGAGTCATTTCATTTTCTGCACTCATTTTAGAAAAATGATAATAAATAGTTAAAATGGAGAAAAAATAAAGTTAGAGGGAGAATAATATATATAAGACTCTTATCTAACTTATTTTGTCACTTACTTTACTCTATCTTCATTTTAACTATTTCTTATCATTTTTCCAAAACAAATACAGAAGATGAAATGACTCAACTACCACGGAACGGAGGGGGAGTAGAATATATTGATTCTCTTCATGGTATTCTTTTCCCGTAGTATTTTAAAATACGTCAATGATTCTCCTTTTCTTTTTCGATGATCATTTGAGAGATTATCGATTCGTTTAATTAATTTTATAATTGATTTTGTATTCTATTTGTATATGCGCAGTTAGAATTAAATCAATTTGGAAAATCAAATAATCATACATTAGAAGTTCATGTATAGTCAATTTTGTTGGAGTATGGCAGTATGTAAGGTGGTTTCACACAATGCTCGTCCTTCAAGTTCCTCAATTTAATTTTTCTTTTTTTCTATAACACGTTTCCAAAATTGATGAAATAGACTTACGAGTTATGATCCTACTTATATTTTTGAATTATTGTAAATGAATCAAAATACGAGCAACGTAATCCAATGGGTGTGATCGAGTGGCATGAGACTCGTTCATACTTAATCAAATGTTTAGGGGACCGGTCTCCATATTTCAAAATATAGCAATTTTAAATCCTTAGGTCACTGTTCCACCCTTCAAGTGGCCTACAAATCATCACATGCATGGGATGGTTATTGGACCCTATGGTCGGTGAATACCTTTGGTCTAATACCAACAAATACGAGTAACGTAGATATCGTCTCAATAAAAAAACTCATTGTGTGTAAAAAGTAAATCTCGTGTTTTGTTATTAGACCAGAGTATCCACCCGGAAATTTGGTGAACCTTTATGTTGTTTTATTTTTTAGAAGAAAAAAACCTCACATTACAATCGGAAATGATTCAATGCCTACAAACAAGATTTTTGAAATTTAAACTTGGAACGTTTAGACAATGTATTAGATATATTATAATCTACGATTGGGTTTATCACATGATTATTCGTCTAGGATTGAGTTGTGAGATTCAATCTTATGAACCAAACACACTATATATATTTAATCCCGGGATACAATCTTGCTAATCGATCGAACAACCCCTAATAGTATTAATTAATTTATTCCTGTATGCATATATCTATATATTTACACCTGTCACCAAATAAAATGTTTTTCATTCATTTACTATTATAGGGAAATTATATATCTGTACGACGTAGTGTAACATCTAGATGAATATCTCATTACCAAAATTAAAATTCCCACCAACTCTAAAGTGAACCAATTAAGTTAGAAAAAAGTATCACTGGAATTACTATTTCAAAAAAAGCTGTTCGACCTTTTTAAAGAATTGGCAATAAATAATATTTATATTATTTAGAAATCATTTTCAATTTCCCACCTGCAAATATAACGATGGAAAAAGTTTTTCAATTTAAATTATTGTTTTATACTTTTTTTGCGGATATTTAATAGAATTGTTTATTATGGTGACTTCACTTTAATGTAAGTCGATTTTATATGAAAGAATTAACTATAAAGTATAGTTAGTAGAAAAAGTACAGCATGAAAAAGAGAAAAAACATATCAGAATCCCTTTCTCTCTATGGTCCAAGCCTTCACTCCATCGTTATTCTATTTCTCTTCCTACTTAGCTACTTAGCTACTGTGTTCAATAGTCGGTAAGACGTTTTCCCTCCAATTAATATATAAAAAGTATGAGTCTGCATGGTAATTAAAGGGCTCCATTATTGATTTAATTGTAAAAAAGAAAAAAAAAACTAGCTAGAAAAGTTATAAATTTTAAATTTGTGACTGGAATTTTTATATATATCCAAAAATATGACTATATATAAATGTGCTTCGGTAAAGTTTTTCTTCAATTAAAATGCATAAGAGTATATGATGGGCCAAGTCCAGTGTTTTACGTCTACTGTCTAAACTCATAATTGCATTTAATTTGAAAATGAACACAGGTAAATTTGATAATTTGATATATCATTTTTATAGAATACTCTAATTGTTTGGGGAATAATTCTAGTTTTTTAACAATAAAATATTTATTAAATAGAGAAAATGTAAATGGTGCCATGCGTGGAAGATATATCCAAAATAATAATGTAATGGACGCTTAAAAACATAATGAGTTTAATAAATCAATTACTATTATTTTAAAAATCACTCATACAAAACTCCATGTATTTATTACATCCATATTAGCTTTTACTTAATTTTTAACTATAGTTTAAAACTTCCTCTGTCCCACCTCAAGTAACTAATAGTAGTACTAATGTATTTTTAGCAAGAGATTTAAAGAAATGATATTTCAAACTAATTAACATGGTTTTGGAAGGCCTTCTACTATTATATTAAATGCAAATTTCACAGTAATGGCAACATGAGATATATATTAGCGAAAAGAAGGAATAACATGCGCAGATTTCACAATGAAATTGTTTTAATTAGCTCATATTTCATCTTCAATATTAAGCACACGACCTACATAGTTTTGTAATAAAAAAGGAAATTAATAAATTATATCATAGGCACAATAAGGAGAGAGTAAGGATTTACCAACTTTTCCCTACTTTACAATTTGTAGAAATTATTAGAAATGGTTGACCCACATTTTAAAAAATATTCCAACCAACATTTTTTTCTGCATCCGCCACTGCTCATAGCCACAATCCTCCTGCTTGCTTGAGCAATGGCCTGAGCTCTTCCCTGATGAGCGTGGCAATAACCCGTTCGATCCCACCAAACCACCGGCCCCCAACGAACACGGCTGGCAACTGCATCAGCACTCCACCGCCCGACTCCCCCAAATGACGAGCCAGCTCGTCGACATGCCTCTCCTCCACCTCACACACCTCCGGGTTGGCGCCAACAGACTGGAGTAGGCGCCTCACGACGAAGCTCATGCAGCAGCCTCGTAGTGCCACCACTACCACGGGGCTCTCCTCCACCATGCTCTTGCACTCGGCCGCTCCGGCGACGGAGGAGAGCCGCCGTTGCATATTCTTGAATTCTTGGCCTATTGACATGTTGGATGCAAATTGAGTTGCATGCGTCATTGGTTATAAATAATTGGGTAAATGCTCCTATGTCCTAGCTATTAAATTCTATGTACTTGTTGTTATGGCATGTTTATATCTACTCGTTTAAATATATTGATTTTACAACACATCGATTTTGGATCCACGTATACATATAAAGGGCTGAAAATTTATAGCACCAAAGAAAAAAAATTTTAACCTAATAAACCAAGTATTTAATGTTATGCTTGTGGAATAAATATGGAAGTTGAGGTTGAGAAGATAATCATTTTTTAATCTAATTAATGGACCAGGCTATTAATGTAGTTGTAAATTGATGGAAAATTTATGAAGTTTTGTCAAATTTTAATTTATTTTGCAATTTTGAAAATTAAATAGAAAAATCATGAAGTTTAGATTTATTAACAATGGAGTATCATATGGTGATTTTTTTTTATGAAATTGTACCATATAACAGCTGGAGAATCATATCTAAATGTCACCACCGATTAACTAAACAGTGTTGTTTATTCATAAAGAAAATGACATTATTTGGTTGAAAATAGGAACAATATATTACACATGGACTGTTAGGATATTCGAGAATAAAACTAAACATCATGGTTTTTTGTACCTGATTTTCAAAATTGTAGGATCGATCAGGATTTGACATATTTTTACGGTGTTTTTTTTGGCAAAACATACTTTTAGGTCCTTATGCTTTTATCATAATTTTCATAAGATCCTTGTACAATTTTTCGTTTTAATATGTCCTTTCACTTTTATCACAATTTTCAGTAGGTTCTTGTACAATTTTTTCATGTTCAAGAGAGTCCCTTTACTTTTATCTTGGATAAGATATAATCCATATAAAATGAAATTTAAGGAACTTTTTAACTTTCCATTATTTAACTTAACCTAGTTTTACCTAAAAATTTCACTAAGTCGGAGAAAATATAAAATCTATAACCTTTGTGATTGAAAATTAAAATCGAAGATTTAGAGAAGAACTGTGCAAATTTTCAATTGACTATTTATATTTTAAAAAATATATATAGCATGCTTGCATTAATTTATACTGAAGTATAAGTTTGACTGAATATTAATAATCATAGGCTAAGTTAAATAATGCAAAATTAAAAAGTTCGCTAAGTTTTATTAAAAAGAGATTGCATGCTATCCAATATAAAAGTAAAAAGAACCTACTAAAATGAAAAATTTTACGAGGATTCAATGAAAATTATGATAAAAGTATAATGACCTAAAAAAATGTACGAAGACTTTATAAAAATTATGATAAAAATATAAGGACCTATATTAAAGTAAAAAAAATTGTACGAGGAACTATTAAAAATTAGAATAAAAGTATAAGTACGTGTTTGCTTTTTTCTTAATTTACCCTTAATATTCAATTGATGAAATGGAATACGTATAACTTTTTAAGGAATAAGATGGATAACATTTAATGATGTGGTAACGTATACACGCTTTCATTTGCCACATAGTCATAGTCGTTGGAATACGCATTAAATTATTAGAATATCAGTAGTATTATTTTTGCTTAATTTTGAATCGTTGTAAGTTGTATATCCTCTATCCGTCATTAGAAGTCTCATTTCTTAGCTACACGTTTAAGAAATGTAAAGATAATGTGTGGAAAAAAAGTTAGTGGAATATAGTTCTCACTTGCATATATTCCGATTGGGAAAAATTTTATTGTTTTCTAAAGTTAATAAGCAAATACTATGTGTGACAATGAAAGTGAACCACCTTGATGAAATGAATGGACTATGTTCAAATTTTATTATTAAATTTAATTTTAACGTCTTTAGATTAATTAGGCCTTTTATTGTTGTATTCAAACATTTAATTTAAAGTAACAACCGAAATTTTCATTTGACGTTTCTTTTCATTTTGACATTTCTTCTTTTAATTTGGTAGCTATGATAATTATTTCAGTTGTAAATACCATCAAACCAACGCAAGACTTTTTGCATCTTTCCAATTAATCTTCGTTCCTACTACTTTTTTGTTACTTTGTTATATAGAATACGTTTTAATTGAAAACTTATTGTTTTGTCTTCAATAAATTATTACCTTTATCGTTTGTTTTAAATTCTAGAACTAGCTAATATCCCCCAGTGAATAATATATTACGGAGTATTATCTATCAGTTTCGATTTAAGGGAAATTCGAATCAGGAAAAGCTCTAGAAATAATAGAAAAAATTGTATTGGGCACAAACTTCATATATATAAAGAATTGAAATTTGATTATATTATACATGATATTATGGTCAATTTATCTTTTATTATCAGAAGTACATATAATCCTATAAATACTACTCCAATACAATAAAGTTTGGTAAATGAGCTATCTATATATATACTATTTTTGTCCTTTAAAATAAGTATTTAATATTATCATGCTCAAGCTATTTTTCGGGCCAACCGTATTAAGGTTCTAACTATTTGAATTAAGGTAATTGCAGTTGAGGTAATCCATGAATTTTGGGCTACATTGGCTTCCAACTGAACATTAGTGAATACTACAATGGGAGTTTGAATAATGATGAAAAATGCAGAATCATTGTATGACAATACGAAGTTCATTATGAGTTTGGTTTTAGTTCATTAACATTTTTTTACAATATGTTTGACATTTATAGGATGATGAACCTTAACATGGAATTTTCTAAAATAAATTAAAAAATAACATCGTGTTACCCAGCAATAACCTCCGTGTTATAGTTCTATGTTTCGCATTTAAAATTAACTTTGAATATAACACAATCATGCTACAACGAGTGCTTTTATTTATAAATTACTCCATTTGTCCAATTAAAAATGAAACGTTTTCCTTTTTAGATTGTCTCATTAAAAACGAAACATTCTTAAAAAAGAAACAACATTATCTCTACTTTTTCATCTTTCGTACTTTACTCTAGCTTCATTATCTTAATAAACAACAATGCATAAAAATCGCATACCAAAAACCAAATATTATAAAATTATTGGGACGGAGGGAGTACAATTTACTAACTACAACCCTTACACTGCTCGATGTAAAATAGTGTTATAAATAATTTAAATTACATTAATAGAATTTTATATATGGAGTACATAGGCTGAGTGAAGAAGATGCCAGCTGTTTTTAATCATGCAGTGTAGTTAACAAATACTATGTACTAATATTGTATTATAGTATCTATGTCCGCGAATAAGAGTCCCGATTTTTTATTTTAGTTCCGCAAATAGAAGTTTCGATTCATAATTACTAATTTACTATAAATGGTAAAAAGGCATCACATCCCGCAAATAGAAGTCTCGTTTTTCTTTTTTTTAAAAAAAAAAATCGGATTTAATTTCCGAATTAAATAAAAAAAATATTTTCCCACTTCCCAATAAATTATATCCGTTCTCTCCCCACTTTTAATTTATTTTTCAATTTTTTCCCCAAAATTCACATTTTCATCTATAAATACATCCACTCCCACACCAAAACCACACTACACAATTCTCATCTAAATTCTCTCATCTTCTCTTATCAATTCTCAATCTTTCACTCTTACTTACAAAAAAAAAAGTCCGACTCCGGCGATCACCCCTCCGACTCCAGCGGTTGGAACCACGAATGGTTCGACTCACAGCCATTTCCTAGTCCGGAAATGCAATTTTCGGCCCCTCCTCAAACCCAAGGTTCTCAAGTTCTGGGTGGCTACCGGCCTTACCCGGTGGACAACCAAGATGCCCCCAATGGGAGATACGGGTGGGCACCCGAACCCAGATCGGGAGGGAGCGGCGGCTTTCAAACTCCTCTTCTTCCTACTCCTACTCCTCGTGGTGTCCGCACCCCGTACACTCCGGCGGAGATGAATCAATTATTCAAAGTCTATATGATTATCTCCGAAGATCCGGAGATAGGCAAGAACCAAAGCGGGGATAGGTTTTGGTGGCGCGTCTCTCGCCGATACAATGAAAACCGCCCGGCTAGAACCATCGAGCGCAATGAGAGTATGGTGCGCAATGCCATATTCAGAGCCAACGAAGAAATCCAAAAGTTCCAGGGGTATTACCTCCAGGAAGAGCGGTCGGCGGGGAGCGGTAGGAGCGAGCTCGACATTATCAGTGCCGCCTTGGCGACCTACCAATCCATAAATTACAAACCGTTCAAGTACCTCAGCGTTTGGTAGGAGGTGCATGTGCATCCGAAGTATAGGGGAGGCGTATCATCCTCCTCCAGCTCCTCCAGCAAACGGTCGAGGTAGGTATCCCTATCCGACGCCGGTGAGGATGAGGTGGCTAGCCAGCTCGCCGGAGCTAATTTGGGTGGCCCCGACGCCGGCCCGAGCAGTTCCCAACGCCGGCCGCAAGGAAGGAAGAAGGCGACGACCAACCGCCGTCGCGCCGCGACTCCATCCACCCCCGCTCCCGCTCCCTTTGTGCCACCTCAACCCCCCACCAACTCGTTGTGGACCCTTTTGACCCAACTCAATTTGGCCGATATGTCAAATATGACCCCCGAGCAACTTGATTCACATTTGGCAATGATACGAGGTCTCCAAAGAACATTGGGGATAGGGCCAGAGGAATAGTCTTCCACGAGGGTATTTTTTAGCCTTTAATTATGTATTTTTTATTTTTTAAGATTGTAATTATGTAATTTTAAATTTTTAGTATTTCAATTATGTAAATTTTAATTTTTAGTATTTTAATTATGTAATTTTTAATTTTTTTGTAATTTGGAATAGTATTCCGGATATTTTTAATGCATTTTAATATTGTGGAAATGTTTTTATTTAGATTGAATAATAGAATGGTGGGACCCTTGAGCATGTCCTTGCGGAAGAGCATAGATGTGGGTGTTGTGCTCTTACCTAAGAGCAGAGAGTAAAAAAGTAATAAAAGTGAGTCCGAACCCATATCCGTGCTCTTGCCAAAGTGAGTCCGAGCCCATATCCATACTCTTTGGCAAGAGCACGGATGGGAATGCTCTACGCAGTCAAAGAACCTGCACATGATGATAGGCACGTGACCTTTGCTTTGTCAGAAATTGTCAGTTTTTGGATGAAAATTGGGACTATATATGAATGTTAATAATCACCTAATACAAAAATCTGGACCCAACAATCGTAAAATACTCTAATTCATTGAAGATGGTGGTATGAGAATTTATGCTAATTTTATTTTATATGTGAAAGGGAGAGACTAAACTAAGAGAAAGAGGAATAAAGTAAGGAGAAAAATATTTCTAATTTTATTAATAAGTCATTTTAATTAGGATAAATTAAAAAAGAAAGTGAGTCATTTTCAATAGGAACGGACGGAGTACCATATTTTGCGTGTGGCGTTTAATGCATAATACTCGCATACCTTCCCATGTCATATATGACTCACTTTGTTAAAAAAAAATTAAATTTCCAATTTTTTCAGTTGGATACACTTTGTGCATTATAATCTTTGTTGAAAAAAAATTAAATTTCCCAACTTCTTCAATTGGATACACTTTGTGCATTATAATCTTATTATGGGTGTAATCTAATAACATCTACCTTAATGGGATAACTTTGATAATTAATCAACATTTTAAAATTAAAAATGTCAATATCATGAGTCCATGATATAAATATATCAACATAAATTTAGATTGACATTTATACTTAAATGTCAATATAAAGACAAAGTATGTCAATCTAAATCTATGTTGACGTACTCATATCACTATATTGGCATTATAGTATAATGTGTTATTAGTATCAATGTCACCAAAATAGTAAGAGTTGGATTAATTACCATTTCAATTAGGTCTCTAAATTCCGGTACCTGACCCGAAATTTCAAAAATATCATACTCAATATCCGATCCGTATGCGAATTCGGGTACCCTAATACCCGATGCGGGTACCCGAACTCGACTAATTGGGTACCTTTAAACCCAAAATTAATATATTTCAAATTTATTCTATTTATATAAATTATATTGTGATGAGAATAGAAGTTATTAAAAGTTCAAACTTCAAAATAATTTTTTTTTGCATAAATCGAAACTCAAAAGAGATTAGAATAAACTTTTTAAGACTTTTTAAATAAACATGTACATTTGTGAAAGCGTAATTATATATTGAAAAGATAACAAGAAATAACATAAATAATACAACATGATATTTAGATAAAACAGCGCACAAACGTAAAGAAGTATTAAAGATTTAAAGTTTAAATAATAGAATTAATAAAATGTCAAAGCAACCAAACATAATCCAAATACTAGTAAACTACGAACTTTATAACTCAAAAACTAAGATTCATTGCATTCAATTCATAATTCATATTCATCTTAGGTACTTAGGGATTACGATATTAATCGGGTACCCGAATACGAGTTTCGGATACCCTAATTAAACCCGAAAAATCCTAACATCTACTATCAAACCCATACCCAAACTTATAATTTTTGGTTTTGAATAGCCAAAACCTGTCGGGTATCAGGTCGGGATCAGGTATACCTGAAACCCGAGAACTAAATTTGTACCCTACTTTCAATCAAGAAGTAAAGATATAGTATTAGATTCTATCAATAGTATCATAACTATATGGGGGGAGTTACATTTCACAAAATGTACTTAATTAGATTATTTCACATATTGTTTAATTTACATACTTCGAGCTATTTTTGAACATATGGAGTATAATGCAAGCTAGTTTTTAATAAAATAATTTGTGTACTTTATTTTACCAAATTTCAAGTTCCAAGTAACTGTTTGATTTGAGAAATAGCAATATAATATGTAGCTGTTGGATTTGGCCCTTATTCATTGTGTCACGTATCATTTTAAAAAACATTTGATAAAACAATGCTTTAATACAATTTTAATTATGAAGCCTAGCTAGGCTAAGTTTTGGAACATTAAAAAATGACTAAAAGACTAATTTAATTAATAGGACAGAAAAGTAGTATATATTATTCCATTTATATACATATTAGAGATTTTATCATGTAATTAAATTAAGAGAAGGAGTACACTTAATTATATTACATACTCCATATAATTTATATAGAATTAAATTACGACAATAAAATTAATTATAATCAAGTCTCACCTGTTCGATTTAAATGTATCTGTCGTACCCCAATTCATCTGACTTATATATTTATAATAAATAAATACATATTAAAGTAGAGAAAACACATATAAATCATTTCACCATCCAAAATACTATAATTATAAAATCCATCATCTATTAGGCTTATTTACAAATATTCTAAGCACATATAAATGACATCAAATATCATAGGCAATTTCAGATCGGTATGCTTATGTCTCTATCCAGTTTATTATTTTGTGACAAATCAAGCCTAGTATCTGTCCGAGATTTCCAATATTCCAATATGATTGACTCATAGGTCCCACTGTACTTTGACTCGTAGGTCCCAATATGGTTTGACCCAAAGGTCCCAATATGATTGACCCGAAAGTCCCAATATGTCCACTGTGATTCCAAATTCAATGCAAGACTGTCACAGATCCTCTTTAATCCAATGATGTCAAATAATTCCAAAACCATATGTAAACATATCAATTGCATCAATTACATATTTCTATCATATAATTCATTTACAATATACAAAATATATCTATTGCACCAATCACATATCCATATCACTTTCCACAAAACAATAACTATATTATGTTCGCATCATACAATCCAAATATCACTCCAATCTTACATATAGTAATTAACTGCGTAATGTATGTAAAATTAAAAGCATGATTCATACACACCTGGACGTAAAAATATAATCTATGCGAACACCTGATTCCACTTTTGAATCTATAACCATTTCTCCTTTACAAATGAAAAGTCCGACCACGTTTTCTTAAATTTATTTGTTAATATCTTGTGTGTAGTATATGATCAACTTTAAAACATGAGGATTAATATCCTTCCCGAAAAAATCCCAACGTCCTCGGTATATATCTATGTATATAGATAGTATTTGAACATATTATAAAATTAAGCTAGTATCAGTTATAGCTTTGATGAGTCACCAAACTAACGTGTAGGCAAGCTTACCTACTCATTGTGATATTCTCTACATTTATAAATGTAGAGACCGTACGAATCCGTACTGAAGTCCGGATCGTACGACCGATATTCGCCAGGTTATGTATTCGGCCACCGTGCGCCATCTCCAAACATCGGGCTACTAGGACTTGAGTAGCCACCGAAATCCATTTTATAGCATAATTTGAGAGTTTAAAAGTTAATCGAAAAGTTAAAAATGAAAAGTGAAGCTGGGGTATATATATAACAAATTTTTTGAATTTTAAAAATAAAATAAAAAACTAAAACGCGTTGCATCGTCCGCGTCGCCCACAGTGGACAGACGATGGCGCGGACTAAGCGTCGGGCGCGGACGACGCATCGTCCGTGGTCCGCGGAGCCACAGTGGCGGACGATAGCGCGCCCGATACATCGGGCGCGCTATCGTCCGCCCCACTATGGATGGCCTAATGTGGTATATGTATACTTGTAGTGCTTTAGCCTTGCACCACGTTAGTAGTTACTCAGTCCGTCCCATTTTAGGAGTCTTATTTGAGTTTGAAATAAGTTTTAAGAATATAGAGGAAAGTTGGTGAAATAAGATAGTGGAATGTGAGTCCTACTTGTATGTATTACTATTAGTTCTATAATAAAATGTGGGTGGAAAAATGTTATTAATAGAATGTGAGGCTAAATACCATTTATGAAATATTCCAATCGGGACTCCTAAAATGGGATACCCAAAAATGATAAATCGAGATTCCTAAAGTGGGACGGAGGAAGTAGTATATATATTTATTTATCTGAATTAATGTCATTTATGTATCACTGATTTGAATTGATTTCAATTGCATGCATGCACATAAAATATGCTCTGACAAAATTAAAATAATAATAATAATAGAAGTTTAAATTATTACTATATATAGAGTTGTAGAGGCAGGGGTATATGTAGTTATAACAACATCAAATTACAAATATACTTAATGTATTTTGATACAAATAAAAAATACAAATAAAATATAGTGTAAATATAGTGTAACTAGGGGTGTGCATTCGGGTTTCGGTTCGGTTAGGGCGATAGTGTAACTAGGGGTGTGCATTCGGGTTTCGGTTCGGTTTTTCGCCCTAACCGAACCGAACCTGAAAAATCGAATTTCGCCTAAAACTAAAACCGAACCGAAACCGAAAACCGAAAAACCGAAAACCGAAATTATATAAAAAACCGAAATGAGCTGAAGGGATTCAAAATGAGGATACCTGAAATGTGAGACTGAAGGGATTCTTAAAGCCTCGTTTCGGAAGGCGGCGGCGGCGGCTGCTGTAAGCCCTCACGCTCGCTGAACCGCATCGGTGATTGAAGCTATCAGCATACGGCAATGCATAGTGTAGCTGAGGAGGAAACCTTGGTGTTGACGTAGGGTTTGGGCGCTGAACTAGGGCAGCTCGGATCAAGCTGGGAAACACTGCAGTGAATCTTCTTCTCAGCATTTTCTCAACATAACAATGGCGCTGCAACACGCAAAAATTCAGTGTGACGAAGAATCATGGAGGAGAAATCTGGTGATGAAGAAAGCGGCGGTTCTGTTCCGAATTTAGGGATTTTTTCTGATTTTAATTTGAAGTGTTGGTATATTTTTTACTACTAAATTTTTATTTTTGTTTTTGTTCATATATATATATATATATATATATATATATATAGGGTAGTGATCTATGGCAAACACTCCTTAAGCAAATAACTAGAGAACAAATCATAGCCACAAGATCAAAAAAATCAAGGGCTAATATTAATTTTCGAATTTAATGAGATATTAGCTCCCTCAATCACAAATTTACTCCATAATAACAAGTCAGGGGTATTTTGGTCATTGCACAGAGAATTAAATCCAATTTTGAAAATTGGTTTCAAAC
This sequence comes from Salvia splendens, assembly GCF_004379255.2. Taxonomy (NCBI): domain Eukaryota; kingdom Viridiplantae; phylum Streptophyta; class Magnoliopsida; order Lamiales; family Lamiaceae; genus Salvia; species Salvia splendens. Next base: position 43,370,317 of record NC_056032.1, read on the forward strand.
TGTGTCGCGTCTTCTTCTCTTCTTCTCTCTTCTCCTCTTCTCGTCGCAGTTGGCGGTGTCGCTGAAGAGAGTTTTGGTGGCGACAATGGCGGTTGCCGAAACCGTCTTCGCTCTCATCGGTAGCTCAGTCGCGCAGGAAGGTCCCGCACCGGCGCTGGCTTCCGTCGCTCGCCATCGCCGTCGCCGTAGCCGTAGCTTCGTTCGTCGTCGGCGCGGAGCTCAGGACCTGAGTTTTTATTTTCCTTTCTAGGCTATGGCGGAGTGTGTATGTAATATATATTGATTTGCGGTGTTTGGGGGTTTGGATCAGTTGAATTGCTGTGTTTGGGGTTTTTGAAATTCTTTTTCGGTTTGTAATATTCATTCGACATTTTTATGTGTGACTTCTAACAGTGTGTATCACACTATTAGATATTCATACTGTGCATTTGATGTTAATTAGGATAAGTAGTATAAAATTGCCATTTTCTCCAAATCATATTGCCCGTAAGTTCTTACCAATTTTGATGTTATTATTATATTGATTTCATTACTTATTTTGTTGTTGTTGTTTATACTATAAGAGTGATGTGTTTTGTAAACAAGAGTGAAGTAAAATCACAATAAGAGTGATGTGTTTTGTAAACAAGAGTGAAGTAAAGTCATGCTACGAGTGATGTGTTTTGTGAACAAGAGTGAAGTAAAATCTGAGTAAGAGTGATGTGTTTTGTGAATAAGAGTGAAGTAAAATCTGAGTAAGAGTGATGTGTTTTGTGAACAAGAGTGAAGTAAAATCTGAGTAAGAGTGATGTGTTTTGTGAACAAGAGTGAAGTAAAATCTGAGTAAGAGTGATGTGTTTTGTGAACAAGAGTGAAGTAAAATCTGAGTAAGAGTGATGTGTTTTGTGAACAAGAGTGAAGTAAAATCTGAGTAAGAGTGATGTGTTTTGTGAACAAGAGTGAAGTAAAATCTGAGTAAGAGTGATGTGTTTTGTGAACAAGAGTGAAGTAAAATCTGAGTAAGAGTGATGTGTTTTGTGAACAAGAGTGAAGTAAAATCTGAGTAAGAGTGATGTGTTTTGTGAACAAGAGTGAAGTAAAATCTGAGTAAGAGTGATGTGTTTTGTGAACAAGAGTGAAGTAAAATCTGAGTAAGAGTGATGTGTTTTGTGAACAAGAGTGAAGTAAAATCTGAGTAAGAGTGATGTGTTTTGTAAACAAGAGTGATTTGTTTTGTAAACAAGAGTGAAGTATTCAAAATCCACTTCAATTTGACAATTTCTCCATTGAGAAACACCACGGCTCTTTTAGCATGCACTTCTCTTATCAAGGTTATGGATTCATCAACTCACACATACATCTAAGCATCCAATTTCTGATCAAGTTATAATTATTTTTGGAGAATTACACCAGCCATATACCTAATTCAACTAGTACATAGGAAGAAAATCCTAAAACTGATATTAGAATCCTTGAATAATTTTCAATCCCAATCCATTTCGGTAGAAATTACTAATTAATTTTTTTTACTTAAATCATTTTCGAGCTAAAGCCGAGCGAAAGCGGAAAGAAAAAATGTTATCTTCACTTAGAAAATATATAATGCATAATTGCTCCAGCATACAGCGCCGGAGCCGAAGAAGTCGACGAGATCACCGACGGCGGCGGTGCAGCCGTCGGAGACGTCTGAGAAGGCGTCGGAGTGGGCGGAGCCTGCGGCAGCTCCGCCACAGAGACAGCTAGCGCGGCGCATGACTTTCGTAAGATTGGATTCACGGTGATTATATGTTATTCATGAATTCACATTGATGTATTGAATTCCCAAAATGCCCCTGGACAAGTTTTTTTTCATAAAAATCTGAAAGTTTGTTTAAGCCATAGGATTAATTTGGAGTATTAAAATGTGTGGCTGAGATTTGTTCTCTAGTTATACACTTAAGATTAGTTATATATTGATCACTACCCTATATATATATATATAAAATAATTAATTAAATAAATTCGGTTATTCGGTTTTTTTCTTCGCCCGAACCGAACCGAACCGAAAAATGAAATTTTTGTATTTTCAAAACCGAACCGAACCGAATTTCAAAATTTCGGTTTGGTTCGGTTCGGATATTCGGTTTCCGGTTTTTTTGCTCACCCCTAAGTGTAACTAATATGGGCAATAAAGCTACATTAGGTTTCACAATAAATCTCTTTAATTGGCATGTGCGGAAATTGATGTGGCTAAAGTTCCTTAGTCCTTACGAGTCTAAGGCTATAATTACGGACCATCCCTAGGTTAGTAAAAATATTAAATATGCAATTATCTATAGTTGGTTTGTGTGTTGATGAGTTTTAAATACTCCTAAGGATAAAAATACTTAAATATCACTCATATCCTATTGAAAAAATATAAAAAATGTATTCTACAACTTTCAATACAGTATAATATCTTACCGATTGATATAGTATTTGGAATTGGAACATTTCTTTTGGACACGGAGATAAATATAGTATTTGTTAAAATATACTCCCTCCGTTCCATTAGAGTTGGAGCATTTCTTTTGTGCAAAAGATTAAGCAATACATGAAGTGTTTAAAAAGCTAAGAAGAGTGATATTGAGAATAAAGTAGGGGAGAAAGTAAGTAACTGAGATAAGTATATTGATTTTTACCAAAAAAGAAAATGTGTCAACTCTAATAAAACATCGCAGAAAGGAATATGTTCCAACACTCATGGAACAGATGTAGTACATAACTTATAGGGAATATTACCAATTAAATCACAACTTTCGACTGACTTCTAGGTAATCCCACCACTTACAAGGTTAGCTAATTATATCATTACTTATCACACTTTCACATTTGTCACACTAGTGTTATCACCCGTGCTATGCACGGGACATAAAATTTTTAAACATTAAAGATAAATTCTAAGGTAAGTAGATTAAAAAAAGATCATAAAAAAATATAATGATGTTTATAATTAAGAATATGTGTTAATTACACTAAGTATTCATAACACTATAAACAATAACAAAAAGAAAAATGTACTTCTCTAAACCCCTTCTAAATGAAATATTTCATATTCGACAAATGATGCTACACAATTTTAATTTGATATGAGTGGAGCAACATAAAATAAAATAAACGATAAATAGAAGATGTGCGGCTAAAGATCAAATAGTACGTGTTAGTTAGAATAAGATATGCAAGTAAAGGAAAATGTGCGACTACGAATTAAAGAGGAAGAAATTATATAATTTGAAAAAATAAATAGCTCAATAGTTTTAATCAAAAAAATATATTATACCTAGTTATTTAAATAAAAAAAATTAAGTTAATCCATGTTTCTCTCCCTTGATTTTTTTTAATTGCCTCTTCTATCCTTCTTTCCATTCTTTGTGGCCGCCCGAGGCGTCGCGGGCGACGCCGGCCAGCCGCTCACGTCCACAAAATTATGTGAGTTAATTCGAGCGCACATCATTTTATCCAAGCTAACCCAAATACTTATTAAAAAAAGTGGTCCAAAAGAAAAAAAGGAAAAAAAGGAAAAAAATAGAAGTAAATGAGAAGGCTATTAAAATGTCATTGTGTTATCTCCTCTCGATTAATTTAACACCCCAATTTATTAAAAGGAAAAAAAATCATCACAATTTCCATTGCTCCACCATAGTATGTTGAATTATTATCAGTATAATATCTTTTTTTCTATTTCTTCTCTGTTGGAGAACCCAATTTGAAATCTCTCAAAAATTGAAATCTAACAGGTATATGTATGATTTATAGACTATTACCACCTTTCAAGTTAAATAAAATGTACTACAAAAAAATTCAACATTTTAAAGTACAACAAATTAATAGAATTCATGGTTTAGGAAGATATATAGAATTAATAGAATTTTTTAGAATAATATACAATTATAAATTTGTATATTTGCAATGTGTCTTATTAGAGCACCCCAATGGCAGCATGGGAGATCGGACCCATCCCGTCGGGACAATCCGTCGAGACCCCATTGCGGGTGTCCCGTCCCATAGACATCATATTATAATTTTTCCACATCAAGATATTTATTTTTAAATTATAAACTTAATATTACGCTTATGTTGTCATTTAAATGCATTATTTCTTGATATCAATTTAGATATTGTTGGAATATGTACATTTAAATTATATATACTATTAAATATTTTCTTTTCCATATTATTAGTACCATCAAACCCGATTACATAGTTCATGATTTAAAACATGTTTTTTAGAATTAAGAAGACATGAGCAAACAAATACAAAAATCATATTTTTTCACAAATAATAAATTCACTTTTATCAATACTAATTTCATTAATGCATGATAATATTCATAAACATAATATTTTGAGAATCATAAAAAAAGAAATAGAACTCAGTCATAAATAACAATATCTTAGCTAGTGGAATAAATCAAAATCAACTCAATTATAACTATGATTACTACTTATAGTAATTTAAATATAAATATATTTCTATATATATATATATATATCTTGAATGTAAATATATATTTATAAAGTAATTTCAACACATTAAATTAAATTAATATATTTAAATAATTTAAAAAATATATACTATTATATACAATAACAATCCAAATGTAATTTTAAAAATGTGTTCAATTTAAAATTCTACTATATTATTAAAAGTCCATATTATTAAATACGCAAAAAAGCCCAAACTAAACCCTAATAGACTAAACCCACGCCTCCACATCTACTCTCCCACCTTGAATATATATTTATAAATAATTTCAACACATTAAATTAAAGCAATTCATTTCACCATTTTTTTGTCCAATATATGCTACCTTTTATTATAGATACACGCTGCCACATACACAACCCATATACATATATAGTGTGAACACAAATTCTGCAATTAATAACATGCCCACAAATTGACTAAAAGGGTAAAAAATTAGGCTTCACAGTTTCCAGCCAAAAAGGGCATTTGTGACTTTTCAATAAACTGTCACTTTAGATTAGTATAGATAACTTAAAAATTATGGTGATTACGTCTGCTTCCATCAATGAGATGCATTACCAATTTAGAAAAATGACAGTTGCTCTCCATTCAAAAAAATGTCGCCCTAATTCTCGTCGAATTTCTTCATTCTCACACAATTTAGCCCTGATTATCTTAAATAAACGATGTTATGTCCACATTGGAAACACCGGCATCCACATCACCACATAATCGCCGAACATTTTTAAGTTATGGGACAATTGCAAAAGTATGATAAGTTATGGTTTAATTAGTCAACTGAAAGTTGTAGGATTAACCAGAATTCAACTGAAAGTTGTGATTTAATTAATTTTTCCTATTTTATATTAGTATAATTTTTTCGGATGAACAGAGATATCACAGTATATTGTTCCTTATTTTGATATAGCATATAATATACCGAAATATGGTACGATATACCACAGTAACTATGCGGCAAGAAAAAAATTATCATACCGAACCAAAAATTTTGGTAAGATATAAGTATGATATTTTTCTCATGTCGCAGTTTTCGATACGATATGTGGTATGACATACTCGGTGCAGTATACTATACCGATTTACCCCTAGTTTTAAATATTAATCCCTACTACTGCCAAAACACTTATTACTATTTTTTCGGTTTGTGCACCAATATTTGTTACACTTACTTTTTACTACTTTTGGTAATGGATCTCATATTCCCTAATTCATTCCGTTCACATTGTATTACTACTATAGACTAATACTCCTTCATCCAGGATAGTACACGACAAAACTAAATTTGGCAATGATGAAGCCGACTATAGCTTGACTACTATCCGCAACAACTCAAAGTGCATTGCCTTAGTTTTTGAGTGTTCAAAGTCACGTAGTTCTCATTGCAAAGAACGGGTTCATGGCCAGCTTCTTATCAAAAAATTCGGACATACTCTCTCAATAGATATATGTAATTTTTGTTTCAGTTATTTAGTTTATCAATAAATTTAGTTATGTAATTGTTAAATTTCAATAATTTTAATAACGTAGTCAAAGTTTTAATTAGCGAAATATCCCAATTAAATACATAAAATTGAAGATTAATATAAAATGAAAATGAAAATGAAAATGAAGTAAGAAGTAATGGTGCGCGGGTAAATAATTAAGGTATGATATATTTTATTGACGACAATGTGAATGTAATGTAATGTTTAATTCAGTTCGAATTAAATAATTTTTAGTTAATCCAACATTATATGATCATTGCAGGACCACCTCTTCTATTTTAAATATTTTATACATTTATATTTCTTTATTAAAAATTAAATTATTCAGAGAAATCATAAATTATCTATTATTCATGATTTTATATACAATTAATCCATAAAAACATACATAGAAAATATTTGCACATATAAAAATGTGGCCATTCAAGACATGGTGACGACCTTCAGAGCATCCGCAGCGGTGGCGAAAGACGCCACCGCCGTCCGCGCCGTTGGCAAGGCGCAGGACCGCCGCCGCTGCAGCCGCGCCGCTGGCACGGCGCTGCTCGATGTATCGAGCACGTCCGTGCCAGCGGACGCACACGTGGCGCGCTCCCATTCGTCAACGGCATAGCCGTTGTGTTTAAACTTTTTTTTATTTTTTTTTTTAAAAATCGGTATTTAATTATAAATAATGCTAAAAAATAAAAAAAAAATATTTTCCAAATCCCAAAAATATGGCCGTTTTTTTCCCGTTTTTTCTAAATTTTTTGATTTTTTTTTATTTTTTTTCCCCAAAATCATCTATAAATACACACATTCATCATCCATTTATCACATCAAATCATCTCTCATTCATCTCTCATTCATAATTCTCATACAAACTATCAACACATTCATCCCCCACTCAAATTCTCAAATGGATTTCACCCATATTATGGCGGAAGCGGAACGCGAAGAACAAGAATACTACGAACAACATCGTGCCGCTTACGAAGCATATGTCGCGGCGAATACCCCTGCTCCTCCTCCTCAACGAACCAGATCAAATCGACGGTACATCCATCGTGACCGGGAGGGAGCCCACGAAAGGCTCGTTGCCGACTACTTTGCCGACCAGCCGCGGTTTCCGGCAGATTACTTCAGGCGCCGTTTTCGCATGTCAAAGCGCTTGTTCATGCGAATTGTCAACACATTGTCCGCACGTGTTGAATACTTTCAAACAGGTGTAGATGCAGCCGGCCGGCAAAGTATCACGGCGTTGCAGAAGTGTACGTGTGCCATCCGACAACTCGCTACTGGGCAAACGGCCGACATGTTCGACGAGTATTTGCATATCGGTGAGTCCACTGGAATCCTATGTTTAAAGAATTTTTGCGAGGGCGTTCGTTCTGCTTTTGGGGATGAATTCCTTCGAGCACCCACCACTGATGATTGCCAACGGTTGCTTCGTCTTCACGAATCAGTCCATGGCTTTCCCGGAATGCTTGGCAGCATTGACTGCATGCATTGGAGGTGGAAGAATTGTCCGACTGCTTGGAGGGGGCAACACTTGAGCGGTCACAAAGGCGGCGGCCCAACGCTTATCCTTGAGGCGGTCGCCGACTACCGCCTATGGATTTGGTATGCATATTTCGGCGTTGCTGGATCCAACAACGACTTGAATGTGCTATATTCGTCACCACTCTTCAATGATGTGATGAATGGTGTAGCACCGGCGATCGACTTCACCATCAACGGAAATATATACCGCATGGGTTACTATCTCGCCGATGGTATCTACCCAAGGTGGTCGACGTTCGTGAAGACGCTCCACAACCCGCACGACCCGAGACGAGTTCTTTTTGCGCAGCGTCAAGAGTCAGCGCGGAAAGATGTCGAAAGAGCCTTCGGGGTCCTTCAAGCTCGATTCAACATTGTGAAGGCCCCGGCTCGGCTGTGGTACGTGAATAATATCGCCGACATCATGTTCACGTGTATTATATTACACAACATGATTATAGCCGACGAAGGGCCGAGGGCGGCTAGCTTCTACGACGAGGACGAAGCCGGAAGCTCAACAACGAGGTCTCCCCTACGCCGAGGCGAGCATACGACGGTTGGCCAGAGGATCGAGACAAGACACACAATGCGCGATACTCGAATCCACAATCAACTACAAGAAGACCTAATCAACCACATGTGGGCGAAATTCGGCAACGAGTAGTGTCATTTTTAATTTTTAGGATTTTAATTATGTAATTTTTAATTTTTAGGATTTTAATTATGTAATTTTTAATTTTTAGGATTTTAATTATGCAATGTTTAATTTTATTTGTCATTTGTAATATTTATTGTGGGTTTTAAATGAATTTTAATATTATGGAAATGTTTTTGTGTAATTGAATTTTATATTAATTGTGCTCGTCCTTGCGGAAAAGCACAGTTGTGGGTGTTGTGCTCTTGCCAGAGAGCAGGCATGAATAGTACCGCCCGGGCCCACAACCGTGCCGCTGGCAAGAGCACGGTTGTGGATGCTCTCATCGTGTTGGGCCTACGCCTAGTTTTATACACTTGGTTATACACTTATATACTCCCAATTCTTCTATAAAAATAGATAATTAATACTATTTGTAAAGTAAGAGATAAGTTAGAAAAAAGTATTTGAGTTGGTTTTTTTGTTGAAAAATGAGTTTCATTTTAATAAATAAAGAGTGTATATTTTTAATAGACAGATGAATTACTACTTTTATTAGTATTCTTAGAATTTCAGTTAAATAAATTACTATAATTAGAAATAAGTTATGTATAAAATATCAATTTATTATATTTTGTTAATTACTGTTCATCGTATTTTTGTTAGTAGTATAGCAAATTTTTTAATAGACAGATGAATTACTACTTTTATTAGTATTCTTAGAATTTCAGTTAAATAAATTACTATAATTAGAAATAAGTTATGTATAAAATATCAATTTATTATATTTTGTTAATTACTGTTCATCGTATTTTTGTTAGTAGTATAGTAAATGGCTATAATTAGAAAAAAATGATGTATGAATAAAATGATCGATATATAATACTTCCTCCGTCGCACAATAAAAGTCACATCTTGTCATTTCAATCCGTCTCATAATAAGTGTCATATTTCATTTTTTACCATAAATAGTAAGTAGGTCACACATTCCACTAACTCACTTCACTCACATTCTATTATAAAATCAATATAAAAAAGTGGACCTCTTATTCCACTAACTTTTCTATCTCACTGTATCTTACATTTCTTAAAACTCATGCGCACACCAAATGTGACTCCTATCGTGGGATGGAGGGAGTATATTAGATTTCTAATTTGAGCTATGGATTACCATCTTATGATAAAATAATAAATTTATAATTATAACTTATATTAAAAAAGGAGTTTAAAACAATAATTAATAAATTTAGTTAAACTCTAATTAGTTTAGTAAGATTTAGTTTCAATTTTTGCATTATCTGATTACTGTGATTTTAACACGACATTATTGTATTAAAATAAAAAAGAAAAAAAATGTTATTCTCTGATCGTCACATAAGACATTGTTTTATGCGGTAATTAGAAAATAAAAAAAAATTGTAATTTAATATACAATTAATTTTGAATTTATACAAATAAGCAAAATCTAACTTAATCCTTCCACTGCTAATCAAAACAGCCGAGCCGCCGCCGCTCTTTTCCTCCTCCTTCTTCACTAGATTTCTCCACCGACCTTCTTCTTCTTCATTACGGTATTTCTCTCCCCTTCTCTTTTTATGTAATCCGCTAAGATTTATACTGTAATATTCCATTAATTAGCAAAGGTGTTTGTGTTTGAAACAGTAGAAACTCAATCAAGCAATTCTACTCTTCAAAACTAGATTAAAAACGTAATTGCGACATACGCATACTAGGAAATAGAACAGAGAAAAACAAATAGGAAAAGCCCTAGAAAATTCTCCATCACATTTACGCATACTAATGTTGAAGAAATATTTAAAAGCTGGAAGCTTCACACCCACTGCGAATAATTGGTAACAATTTTTTGTATATCTTATTCCTCTTGTATTTTACATTGAATTGAAAGATTAAAGTAGGTGAAAGTTCTTGAATTGTGCTAGCGAAGGGAGCGAGAATTTATGACTTGAATTGGTGGGTACTTCATAGTAATTGGCTTTATGCAATGCTCAAACTTGTCTGGTAGAATTTGTGACTTGAATTGGGGGTATTTCATAGAGTAGTTTGGAACTTCACCAAATATTTATGATTCAAAGTTTTGGAAAATTTCAGAGCAAAAAAGTGATTTTGTTATTAAAAAATAATGATTCATGGATGTGCCAATTTGGATATTTGAAAATCAAAATACTTGTTTCCATCATTTTATTTTGGCTGTTACAGGAGGAGATGAATATTATAGATCAAGGCAGTATGCAGTTCACCAAGAAGCCATATGTCGAAGACGTCGGCCCCCGAAAGATGTAAGTACTTCTCTTGATACTTTGATTATGTGCAAAGTGGGTTTAAGTGCATTCATCGTCAATATGCCAGGATAAAGTGGGGTTAGTACATTCATATCATAGCGGATGTTAGGATCTCTTAAAGTAGTGTGACATGTATACCAAGTGTAGAGATATGGTGTTCTGGACATTCCAGCCACCTGCATGTCTGAGAATCTGGAAAATTTAAGACTGATTGGACAATCTGCTACTGTCTGAAATTCTTGAAATAACCAATTTTTAATGAAAATAGTTTCTCTTTTAGTTTACTCAAATGATATTATTTTAGTTTAGTATCAGCCCTCTACAAAAGTTTATCATGTTTTGGGATATTTTTTTGACTGGATTTTATTGCCATTGCCAGAGAAAGTATTAAGTTCTGTACACTATCTGAGAAGGAAATACTAAAAATTTCTGAAGTTCAAGTTTCGCGCGGCATTTACTACAATGACGTCAGAAAGCCTGAAGCTAGTGGGTTGTTAGATCCTCATATGGTAATATCTTTTTTCTATTTCCTTCAAAGTTGTCATTTATTCATGCATAGGCCATAGAGATGTTTACTTGTGTTTTTCCATCCTAGATTATAAGAGTTAGAATTTCAAAGTCCTAGCTTTTACTCTATCTATCAACTGGGCGGCCTTTTGGCTCACTGGTTAACTTAAATTCCAAGCAAAGGTCATCTCAGCAAATTTGGAAGCTTTCCAACACTTCCTCGAAATGAGAGAAATACCAATCATCATTTTCATTTGTATATGGGATGATTAATTATCGTATTTACTTGACTTCATGACTTTCAGTCCTAATATAAATGTGATGTATTAACATTCACTTTATAATGTTGGCCAGGTAAAATGTGCCTTATAAATAGACCCTCTAATCGTAGATCTCCTTGTGGGTTTTCCATGATTCAGTAAGTCAAGGAAATAACAATATTCGGGAATAGAAGAAGGCAATAATCACATGGTTCTTTATTTTTCCATTTCCTTGCATAAATATTCCACCCAATTAATAGTATCTTGGAAATATATTTAGCCTGTAAGACCAATGAAGTTTTTCTTTCAGAAATGTAGTTTATTTGGGTTGATCTTTGCTATATCCTTCTTTGTAAGTGTTAGGGATATTGTTTCGAGATTATGGCAACTAAAAAGTGTGGGAATAGCTTGCATGTTGACGAAAGTATATGATTTTTCTGCAACTTGATTCTTGTAGTGTCTTTATTCTTTTCAGTACCATATTATACAAGTGTCTTTTTTACCAAGTTGTCTATCTGAATTTACTGAGAGGTATTGACATTTGATAGGGCGGGTTTCCATATCTCATAGATATTCAATAATCAATACTATAGCGTATTACATTTACATGTCATATTTTGGTATTTCAGGGACCACCAAACAAGCTTGGCAAATGTGAAACATGTGGTGGAAATTTTCATAACTGCCCAGGTCATTGTGGATACTTGAATCTAGCCCTTCCTGTATATAATGTCGGATTTTTGGCTACGATCGTTGACATATTGAAGTGCATTTGCAAGGTATCAAAATTTTGAGTCATTATCTCTTCTCCCAATCGTAATATTGTATCATATCACACTTCTCATTTCTAGATATCTGAAAATTAGTATAAAGTGTCACTTTATCTCAAACTGAATCCATTTCGTAGGAGTTTACTTACTAGGCATTTTTACTACACTTGAAGTTACTTCTGTAGTACTTTTGGGACGCTGCTGCCCATGCTTTAGTTTTGTTCTAATATAAATGAGTTTTTGTATTAACAATATACCTAACATTGTATGCCCAAGAGAACACAGATGCTTGTTTCAAGTAAACCTTTGAAGTTTTTTTTGTGAAACTAAGCTTGTCTCATGATTAGGACTTTGGCAATTCCTTACTTATATTCCTTTCATCTTTCATCCTTCTAGTTGGTCCTTTGAAGTTGTTTTTGTGAAACTAAGCTTGTCTCATGATTAGGACTTTGGCAATTCCTTACTTATATTCCTTTCATCTTTCATCCTTCTAGTTGGTGACTATTAATTCGTTTCATTTAGTTAATGGATAACTAATTTGCATGTGTAGTCATTCCCATATACCTTGTCTTGTACTTTTGTTGTTTGTATTAGTCCCTCTAGTTCTCTCCTTCGTGATCAATTTTTATTCAGATGAAGAGTGGATATCCTAGATGATGATTTTTTTTATGGAAACTTCTCCTAGGTTTTTCTCATTTTTCTCTATTAACAGAAATGCTCCAGAATACTCCTTGAAGAAAAAGAGCGGCGAGATTTCCTTAAGCAGATGAGAGGTCCAAAACTTGAGCATTTGAAGAAGGTTGAGTTACAGAAGAAAACAGTAAAAAGGTGTAATGGCATGGGAGGAACTAGGCGCGCTGTTGTGTGCTCCAGATGTGGATATATTAATGGTTAATACCCTACCTCTTTAAAACCAGCAATATTGCATATTTGATAAAACTTGCTTAAACTATGTGCATTTGTGTCAAAATGTAAGCTATCTGTTCATGGATATGGTTATGAACCTGAGATTATTGGTAAAATTGAATTAAAAGACATTGCAGAAGCTTAATCGCAGATTATAATATTGTTATTGTTATTCTTTTCATATAATAAAGATGTCCTTAACAACTATTTGTTATAGGTATGGTTAAAAGGGCACAATTGAAAATCGTACATGATCGTGCTAGAGTTGCTGACAGTGCTGATTGTAGCTTGGAGGAATGCCGATCAGCTCTATCCCATACAAAGACAAATATGCCTTTGCCTTCATATCTTGATCCTAAAAGGGTCTATGAGCTACTGAAAAATATGTGTGATGAGGTACTTCCACATTTATGTTTCAGTATGATTAAGTCCTAAGTTTCAGTATGGTTATAAGAACAACAACTGACATTTTTCATATTTTCCATTATCTATTTATTCATTCATTTCTCCTCTTGTTTCTTTCCTCCATTTTATTTTTTCTTCAGGATTGTGAGTTGCTTTATCTAAATGATAGACCTGAAAAGCTTATGCTTACTAGTATTCTTGTGCCACCAACTTCCACACGACCTTCAGTTTTTGTGGATGGTGGAACACAGAGGTAACCCTGAGCATGAATACACACATTCTCTTGCCTTTTATCATAATAGAGATATCAATTTGCTTTGATATTTGTTTCCATGGTCGAAATCATTGATCTCTCCATCCTTTTTTGAGAATTTTAGAAACTTTAATCTGCTAATGATGATAACTCTGAATTCTCAAATGACATTTAATAAATCATAGTTATAAATCACCTGATTTCTGTTATTGAAGAGAACTTTTTCCATGCCTCTTGGTTTTAGAGCATCATTTAGGCCATTAAGTTAGACACATAAATGAGCATTGATTATACGAAGACTGGAAAAAACTGCATAGATCTTCTTGGTCAAGGTCATACTTGTACGGTGTCTCTTGTCATCCACAACACATTTCTGACTTTTGTTTGGCTTATGCAGTAATGAAAATGACATCACAGAGAGACTAAAATATATCATCCAAGCCAATGCTAGTGTTCGCTCAGAAATGGCAGAAACAGACTCTCAAAGCAACAGATGCATGGTATAATGCTGTTTATGTTTAGGTCCCTTTTTGTGATATCTCTTCCAAGGTGTTGTTCACTTTTGTTAGTTTAAAAAGTTAAATTGTTTCTGGTCAACGATTTGACATATGTCATCTAATTTAAGTTGATAAAAGCTACAGTTTTATGACTATGCATGAGCCATTAGTGATGAATAAAGGTAATCAACTTTTTCTTTTTGTAGTAGACCAGCATGCCGTAAGCTGTAATTTCAGATTTGTCTTTATTCTGCACGTTTACTTGAGCATTTCACTTGGTTTTATTGTTTTCTGCTCCATGACTGTAATTTCTAGTTTGTTTGCCGTACTGAGCCAGGCTTTCCAGTCAACCAAGTCCTCATATAATCCTTAACTCGGTAAACATAGACAAGCACATTTAAAGTCTTCAAAACAATTAGATCCACACGTTCTGGATTCTGATGGTCATACTTTAGTTTCTGAGAACTCTTTTAACGGTCAGTTAGCTGGTGGCTGCTTTTCCACTTTAGAGTGAATTTAAGAACTTGTCTTAGTTAGCAGAGAAAAGTGGGTGGTTTTATAACAACTACATCAGCAATCAACATTTGATGATTTGAATTCTATTCTGAATAATCCTGGACCACACCTGCAAGGTGTGAAGTTATAATTCTTTGTAAAAAATGGTTTGCAATTTGTTCTTACTTCCCTTCAATGATAATATGGCACCAGATGTAGATAAGGAACTGATCTTAGAAAGAATATACAAGTGCTAAAAAATTTGTTTAGTTTTTGTGTGTTTTTGTCTATGTATCTAGATTTGTGAAATACTATATTGATTTATTTGCAATCCTTTTCATTATTTAAGAAAATGAATTATGAATATTCATATCTTGGAAGCTTTTGCTGCTTTCCTGCAGGTTACTGATTTTCTAGTAACGGATAGTGATGCATGTTAAAATGACCTTACCAACAGCCCTACTTGGTTTTTCTCAATAATCGACACGATATTGAAGATTCTCATGAAATGTTGAACCAGGTTAGCTGGCAGCTTCTGCAAGAGGAGGTTGCACAATATATGAATAGTGATGTTCGTGGATTGACACCACAACCTGCAAATAGTACTAGAAGACCATTGAGTGGTTTTGTTCAGCGTCTTAAAGGAAAGCAGGGGAGATTTCGTTGCAATTTATCAGGGAAGCGTGTAGAGTTTACTGGCAGGACAGTTATTTCTCCTGATCCTAATTTGAAAATTACTGAGGTAAAGTATTTTACTTTTATCTGTCATACTGAAGATGCTTTGCATTTGATGACAGACTTTCTGACTGACAGGTTGCTATTCCAATTTTAATGGCTCGGATTTTGACTTATCCTGAACGAGTTTCACACCATAATATTGAGAAATTGCGGCAATGTGTTCGTAATGGCCCCCAAAAATACCCTGGTGCTAAGTTTATAAGGACACCTGATGGTCATGAGATGTAAGTATTTACTGGTTTCATAAGTAATTTCTTTTTCCTTTTTATTTTTTTTTCTTTTTGTGGTTTCTTTTACTTTTTTTGTTCTTTTCTTTTTTGGAGGGTTTAACTTCTGATTGCTCTTGGTTTCCCTGTAGATCATTGATGTATTCTGCCAGGAAGCATCATGCAGATCAGTTGCAGTATGGGTGCATTGTGCATCGTCACCTTGAAGATGGAGATGTAGTTTTATTTAATAGGCAACCGAGTTTGCACCGAATGTCAATCATGTCCCATCGGGTATTTACTGCAAATGAAAATTGATATAATAACAGTAAGATGCTATCAATTGCTTCATTTTATTTGTTGTCTTCAGGCAAGGATAATGCCTTGGCGAACACTGAGATTCAATGAGTCAGTGTGCAACCCATACAATGCTGACTTTGATGGTGATGAGATGAATATGCATGTACCACAAACAGAAGAGGCCCGTACTGAGGCTCTTATGCTGATGGGGGTATGTGAAATATTACTTTTGTTCATTGATTTGACTCCGACGAGGCATAGTCATGTAAAATAGTTAGCCTCACTAAATTGGCATTTTTACCGAAACAGAATGGTATTGTTTGAATCTTTTTATCCTCATCCTCTATTGCTGCCCTTCACGGTATCCATAGTTAGAGGCTTAGAGCACATAATCACTCATTCTGCAAACATGCTGAATAAGACTGAAGTAAAAAGTTTTCTCAATGTTACTATCTTTTATCCGTTGCCCCTTTTTCTTGGATTCTGCTAGCTGCAATACCTTTTTGACAATGGTAAGTAGTAGCTTGGAGGAAACATTATATGGCTAACCTTGTGGAGTCGTGGTGAGTTTTTTCCGCAATAATGCCACACAAAGCAAATGTTAGTAGCTAAAATCTTATACAAGCTGATTCAAGTAATCAACAAAATTTCACTTCATAGGAGGATAGATTGTCTGAATTGATTTAGGCCAAGGTGACCTTGGATGTCTGGAACATTAAAGTATAGGCAGCTTATGTGTATAAGTTTGAAAGGTTAACATGGTTGGTGTCTATAGAATTTCCAATATCTAGCCATATTGATTAAGGTGCAACAATATTTGATTTCCTACTAATTAACCTAGGGCACAAACCATGTATTTCCATATCGTTGTGAAATTGTGAACTAGTGGTATATGGATGATTTAACTGTAAGCTGTATCTACAAGGAATATAAAAGGTAACATGTAAATTAGCTTTTCCTGATTCACGTTTTCATTTTTTTTTGGTGGTCTTCATTGACACTGCAGGTGCAGAACAATTTGTGCACCCCGAAAAATGGAGAAATCTTGGTTGCATCAACACAGGATTTTCTAACTTCTTCCTTTCTTATAACAAGAAAAGACACATTTTATGACCGCTCGGCCTTTTCACTCATGTGTTCATATATAGGTGATGCCATGGACCCAATTGATTTGCCAACTCCAGCATTAGTTAAGGTAAACTTGCATTCTAATGCCACTATGCTTAGTGTGCTTCGAGTATTGTCTAGCATTGCTCTTGTACTGATCCATGTGCTGGTGTTCATTTAAAGTCTTTTCTGTATTTTTGGTGAAACTATTTCCTGCATCCCATCCATCTATGCTTTCTTTAACTAAGTTTCGAAATTAATTTTTTCGTCGTCCTTATATTTCATTAAATGCAATGTGTTGTCTGGTGCACTTACTTCATACAGCTGTTACATTTACTTTTCTGTTTTCTCACAACATCTAGGACCAGAACCTAGAACCAAAGTTATGTAGCTAAAATAAAGATATATTCAGGTCTGTAACTATATGGTACCCTTTTACCGTAGTATAAGCACACATAAAGGTTGAATTTGGTAGCTTTATAGGTGATCAGGAGTTGGTACCTTTCGTTTTTTGTTATGGATTAAATGTTGAGGAGGTCATCCACTCCCAGTTACTTGTTACTATTAATGAGGACTGTTGTGCTGCTGGGTGGGAGGAGAGGTTTGATTGGATGCTTCAAGACCATGTGCATTTGTGAATGTGATCTAATGGTTAAATCGATGGTTAATTTTCTAACATAAAGATCTACTCATAATGCAGCTTAAAACTTAAAGCCTTACTTTAAATCAGCATTGACACATCTATGATTTGTGGATAAGAGTTGATTGTTAGGACTAGAGTCGTTTTGTACTGTACTTTGCATCCCATGCATGTGTGATGTGACGAGGCTCATATTTACTTCTCTAGGAAGGTGTTGCTGCTAGCCCCTTCAGTTTGTAGATTAAAAGGCTGCTATAGTTACACATTTTTCTCATGTTTCCTTCCCCGTCCTCATGTGCTTGATGTATGCTTGTATCTGATTTAGATGTTTCTCATTGTAGCCAGTGGAGCTATGGACTGGCAAACAATTATTCAGTGTGCTATTGCGTCCCCATGCAAAAATGAGAGTATATTTAAATCTAACTGTAGCAGAAAAGTCATATTCGAAGTCTAGAGAAACTATGTGTTCCAAGGATGGTTTTGTGTATATTCGCAATAGTGAGCTCATCAGCGGGCAGCTTGGGAAGGCCACTTTAGGTCAGTATCATGTGTTTGCAATTTATGGAGGTGCATTTTATTTCTCCCTCTCCCCCTGATTGTTGTTGTTCTCTTACACTCACTTTAAGGAGGCACGTCTTTTTAATTATGCATTATACTATTTGAGTTCATACTTTTGCAGTATAGGCATTGTAGGCAGGCAATTCTCTAACAAAAAGGTTAACTGCTGAAGAGATTGCATGTGTGTCATCAATTGGTTATTGGAAAGATCTTTCTTTAAATGGATGACTCGTCATCCTTTCTTTAAAGTGAAGGTCAACTGCTGAAGAGATTTTGTAGCTACCCTAAACACACTTTTGTATGTTTGGTCAATCATCATCTTTGAGGAGAGTTCTCTACTGTAGAACTAGAAAATAGAAATGAATAGAGGCTTCCTCAAATAAAAAAGATGGAGAAAGTAAATATAAAATAGTTTAATAGTTATAAGTTTACTGCATTAGGAAAATAGCTTTCTCCCTCTGTAAAGAGATCTTTTGTGCTTTTTTGGGATATTTGTGTAGTGATGGATTCTTAGCACCAGCACGAAGAATAACAAGTACTTCTGAATTGAAATTGTTACACAAATTAGATTGAAATCAATCATGGGGAGAAAATATTTAGATTGATAACTCGCCAACATGCATTAGGTTCTTGGATCCATTGAATTACTTAACTTCTTTAGCCTCACCAGCATCTAGAAAGAATGATGGACATGATATCTAGCTAATTGACCTTAGAAAAATGTGGAGTTGAAATTGTAGAAGTAGTTGAGAGATTCATTTTTTTTTCTTTTTGTTTGCTAAATTGCTTATTCATCCAATATATCATAACAGGTAATGGAAACAAGGACGGTATTTACTCCGTTCTTCTCAGGGATTATGGTCCTCATGCTGCTGCTACCTGTATGAATCGCATGGCAAAGTTAAGGTGAGATATATCAGCATTGTATACAAATTTTAGCTTTGTGCATTTATTTGCCCTAATGTCTATAGTCTGTACTCCCTTTAATTGTGAGACAGCATGTAGTGATATTGTTAAAAAGTGCATCAGCATGTAGTCGTTATTATAAGCATCATGATCAATATTAATGAAGTATGCACAAGTATCATTCTTATTGTCCATGTTGTCGTCTTGTGAATTGATATTGAACCATCCAATTATAAACATAAATTTAAACTTAACTAGAATGCATTTACATCAACCATTATACAGCTGGATATCTTTGGTGTCTTGCAAATTTCATTGTTAAGTTATGACATTAAGCTTAAGTAGGTATTGTTATATCTAAATCATTCTTTGTTAGGTGATGCTAGATAGTCCCCATGTTCTCGGGTCTTGTTCTTTCTTTGGAATCTAGAAAGTGGTACCCAGGAAGAATATGGCAATCCATAGACGTATTTAATGACTGAAATGACATAAAATCTCAACAAATAATGCATGCAGCTATATCTGTGTACTTGTGCAACTTTCTTGCCTGGAACTAGAAAAGAGTTAATGATGCATCATATTGGCTCCAAAAATTTCAGATCTTAGGTGAAGAAAATAAATGGAATCCACTGGAACTTTAGTATTGAATTGTAGAATGAGATTTATGATTTAGGACTGAGGAACTTAGCCTAATAATAAAATTTATGTGGTAGGACTTCAATTTCTTTTAGTTAGTTTTAATACTCACACTCCTGTTCACTTGAAAGAATTGAAAGTTGATTTTATTAATGAATTTATGTTATAGTGCACGATGGATAGGAAATCATGGATTTTCAATTGGGATCAATGATGTTCAACCTGGGGCTACATTAAACAAGGAGAAGAAGGCGACTCTGGACAATGAGTATGGTCATTGTACCGATTACATAAGAAGTTACACATCTGGAAGCCTGGAGCTGTTACCAGGCTGCAATAATGCAGAGACTCTTGAAGCCAAGATAACTGAGACGCTTAATAAAATTCGAGAAACTACTGCCGATGTAAGTTTTATGTATTCTCTGACATTTGTGAGTATTGGTGCTCCCTGTGTTCTTTGCGAATTCACTTCTGGGCGGACAACTAGCTTCTATTGGCATAAATTGCCTTGAAAGTCTGCGATATATGCATGATATTGTAGGTTTAGGTTATATTGGTACTACTACTTGGTAGGAGAGTTTATGGCTCTTCAACATCCCTCTGCGTTTTTATGTTTGTGTATCTAAAATTTAGTATCGGCTGTTAAATTTGTTGTATGTTGTGTCATGTCGTGTTGTTTCATTACTATGTCAACATGAGGACTATAAGACAAGAAACTATTAAGTATTTATGTACTTTGGTTCCAATGCCTTCTGGAGATTGTTATAACATGCAGTATCATGTCTTATGATGTGTTAACACAGATATTTATCCATTTATTGAGGGTAAGTTACTTTTTTCGTAACATAATCTGTTTGTGCATATTACTGCATCAAAGATTATGCTCAGTTTGTGATAAGACTTGTGGAATCACAGCTTCTGTCAAAAAATGGTTAACATTGTATTTTATGTTGTAGTCCAGCACAATAGATGTGCTAACTCATTGTTGATGTTATTTTGGTAGGTTTGCATGAAGAATTTAAATTGGAGGAACAGCCCTCTAATAATGTCCCAGTGTGGTTCTAAAGGTTCTCCTATTAATATCTGCCAGATGATTGCGTGTGTTGGTCAGCAATCTGTAGGAGGTCAGAGAGCTCCCAATGGGTTTGTTGATCGAACACTGCCCCATTTTGAAAGAGGAGCAAAAGACCCAGATGTATGCAACTCTTTCACTATGTTATTTTTAATAATTTTATTAAGTTTTTTGGTAGTAATAGTGGACCAATTGTTGCTGCATCATCGCTTGCTAATTCAATTTGAGTAATCTGACTTTTACATTGCAGATAGATATGGCCAAATTATCCTTAATATGTTTCTGACTCTCACATACATTTTCAAATGGAGAACTACCCTCCATACTAGCTAAACTTCATCTTATGCTTATTGTCAGGCTAAAGGCTTTGTTCAGAATTCCTTCTACACTGGTTTATCTGCGACTGAATTTTTTTTCCACACCATGGGTGGTAGAGAAGGTCTTGTGGATACAGCGGTATGTGTATTCTTTCTTTTCTGCAAAAATTTACTCTTTAAACTGAGAGTGATGGGTAGTTTGCTCTTTATAAGAATGCTTATTTGAGAATTGATGCAACCTTACTAAATAATAATAATAAAATAATAATTCATTATTATTATAATAATAATAATAATTATTATTATTGTTATTATTATTATTATTATTATTGCCCTATTGCCCCACATGAATATCATAGGTTATTTTTGGGTGCTTATTACTAGAGTGTTGAGAAGACATTTAGAGCTTTCATCTGCTGTTACAGGTGAAAACAGCCGATACGGGTTACATGTCTCGTAGATTGATGAAGGCTTTGGAGGATCTATCTATCTTTTATGATAATACAGTGAGAAATGCCAGTGCTTGCATTGTGCAATTTGCCTACGGTGGTGATGCTATGGATCCTGCACAGATGGAAGAGAAAAGTGGGCTCCCGCTGAACTTTGAAAGATTATATATGAAAGCCAAGGTAACGGGATCAATCTTTTTGCATTAATCTGTATGGAAGTTAATTATCTTGACTAAGTTTGGATTTATGTGCTATGATTTGACAGGCTACCTGCCCTGCAACAGAGCAAAAGAGTTTAACGACTGATGAAATTGAGAAAATAGTTGAAAACACGATCGGGAGAAGACTAGTAAAATCATCCATGACTTTTGAAGGAGGGTCTTCAGAGTCTTCTCATTCATTAGAGACAACATCTAAAGATGAATGTTTGGCAGCTTTTGCAGAGTCAATAAGAAATTTTATTAAGAAAAAAGAGCCTAGCTCAGTTCGCGAGAAACTGAAATTGAGTGAAGGGACACATTCTGAAGAAGATAGACGCTATCTGGAAAATGTTGCCTCTAATATATCTGGGATAACTCAGCGACAATTAATGGTACTTTTCTTCTCTATGGTTCACTCTCTCAGGATTCCTACATACTTTTTGAGCACTCCTTGTTGCTTAAAGTTTGGTTAGGAGTATGTTTGCAATTTGGTTGTATGAAGTCTTGAACAAAGGAAAAATATGACGAGAAATCTTGAAGTTAGGTTAGGAGCACATTTGCAATTTAGTATTATGATTGCACTGATCCCACATCTTCAATTTGTTCTCGCTGTGACTCATTTATAATACTTCCATTATAGAGTTCCTGAAGAGAAGCATATTTTGGGCGACAAATCTTTTTTCTTAGTACACATTTAATATCAAATCATATCTTGAATTGATAGTTGTAATTTTTTTTGTGAAATGCCTTCTATCAATCTAAAAAATATTTATTATGACTGCCTATTAGGATATAAAAGTTCTCTGTTGATATATATATACATCTACAAAATATTATCATATGTATAATCCTCTCTTGTGTAACTATGTTTTATTCATACAAGGTACATGGTATAATCCTGACATGCCACTTCCTTTTTTTTTATTTTATTGGTTTCAGGTCTTCCTAGAAACTTGTATATCTCGTTACAATTCCAAGAAAATTGAAGCGGGAACTGCAATAGGAGCCATTGGAGCTCAGAGTATCGGAGAGCCAGGAACGCAGATGACATTAAAAACTTTCCACTTTGCTGGAGTCGCAAGCATGAGTATCCTCAAATATGATTTTTTTTCTAGTGTTGTTATTTTACACACCTAACCTTTTATCTGGTTTCTTCCGATATGTTAAGTTGTTAACTTAATCTTGAAAAAGATGTTACCCTTGGCGTTCCTAGGATTAAAGAAATCGTTAATGGTGCTAAAAATATCAAGACACCAATTATTACTACCCATTTGGATGCTAACAACAATGCCATAACAGCTAAAATGGTGAAGGGGCGTATTGAGAAAACTCTTCTGGAGCAGGTATACCATTTTATGATAATCGATTGAGCTGTGAGTGCATGCTTTAGATCTTGTTTAATGTAATTTGATATGTTGAAAAGCCTAGTAGCTGCATTTGAGATCTTTCTTTGAAAGTAGAAGATAATTAACCTTAGTGTTAGATTGAACTTTTACTTCACAATTATTCTGTGATTTGCTTTCTAGATTCATTCATTTAGACACTACTGAAGTTGCTTTTGTCTTGGTCTTCTTTGTGTTCTTTAGGTAGCCCAGAGTATAAAGACTTCACAATCGTCGAGGTCAGCATCCGTTGTTGTAACACTTGACATGGGTAGAATAAAAGAGGCTCACCTACATATTGATGCGTACTCGGTAAAGGATTCAATTCTACAAACCACCCCAAAGTTAAAACTGAAAGAGCAGGTGCATTTTTCTTGCATCACCACTTCATTTGTGTTTGTTATGGATATACTGGCATGCTTCTCTTTCTATGGTTCCTGTTCTTAACTCTCGCTGTTATAATTGATTCCACTTCATGTTTATGATAGCAAATTAGAGTAGTGGATGAACGAAAACTTGAAGTTGATCTGAATGATGATAAAAGTAAACTTCAATTTGAACTCCATGGGCTTAAGAGTAAGCTCGCCAAAGTTGTAGTCAAGGTGAAACTAGCAAAATTCAATTTTTTAATATCCTTTTTCCTTTTGGTAATTGGCTGGCCTGTCAATAGTTTCATTCATGAGAGTACTAATTTCTTTCGTGGGTATTTTCTATAAATGGCAGGGAATCAGGACTGTTGAGCGGACTATAATACTAAATGAATCAAAAGAAAAAGATCCCGCGTGCAAAAAATTGACATTACTAGTAGAGGGGTAAGTAGCAGTAAAACATCATGTTTTCTTTTCTGCATTTACTGCTCTAAGTTGAATTCCACTCTTGTTCCTTTTTTTTCTTGATTATTGAGTGTTTGATAATGGAAAACCTTGTAGAGTTTTTTGTGACAGAAAATTTGAGAGGAAGGTACACTCGATTTCTGATTGTGCTTGATTATTGGTGTTTGTTGTGTTAGTGTGTACTTTTGGTTTGTGAAAATAAACAACGAACAGCACCCGAGAGAGCGTAGCTGTGTGTTTGTAGATGAGGCAACAATAAGCAACTCTTCATTTTCATTGAATATGAACTGCGATTTAGATATGCAGCAGAACCTATAGATAAAAGTGGAGTATGATATTATCATAATTCTTGCATGTAATAGTTTAAGGCATGTAATTTCAGCATGATATGTTTACGTGCAGGAGTGGTCTTTTGTCTGTCATGGGCACTGAAGGAATTAATGGTCACAAGACAGTGAGTAATCACATCATGGAAGTAAAACAGGTACTTGGAATTGAAGCGGCAAGGAAGAAAATAATTGATGAGATAAACTACACCATGTCAAGCCATGGCATGACCATTGACATACGACACATGATGCTGCTGGCTGACTTAATGACATTCAAGGTTATTTCGTTCTTTCAAATTGGAAATGTTTCTTGTTTATGACCGCAAGGATATGCATATTTTGTCACTCTAGCAACTATGAGGAGCTCGTTTAGAGGTCTTGGCAAGTGTTGAGCAAGCATCCAAGACGTCATTTGTTCTCTACCATGAACACCAGACTCTCTCAATGTTTATTATACTTTTTATGTTTGTCATGTTTTAATTCTATCGCGTGTTTAGTAAGGGTTTAATGAAGAGAGTAGAAATGGCCTAGTTCTGACCATGATGGAAGTAGGATAATTGTGAAAATAGTTATGTGAAGATATGATAAAGGAAATGCTAATTCTTGATTAGTTCGATATCTCCCAAGTTCTGTTGTCGATTTCTTGATTCTCATCAAAAACATATGCCAATTAAACTTTCTTATCCATCATCGCCGATGGTCTTCCCCGATGCCCCATTTGTGTGTCCCTTTCTGATTGCATTGTATGTGAAACTTCTTATAACAAGAAGTTAATGATGAGCTGATTTCCTTGTTCGTTTATGATTAAATTTGTTTATGCCATTAAACTCGAAGTTAATGATGGTCTAATTTCCTTGTTTTTGCATATGCTGGTTATTTCAGGGTGAAGTGTTGGGTATGACAAGATTTGGCGTGGAGAGAATGAGGGACAGTGTCTTGATGCTCGCTTCATTTGAAAAGACCGCAGATCACCTCTTCAATGCTTCTGTGAATGGGAGAGTCGATAAGATTGAAGGAGTCTCTGAATCCATCATCATGGGCATACCCATGCAAGTTGGAACGGGAATGCTTAAAGTGAAGCAATGGTGAGTTTCTGTAGACGAGCTTCTTCTACTCACAATCCTTCAATTCATCCTAAACAATCAATCAATCCAAATAAAACATGAAACAATACAATATCTCGTTGAACTGTAAATTCTTCCATGATTCATCTATATTTAACGATTTGTTTAAATTCTCGCCCGTGCAAGTTTTTATGCTATAGACGTGCTATTGATTAATGCCCATATCTCGTCCATTTATCTATCCTTGTTTATGACAGTTTGGATTCACACTATTTGGTTAACTGCTGTGCTAATCCTTGACTATTATCTATGCAGTGTGCCATCTGTTAAGTTTACGTACGCTCCAGATCCAATTATACGATGACACTCTGGGAAGGGATTTCTTGCTTTCCATTTGGTTAGCAGATCATCATCTCCCTAACTGTATATATAGTTGGAGTTGAATTTACAGTTGCTCACATTCTGCAGAAATCTGTGGCTTGTCGAATCAGATGAGCACAAATGCCATCCCACATTCTGACTTCTTATGCCGAATGCATGTAGGTTTGGAAGTTTCTTAGAATAGAGTAGATTAGACTTAAATGGTTACATCCATATTTTTTTGAATACTTTGCTCCATTTTTGAGCTTCGACATTTTTCGTCATCTCGTTTGGCTTTAGAAAACACGATGAGCACGGAATGAATAATTCGAAAGACATGAAGAAACTCCTCATGTGACATATAAAACCACATTAGGGCACATTATCATGTGTCTCTCCATGAGTGAGGAGTGAGAATGTTAATGTGACATTTCAAACAAAAATGTAGGCCAAAATGAGGTAATAAGTGATAAGGTGCTAGCATCCCAAATGGTAGATGTAAGGCCATGATGGATGGATGGATGGGCATGCCTTGATGATGATGATGATGATGATGATGATGATGATGATGATGATGATGATGTATCATTTTTCTTATGCATCATTTAATAATGTTCAATGCATGCCAAGACAATCAATTCATTCAGATGCAATTGCTGCTCAACTTTGTATGTCAAGGTATTATTTGAGTTGTGAGTTGTGAGTTGAGTTGTGACTATATTTTAAAATGAATTATTAGCTTTTGTCTTGTATCGTTGGTAAATAGTTGTGGAAGAGGTTTAGTACAACACATCCTTTGGAATTAATGGATTGTACCACACATATTTTGAACGATATTTCGTGTTAATTAATTTGGTGCGTCTATTTCTTGAAACTAGATTTGAGATGTTTAAATTATTGATGTACAATATTCACTGGTAGTATTACTTAGGAATGCGAAATAGTACAAGTCAAGTTCTATATTTGAAAATATTAGAGCATTCACAACCATGCTCTTGCCAGCGAGCACGGTTGTGGGCCCGGCGCCACTATTCCTGCCTGCTCTTTGGCAAGAGCACAACACCCACAGCTGTGCTCTTCGGCAAGGACGAGCACAATTCAATTTAAGATTCAATTAAACAAAAACATTTCCATAATATTAAAATTTATTAAAAAATCACAATAAATATTACAAATTACAAATAAAATAAAAAAAGCCAATTAAAATCCTAAAAATTAAAAATTACATAATTAAAATACTAAAAATTAAAAATTACATAATTAAACTCCTAAAAATTAAAAATTACATAATTATTGGCTAATATTACTCGTGGAAGACTACTGATCCGGCGTCACTAACCCCAATTGTTTTTGGAGACCCAGTATCATGGCCTCGTGCGTTTGAAGTTGAATGGGGGTCATAGTTGACCTATCGGCCATATTGAGTTGGCCTAAGAGCATCCACAGCGAGTTGTTCGGGGGTGGAGGTGGCGTATAGGGAGCGGGTTCGGGAGCGGGTTCGGCGCGACGGCAGTTGGCCGCCGCCTTCTTCCTTCCTTGAGGTCGGCGTTGGGAACCGCTCGGGGCGTTGGGAACCGTTGAGAATGGATATGAGAGAATGAAGATGAGAATGGATATGGGAGAATGAATATTGTGTAGTTTGATGTGAATTTTTGGGTGTGAAAGTGAGGGATTTATAGATGAAAGTGTGTATTTTTTGGGGAAAAAAATAAAAAAAAAAGTGGTAAAAAACGGTAATAAACGGATATATTTTTTTTGGGAAGGAATTTTTTTTTAATTTTTAATCGGTTTTTTAAATTAAAACCCGATTTTTAATAAAAAAAAAATTCAAAGGCAACGGCTATGCCGTTGCCCAATTGCCGTTCGCCATGTGTCCTGCTCGCTGGCACGGCGCTGCTCAATGCATCGAGCAGCGCCGTGCCAGCGGCGGCGAGCCTAGTCCTTGCCAGCGGCGCGGACGGACGCGGGGCCCAGCTCCACCGTTGTGCATGCTCTTAAATGCGAAGAAAGGCTATGCGGCCACACCATTAAAGTATCAATTAGATGTGCTCCGTGCACGTAATATATCTGAGTTCGAGCACGTGCACATACTTATTGTGACGCGCACTTGTTGTGCCTCCTACTAACGTGCTTAGAATCAGACCACATTAAATCAAGTTATCTAAGGTTATACATAGTCCATTTACAAATTTCAGTTAGATATTACTATTCATGTGTCATGCCAATATCTCAAATCATATAGTGAATACCAACATTTTAACAATTAAATTTCGACAAGACCTTTACTAATTAGGGCTCTATCATTTATCTTTTTTATTCTAGATTTTATTAATTTTCACTTGCATATAGTATTAATTTAAAATATGCATAGTCCAAATAGAAAATACTAATAAAATTAAAAGTTGAGATATATTTAAAATAATTAGATTTTTAAAACTTTGAATTTCTAGGCTCAAAATAAAACCTCATCTTCCACTTTCACCATCAGATTTTATAGAGATCAATAATAGTTCTCTGTCTATGTATATAATATCTGAGGCTTAATGTGTGGCTTCTTCTTCTTTTCTTTCTCCTTATTCTTCTTCTATCCAGTCAACAACTCCATCTTCTC
Source organism: Salvia splendens (assembly GCF_004379255.2). Classification (NCBI taxonomy): domain Eukaryota; kingdom Viridiplantae; phylum Streptophyta; class Magnoliopsida; order Lamiales; family Lamiaceae; genus Salvia; species Salvia splendens. Next base: position 43,398,543 of record NC_056032.1, read on the forward strand.
TTCAACAATAATAATAATAATAAACTTGGATGAGAGGCGCTCCCTAATTGCATGACAACCACATGTGAGACACTTTTCTTTTGTCCAGATGGTGGCATATTAGAAATGAGTCATTCACACCTTTAAAAGGTCTCATAAAGAAGAGAATTATCCATAATTATATAGATGAGACGTGATCATTACTAAGTCGATTTAAGACAATATTAGAGCATCCGCAATGGGGCGGATGATAGGCCGCCCGATGCCTCGGCGCGCCATCGTCCGCCACTGTGGGTGTGCGGACGATGCCCGATGCATCGTCCGCGCCCTATAGATCGTCGGCGGACGATAGGGCATCGTCCGCGCCATCGTCCGCCCACTGTGAGCGACGCAGACGATGGCGCGGACGATGCAACGCGTTTTTTTTTATTTCAAAAATTATTTTTATATAAATACCCCCTACCCTGCATTCACATTTTTAACATTTCCATTCACATTTCCACTCTCAAATTACACTATAAAATGGATTTCGGTGAATACCCAAGTCCGAATAGTCCGATGTTTGGGGGTGGTTATTTTGCATTGACATATTTGAAAACATTTAAATTAATTAACAAAACAATAGTGAAACATATAGGACGGCTTATAGAGCGCCCCACTACAGGTGGAAGGGTAGGAGGATAAAATGACGATGTGGCGATGCATAGGGCGCCCCATTGCTAATGCCCTTAGAGCATCATTAACGGGCCAGGCCGGGCCGCAAAAAGCGAGTCCCGGCCCAGGCGCGGGGTTAGACGAGGCGGAGATGCGGCCTGGGCCGGTCCCGGGGCTGCAGTTGCGGCCTGGGGACGCTCCCGGGGTCCGGCCCGGGCTAGCGTTGGAGGGTGTCGGGACGGGCCGCAAACCCCCAAAATTTATTTTTTCTTTTTTTTTTTGATTTTTTTGCCCATTTATACTCATTTCTTCAACATTCTTCCACCAATTTCTCCATTTCTATCCTCTAAATCATTTTAATATTTTTTGTAGGACTTGTAATTTTTATTTTTTAGGGCTTAATAATTTTTTTTAGGATTTGTAATTTTTTTTCATAGGATTTGTAATTTTCTTTTTTCGACTGTACAATAAATTTCCCGGTTTGAATTGTTCAACGTATTGCATTTACGTGTAAAATAGGTTGAAGTTGTGAATAGTATCATTTATTAATCGCGGTCCGGGTTGTGGCCTGCAGGGTTAGAGCAGTTGGAGTCTGGGCTGTAACTATAGGGAAATGATGACGTGAAGGGGACTTTGGGCCTAAAATGGTGATGAGATTAATGATGCCCTTAACAAGATTTAACATGACAACATGCACATATGGCTGCGTCACTAATCCGGACTTTCTTTTTTTATCCACTCCACTGCAGATTCATAAACACTAACCTTCCAATTTCTAAATTTGCAATTTAATTTCAATAAAATTCGAATCACTACAATTAAAAAGATAGATAGAGAACTAGTATTATAAATTTTTGTTAAAAAATTGACAAGTGGTTAGATGTCGCCTTCCAAAAGGGGACAAAGAGGTAGGAAAAGCTGGTTAATTGTCTCCCAACCGCATCATGTGACATCCCACTTTGTCCCCTCATTCTCTATTTCCACTCTCCCACTCAAATCCATCCCCCTTTATTTATCACCAATTATAAAGATACATAGGTTTGCTAAATATAGGCGAAAATAACAAACTATTGTAAATACCACTATTTAAATTGGAGTACTCATATTTTTCATTGAACGACTCGAATTCTAGCCACTCATTTATTTGCTAAATCAATCATTTATAATTCAAGATAAAAATTACTACTACATGAGAGTTAATAGTTTTGTGTAGAGTTGAGCTCATAGTGGTAATACTTCATTAAATATTATTCTAGATTATTTGTAGTAGTATTTAATTTCTTTTACTTGAAGTCCTAATTTAGAAAGAATACCAATCTTTTAGGAATGCGAAACATCAAACAAGCAAGGTTGAATAACTAAAAATACTAAGGAATGAGTATACGTCAAGTTATAACAATAATTTGGCATATATATTAGATATATATCAGCGTGAAGTAAAATTTATGCTATTTTTCAATGTTAATAGTATGTTCTAAAAATTACTTTAATGATCAATTAATTCTCAAATGCAATAAAAACTACAGTATTTCTTTCACTTTCAAATTATCAATCAAACAAAAGTGGAAGCCATTATTATTTCACCTTTCCAAAAAGTTGAATCATTTTCTATGGCTTCTTGCACAAGTTTTGTTACAAGGTTTTTGTATTTTTTATGCTATTCTATAAAAATACTTGTGCCTCAATTCGGTGAAGAAAGTCATAAGTATTAACCAAGTTTCTTTTTCTCTATTAAATTGAGAAGCTTAATTGGTAAAAAGATCAATTAATTTAAAAGCTTTAAATATTAGTATAATGTTATTATGAGTTATGAAATTTTATAGTTAATAGCATTATTATAAATGATAATTATGAAATAAAATAATAATAATAATAATATAAGGTTATTATGATATGATTTTCTTCAAAACACATGTCACGTTATTAATATGTCTATATTGTTAATTCAAGACTAAGTATCTAATAATATTAGTTAATCAATCGAAACTCCTATGGAGTACTATTAATTAAGTTTCTTTTTATCAAATGGTAAAGAGAGAGCAAAATAAAACCAGAGATTACGGACATTAAATTAATTTTAAAAACCATAAATAATAATTGGTGTTTGATATTTATTGGAGTAGGATAAGATAATTTAATTTGAGGTTTGAGTGGGCTACACAATCCGACAGCATTTTTGTGAGATCCATTTTATGTTTGTGCATGCGTGTAGCTACAAATCATATTATGCCAATTATCAAACTGTACAGTATTATACACTTATTATATCATTTAATTTCATTTTATTTTAAAATATCATATGCTTTTTTTAAATGGGGGAAACATCATTTTGACAATTATGTTTCGTTTGGTACAACTATGATGACGGGCTTTGAATAATTTTGTCTTAAATTTTGAATAATGTTGAGTAGTGGAAAACTTTAAGTAGTTATATTTGCTTTTATCTGTCTCTATATTATTGGTAGTGTGCATATATTAAATCTTTATTTGAACTAAAAATTCATAGAGTAGAAATAAAAAAAATATATGAAAAATTGAATATAATTAAGAAGTGCTACATTCAGTGTAAAGAAAGGGGTAATTTTTTCTGATAAAGTTAATTTTTGCTGCAAATACAATATTCTCATACTAAAAGTGGTTTTTATTCTAACCAATCCATTTATATTCTCATATTAAAAGTGGTGTGTACTCTAACCAATCCCTTTATAAATTTACAAGTATATTGACGTCTCCTTATGATGATATTTACACTCCATTTAATAATAATAATAATAATAATATAAATAGTAAAATATATATTAGACAGTTCTAAAAATGGACGAATGCAATACAAAGCAATTCAGATCATACAAAAAAGAAATCATATAAATAAAGATAAACATTCTATCCAAAATCACTCCTAAAAAATAAGGTTGTAGGAACATTACACATTCTCACGCTATCGGTTATCCTAATCCACCAACACTAAAAATAGCAAGAAACAGAAAACACGATATAATCAACAAACAAATGATAGCCCTAAATTGGATTATCTTTTAAGTTTGTCTTCCCAAAATAGGGAAAATTAAAATTATAATTTCTCCTTTTTTATTACTCTTCTTCTCTCTCTCATATGTGGAATATAACTCTATCCCCACACCAAAATCAACTCTACTATCTCTGTCACACATGGAAGGTCCATAGTTCTTCTCTCCGTTGTACGAATTTCTCCTGCAAATCTCTCCTTTTAGCTGCTCTGCTGCTAATTTACTGGTAAATTTCTTCCTTACTATGTATGAGCTGCTTGATTTTGGGGTTTATATTTTCCTACCTATGTTTCTATTCCACTATTTCTCGAGAGAAATTTCCTGCGTTTTGTGTTTTAGCGTGTTGTTAATATGCTAGCTTCTTCAATTTCGTCTCGCTCTTGTGTTTTTTATTTATTTTTTGGTTTCATTTCATTTCTATGGAATATAGTTGTCAACATTTTTCACATGTTTTAATTTATGCATTTTCTCTGAAGTAGTAGGTTTTGGTTCCATTTGGTCAAAATCTGCTGTGGCGTCTTTGTTTTGATGATTTCCTTTAAGGGAGGGAGCTGTTAGATTTAATTAATGCATTTAATTTTCAACAAAAATACAGCAATAATTAACCATTGAAAGTGCTCAGTTTTCTGTTTAATCTATGTTAGTATATGAAGGTGTTAGCTTGGCTCTGGAGCTAAAAGCTTCCATGGCTATGGTTTGATAGATTGAATACATTGTCGTACTGTAGGATGAGACTGCGAAACGACGATCATTTTAAGCAAATCCATGGTTATGTTATGCCAGAGTAGGATTTTGAGATTTTGATACTCTGTTGTTACCTGATTGCAGTGTTAGTTTGGGTTTGAATTATTGAAATTCCGGATCATAATAACTTGTTGCATTTAATTTGTTGTCGGAGCTGTGTGAGTTTTCTGTTTCCATCGAGAAGGGAATAAATCTGATGTAATCTGTGTTTTATTTGTAGTTTTACTGAGTTTATAACTAGACTACCGCATAAATCTTGATGTCTGCGCCTCTGCTCGGTGTTGGTGGGGACGAGTACCAAAGCAACATTACCTTGCTGGATTCTTCCTCCTTAGAAAGTGTCTGCCAAAATGGATCAGAACTCAAGGAGCGTAACTACATGGGGTTATCTGACTGTTCATCCGTTGATAGCTCGCCATTATCCAACACGCCAGAATACAGTCCGAGTGGTCTCAACTTAAAGGCCACAGAACTAAGGCTTGGGCCCCCGGGATCCCTGTCTCTGGGGAGGCATTCAGAGCATTGTCCCGTGAGTTCTGCTGCAATCGATGAGAAGCTGCTGTTTCCTCTTCATCCCTTGAAGTCACTTGTTACAGGAAACAAAAGAGGGTTTTCTGATGCTATGAATGGAACCTCAGAGGTGATTGGGGAAGTGTAATTTATCAATTCCTTTTCTATTCCCTGATTTGTATTGTAAATCCTGAACCTGTCATGTAGGGGAAGCATCTCTCTGCTTCGGAAGTTGATGCTGTGCTCTCTCCTAGGCATTCCTTGAACCCCATTATCAAAGCTTCAAAAGAAGTCTCTCCAACACAACCAACTAAGGTGAAAGATGCGGTATACCAAGGTGCTGCGCTAGAGATGCCTCATGCTCCTACTGAGAGCCGCCCGGGTCATTTTGCTGCTGCAAATAATAACTATGCTAGTGCCCCTGCTACCAAGTAAGTCGTAATAGATGGTAGGAAAAGTACTGTATACTTTGTCTTTGAGATATAAAATTTGTGATTACATTTCTTGATCTCATACTCGTCTTGCAGGGCACAAGTTGTTGGTTGGCCACCTGTCAGACAGTTCAGAAAAAATACTCTGGCATCGACCTCAAAGAACAATGAAGAGGTAGATGGTAAGGCATCAACTGGTGCATCCTTTGTGAAAGTGAGCATGGATGGTGCCCCATACCTAAGGAAGGTCGATCTCAGAACTTACTCTGCCTACCAGGGACTCTCATCTGCTCTTGAGAAAATGTTCAGCTGCTTTACGATAGGTGAGTTATGTTGCTGTATGGGTCGATTCTTTATAAGTTAATACCGCTATTTAAGTTCTTTCTAGAAGGAAAAGTCATTGTCATTGTATGATGCAGGCCAGTATGGTTCCCATGGAGTTTCTGGGGGTGAGATGATGAGTGAGAGCAAATTGAAGGACTTGCTAAATGGATCTGAATATGTTCTAACTTACGAGGATAAAGATGGCGACTGGATGCTTGTTGGCGATGTTCCTTGGGAGTAAGATCCAACCACCTTCTGTTTTCTAGTTGTTTTAATTGGCTTTCATCTGCCAGTTTACATGATACCATATGTTGATGATTTTAATTTGGTAGTTCTGCACATTATTTCAAGACCTAATGCACCTCTAAATTGATTACCTAAGATATATGGTTGTAGATGGTAAATGCTTAGAAAGAAATTGTGAAGTTTGCCCTATGATGGGGTTACGGCTTCTACTCATTATCATTATGTGTCATAAAAAGTGAAGTTTTATGCTTGATATATAATCCAATATCACCTCATAATACTAGAATCCCTGATAACTATTTTACCTTGCTTGAACATAATGTTTTATGAACTGCAATACTCCATATTTAATGTACAACCAATTATAGATGGGCTTCTTGGATATTAGCTGCAGCCTCGATTAGTACTTAGAACTGCCTTTACTTTGTGTCATGTGTTACTGCAAGGTAGTGAATGGAGTCATGCCATGGATATACTGTTCTGGATATTCGATTGGTGAAGCCTAAAATATGATTCTGGTTGTTCAATTGTCAAGGCCTTGGATAGTGTTCTGGTTATTTTTACATTTAAGTTGTTTTGAAACATGAAAATTGTTTGAACCTTGAGACTTTATAGTAATTTGTGTAATGTGGCATCACTCTACTTTACTTATAGGATGTTTATTGACACGTGTAAGAGGCTGAGGATCATGAAGAGTTCGGATGCAATTGGGCTAGGTGAGTTTATATTTTGTTCATAGTTTTGATAGAATCTTGCGCTGTTCAACTTTTCTCATATTCACGAATGTTTACAAGATCAATTGATTAATCATCAACCAGAAAATCATGTTGTATTTCTAGATATTCCTGCCACTTAGTGGCTTTCATGTATAAATATGAAAGTCTATTGGTGGAGGGACCCTCATGATCAAATTCTAAAAAATATTCGTTACCGTCGTAGACAAGTTAATTTTTCATGCTTTAGCTCTAAATCCATGGAACGATATACTTGATTAAAATATCTGGTACGTCTAAATTGGCTTTCAGAAACTGTTCTGAGAAATTCACTTTTAAGATCGTCTTAGTGTGTCATATGGTTTGATCGTAGAAGATTGTTATGTTTGTTTTCATAGGACACATTTGGTTTACTCATTTACTCATGCTTGAGATCACAAATGGTGTGATCATCTAAGAATTACATTCTTTTAAAACGAGGTTTAGGATTCAGACACGGGGGGTTGTTTCTTGGGACTCCGAACTTATTTGATTCAACATTCTTTGTTTCTTAGCTATCATAGTAATTTTTCCTATGGAGTATCTAGAAAGCCTAATCTGTGGAAGAATTGAGTGATGCAATTGCTTAAGTAGAGACATGTTAGTGTTAATGTAACTCCTGCATTTCATAGTAAAATATTTACTACCCGGTTTCGCTGATCACCCTGTTGATATTAAACATGACATTGGCGAACTTACGTGCAGCTCCAAGAGCTGTCCAAAAAAATCAAAGCAAGAAATAATGCTCGACATGAAATGGTCCGTTCCAGTCCAGCATTATGTGGCGACATTGTAACTCGCTGTAGGCTTCTTGCCAAGGTGCGGTAAGTCGTATATTTATTGTTGGTTTTTGGATAGCGGATCGTTGGCAGGTGCTATGTCTGGTTGTTATATTGCATTGCTACAAAATTTATTGTGAAGCTTGTAATGTGATACTCTACTTATTGTGTGGTGTAGAGTGTGGATGCTGTTTTGTGTATTTACTTATCAAATACTACTATTAGTTTGTAAAGTGCATTTCTTATCGAACTTGATTATGTGTGCTATTTAAAGACTGCGTTTGCTGCTGTTAGTATTATTAGTCCATTTCATTTTTATGCTTGGATGCAATTCGTGATATTTAGCATTCTCTTATATTGGATATAAAAATCAAACAGATAGTGAAATATCTCGATAAAAATAATGTGTCATTTTGAGGACATTGAGTATTGAATACCAAAATACTAGAATAAGGGCTTTTAAAGGACGACTAGAACTATAAATGACAAATTACGCTTTATTTCGTACTAGACTTCGGGGTTGTTTGGTCGCTCAAGATTAATTTTTCTCGAATTTTAATTGTGTTGGATCAGTGAGATTAATAGTATAAGACTCAATCATCTGATTTATTAAATGGACATCAACATGCATGCCAAACAAATTAATTCACCTGCATATATTTGATTTTTTAGATAAACACCTTGTTATATAAGACCGAAGGTATGAAAAATACCTTGATGTTTGAATCTTCAACTATATCAACATCACAATATGGGTAAACATGGTTTCGTTAACCCACTGAAAAATGAAAAATGAAAAATATACTAACAAACTAGTAGTAAAATCTAGTAAAAACTTTTCCCATTCTAGTAAAAAATTAGTTAGAAAATCGGAATGTTGAAAAGTCGCATACTTTTTCTATTTTTTCAGATTTTTTTTTGTTACCTTTCTTTGAATCAACCGAATATAGAATTTTAAAATCATGTACATATAAATATAGGTTTATCAATTTGGATTTCCTTCTAATATTAGTGATTTTTAAACCTTTGTGATGATGCATGAGAATCACATTCAGTTACGAACTTACGATTAATAATTTCCACTTGCCTCTAAATGAGATGCGAAAAAGTTCTTACATTAATTGAAATTTTAAGCACGATCTTTTTCCCAGAATAATCTAAAAAGCAAACGTCTAACAATATTTTTTATTTTGGAACATTCTAAGATAATTGAGTTATTATATTTTCAGCAAAAAAATACTAGTATATCATTTTTCTGTTTAATTCTTTATTTTATTTTATTTCAATTCATTAACTTTATTTTTCTTTTATTTAACATACTGTACTAAGCATCTTATTTTTCAAGGAGGATCACCTACGACATTTCCTACTTCATCTCTTATTGTATACACACAAATATGAGTAATATCATATTTGTGTGTATATAAGTAGGGGTGGGTAGGTACGGTATACCTTACCGAAACTACCATACCGTATACCTTACCGTAAATACGGTATGCGAAAAAATCATACCTTTACCTTACCAAAGTTTTCGGTATACCGAACTTCGGTATACCTTATTTTCGGTATGACGAATTTCCATACCGATACCGTACCTCATTTTCGGTATACCATACCGAAGTTCGGTATACATGACTTTCAACATCAATTAAAATAGAAAATTAGAGTTTTTAGAATATTATTTATATTTTATAATTTTAAAAATAAATTAAATATAATTTATTCATAATTATATTTATATTTCACAATAGATTTTATAATTTAAAAATATATAAAATATATTTTATATATAATTGTGCTTATATTTTTGTGGTATATACCTTAGTTTACAGTATATACCTTAATTTACGGTATATACCGAATTTCGGTATGCAGCGGTATACCGCGGTATTTGAAAATCCATACCGTTACCTTACCAAAATTTTTCGGTAAGGTATCATACCGTACCGAAAGTCACGGTATACCAAAAATTCGGTATTTTTGATATTTTTTCGGTACGATAAGGCCGGTATTTCGTTATTTCGGTATTTTTCCCCAGCCCTATATATAAGTAGGAAATGGACTAGGAAATGGACTAGGAAATGCTATATGTGATCTAAAGTGCTTATTTTCTATCTCTGTACCAAAATAAAGGTAGAAATAATATTTGGAAAAAGTAAAAAAAAAATATATTAGTAGTAGGGATGAAAGTGGAAATAGAGAAAAGGCATGCATAGGCGACACTGACACAATCGAGTGCAGATCACGTGCACACGAGCCTCTATTAATATGTAATAATCAGTCGCCACGTGGCACCTATTCAGCACACCCAAGTCACGAAGTCTATTCAATTTAAAACAGAACCACAGCAAAGAAAAATAAAATAAAATACAATATTGATAGGATAAATACATTTAATATTATACTATTTTATATTTTTATCTTACCATGAGTATATTGTTCGAATTTGTAAGAAATTTTTTTCATACATTGTGTGATTAAAGAGGAAAAAAGTTTTGTAAACCATTAAATATTTTTTATTTTAAATAAAAAATTTGTCCGACATTGTTTGATTAAAAGTATTTAAACCATTGTGGGCTCGGCGGACGATGGCACGCGTTTTTGATTTTTTTTTTCGAATTTTGTCTATTTAAACCCCGTTTCTCATTCACTTGTTCATACGAACATCTCGCCTCTCTCATTTCTCTCATCTCTCACATTTCTACCTCTCTCACATATCAAAATGAACTACGACGACGACACTAGTTCTAGTTCCTCGGAGTCAGGTAGTCCGACCTCAGAAGCCTTAGATGCAGCCGTTGAAGAGGCCATGGTGGAATGCTTAGTCGAAATGCAGCGCGAGGAGGCGGCGGCGGCGGCGGCGGAGCAGATCCACATGCCTATTCGACGTCGGACGGTTGTCCAACGCGACCACGCGGCAGCTCACCAACGTCTGATTACAGACTATTTTGCCGAGCAACCAAAGTGGGGACCGACCGTTTTCCGCCGCCGGTTTAGAATGTCGCGTTACATTTTTCTTAGCATTGTCCGAACTTTGTCGTCACGTGATGAATACATGACGTATCGGAAAGATGGCGTCGGCAGACCCGACCTTACACCGTTGCAAAAGTGCACGGCTGCACTCCGTCAGTTGGCCTACGGCACCACGACGGACATTTTCGACGAGTACCTTCACGTCGGGGAGACAACAGGCCGGGAGTGGCACCTATTCAGCACACCCAAGTCACGAAGTCTATTCAATTTAAAACAGAACCACAGCAAAGAAAAATAAAATAAAATACAATATTGATAGGATAAATACATTTAATATTATACTATTTTATATTTTTATCTTACCATGAGTATATTGTTCGAATTTGTAAGAAATTTTTTTCATACATTGTGTGATTAAAGAGGAAAAAAGTTTTGTAAACCATTAAATATTTTTTATTTTAAATAAAAAATTTGTCCGACATTGTTTGATTAAAAGTATTTAAACCATTGTGGGCTCGGCGGACGATGACACGCGTTTTTGATTTTTTTTTTCGAATTTTGTCTATTTAAACCTCGTTTCTCATTCACTTGTTCATACGAACATCTCGCCTCTCTCATTTCTCTCATCTCTCACATTTCTACCTCTCTCACATATCAAAATGAACTACGACGACGACACTAGTTCTAGTTCCTCGGAGTCAGGTAGTCCGACCTCAGAAGCCTTAGATGCAGCCGTTGAAGAGGCCATGGTGGAATGCTTAGTCGAAATGCAGCGCGAGGAGGCGGCGGCGGCGGCGGCGGAGCAGATCCACATGCCTATTCGACGTCGGACGGTTGTCCAACGCGACCACGCGGCAGCTCACCAACGTCTGATTACAGACTATTTTGCCGAGCAACCAAAGTGGGGACCGACCGTTTTCCGCCGCCGGTTTAGAATGTCGCGTTACATTTTTCTTAGCATTGTCCGAACTTTGTCGTCACGTGATGAATACATGACGTATCGGAAAGATGGCGTCGGCAGACCCGACCTTACACCGTTGCAAAAGTGCACGGCTGCACTCCGTCAGTTGGCCTACGGCACCACGACGGACATTTTCGACGAGTACCTTCACGTCGGGGAGACAACAGGCCGGGAGTGGCACCTATTCAGCACACCCAAGTCACGAAGTCTATTCAATTTAAAACAGAACCACAGCAAAGAAAAATAAAATAAAATACAATATTGATAGGATAAATACATTTAATATTATACTATTTTATATTTTTATCTTACCATGAGTATATTGTTCGAATTTGTAAGAAATTTTTTTCATACATTGTGTGATTAAAGAGGAAAAAAGTTTTGTAAACCATTAAATATTTTTTATTTTAAATAAAAAATTTGTCCGACATTGTTTGATTAAAAGTATTTAAACCATTGTGGGCTCGGCGGACGATGGCACGCGTTTTTGATTTTTTTTTTCGAATTTTGTCTATTTAAACCTCGTTTCTCATTCACTTGTTCATACGAACATCTCGCCTCTCTCATTTCTCTCATCTCTCACATTTCTACCTCTCTCACATATCAAAATGAACTACGACGACGACACTAGTTCTAGTTCCTCGGAGTCAGGTAGTCCGACCTCAGAAGCCTTAGATGCAGCCGTTGAAGAGGCCATGGTGGAATGCTTAGTCGAAATGCAGCGCGAGGAGGCGGCGGCGGCGGCGGCGGAGCAGATCCACATGCCTATTCGACGTCGGACGGTTGTCCAACGCGACCACGCGGCAGCTCACCAACGTCTGATTACAGACTATTTTGCCGAGCAACCAAAGTGGGGACCGACCGTTTTCCGCCGCCGGTTTAGAATGCCGCGTTACATTTTTCTTAGCATTGTCCGAACTTTATCGTCACGTGATGAATACATGACGTATCGGAAAGATGGCGTCGGCAGACCCGACCTTACACCGTTGCAAAAGTGCACGGCAGCACTCCGTCAGTTGGCCTACGGCACCACGACGGATATTTTCGACGAGTACCTCCACGTCGGGGAGACAACAGGCTGGGAGTGCCTGAAGAGATTTTGTAGGGGAGTTGTGGAGGCCTACGGCGACACATATTTGCGTCGGCCGACTGCCGTTGATTGCCAGGGCCTGATGAAGATGCACGAGACGGTGCACGACTTACCTGGGATGCTAGGGAGCATCGATTGTATGCACTGGGAGTGGAAGAATTGTCCGACGGCGTGGAGAGGCCAATTCACTAGTGGATACAAGGGCAGCCACCCGACGATGATCCTCGAAGCCGTCGCTGACCATCGGCTCTGGATCGGCATGCTTACTTCGGCGTGGTCGGGTCGAACAACGACATTAACTTCCTCAACTCATCCACCATCTTCACCGAGCAATACAATGGCAACGGCCCGGCCATCGAGTTCACTGCCAACAAGCGCCAATACCACATGGGGTACTACTTGGCCGATGACATATACCCACGATGACCTGTTTTTGTGAAGACGATCAGCTGCCCAATTGGTGAGAAGAAGGTTTTATTTGCGCAAAAGCAGGAGGCGGCGCTGAAGGATGTCGAGCGGGCATTTGGTGTGCTCCAAGCATGGTGGGCAATTGTGAAAGGGCCGACTCGTCTCTGGTTCAACGAAGTCATCGCCGATGTCATGTATGCGTGCATAATCATGCACAACATGATAGTCGAGCATGAAGGTGGGACCATCACCGACTGGAACGATGATGAAGGTGCATCTAGCTCGTCCAGAACGACGACCGAGCCCCCCGCTAGAGGATTACCGACGGGCTTCAATAAGGTTCTATCTAGACAGGCCTCAATGCGCAACCAACAAGACCATGCCCAGCTCATGAACGACATGATTGAAGAAGTGTGGGCCCGTAACCGGTCCAGAGCCTTTGTCCTAGCGGCAAGGAGCTTAGACATTATTGCATGAGGTGCCGAGTTCGAGCCCTCTTGACATCAGTTGTAATTTCCTCATATCTATAGTATATGCGTTTATTTGTAATTTCCTCACTTATATAGGAGTTAATTTTATAAAAAAAGTGTGGGCACGTAACCGCCGTCGCTGAGTTTGCGTATTTTTTTAATTCGTATTGTAATGTATTAATTTTTATAAATGAAATGAAGTTTTTTCCCAATTTTTGTAGTTATTTAAATATTCAAATAAAAGATAATGCATAGGGCGTGCCTTAGAGCGCCACACTGCAGGTGGGAGGGTAGGAGGATAAAAATGATGACGTGGCGGTGCATAGGGCGCGCCTAAGGGCGCCCCGTTGCTAATGCTCTTAGCTAAGAGCGTGCTCGTTCTGGCACGTGCACAACAGCGAGCTCGTCACGGCACGAGCCCAGCTCTCCCCCAACTCTTGTGCTTGCTCTAATATTAAGAAATGTATTGTCATATTTTCATTTTATGATTTTTATAATAATCAAAACTTAATTTTCTTGTTAAATGCTTCCTCCGTCTCACTTTAGGAGTCTCATTTGAGTTCGACATGGAATTTAAGAAAAGTAAAGGAAAGCTAGTGAAAAAAAATAGTAAAATATAAATATTGCTTTTATATGGAGTATTAGTTTTATCATAAAATGTGAGTTAAAAAAATAGTGAAATATGATAGATGGAGCCTATTACCATTTATGAAATATTTCAAACAATATAGTTAAAAAAAGGTCATCCAAAAAGAGTTAATTGGGACTTCCAAAATGAGTGTTTTTCTTGTCCTTTTACTTTCCAAAGAGTAAGAAAATTGATTTCAAACAAGTGATATCAAAATCAGATTGAGATATTTGTTAGGTACTTATGTTATGTGACGGCAGTGTTATCTGATCTTTCACATCATAATTAATTTGTTGAAAAGATCCGAGTTAATCCCCACCATGTGCCATAGTTTTAATTAATTTTTATTCTGTGCATTCTTGAAATTTTTTTATTTATATATATTTTTACTCATTTCTAAAAATTTGTTAATTTTTATTTTTACTATTTTTATAATAAACCCCATATTTCACTAATTTACCCGCTCACATTTTATTAAAAACTAATATATAAAAGTATGATCCACATTTCACTAATTTTTTCAATCCATATTTTTTGAACCTACTTTCTATTACATTTATTACCCGTATCAGATTAAATAGTGATAAATTATAAGGAACATAGGGAATAGCTAAAAGTTCTTACTTAATATTTTATAGTACTTAGTATAACCTTTTTTTCTTTTTTTTTTGCTAGTTGTAATGTACGTAATTTGTACGAGTAATGGGGATTACTATTTACTAGTAGTAATAGTAGTACTAGTATAGTAAATACACTTTTTAATTAATAAAGAAAATAAGTAGTTCAACAAACAATGCATGCCATGGGCAAACGAAAACGCAAATATATCCAATATCGATGATAGGGGTATATCTGTAATTTAGATGTCCGTCAACTTCAATCCTACTGGCAAACATTGAACAAACCAGGCTGTTCACAGCTGTCATGCATATCTCCAACCCCACGGCTTAGGTTAGCAAACCACAGAGAGGAAGAAAGCGGCAACTGCACCATGTCGTTAAGTGTAAGCGTCAGTGCGCACTGCGCATCCTTATGGAACAACACTCTTCTTCCTCCATTGCACTAATCAACTAATTCCGCACACATTCTCCCTGGATTCATGGATCCCTGCCCTTTCGTCAGGTTGACGGTGGGGAGTTTAGCGCTCCAGTTCCCGGTCGCTGCCAAACCTGCTCGCGCCGCCGTCCACCCCTCCTCCTCGCCCTGTTACTGCACAATCAAGCTGAAAAACTTCCCCGTTCAGAGCGCCGTCGTGTCCTACATTCCGCCGGAGAACAGCACCTTCCCCGATGCCACCTCTCAGGCGCCGGCGGCGACGTTCCACCTCACGAAATCCGATCTCGACAGGCTTACGGGGAAATCCTCTCTGTTCTCCACGTCCAAGACGGCGCAGCTCAGTATCTCGGTCTACTCCGGCCGCCGCGGCGCCACGTGCGGAGTCAGCTCGGGGAGGCTGCTGGGGAGAATCGCCGTGCCTCTGGATTTGGTGGCGGCGGAATCGAAGGCGGCGGTGTTTCACAATGGCTGGATTAGTATGGGGAAGGAGACGAAGAAGTCGGCGCAGTTTCACCTCAACGTGCGGGCTGAGCCTGACCCGAGGTTCGTGTTCCAGTTTGACGGATCGCCTGAATGCAGCCCGCAGGTTTTCCAAATTCGCGGCAATATACGCCAGCCTGTTTTCACCTGCAAGTTCAGTTTACGCGCAGCTGACCGCAATCAACGCTCCAGGTGAATTAAATGTTGCCGAATTTAATTCGAATTGAATTTTCTTTGCCCTAATTTACCGGAATTTCATGTGATTTATTTTCATAATTTAGGGTTTTGAAATTCACGCTGTAGAAATTCTCCCAATTCACGCTTCCATCCGTAGAACCCTAATCTTTAGGATAAATTTACCAATGCTATAGTAATTAATTGATGGTTTAGAATGAATAGACGATTAACAGTAGATAATGACGTTTATTGATAGGTCATTGCCACTGGAGGCTAGTTACAGTGGCGCAAGAGGTTGGTTGAGCTCTTTCGGCAGTGAAAGAGAAAGACCTTGCAAAGAAAGAAAAGGATGGTCCATCACCATCCACGACCTCTCCGGTTCACAGGTCGCAGTCGCCTCAATGGTCACCCCATTCGTCGCCTCACCCGGCTCGGATCGGGTAAGCCGCTCCAACCCCGGATGCTGGCTCATCCTGCGCCCGGGGGACGGGACGTGGAAACCCTGGGGTCGTCTTGAGGCATGGCGCGAGCGTGGTTCAGCTGACGGCCTTGGCTACCGGTTCGAGCTGATTCCCGACTCGGCCGCCGCCGGCATCGTCCTAGCTGAGTCCAACCTCAGCTGCAGCAAGGGAGGGAAGTTCGTGATAGATTTGAACGGCAACTGCGTCGGGTCGAACGCCTCGACAACGCCGAGAAGCACCGCCACGTCGCCTGGCTGCAGCCCCCGGAGCAGCGGGGATTTTGGGTACGGGCTGTGGCCGTACTGCATGTACCGAGGGTTCGTGATGTCGGCCACGGTGCAAGGGGAGGGTGGCAGCGGGGCGCCGCTGATGGAGGTGGGCGTGCAGCAGGTGAACTGCACGGAGGATGCAGCGGCGTTCGTGGCGCTGTCGGCGGCGCTGGACTTGAGCATGGATGCTTGCAGGCTTTTCTCTCAGAAGCTGCGGAAGGAGCTGTGCCCTCCGCCGCCGCAAGATATACTGTTTTGACAGGAATTTGTTGAGTGTGGTAGGGAGAGGTTTAGGACTAACCAAGAAGAGTAGGAGAAATGTACAGAAGGGAAGCCCGCTGTGTTTTTTGTTTAGTGCGAGGCTTTTTCATTTTTTCACCATTCTTGTTGGTCATTTTTTACTTTTTTGTTCCTTCAAATTTGTATGACTCACTCATCATACTAGTATGATGTTTTGTTGCTTAGATTTATGATATTCATCATTGTTCAATGTTGCTTGTAGATTTTCAGCTGTTGTGCATTTGTTTTGCCCATCAGTTTTTGATTCACAAATTTGTGGGTTTTTCTATTGGGAAATTTAAACTCTTGTCACGGTGAACTTGAATCCGAGATCAAAATTCTCATGCATTAACCATTCTACCGTGAGTTGGCCTACTACTGCTACTAATTGTCCTATGCTCGTCAATAGTTGCCCTATTTGAAATCCCCACGAGTCCCCTGTTAATCATTAATTGTCCTATTTTGAATTGTTATTAATTTTAGTTTTTTGATACGTTACATATGCACATGCAATCGTATATAAAAAAATTCGAATCATTTTTATTCTTTACCTACTTGACCTCATTTTTAATACAAACATTTATATAAAATAATAAAAGTAAAAAACACCGCTCATGAGCCCGACTTTAGACAAAGCCAGCGACCAACATTGTCTTAGTGGAACAAGCCGCAAGAAATAGTTAGTGACCCGAGAAGAGTCGCCATTGTTGATGCTCTTATGTTATGTTAATTAGATAATCAATGCTTTTTTAGAATATTTTGATATACAAATGTCTTAGTGTTGACCTATATAATATATGTAATTGATATAATTGTCGGTCGTAAATTTAAGAAAGTTATCAACGGTTCGTATATATATATATATATATTAACTTTATTATTAATAATTCAAAATAGATTATTAAATTAACGATAATTATGATATAGACTATAGCTAAGTTTTCCTAATTATAAATGTCGTGACAATCGAGATTCACGGTTGTATTCTCCGAGTAATATTAAATTCCATTAGCGTATGATGATGATGATGGAAAGTGTAAACCATACGATGCAACGTGCACGTGATAGTTATTTTTAATACAGATAATCTCAAAAATCATACAATTAGTGGTATCCTATGTTGCCAATTGTTGAAAATTGGGACTATCTGTAATGCTTTAATAATTCGTTGGGACTTGAATTATTAAATCCCTATTATTATAAATCATCGATCATATCGTCCTTGCTTCAATTGACTCATAATATAATTAATTGAACTACATTTTTTCTTGTTCTGATGCAAAATTGCACTCATCATATATAACTTGTTGAAGAGTATACTTTGATTTGACGAATTCGAAACACCCTTATTAATTGAATTTAATTAGAATTGATTCACAGTTCAACTAAGTTTTTTATTTTTCTAAAATATTGTATCCCTAAAATATTTTTTACTAGCACAGTATTTGTTTAATTTAATGCTTATAAGATTTTGAACATTAAATATTCATTTTAATTTTCAATTCTTTAGTTAAAAAAGATGCTTTCTTTTAACTGGAAAATTCGGAAGAAACATTGAAAACGACGGCGGCGCAAGAGAGAGGGAGAGGAAATGAAGCTACTAGGGTGGTGGCTGATGCTTGTGGGCACCCTCCGATTAGCTTCGGTGTGGTTCGGATTCTTCGATATATGGGCTCTTCGCCTCGCCGTTTACTCCAAATCCACCAGTATGTTTGCTTCCCCATTCACTACTCATAATTTCCTCCGATGCACAATGTAATCCACCAAATCATCTATCTCTACATGGAAATTTATAGCGCCTACTACTGTTTTGTGTGCATTGGGATTTGATTTGATTAAAGTTGCTGCTTTGTTTATTTCTTATTTCTATTTGATAATAACCAAAATATCGATGCTCAATGCTCATGATTAAGAAGATTATGTTTATTTGTTCTTTCTTTATTATGCCCAGCTCGCGATTTCACTGTGATCAAATCTGTGTGAAATATATGATGTTTGCTATGTTTGATTCTCATTTGAGTATATTGTGTTTCTGAACAAGGTTTTAGTTATTTTATTTGCAAATATTATTATGCACAATTTCAGAGAGCAATATCTGGTTTTTGTGATTTCCTACCTCTTTAGACTTGACACCACAATTTGATTCCTGAAAATTAAACAGATGGAGAAAATAGTACTCCATTCCAATTGGAGATTTGGAATCCACACACATACTACTACTAGTATATGTTAAGATAATTGTCAATGAACTAATTCAAGATCTAGTCGAAGTCGAATAATAGAATATAGAATAGATCATGAAGTGATTCCTGTGGTACTGAGTTTATTTAAGTTTCGTGTTCCATCACCAACTGATTGGCTTTTGCGCCCACAAACGGTTTGTGACTACTTGTCTGTGTAGTGAAATAAGCAGGTTAGTTCTCCAAAACCATGACCAGCCTTATTGGCATGGTTTTATTTCCTTTGTGATTTAAGATTTCTTAGATTTCATTGGTTTTTTATCGAAATCAAGTTGCCTTTAACCATGCACATTATGCCATAGAGCAGTTAGGTTCAGAAATAATGAAAGGAAGATTGTATACTGACCTAAGGACTATGTGGATACTCGTATCTTTTCCTTATATTCTCTCTACAATTGTTGGCATTTGGGAGAAGATTGTGTAACTTCATTTTCCGAACAATTGTGTTTTGATTATCTCTTATAATAGCTTTGATCATCTTTTCTATGGCATTGTAGTGACTGAAGTTCATGGCCGCACTTTTGGTGTTTGGACATTGTTGACTTGCACTCTTTGCTATCTATGCGCTTTCAACCTTGATAACAAGCCTCTATATTTGGCCACGTTTCTATCCTTCATCTATGCGTTTGGCCATTTCCTGTCGGAGTATCTGATTTACCACACAATGGTTATTGGAAATCTGACAACTATTGGCATTTTTGCTGGTAATGCTCACCGCACTGTTAACTTAAAACCAAGATTTATTATGCCTGCCATTGCTCTTGTATTGTGTTTGTTTATATTAATTCTATTAATAAGAATTGGGAACATGCCTATCACACGGATCGCTATAAGAAAATATTGGATTTATTTATATAGGCAAAGCCGGAGGCACGATGGTTCAACTGTGATTAGGATATGAAATCGTGGCTGTTTTCAACGCTTGTTTCATTCTCTTTTGGAACTCAGACTACAGAATACCATTGCCTAGTCCGATTAATCTTATAGAGCGTTTATTGTACTATTTTATTAGTTAACAATAAGATATGTATGATTATGTGATGGAGGTTTCAGCATCATTAGAAGAGAACAATGGATATTCCAGTGTCATTTAATTGGTGGGGACCAAGATCATAGGCTTATTACATTCTCTTATATTTCAGGAACATCTATCATTTTGATGTTGTTGCAGTGGAATTCACACCAACCAGTCAAGGCTAAGCCTCAATGAGATAGAGAGCATTGATTCTTTGGATGCTTTGTGTTGGCAGATTAAAGGTAATCTAATTATTCTTTCACAACCATTACATACCATCTGTTGTGATAATTAAGTATCAGCCTATCTGTAACAATTTGCAAAGGATTTATGAAAAAACTCCATTTCAGAATTCCATGGTAAAATGATCTCAAATTAATGTGATGTACTATTATGAATTTGTAGTGTAGAGAGATTGTTTGAATACTAGTGGAATTTGATTTGATTTGAGTGATGGAATAAGATACTTTATGGTTGTTGAAACAGTGGGAATGATATTCTAGAATATCATAAATAGAAGTTTGAGATGCAATAGTAAAAAAGTTGCTTCGAAAGTTGGAATGCTCAAAGCTGAAGCAGCTCTTTTTCGATTCACCAAATCCAAATTATTCTTCTAGTTTTGTCAGTTGAGGAAATTTGGCTGCCACTACCATTCTTTCTAGTGTAAATGAAATCAGAAATATCACACAATATGTTTAGGGAGCGTTCGCTTTCTTGCAAATACCAAGATATGGGCCCAATTCTGGGTTAATTCTGCTGTTCACCTTTCTTGTTTAACTCTAGACGGGCCCAAGAAAAATCCATCGGCCCGCACTGTTGCTTTTAGAATTGCCCACAATTGAAAATCGACTGCAACGTGGTTTTCGATTCTGGACGCGGGGAGAAGGTCCAGAATTGGTAACAAGATTACGTTTTTACCCTCTGCATTTGACATCCACCTCCAAAAATCACGTTCCCCAAATTCTGCCTGAGCGCGAAATCCACCAAACCCTAGTTCATATGTTCTCGGCATTGCACAGCAAGACCCTTAATTGACTCAAGTCTCAACCATCTTCTTGTTTAGGTGAGTATCTGTAACCGATTATTAACAATACACTCCTTTTAAATACGGTTCTGAGTTAGCGATTCGTGTGTGTCGCGTTTGTTGGACGAAGAATATGGACTTCTTCGATGTGTGATTCTTAACGACTGAGTACATATTTGTTGGGTTTCGACTTCTGATTGTTTGTATTTCGTTTTATGTCTGAATCTACGACTTCAACTCGGCGTGGATGCGGTGTATTCGTGTGGTTGGTGTTCACACCCCGGTTTATTGGAGATAGCGTTTCGGACGGTGTTACTCTGTCGCAGAGGAGAAAGTTTCCTTCTTCATTCGAAAATTGGGGGTCTTTTACTCAGAAAAGTAAGTTGATGTTTTCCTAAGCCATTAATTTGTTTTGTGGTTGGTTGTTCTGGGTTGTGCGACATTTATGTGTATTCTATTGTTGATTCGTTCATATATTTGGCTGCATTGGTTAGCCACACATGCCATCTACATCTTCACTAGTTTAAAACCACCTTGTGTTGCCGACATTCACTTGTTTGTGTGGGAAATTAAGTTTCAAAGTTTGAGCCATTGCTAGGATGTCGAGCTCTACCACGAATGATGCACGCATCTACATGATGTTGGAAGACATGTTGTCCGTGTCCCGTAAGGAAACTAATGTGCTAATGACTCGGTTTCGGAACGCACGAACTGAACGGCGAAAGCGGCGAATACTAGAGTACGCCCGCAAATACAGTGTTCTAAACAAAATTCCAGATCAGATCAAACACCTGGACCGGCTCGTACATGTCACTGACACTACTTGCCTTGCTAACCTACGAATGGACCGCAACACGTTCGGAAAATTATGTCGTATT
This sequence comes from Salvia splendens, assembly GCF_004379255.2. Lineage (NCBI taxonomy): Eukaryota > Viridiplantae > Streptophyta > Magnoliopsida > Lamiales > Lamiaceae > Salvia > Salvia splendens. The sequence continues at coordinate 43,420,397 of NC_056032.1, forward strand.
CTAACTGAACGCGGGGGGCTAAAGGTTGCTAAATGCTTGGGCGTTGAAGAACAAGTAGCAATATTCTTGGGTGTTCTTGCACACCATAACAAAAACAGAGCCCAACAACACTTATTTTGGAGGTCTGGGGCAACCGTTTCGTTCTATGTGAACAAAGTTCTAGGTGCGGTTCTTAGTCTACATGTTGACCTTCTAACTCCTCCGGTTCCTGTAGGCGACGACTTTACCGACCACCGATGGAAGTGGTTCAAGGTAATATTGTAACATCCTTGACTAAGATACACATTATTTACGGAGTATTCTTGTACATATATTTGTTCCTGAATATTATACGTATAGTCTCAAATTTGTTTACTAATTTAGTGGACATTTTGAATAAAATATAATAGAATATATGTCTATAGCCATCATTGCAAAATATTATTTAATAGATATAAATAGATAAGTTTAGGGTAAAGTGTATTGTTATGCATTGCTACGTGTATGTGTATAAGTTAAAAATGAAAATTTGGCAATCATATTCGGAAGGAGGGGTGGTAAATGATAGCTATTATAGAGAAAAGAAAATTGAGAGAACAATGGACAAAAATGAACTTCAGATTGTGAGAAAAACGAAAGGTGATCAACCTGTTCACCTTTATACGCCCACAGATAGGACCATTCACTATAAAATCAACAAATTATACTAATTACCACCTCTGTGTATATGATTCCATATGCTTTCGTCATGTTTATGATTGCTGCAGTATAATTTGGATTCAGGGTTGCCTAGGGGCTCTCGACGGCACACACATCAATGTGTTGGTTAGGTCCGCCGACAAACCAAGGTATCGAACGCGAAAAGGCCAGATTGCTACCAACACTTTGGCGGTGTGCAATCGCAATATGCAATTCGTGTACTTTTTACCGGGATGGGAGGGATCCGCCGGCGACTCGCGTGTACTACGTGATGCTGTCGCTAAACAAAATGGGTTTAAGGTCCCAGAAGGTTAGTTGTGAAAATCTTTACAACTTTCAAACAATTATTAAATTTATCTATATCTGGTTTGGTAATTGGTAGCTATGGTTATGTATTTTGTGCTCTTCTACAGGCTGTTATTACTTGTGTGATAATGCATATGCAAACAGCAACGGCTTCCTCACTCCGTATAAAGGGGTCCGATACCACCTTAAGGAGTGGGGGCCGGGGATGGCAGCTCCTCAAAACCCTAAAGAATTGTTCAACATGAGACACACTAAAGCAAGAAACGTTATTGAGCGTGCTTTTGCGGTGCTAAAAATGCGTTGGGGCATCCTTCGTTGCGCATCATTCTATCCAATCAAGACTCAAATTCGACTAATAATGGCATGCTTCCTCTTACACAACTTTATCAGACGTGAAATGGGAGTCGACCCTATTGAAGTTGAGTTGGATGAAACGAACCCTCCTGTTGCAGTGGCTGAAGACATTGGCGCCAACCCTTATGTAAACTGTGTTGAACCGACCGCTGAGTGGACGTCGTTCCGTGACAATTTGGCTTTAAATATGTGGAACAACCGCTAGTGGTGTTAGGTGTTGTGTAGTTGTTGTGAACCTGATGTCTATTTTAGTTCAAGATGACTGTACGACGCTGCACATATAACCTTGAAGTTGTGTGTGTGTTTTTGTGAGCAACGTGGTGAAACAATGACTCTGATTTTATTTTGCACACATTTGCTGCCTCTCAGTTGCTAATCTGTGCAGGCTGTATGGTTTATGACTTGATAAACCAAATTGCAGACTTTAAATCAAATTGCATGATCCTTTGGTGTGATCCAATTTTTATGTGGCCTCCACTAAGAATGGCCATGTTTTTTGTATTGTAATTATTGAAATGCAGGCTGTATGGTTTATGACTTGATAATCTGTGCGCAAAGCCTTGACTGTTGGATATAAATTGAAAGTTTTACACAAATAATTACAGCAACAAACTTCTAACACAAAATACACATATATAATATTCATATGGAAGCACACCCAAAAACGTTACGGGGTATATACGTAGTACAACGCATATGCCGCATAGCCCAGTACAAAATATAGCACACTACTTTTGACCACATTACACACCAAAAAAACGGTCACTAATACCCAGCCGCATTACACACCAAAAAAGCGGTCACTAATTTTCATAGTTGGCATTGTATGTACATAATCAAACCCAATCACTGCTCCAACCATCAATTGAAGTCGCGATGCTTGCTCAACAGCCTCTTTAGGTACCCCAATCGAGCATGAGCAGGCATGCCGATGAAGATTTCTAAGCGTTGCGATTTGTCACCTAGTATGTTGCATAGGTCATACCTTTCCTCAAGAGATAGGCCTTCAACGATCTCCAGTTTGTTGAATACCTCCTGTCGTGCCTTCCCCAAATCAAACTCGTATCCAATTTTCGAAGCCACCAAGTCGAGACGGGAGTTCGTGTCTGCATGCAGCTTAGCCATAAAATCCATCATCGCCTCGTCGCTACTCACAACTTTGTGCTTCTTTCCAGTGCCCTTGGTCGTCGTAGATGTCACTCTACCTTCATTGCCAGAACCATCGTCATGAAGATCAGTGTGGAGTGGGCCTCCATTGGCCTCAGAATCTAGAACATCATCTGTAGAGGGTGAGAAGTTGTTCTCATTGCACTCGCTCACAGTGGCTCGTTGTGGGCGCAATTCTGCAGCAGCTTTTTGAACTTCTTCAGCCGCACCTCCGCTAGCTCGATCCTTCCCAAAAATCATCTGCCAGGTTCCCCATAGCGGCCACGATTTGCTCCGCATGCCCCGTGCATTCTTATCAGCCTGCCAGTCATGGAAAAATAACTTGGTTAACATGTTAGACCACTCCCAAAATCTAAAACATAACTGTTTAGACACCAAATGCAAACAGACACCAAACCATGACTATATGCGCCCATTGCTCGTCATCACAATCGATCTTATGAGTACCATCGTGGTTGAATCCAACCCCAGTTCTTGCAAGGATGTTGCGGAGAATGCCATAACTTTTCTTCCAAGCAGAAATCCTGGAAGTTACATGTGGAGTTCCCTGGATGTCAGTATTTGGGAATTCAATGCGGATACTGTCCTCAATTTTTTGCAGATAGCCCGCACGAAAGCCGTTGTCTGATTTCCAGCCACCGGCAACAAGTTCAACCAAACAGCTAGCCAAAATCTCCTCTTCACGTGGTGTCCACATTCGGCGCGAACGATCTCCTTTACGAAACTTCTGTCGCGGTGTGGCAGTAGCTCCTACACAAGGAAAACAGAATAGAGGTGAGCAGTAGTGAAGCCTAAACATTGGCGTATGTGAAGCAATACAAACAAACCATCGCTGGTAGTCCCAATTCCTTGCAAGGTAGATGGTGGCTTTAGGTTCGACATAACCTATGAACACATCAAATACAAACAAACATTTCAGCATACGAGAACGGAGCAACCATTGGGAATCCTCCTTGGTGTATGAGTAGGCATGCCGATAATGTAGACAACCCAAATTTAACAACAGACAACTGAAATAGAAATTCAAGACCAATAGCCTCCACAACCAACAATACCCAACCAAAAACACACAAGACAATCCAAAATTATCTGCAATTGCACACATTGGACACCATCAATCAAATCCGTACTTCGCATGATCAAGTAAAAACGGATAACTCAAAAAAAATTCACAACCCTGTTTCAGATAGATGAATGAACCCTACTGTTGACACAGAGTAATACAAACGAACCCACCAAATGAAAAATAGAGAGGTAAATAGAAGTTTAGATATTACCTGCCACCCAATTGAAATGCTGTAGAGAAAAAAGGTAGAGTGGATTTCCTGAAGAAAGAAGTGCAGTCGCCCCCAATTTGTAGCGGCAAAAATCTGAAAATTTTCCAAATGTAGGCGCCTAATTTTTGGTTTTGGCGCGTTCTGCTGATTTTGGGGAAATTTAACAAGGGTATTTAAGTCATGACACAATATTTTTCACAAAATTTGCATTTTATATACTTCACAAGCCTATCAGCAATAAAGAAAGGCGAACACTATTTTACAGCCGCAATTATGTGGGCCCTACACTCCCATTTCTGATCTATATATATTTCCTTGCATTTCTGATCTAAAGAAAGCGAACTCTCCCTTAATAGTAGTAGTATTATTATCATGAAATTCAAGATTTATTGGCTGGAAATCGACAGCTTCCAGTTCCACAAAATTCTAGTGGTTTGTCATTCTATCCATCTTTTTTTGTTTGGTCGATTATACGATTTCATAATAATTTTGTAAGTAGTAGTACTAGTAGTATACAAGATTGTGGTTTTTATAATTTGAAAATTTCAAATACTTTAATATTACAATTATTTTTTTAACAATAAAAAAATTATGCGGCTACATTATTAGTTATTACTATCCAAACAAGGCTTTTTTAATAGATAAATCTAACATACTTTAACTTCTAATTTTGAATAATACTCCACCATATATCCTTTCAAACTATATGGAGTATTATTTATTAAAATATATGTCAATATGCATTTATTATTGTCATGTTAATGAGGCACATGTAAAAAAGAGAGATTTTTCTGGTTTTTTGAATTGATATGATCAAAATCTAGCAATATATGAAAGGCAGTACCATACTGAAATCTACAGTGCCCTGTTGTCGTAATTAACTTCTTTTCTACGTTGGAATTATCTAAATCATGTCACTTCACTTTCTTTTTTTCTTTATTTATTTATTTATATATTTTTATTTTTATTCCTGGTGTGTGAAAATTTGGTCTTACCGTACTTCCATTCACACAACTCAACAAAACTAAAAATACAAAAAACACTAAGACAGTACTCTATCTATTACTCAATATACTCTACAAATTAATTTTATGAAGTAGATATCAATATTTATGTCTGAAAAAATTAGACCTTATTAACATGCTATTTGAATAGTATGAAAATTAATTTAGAGACTCAAAGTTGTGCTACGTATAATCTCAACTGTATTAATTTCAACATAGAATGAAGTAGTACTACTAACAATTTGAGGAAATAAAAAAAAATCTAAGGGTTGAAAATGAAATTCCCACATTTACACTTCCAACACATGGGCTTGTAAGCAGAGACATCATCTCCTCTCGAATATTCAGCTCTATTTCTTGGCATTTTCCCATATTTGATAGCTGCTCCTATTGGAACTTCAACTGCTTCACAATGCCCACACTTCCCACATCTCTCTTTACATTTTGGTGGCCTTGATCCTATCACAGACCTCATTTCTTCCCTTATTTCCTCATCTTTCATCTACATTTATTTATTTGTCAGGAAAATATATATATTAATTTATTTAACATATATTGTCTATTTGTACGTGTGTGTGTGTGTGTGTGTAAATCTTACCAGGTGGGCATTGGGAAGCTGTCTGCCTGATCAAACATGCAGAGAGAAGAGAGAGGTGTCAATTGTCATTATGATAAAAAATTATAAATTCATGTTAATAGTACTAGTAATAATATACCTTGAGTGATGAAGATGAAGAGAAATGCAAGAACGATGAGATAGGTGTGTAGAATAATGGCCATTGTTATAGAGAGAATTAAGCAGCAGGCATGACTCGTTTCGAGAAGAAGGTAGCAATGATTGAATTTGAAGTTACAAGAAGGAAAAAGGTGGGATTCGAAGAAAAAGGAACTTGATAAAAGGGTTGAAAAAGGGATAGACGTTTCTTGATTTTTGTCCCTCGTTTGCTGTGATGAGATGAGAAATGGAAACAATGCTTTATATTGGGAGCCTTTTTTATTTTATTTTTATTTTTATGTGGAATTACTATATACTCCCTCCGTCTTGCAAAATATTTGTCCAAGTTTGATTCGATACGAGTTTTAAAAATTGTGAAGAAAAGTGATTGGAAAAAGTTAGTGAATTGTAGGTCTCACATTTATATATTAGTTTTATAACAACATGTGAGTGTAATAAATTAGTGAAAAGAGGGTCCATTTATCAAAAATAGGAAAATGGCAAAGTGGATAATATTTCGCAGACGAACTAAAATGTCAGAACTGAACAACATTTTACGAAAAAGGGAATAAATAATATGATTTTTTTAAGGAAATAAGGAATTATATAGTCATTGTGCTTGGGTTGTTTTGGGGATGTAGATAGGTTCTAGAGTTCATGTTACAAAAACTTGGGCCTTCATGTGTGAGCTTGATAAGTCCATATTAGGAATGTCTGACTTCATTCTCGTTTTATACTTTTTTTTTCTGTTTTTTTAACATAGGATGTTTTTTTAAATGAAATATGTTTTTTTTATAATTGTTTTTGTGTTGAATTTAGTTTTATATACTATTTTATTTCAATTTATTTGATACCAACAATTAAAAATAAAATAAACATATAATAATGATGTGAAAATGAGATGATGGAATAAGCCTTGAGATAGGCCCTTTTATTGCAGGGAGATAGGCCCCATGGGTAAAATGCTAACGTGGAAATAAGAAAAAAAAAGACAGGCCCTTGAGATGGGCCTATCCATTGTGAGTGCTCCTAGATGTCATATATAGATAGAGATATACATATAGGTGTAGTCTGCATTTGTAGTACTACTCCCTAGGTCTCAAGGTAGTTGAGTCATTTCTTTTTCGCACTCATTTTGTGAAAATGATAATAAATATTTAAAGAGGTGAGAGAATAAAGCAAGATAGAATAATATATTACTACTACATGAAACTCTTCTCTACAATATTCTCTTTCTATATTATATTATCTCCATTCTAGATATTTATTACTATTATTTTTTGCAAAACGAGGGCAAAATAGAAACAACTCAACCACCTTGGAACATGGAGTATGCAGGTAGGGGCAATGCTCTTGAGTCCTTGACCTCCATGTTTTCTCTCCAAATCCAAGCCATTTTTCGGATAAAGAAGTATAAAAAAATTGAAAATACCATCTTACATAGTACTGTAATGCTCAAAATGCAATTTCCTTTGGAACAAGAACAGAATAATTAGACCCAAAAAAAATGACGGAAATTCAGAATTTTCAAATACAATTCCAAAGCTCTTAAAGCAAATCCTTTGAAAAAATTTTACACTCTTTTATGGATATATTTTTTTACATGTCGTAATAACTAGTAAATAAACTATCTATCTATATGTAGATGTGCTCAGTAATGAATTAATTTGATCATCACATTACAAATTACCTTTTCAACAACATTAACACTTGCTACAATTGGAAGTTGTCGATCATATGTTGTATCACATTGGTTCCATGAGAGTTGATGCAGTAAGTTTTAACCTACACAGTGAAATCACGATTATTTCAGTAGCTTAGGTTCCTCGTCGGTTCAAGAAACAATATATGTGACGCGATCACATGATAGAGTTCAATTACTTGCCAGAATCGTGGTGTGAGCGAGAGGCCCTTGTATACTTGTACTGAAATCAACGTCAATTCGCTCCCAGCTGAGTCTCGTTAGCCCTTGGATCATCACCTCTATAATTTATAGAAAGAAAAAAGAGTATATGAATTTAACTTTCAATAATGAGCTTAAAAAGAAGATGAAATGTGATGCGATTGGCAAAGCTGTATATAGTGAATGAGAAAAACCTTCCATTTCACTTATCCTCCTTCTAGAGACCTTGGCTTCACGAATGTCGCCGGATTTTGATGTGTCTTCGGCAAATATGTATCTGTACTTGGCAATTTTGACAAGATTCCGGCGCTGAGGGAAAGAGCAGGTTGTGAAATGTAATTATGTATGGTGTGTATTCCGAGGAACGGTAACAAAATCCTTACCTTTGGGAGCTCACTGTGACGGCGTATTGATGATGAGCTCCAACCAACTATATCTAGGAAAAACATGTCAAGGGTGAAACTGAATCTGAGAAAATTGATACTTGTTGATGCTCCATTATCCATTGAAACTCGGAGCTAATTAAAGAGATAGTGATGGTTAAAACTTAAGAGTAAGATGAGGATACGATCAAAGCTGGTGTTTGCATAGGCCACACGCCTCGTGAACGACTCCAATGCAGATCTGGAACAAGATTTAGAGTCATATGTTTCAGTAGTTATGCGTCAACTCAACACTAAGAAGAACGGGCGACTCACATGAACTTAAGATCATCAGAATCATCAACCATCTGAAGCAGAAGTGGAGGTTTCCCATTGTCGTTATCCCTCAAGAATAAGTGCTTCCCTGTCCTTCGCAGTACACCTGAAGTATGCATTGCTGCTTTCTCCAAGCTGGTAAAACCGCAGAGCACAGGGATCTGTAACAAGATCATCATCAAACCCCAGAAATAACTAAAATGGACGAGAACCCTACCACAGAAAAGGAAATTATTCGAGCATGCGTAGAAGCAACAAGTTTCTTCGCCCCTATAAGAACCAAACTTTAGGGATCAAGAAAGACGCAAACATGGTCATTGACAGGAATGTTCTTATGCACGAAAAGCTATATGGACGATCAAATGATCAAGTGAAAGTCATGTGATATTTATCAGAATTCCTCGTTAACAAAGGATAGATCTAATCATGAGATGCATAATGTCAGATCATGCATATATCGAGTGCATGTTTTAAAAGCAATCCTGCAAACCTATGAGGCCAACTGATGCATAAGACTGTTGAAACACATTGTCCTCGAATATTGCAATGAATCCATTCTGACAGGTAAGAAGAAGCACATCTAATGAGGAGAACCTGTCTGTGACCTCTAGCACCAAGATGAGGCGTGGCAGAGGTAATGAAATTTATAGGTTGAAGTCCAGCTATTTTCCCTCTCGTTTTCTCTTCTAAAGGGGATGTGCTAAGCTCTTCTTCTCCATGTTCGCCATTTTCCTCAGATTCTTTTCTTGTCAAATCTTGTTGATAAAGCACCGCAATAGCATACCTTGCTACCAAGCCACCAAGGGAGTGACCCACAAAAGAAATCTTCTCAAGATTTGAATGACGACCGACAACAGAAACCACCTGGAGATTCAATCACTAAAAATGAAGCTTTAAGCTGTATTTCTACAAGAACTAAGTCGATCATGTATTGATGATTCGTGAGGAGATTACGATATACTCCCTCCGTCCCATAAAAATATGTGCACTTTCCATTTTCTTCCGTCCCATAAAAATATGGGCATTTCCATTTATGGAGTACAACTTTTACCACCATTAATCCCACTATCCATTAACACTACTTTGACTACCCTTCCCCTCATCTCTCTTACTTTACCAATTTTGTCTTAATTCGCGTGCCATATTATATGCCCATATTTTTATGGGATGGAGGGAGTATAAGAAAGAAGTCTGTCTTAGGTCATGAACTTACCTCATCAGCTAATCTCTTCCCCATAATGTCAACTCCATCCAGTGTCAACATTGAAGAATTGGCTTCACTGCCTGGATGCAGCAACATGATTAGTTGGAAACAATTCTAATTACGTTTAAAGCTTTTGGCTTCATTTATTTACATTCTAGCCATGACAACATAATAAAGTTTCATTGGAAAAAATAAAATAAAGACATAATAGCTTCAGAATTGTGGTGGATGTAGGTTAATCTTGTAAACCATTCTGCAATTCTCATGAGATTTAAGATGTATGTTGCTCGAGTAATAGAGTTGAACATGGAGTACGTTACTAGAGAGAGTACTCAGACTAACATGCACTGACATTTGTGATTCTATTTGCAGGTATAACATCTGGAGGAGTTTTAAAGTACTATCCAAGAAGGGAAGATTTCCATCTAAAAGAAGAAAAAGTGCACATTTCTTTTGCTTCACATATTGTATCAACACATAACTTAGCACCACAGATGAGATCATGAGACCAATGAACTCTTCCGAGTCGACATTGCTTGCCCAAATCTTGCATCAACTCAAATAGTTATTCATAACAAAGAAATCTCATAAGTCAGATGGTATGTATCATTGAGGCATTCTTAACTTGAGATAAATAAAGACGCACATATTCATTAAGACTTGGAAACTAAACTACAACAGAACTTGTTAAACAATTGGCAATAACATAGTACTATAATCCAAAGAAAAGGTGACATAAGACAGCACCAAACTCACAATGCACTACAACTTCACTAGGATACGCCTTCACAAAATGCTTCGCCGCATATCTCCAGTCTTGAGCACTGCACAAATTTGAAACAATAAACATGTTACATTTGCTAATGAATCCCAATTCTTAAGCATAAACAAACACCTACGCTGACATAACAAAGCAAAGCAAAACCGTCATTTCATCAAACACTTTAACTACAACTGACTAAACATTTATTCAAGCAACACCAAACCTTCCAATAATTCCATTAACCATAACAATCAGATGCGCCGCCGACTGATCCTTCGCATTAGAGACTTCCAAACCTCCGGCATCCGGCTTCTCCGCAACCACAACGTCTTCATCGTCATCGTCATCGTCGTCGTCTAATCTGGCACACGGAAATCTCGGGATCCAGGAGTGCCTTTTCTTCTTCGGCTTCGTTTTATTATTCCGATTGCTGCTCAGCTCATCTTTTCCCTCCGAATCCATTTCAAATTTCTTAATTTTTGGCTCTCCGGCAGCCTCCGCGCCTCTGTTCTCCATCGCTGAGCACACACACTGTGTTTTATGCAAACTTTGCTTATAATTGTTTGGATCAGTAGCAACGGTAGTATGCCTGAAATCCTTCAGACTTAACTACTGTGCTTGATATTCTAGAAGAGCAACAACAATCAAGTGTATTCTCATCATCTGATGATGTTTCTGTTTGGGAAATTTGGAAGAAAGTCAAGGCAAAGGTGGTTTGTACTCTTCTGCAATCATCTCTATGTTTTGTCTTTGAATAGTAGTATTATGAATTTTCATTGTTTGGATTATGATAGAGAATTGACAAATCTCTGCATTTTTTTACCAGATTTTGAGTTACTATCATTTTTAAACTCAGTTCCATATAGCTCGAACTTTTCATTTTAGATTGTTAATATTTTTAATATAATTAAATTAATAATGAAAGATTAATTAATACACTGATTCTTAGTTAAAATATAAATAATGTAAATAATTTGGACGAACTGAAATTAAAAAAGTGCGAATAATATGGGACAATAGAGCATAATGTTGAATTTAAAACATTGAGTAGAACCACTGTTATTTTATTGTATTTATATAGTATGCACTATCAATTAAAGCACAATATTACATAAGGTGCACCTCATTTTCTTGTTTAACAAAAAAATATATAAATAAGTATAAATTTTTATTTACTCATACGTCATTTCATCTCTACTTATCTGATTTATTTCTCTATATTATTCTTTCTAAATTTAATTCATTAAATATTGGTTTTCTTGATTCGTGCTAAATAATAATCTGGATTAACTTGAAATGAAAAAAAAAATGCAGTACTGATTAACCGGTAATATCTTGAATAAAATCAGATTGCAATTTTCACCAAATAACTGAAATAATAAAAACAAAAAGTAGTAAAATTGCAAAAGATGGGCCAAGCGGAAATGGGCCACGATTGAGGAAATTCAAAGTGGAAATTTTCCGTATTAATGAATTGATTTTTTTTATCGGTTTTTCTCCATCTATTTATTGAAAAATAAATTATAAAAAAAAGTTTCTTTTAATGCTGATTTTCATCAGAGTATTTTCAAACAACTCATCTACGCGTCATGCAATGTATCTAGGTCGCAAAACAAATGATTAAGAGTGTGATTTAATACAAATATACTACTATGATTTAATTTGGATACGTGCACTATATCGAACTTATCATGAAATTGATTAAGCTCACACTTTTTTTGGCATTTGATCCTAGATTTATTTTTGTTTTCATAAAATACATACACCCATATATAATTAATAACTAAGGTGAAAGAAAGTGTTGTGCTTTATAGAAAAATGATCAAAACAAAAATGCATCTTAATATTGAAATGCAGTCTAAATCGTGGCCATAAGATTATACGATCTGAAGGTCAATAATTAGCCAAAAACAGGAATTAATTAGTTTTAGGTCATTTTATAAAATCCTAATTTGATGTTATTTTCAGATCATTTTAAGTCATTTTATAAAATCCGGGTTTGATATCATTTTAGGTCATCCTGTATTAAAATGACCTAAGAATAAACTAAGAATAACCTAAAAATATCTTTGGTATAATTTTGTTCTGCATTTTTATATTAGTAAGATTTAGTTTTGCATAGATTTACTTTATATATACAAATCATAGTACATGTAACATAACAACATTGATATTGTATATGCAAAAAGGATTATAGGTAAACAAATTCTATAATAATCGTTGTATTGAACATATATATTCGTTTAAGACTATTTGAAGTTCGCTTTGTTGTGGGGATATGTTAGGATAAAGAGGAACATAATCAATAGTATAATGGATTTTCTTTTAATTTCTCTGTCAGATCATCTCAAATTTGATTCAAAAGATTAAGCTTATATTTCAACGGTTTAATTCATTCTCTTGTAGATTATCCAAAATACTAGACCTTTTATATTTATATTTTAATGATTACAAATATTCTCTTCGTCCCAAGAGTCACATTTTATCATTTCATTTCGTCCCAAAATAAAAGTCACATTTCACTTTTATCATAAATGGGATGTATGTCTCACATTCCACTAACTTACTTCATTCACATTTTATTATAAAATCAATATAAAAAAGTAAATCACATATTCCACTAATTTTCCCAACCCACTCTGTTTTACATTCTTTAAAACTCGTGCCCACATCAAATGTGACTCGTATTATAGGACGAATGGAGTATAAAAAAAACAAATTAAATAACACATTAAATGGAAATACGATATATGTAATGTTCCCAATCCCACGTACGTCTTAGCCCACAACCACCACCTCTAAAAAACTCACGATTGAATTTTTTTTACTTAAAATCCAATTTTGAATCTAATTTTTTACTTAAGATCCAAAAATCATGCAAATAATATGTAAAATTTTTATTAAAAATGTAAATTTATCTGTTTACAAACAACTGGTTAATTAAATTTATTATGTTTTGTCTGTGTTAGATTATAATAAACCTTTAACTAAAGAAAATGGTTATCTCAAGCTTAGCATAATAAGTAAAAGTTTAAGTGTTCTTGATATATAAATATAATTGTTGATTTACGAGAGTGATCAAATTAGATTATATAATTTAGGTAAATAGAGCTCCTTTCATCTTGTGTCATATGATCCATATAAAATACTACTTTGTACCGGGTGGCATAAATAAATATGGCGTGTTTGTTACAAGATAATTATATTAAATCATTATATCATATTGTAAACTATTCCATGATATATTTCAAATTAAATAATCTCATTTTCTAAACGATATTATTTAACTCAATTAGTGAAATTCATATATGATTTTATTACTGTTATAGATTAATAGCAGTAGTAATAAAAAGGTTAGGTTTTACAAAGGGTTTTGAAGGAAAATAAATAAGATGGTGTTGGAATTGTCCTTGTACGTGAGATGGGGGACAGCTCCCGCGCTGTTTTCGCGCGCTCCACGTCTGTAAAGGTGGGACCCACTACCATTTTCTCTCTCTACACCACTCCTCCCTCTGTACTTCATCTGACTGTACCCACTCCCACTTTATTTTAAAATAATTTCAATAAGTACTGTATTTTTTACTACTCTCCTACTCCCTCTGTCCGCGAATAAGAGTCCGGTTCACTTTTATCATAAATAGTAATAGGATCTCACCTTCCACTAACTCATTTCACTCACATTTCATTTAAAACTAATATATATATAAGTGAGACACTTATTCCACTAACTTTTTTCCATCCACTTTTCTTAATATTTCGTAAAACTCGTGCCGCTAAGAAATGAGACTCCTAATGGCGGACGGAGTGAGTATCATAATCAGAAAGTGGATAAGTTCCACGCATAATTACATTCTCTCTCCTAATAGATGTCATACTTGAATAATGCTAAGGAATTTTAAGAGATAGTAGTATTATTTTGTGGGTTAAGTAGAGAGATAAAATAGAATATTGATATTAATGTGAGATATATTTTTTCTAAAAAGATTTGACTTGTATGAGATAAACTAAAAAGATAAATTGAGGAAGTAATAACTATAGGTACAATTTAATGTACAATGTATATATGATCCTAATTTAAAAAGTTATTATCACTTAATTGTAACTTACTATGGAGTATATAATATACTCTCAGCCCATCCCACAAAAATAAATTTTATCGTTAAAATGAGCCAGGGAGATTATTTGAAAACACCATTCGTTCTATTTAATTTATTTTAAATTTTTCTATCCACGATTAATAGTTTTATTAACTTTCTATTTTATTTTGCACGTACACAACAATTAGTGTCTTCAATCTTGTTAAGTTTTTTCTGTAATAAGATTGGTCCAATTTTTCAATTACCTCAACCATTTTTCGTTTCTTTTTATAGTACTAATATATGTCAATTTTGCATAAAATCTCATTTACTATATACTATTGATAGTAAGTAAATGAATACTTTATTTTCTCAACACTTATCACACTACATACTATTGGATAAACTCTCATGCTGACAATTAAAAGGAAAATGTAGCTTAAAATGAGTTAGAGTACGTTATACGTACATAATAGGAGTACTGTGTATATATGAGATAATGTTACATTTTTTCATTAAATAAATGTTGTTTTTTTGTTCCATTATTATGCCTCTAGACTGTCATCATTTGTGGCTAGATTTCTTTTAGAAAAATAACCTAATGCTAATAGCACAGGATAAAACTTTTTATCTTAAAAATAATATAGTTTAATTTGTCAGTCGAAAATTATGAATCACAACTTATGAGATAGGCATTCTCATTGACACAATAATTTAGTACATGCGGAATGGTAACATGTAAAAAGATAGTCGAAATAGTATACTAAGTAGTAATTAATTGTTTGGGATTATTATTAGAACTTCCAAGTCAAATTAAAAATATTTGAAACGTTATAATAATTGTTTGAGATTGCTATATATTTATATACACTTACCATTTTGTAACTAAATTAATGAATATCATATAGAAATCAGGATGTTACACGTTCAAATTAAAAATCTATATATGTCTAAATTGCTATGCACAACTGGTTTTAACATTGATATAATATCTTCCTATTTTTAGTCAATTCTCCTGTACACTGAACTGTCTTTCTTCTTCGAATGATAAAAGTGTAAAACATTTCTTGAATAATACTAAATGATTAGGATTGGATTAACCTATTAATAATATTTAGCAACTGGACCAATTAAATTATTGGTTTAGGGGAAAATAAAATAATCAATATGTATGTGAAAGATGCTAAACCACGTATCATATTACTGTAGTATTAGCCAGTTGTATCGTTGGATTCTTGCTAGATGCTTTTAATTAGTACTCTTCTTTGTTGCTTTGTTAGTTTTTGGAAAGATGCAAAGTATCTCCTTTGACTTAGATTTATACTAAAAATAAAGAATTCAACCTGTGTAGAAAGAAAATCTTTTTTCACATAACACGTGATACAAGATAAATTAAACTATGGAGTAGTACTTATCATTTTAATAACAAAAAAAATCAACTTAATTAGTCCACATATTTTGATTAATGAATTTATCAAGATTAATATTCAGACGGCTTTTTAGGAACATTTCTGCAATAACATTTTTCGACATATATACAATATTATATCTTTTATAATCCTAATTTTTTGTAGTCGAATAATCATTTTAATACAATTAAAATAATATTTTGTTTACAATTTTGCACAACCCTAACCCTAACTTCTGCTGCGTGTTATAGACGTAAAATATTGCTGTATTAATTTAATTAATAATTAAGTACAGTATTTATTAGGGAATTTATGAGTATAATTTATATTGTTGACTATCTGTCAACGCCGACAAGCAAATAACGTCTTGTTTTATATAGTTGGTGGTAGTTGTTTAAAATAAATAAAGCTCAATAATTTCAATATAAAATAATTAATGTAATATTTTATATCTTTAGCTGCGGTAAATACGTAGCACAATTAATCTAATTATCTAAGTGACTTAGAACATAACTAAATTTAAAAACTTAATTGGAATTGAACTTGTAGCAAATCTAACTTAAACTTAATTTTGAGATTAGGGTTGATTGCATTACACACCTCTGGTATTGGTATGTGAAGAAATGCCAGTATTAATTACTCCATAAATGTAGAAAAGCATTAATCTCCATGAAAAATATGGTTGTGTGGTGAGAGAAAGATTGACAAGAAAACATGGGGGTGTCATCTCAAAGAAAGGTTAGCAGTTGGAAATGCGTTGTATAATTGATGGAGAAGAGAAGAGATGGAAAATAAAGCTGATAAAAGGGAGCAATGAAATGATAGGAAATGTCACCTCTTGTTCCAATGGGTCCAAATACCTGCAACTCGCCACTATATTCCTTTTTATGTAAATTTAAACGACTAACCAAAATTTACTTACAAAATATTTCCCATAAGCACAAAACTTCTAGTAATCTTCAGTACATGTGTATGATTATATTTAAGTACGTTGTATGAATGTGTAAACATAAGCCTATAAAAATTTATTTAAATCATAACTTGATTCTTGATAAATTCAAGTTTACACCGTGCAAATTAAATTGTAAATTTAATACAGTTCATTATTTTCCATAAAAAACTCAAACCGACATAAAATTGATTAAAATGATAAAAACAACTCCGCTTCAAATCTACTTATACAAATGTAGAGGATCAACATTTTTCTCATATATATCGGCAAATCCATCTTGCATACCACCACCAACTTCACTTGAAATAGTCGCATGAGACAATTGCTAAATCATGATTTATTCCATATGATGAGAAGGTAACATTGAAACTTAATTTAATCTTTCACAGTAAGAAAATCATCTTGGAACTATGTAAAATCTTAAACTAAATGAAAATTGAATGTACGCAGGTTGAAGAAATATACTATAGTATTCTTTGGAACTATAAACACAGATGTCTAATCAACAGAAATTTTGTCATGCACTCATATCGCTTGATTTTATAATCAAAACATTCTTATTTATCTAATGCAATAAATTAATGTAGTAGTAGCTCTAAACTAAAAGTTTATTCTCTTTGATCAATCTAATCAGTATATCAGTCCACTGAAAACTTAAAACTACACTGGATAACGATAAATCAAAACAATATTGTAGTATATATTGTCAATTATCATATTAATTCATCTAGCTAGGTGAAATTAATGAATGAGACTGATAGTCACAATTCCACAAATGTTTTTCTACTTTAATCCAATCCAGTCTCATGTTAATCTCGAAACAAATTAATCTGAAATCATTCATTAAAACTTGTATTACCTAATAATGGCTAATTTAGAATGTTAAGATGTCAAAATAAACCAGTTGAAAATAAATGGGAAAAAGGAAAAGAAAAAAACAATAAAACTGCTTCAGTTGCTTTTCAAAGCGGTACTATCTTCTTTGCCTTCCAATAATTTTCCCAATTTCACTAAAAAAATCTCCACCTCGTCAACCACCGCCGCTCCTCATCTCCGCCGCACTTCATCTCCATGCGCTACAGTAGTACACCGGCTTCAACGCTAAAAAATCTCTTAGAATGTTCCGATTCACTAGTTTTTCTGATGAAAAAGCAGTAGAGATCAGATTATTAATCCTCGCTAGCTTCTAGGGTTTCTTCCATCTCCTTCTCGATTTTACCGTTTCTGATCTGCAATTCAGTGTAATGGAGGAGTACAATCACGAGATGAGCGGGAACTCGAATTCGAGGTGCAATTTCCTGTACGGAGATTCATCTGTTTACGGAAGAAGCAGCTCCTTCCATCTCCAATCACCGAATTGCTACGATCAATCGGAGACCAAGCAGCAGGCGGTCAAAATTGAATCGCGAAATCACGCTTCGAGGTTCCAATACTCCGCGATTACTCCGGCTGCAGTGGAGGACCACCGCCGCCGCCACGATCGGGACGATTCCGGCGAAGCTGAGTCTATTAAAGCGAAAATTGTCGCTCATCCTCAGTATTCAAGCCTTTTGGATGCTTATATGGGCTGCCAAAAGGTTAGATCTCTCTTTCTCTCTCTAGACAGAGATACATGCATAGTGTTTTTAATCCAAAACCTAATTTTTTTAATTAGGTGGGAGCGCCGCCGGATGTGGTGGCGCGGCTGGCGGTGGTGCGGCAGGAGTTTGAGGCGAGCCAGCGGGCTGCGGCGGCTACCGGCAGAAACGTCTCGAAGGATCCAGAACTCGACCAATTCATGGTGAATTTTTTCCCCTCTCTATATATATGTATAATTTGATTTAAATTTTTGAAATTGGTTGTAATTGATTCCGATGATGAATTTTAGGAAGCGTATTATGATATGTTAGTGAAGTATAGAGAGGAGCTGACGAAGCCGATTCATGAAGCTATGGAGTTCATGCGACGCATTGAGAAGCAGCTCAATTTGCTCACCAAAAACACTACAGGTACTCTCTCTCACACACACACACACACACACACACACACACACACACACACAAATTAGTGGAGCTCAGATATCCAGTGATAAATATTGCCCAGATTTTTGTTGTGCAGTACAAAACTGGTAGTTGAAACTGCTCACTATCCGAATTGTGTTTGACTCTCTCTTTTCAGTTTTCTCTCTCAAGGAATTACACCTTTCATCAATTACTGACCGTTTGCTATTTTTCCAGAAGACAAAAACATTGACTGATACAATCATTTTCCAACGCTTTGTTCACGAGTGCCAATATTGAGTTTATTTATTTATTTCTCACTTTTGAAATAAAACAAAAAGATAAAACCCTAATCACGAGGGCATAAATAATCCATGTTTCCTTTCTTGATTCAAAGTATATAAACAGCAATTTCTTGGTTTCCTCTTTTCTGAAATGGATATATAACTACTGGGATACTATACACAGATTTCATTATTAATTTTTGGTAACGTATATTTTATGACTGTATAACATTTGTTGATATTACTGTGAGCTTACCTTAAAATATAAATGTATAATGAAGTTTTTATAGTACTACTATAAATATTTTATAGTGCACTGGCATTGATAAGCTGTGTGTCCGTGCCCTATGTTGTTTCTGATTTTACCCGTGAACTTAAAATAGCCAATTAAATAAATAACTTTTGTATGTTTGGTAATTTTCCAAACCTCACCCGACCAGTTCTTTTGTGGTGAAATTTAGCTGACTTGGCATGCCGATAAATCTACGTGGATATGTCTGAAAATCCTTAGTGGAAATATTACACGAAACTCAAAAATTTGTGATTTAATTGATTGTTTTTTAAGTTTACAAAAATTTACGTGGATATGTTGTTTTTTTTACTAACTGACAATGTCTATTAAACTATCTATTCATCGTTGCAAATTGTCAATAACAGTATTTTTGGCAAAAAACAAATAATGAAAACTCTATTATACTATTGCATATTCTGTGCTGCAGTAGTGTATATATATAAGGTTGTTTCTAAATTATAATTTGAACTTGGATCTAATAGTGATTTTTAGTTCGTACTTTAACATCAAGGATACTTTTTTAATTTGAATTCACAAGTATATAATTCGTACTTTAACATCATGGTGACCTTTTAAATTATAAATATAGCTTTGTGGTCATCCAACTGAATCTGATCTTCGTCGAAAGCTGATTTGGCAACTTCAGATTGGCTGAAAATTTTTACTGAAGCTATTAAGTGAACAACGGGAATATATGTAACATTGCACACACTTTTGTTTCACATGCTATTACGAATTCAATGAAATGTTCCCAACATGTGTTTCTTTGGTTTGGACACAAAAGAGGAGAAATACGAGGGCAATGGTTCGTCTGAAGAAGAGCACGAGGACAGTGGCATCGAGACAGAAGTTGCGGAGATTGACCCGAGAGCAGAAGACCGGGAGCTGAAGAACCACCTCTTGAAGAAGTACAGCGGATACCTGAGCAGCCTCAAGCAGGAGCTCTCGAAGAAGAAGAAGAAAGGGAAACTCCCCAAAGACGCGAGGCAAACGCTCCTCAGCTGGTGGGAGTTGCACTACAAGTGGCCTTACCCTTCGGTATACATACAATACATATGCAAATGCTTTTGATCATCGTTGGCATCGTCATCATTATCAACGTGTTGAATGTGAATGTTGGTGCAGGAGTCGGAGAAGCTGGCGCTGGCAGAGTCGACAGGGTTGGACCAGAAGCAGATAAACAACTGGTTCATAAACCAAAGGAAACGGCATTGGAAGCCGTCTGAAGATATGCAGTTCATGGTGATGGATGGGCTGCAGCACCCACATGCTGCAGCAGGGCTTTACATGGAAGGCCATTATATGGGTGACGGGCCTTACAGATTGGGGCCGTGACGTCGTTCGTCCGTCATAGTTCTGCTGCCTCTGCCTTGTGGTTAGTTAATTATATAAATCTGTGGAAATTTGCAAGGGAGCTGATGCTGCTGGTTTGGTAATTGGTAGCAATTTGACAGCTCATTAAGCTTGTATTTCTTCTTGTTATTGTTGCTAGTTGTGTTAATCTAAGTGTTTTTTTTTTGTTTTTGTATGATGTTTCTTGGTGAAATGTATCTGTATTATTGGTGTTTAAATGTTGAAATAATTGTGTATCTTAACCTGATAAGCAGTACAGATTCAGTCCACTCTTCAATTTTACTTATAATATTTATGAGTATTATAAAAATTCTTCTTAATATAAATACATTATTTTTTACCCAAATACTACTTATTAATGTATCTTTGTATAGCCGTAACTAGATAAAGACAATTTCGACCGAATGACAAGTAATTTGATTAATATTCATTTTCATCACATTAAAAACCCATAAAAACGATTGTAATAGTGACTAATTTATTGAAAATTGCCAAAAAAAAAGTAATGGAGTTAAAAAGTACTGATGTATCTTATGTCACTTTTTTTGGTGCAGTTATAATATGACAGTATTTAAATCATATGTGAGCTTCAATATTAACGAGCTAAATCTTAGTAGAAAATAGATCAATAATATATTGCACTTAGACGAACAGATTTTGATTTTTTACCGTAGAGTAATTGCAAAAATAAATCTTAACTTCATAAATTTTGTAACAATGATCGAATTTGAAAAAGTTTCAGACAATTTAGTCTTTGATATCCATAGGAATATGATAATAATATATCTATGAATCATAAGCATGAATATATATGTCTATGAATAGGAATATAAGTAATAA
The DNA here is from genome assembly GCF_004379255.2 of Salvia splendens. Lineage (NCBI taxonomy): Eukaryota > Viridiplantae > Streptophyta > Magnoliopsida > Lamiales > Lamiaceae > Salvia > Salvia splendens. The sequence goes on from NC_056032.1 coordinate 43,441,651, forward strand.
GTAGTATATACTGTATGAACCATAAGCAAGGCATTAATTCATTGATATCAACGGTCCAACAACACAACCGAATCAATCTTCAATTTATAATAAATGCAAGCCATCCGGCCATCGTTTTGTTCGTCAATCAAATAATGCAGCTAAAATTTAATATATTAATATAGAATGAACTTTAAATTAAGTCTTTAGACCCTTGATCTTCAAATAATATCACTACAAATCTTGTGAAAATCGTCAATAACGTCCTTCTCAATTCCAAATTAGTCTAAAATCATTAGCTAGCATTTTCAAATCTAACATTTAAGATTTACATGTACTATTTTAATTGTTTATTATTTATATATATGTACATTATATTTTTGTATAAATTAATATTATTACGTACAAAAGTAATGAATGAAAATTTTAATTAAGAAATTTTAGCTAAGTACGCGTAAAATGGGAATAAAAAAGTTGAAAATGACCTGAAATGTGATTAATAATTTTTGAGATACCCGTGGCGATATTTTGTAGAATTCAAGGATCTAGATGTAAACCTATTTTTCAAGAATTTAATTTGAAATTTACTCTAATATATATACACGCACAAATTGGGAGAGGAGACAGAGAGAAAAAAAAGGGAAGAAGAGAAAGATTAAAGATGTGTTACGAAAGCAAGTGCTCCAATTGCGGCAAAACTAGCTGGGGCGGCTGCGGCCGCCACGTTCCGGCGGTGTACAAACGAATTCCGGAAGGTCAACACTGCAACTGCAAGGCTTGGCCCGGCGTCGATTCCGGCGCTAATTCCTCCGCCGTGGCCGCAGATTCCGGCGCCTCTTCCTCCTTTTGCACTATCCTCTGATCTGATGAGTCTCCTTTTTTCCTTTTCCTTTTCTTTTTATAAATAATTATAAGGTTTGTGCGATTAGATTTCATTTGTTTTAAATACATATGAAAAAATGAATAATTAGGTAGTACTGTTGTAATCTGGAAAGTAGAGCAAAAACTGTAATGTTCCATATTTCCATTTAATTAAATTATTGTGTTTTATGAGTTTACACTAACTTCAAAATTATAATTGTGACATAAAATTGGTAAAGTTACCCATAAAAATTTACAAAATTGTTGGGGACTCGTGTCATGCCTCTCCACAATTGCGTGGGCCCGATCCAGTCCAAATTCGATTATTGCATCCTTTGAAGGCCCAATATAATAACGAAGCCCATTAATTTCGTACACAATCCATATCTTGGCTAGCTAAAATAATGAATATGATATTTGTTATACTCCTTCCGTTCTTTAAAAATAATTTTTTTTGAAAAGGTATGGGTTTAACTCACTATTAATAAAGAAAGAGATAAAAAGAAAAGTGTGATTAGTGAAAATAGGTCCTACTTTATTCGAAAGAATGAAGTTTCCTTAAATCGAAAGTTTTTATTTTTAGTCGACAGACTAAAAAAGAAAGATTTTATAATTTTAGGGGACAAAGAAAGTATTTGATTATTGTGTTTGATAGCTTAATTTAAAATTTACTCTTTTTTTAATTTTATGATTGATACTCCCTCTGTCCCACTCTAATTGGAGCATTTCTATTCCGCCACGAGATTTTAAATAGTATTGTTTTGTGAGTTAAGTGGAGAGAATAAAGTAAGAGAGAGGGAAAAAGTAAGAATGATATTTCTATTTTTAGAAATGTATTATAGAGTGAGACATTCTAAAAAAGAAAATGGTTTACTTAGAGTGAGACGGAGGGAGTATAAATAGAATAGTACTCCATAATATCAGCACAAACGGAGTGTAGAAAAGCTAACGGATAGTTTAGTAATTTCATCTCATAATCCAACTCTCAAAGAGGACAAATTCATTTTTTAGGTTAAAACATGGGCTAGTCGTAACAAAAAAATAGCCCTTGAACTACGTGTTTTCTAAATTCATCCAAATCTCATTCTTCCATTTTTTATCTAATGGTTAAGATTTGATCTTTAGTTATGCATTAAGATATAATTATGCATTTAATCACTATCCCATCATATATAGATCATAACATGCTTTATAAATAAGGTCATTCAACCCTTCAAACACACAAAAAACCTTCAATCGAAATGATATATACGTTTCTCTAAATTAACAGTTACAAATGTATTTACGAAAATTGAGAAAGGATTCAGGATGTGCTAAAGTAAAAGTGTTAGGTAGAGATATTAGCAGCTCTCTACAAAAAAACTCACGTTTTACATTATTAGCAGCGGATTAGTGGTGGAATGATCGCTATAATATATACCACCATAATTAGCAGCGGATCTTCAGGCGAAGATTATTGTAAGGAAATTCCGAACTCAAAATTCATCATCATGAATGATCATGTCAATCTTAAGCATGAGATATATCTCCCTTCTCAGTTTCATCAAGTTCAGCATCAGTTCTACTAATCATTTCTTTATTCTTATTCTCACTCTCTGAAGTGTACTGAGTGTAATCTGTTAGCAAGCTCTGATGGATTTCCGCCATTTGCCCGCTTTGTTCGTCTCTACGGTCCATCTCAATAACACTCTACCCGAAAGAGAAAAAAAAGAGTGAGGAAATATTTCAATCATAATCAAACTGTTAGATTTTACAACGGCTAGGTACAGTCATATTCATTAAAGCATACTGATTCGTTGTCAAAACCAGTCGGTGATATTTTGAACATTTAAGTTGATACAAACACCGTCTTTTAAAATTAAACTTTTGAAACAACCCAAGTTTTTAATGCACAACTGATAAGTAAAAGAGATACAGAAAGAAAAAAAGTGATTGGAGTATTGTTAATGGAAAATGAGTTCATCTAGAAAAAACCTTTCCTAAAATAGAAAGTTTTAAATTTTAAGCGATAGACCAAAATAGAAATAATTTTTATTTTTAAAGGAAATGAGAGATGTACTATCTTTTATTTCATATTTTTCTAGGTGGGACAAGTCACATGTGAATATCTGAACACACGAAACATTAACCCTACAATAAGAATACAATTACCTTAGCAGGAGTTCTGAAGAAGACTGGCAGAAACCTCTGCCTGCAGAACTGGTTAAAAAGAAGAGTCACGACGATGAGAGGGAAAGTAAACGTGGAAGGCCCTGGTGCGTCTTTTATCCCAAAGACTCCGAGAGCAATGACCTGCGTCAGGACGAGGGAGAAGATAGTGGTGTTGTGGATAATCGGCCAATACTGGCCGCCGGTGTCGTAGTCAGTCACATACACATTAAGTATTTGGTTGCGATACACGAGGAATGCGAGCATGAAGTAGACAAGCACGAATGGCAGTATCAACGGCGCTAAGGTGGAGCATGTGATACCGAGCAGACCAAACAAGAGAACTCTCGGAACTTCTGTGTGGTAAGGAAATGTATATGGAATGGATGAGTCTTCAGTGCTTCGAAGTACGTATCTAGTGAACAGGTTGGCGACGAGAGGGAATGGCTGAATCAGCTCACAAGCCAAGCTAGCCCACCCTGATGTTAGACAGTATGTCATGAAGAAGGTTGCCTGAAAAAGTTAAAATTTTCAGGGAAAAAAAAAGAAATGTTGTTTTTTCTTGATTCTACTTACGAGTAGGATTACACGTTAGTATGAGAGAGAGAGAGAGAGAGAGAGAGAGAGAGAGAGAGAGAGAGAGAGAGAGAGAGAGAGAGAGAGAGAGAGAGAGAGAGAGAGAGAGAGAGAGAGAGAGAGAGAGAGAGAGAGAGAGAGAGAGAGAGAGAGAGAGAGAGAGAGAGAGAGAGAGAGAGAGAGAATGACCGTGGTTGGGACGGCTTTGGCAAGCAAAGTAGGTATGTTTTTGTAGTCTCCTAGCCTGAGGATTGAGATTTGGTAATGGTCGATAGCTGCCTCTGTCAAGATGTTAGCAAAGAAAACATTCCATATGACGAAGTATAGAACTTTGATGCAAGCACTTCTCTTCCTCTCGCTGCGCGAAATCACGCCCTCCAACGTCGAGAACACATACATCACCGGTGGAACCAAGCATAGAAATAAAGTTAGTATAACACTAGGCAGATATCCGGTCACCAGTTGTTCCAAAACTACCCTGCAAAATGGTAGCCTATAGGGGTGAGTATGCGGTCGGTTCGATTGATTACTGAATGAAAGTTATCAAACCGAAAAACTATGATGCAAAAAAACTAACTCAACTTGTCGATTGTATTTGTAACCGAATCAAACCGAAACCTATGATGCAAAAAACTAAATGAACCTCTCTAGAAGTGAGTAATGATCTATAGAATAGTCAAACAAGACTATTAATGGCAGACTTCCATTTATAGTAAAAATGAGACTATTATTTCGTGGATAAAATGAATATACGGGAAAATTTAGTAATAAATAGATTAAAATAAATAAATTTTACAGTAATAAATTTTATATATACATATCCTCAGTTATGGTAAGTATGTTAAACAGTTTGGCATGTAAATAACTTGTAATTAAATAATTATAACTACTCGTTCCTAGTTGGGATACATATAAAAAGAGTAAATAGAAAAGTTTGGAACATGTAATTACCTTTTTACAACCTTCTCCAAGAATGGTAGCAACTTTGTTAGTTTATCAAGATGGACAAGAGACTGTGTAAAAACAACAGGGAAAAGGAAGAAAGTGACGAAAAAAATGGAGGCAACTACAACTATAATCTTTCGAATCCAAAGGCTTTGGTAAGAGACGCAGAGATTAGCCCAAAACACGTCACGTGGTTCAGGAGCAGCATTGGTCACCCATGCCATGGGGTTCTGCGATTGAAGAGCCTCCGATGCAACCAGCGCAGCATAACGAGTCGTGAAGAAAACTAGTGCTGCTCCACACTCCTGCACAGCCGCACACAAAACGCGAGTATGATTGTGTACATTCTTGCACTGAATTGGTGTCACGAATTTGCCATATTTTGTTTAATGTAGGGTTTATTGCGTTTATGTCATGAGTTCTTACAGTTCTCGTGTTAAAAGATTTTTATTTGAATCACAATCAACTTTTGTGTGTGCGCTGCAAGATTGGGGTCTAGTAAGAATTGCATGTGCACATTCACCTCGGATCTATGAACTCAAGGTGATCGGATTGGTGTAAGACGTGAATAATGACATTCAATAATGTGGTTGTTCATGTGTCACATTGATTTATTTATATGAAGTTTGTGGTAAATGACACATGCAACAAAAGCAATAATAAATATCAAACGACACCAAGAATTTACAGGCACACAAAGGCAACACAGCATGCACATTAAAATTATTCCTACGGAGATTGATTGTTCAAATTAGGTTAACAACGATATTGACTCAACCCTAATATTGGCAGCTAATATGCATTTTGTGCACTTTATGGTCTTTAGGGTTTATGCATTTTTATGTTTAACAGTATGCGTGGACAAATTAATCTACATACTACGGAAATATTGAGATCTATGTGATCCTGCATACATACACGCAAGTACAAAATTGATTCGGAATCAAACATTTTTCTTACATCTGAATCGTCAAGGAAGGTTTCTTCATTCGTAACACTATTAGATTCGTCGGAAAGTGCCCTGAAATCTTGTGAAGCATTATTATGGCTTCCACAAAACCCGCATCTCAATAGTCTTTTCACATATCGTCTCTCCATGTGGATGTTTCTGAGTATCGTGTACATCCTTTCAGCATCACTCTAAACATATGTAATAATGTGTATATTAAACATAAACCATTTGTTGAGATACATATTCAATCATGTTTGTAACATTCTTACCATCAATTTCTGGATTGCACTCCTCTCATAAACCATTTGATGGGATAAGTAGCTTGATGCATAGAAATCTGTGAAGAATCTGGCTAGAGTATCACTATATGATTCTTGGTCTATCCATGGGATTGCTCGGACAACTACTGTAAACTGACTAGGATGGTAAAGAGGTGAATTTATGTGGTTTAATCTCATCTTCATGATGTACTTGAATTCCTGACAAGCAATGAAACATTATTATTTTTGGATGAACATAGGCCCAATGTTTTAAGAAATTAGACCAATGAAGTTATCGATTCATGGTTGGTTCGATCGAGTGAGATTGAGTATAAGATAGGGGGTTAGGAAGCCCTAGATTGCAAACCAGTGTTTTTTCAGTTTGCAAATGCCCAAACTAATGACGATATTTATGACTAGATTGGACCGGACATCACACCAACACGCAGCCAAACCGGTTGAGCAAGCCAATCCAGTCCGATTTTAAAATGTTGCTTAGACCTTTATTTGGTTAGTTACAAAGCCAAAAGGAAAAAAAAGTACTTACAGAGTAAAGAAAGACACATGCGCATATAGTTATGATATGTAATACAAGACAATGAAAACCTAGCCTGAAAAAGAGGGAAAAATCAAATGTCCAATTAGGATACATGCATAATACTATTAGAGTATATATGCTTATATGACTAAATAAATAAGTTTCCATACCATTCTGATCCTCTTTGGACATTGCCAATGGTGAAAACAGTTAAAAGCTCTTCTCTGATGTGCTTGTGCTGCCTTTTCTTCCCAAAATAATTAAGAGGAAGAACAAACGCCAGGCATATGATAGATGCCACGGTGCACAATTTGATACTGCACAAATCATTACAAATTTATTATAGTAAAACACACATTGAGTGTTCTGTTACTCAAGATTAACTTATTATGAGAGATTCAATCAGACAGACTCAAATGGCAATACAAATTTTATGTGACATTATCTCGAGATTAAGTATCAAACCGTACCTATCCCAACCGAGCAAGCATATAATAGAAGTAATAGTGCACAATCTGATAAGATTAACTTGTCGTGAGATTCAATTTGCCCAAAATAACCCAAGAGTAATTTTATTTTGTCATGGCTCACAAACCAAAGCCAATCTCACACGACATTGTCGTCTTGAGATTAAGTATCCAACCAAACAATATTTATAAAATTGAATTTTATCTAATCCATCAAACAGAACACAAATTGACCTGAAGACGACTGCACGTAGAAAGACAACGGCGTCGACGCCCCCGGCGACGTACAATTCGTCCTCGGTTGCGTCCCAGGCCTTGACGACCCAGCTCGCGGAAGGGACGAGCCTCCCGAGCCAGAAGGGATCGTGGCGCTTGGATTTGGATTCAGCAATCTTGTGCCCAAAGTAGACAGCCACGAAGCTTGGTTGCTTTCTCAACACAGAATACAAGGAGAAGACGCCAAGGCAGATAACACTATTCACACCAGCAGAAGCCAACAGACCACCAACGTTCATCTCTCTCTACGAATAAACATGCATGGAATCTTGCATGGCAAAATTAGAATGAAACAAAATGGAAAAAAAATGTGGTTGAATTGCTACGAAAGGGGAAGAAAACAAATTGAAATTGCTAATGAATGATATTTAGGTTTAGGATTAGGAAATTGCAGGAAAAGGGGGATGGAGGAAGGGAGGGAGAAAGAGAAGAGAAGAGAAGAGAAGATAAAGGAGGGAGATGAAATATATATCTTGATTTAGACATTCTAAAAAAGCTCTTAATTGAGGTATGATTAGAAAATATATTTGTGAAGTTTAGTATAAATACATGTGTAAAGAATATATATAGATGGTTAGTTCAATCATTTAACTTTTACATTTTTTATTGGTCTTAAAAATCATGAATTTTGAGCGAATTCCAGTATTTTTCACGAATATTGAAAATATTCTCAAAAATCACAATCGTTTAGAAGTTTACAATTTCTTCAACTCGGCCTAAATATAAATTTTCGGTAAATTCTAATTCTTTGTGGCTAGCCTTGAAATCTATGTGGCATAGTCTGAATTATGGATGAAACGACGTCATTTCGATGCCCTAATTTTTGAATTTGATGTTGAATAATATGCTCGTAATAGGAAAAAAAGTTATGTTTCGTAAATTTGTTGGGATTGAAAACCGACACCAATTTTAACGTTTGTGATTTTTTAAAACCACTTTCAAAGTTCATAGGAATTAGTAGACTTGTTTATGATTTTTATTATCCTATTTTTAATTATATGCTTAATTATTTCCTAGGTCTTATTTAATTGACATATTTCTAATTGAAATATCACTTTTCCTATTTTAAAAATTAATTTATAAAATAATACTACTACATAAAATTTTGTGACTACAAAAGTCTATTTATGATGTTAACTTTTGAAATAATAAATACTACCACAGTAAAATATAAATGTATCATTCAAAATAAATACTACCATATAAATGTATCATTCAAAATAAATTAAATGCGTACATGAATTTTACAATGACCTTTTTTGGGATGAATATTAATGACTAAAAAAGAATTTTACAACATATATGGAGTAGTATAAAATCGTTCTTTTACCAATTTGTGGGCCCACGAATAAAATCTCTTTCCAATTTAATTGATTTTGGGCCCAAATAATACTTAAATAAAAATAAGGCCCATAAAATAATCTCCCTCTCACCTCGCCGGCTGGCCTTTCTCTTCTCTCCCTTCACCGTCAAAACACAGGAAAAAATTTCTCTCCTCTCATAAATCCGGCGAAGTCTCGCCGCTCATCATCCGCTGCGGCCGTCGTATCTCTGAATTGTAGTCGTAACGCCAGTAGAAACAGCCACTCGCCGCCATCTCACCGTTCTCGTCGGACCTCCAGCAGCTCACACAACCGCCGCCCCTGTCCACTCTCTAACCAGGCTGACCGCCGCCGTAGCTGCCCCAGATTCTCTCACTGGTGGCGGGAAATGCAATTCCGGTAGATTCAGCAAATACTCCAGCTCTTAATTGCAGTATAATTTGCCTGAAATCGATTGGGCATGATGAATTTCTCAGTTAGGGTTCGCGGCTTGGGGCTTCCTGCCAATGATTTCTTCCTATCCCGCTTCAATTTTGTTAAAACTGCCTCGCAGCTCAAATTCTTCCACTCATTTTCCGACTCCGAAGATGACAGCTCTCCACCGTCGCTCAGTGTACGGAAACCATCTCTCCCGCCGCTTCAAAACTCCCCGGAGGCGGACTCTCTCTGCCAAATCTTAATCCGCCACCACAACCCCTTCCACCACATGGAATCCTCCATCCAGCTCCACGGCATTTCCTTATCCCCGCATTTAGTCCACCAAACCCTACTCCGATTAAATCACCATTCCAAAATCGCACTCGCCTTCTTCAAATTCACCCAATCCTACTCCCCATCCCCTTCTCATCTTCTCGACACCGCAGCCTACAACCTTATCATCAACATCTTGTGCAGAGTTCGCCAGTTCGATGTCGCGTGGCAGCTGATTATGCAGATGGATAGTGAGAACAGCGCTTCAAAGCCGGATTTCACGACCTTCTTCGTCTTGATCAGGCGGCTTGTATCTGCTGGCCTCACGAGAAGTGCGATTCGTGCGTTTTACGATATGAGTATTTTTATTGGCGATGAGGTTTTCGATTCACAGTTTAGTTTCTGTTTCTGTTATCTGTTGGATACGCTCTGCAAGTATGGATATGTGAAGGTGGCGGTTGAGGTTTTCAATAAGGAGAAGTATAGAGTTGAAGCAAATGCAAAATTGTATACTGTTTTGATCTACGGGTGGTGTAAGGTCGGGAGGATCGATATGGCAGAGAGGTTTCTTGGGGAGATGTTGGAGAGAGGGATTGAGCCGAATGTGGTTACTTACAACGTGCTGTTAAACGGGATTTGCAGGCGTGCGAGCCTGCACCCGGAGGGGAGGTTTGAGATGGTTATCAGGGAGGCAGAGAGTGTTCTTGGCGAAATGCGTGAGAAGGGGTTGGAGCCTGATGTCACGAGTTACTCAATTTTGTTACACGTGTATAGCAGGGCACATAAGCCGCAGCTGTGTTTGGATAAGCTGGCAATGATGAAGGAGAAGGGGGTTTGCCCGAGTGTGGCCACGTATACCTCTGTTGTGAAGTGTCTTTCGTCTTGTGGGAGGATGGAGGAGGCCGAGGAGTTGTTAGATGAGATGCTACAGCATGGGGTTACTCCCACGGCAGAGACATACAATTGCTTTTTTAAGGAGTATAGAGGTAGGAAGGATGTGGATGGTGCAATGAGGTTGTATAGGAAGATGAAGGAGGGGTCTTTGCATTCTCTCAATATGCATACGTATAATATATTGTTGAGAATGCTTATGGTGTTGGATAAAATGGGACTACTGTGGGAGGTTTGGAATGATCTGTGCTCAAGTGGAATCGGGCCTGACTTGGATGCTTACACGATTTTGGTTCATGGATTGTGCGAGAAGAGGAAATGGAGACAAGCGTGTGAGTTGTTCGTGGATATGATAGAGAAAGGATTTCTTCCGCAGAAGTTCACTTTTGAGACACTGTATCGAGGGTTGATTCAAGCTGATATGTTGAGAACTTGGAGGATGTTGAAGAAGAAGCTCGAGGAAGAGTCGATATCATTTGGTGAAGAGTTCAAACAGTATCACCTCAACCCTTACAAGAGGTGAATTTTGTTGTTTGCCTCCCTTCAATAGTCAAGCTCTCCTTCATCAAACAAGATGAAGGCTAGGAACAATGGAAGAAGCATATATTCACCTTTGACTAGATCAAGTCAAGTGGCATGTTATGTGGCCCTATTGGAAGAGGCAATTACTGTCTAAACTTTGAAAGTGAGTTTCAAGGTTTATGGTATTCAGGTTGGAATTTTCTGGATGCTTTCTTGGGACTACATTTGACTTGTTCCCCTCATACCCATGATGGATTGTTTACACATTCTTGAGGTGAGATTTCTTTTGTAGGAAAAATAGATTGCAATTTGCCATCACTTAAAAAGTTACTACTATGATAAGCTAATGGACAAATGTGGTAATATAAGTGTTCAAATATAGATATGACATTGTTTGTGGAAATCCAGTGCCTAAATGAACATATCCTTTCTAATTGACTATGTTCCATTTCCCTCTATACTTCTACTGCTATATCAGCTATATGGCTTTTCTTTATAAATTAAAGGAAGAGACATCAAAAACATACTTCCAGTGCCATATCAGTTATATGGCTTGAGATGAAAAATTTGGCAAAGTGGGATGTGTGACATTCTTTCTGAAGCTTGTTCGAACTTCTTAGTCATATCTTCATTCTCATCTAAGCTCAGATGATCAAAGTATTCAGCCCACCAGTTCACGCTCCTCAATTTAACCTGTCGGAAAAGGGTGGTTTACAAAAAGCAAATGATAAATATAAGGCAAGTTAAATCATTCTTTTGATATTCCTCAATGTTGTCTTTGGCAGCAACATATATAGATCTTTGGTTTTCGTATTTAAACCAATGATGCTACTTTGGCCTTATATTTGGTGACAAAAATGAAAACACAAGTATGCGATCATTTTCCCCTCCTTGAACCAAACCTAATATCCGTGTTGTGTAAATGAAAACATAAATATAATAGCATGAGGCAGATGAGTTACCGAACGTCCATTTCTGTCAGATTTAGCTTTAACATTACGCGGGTATCCTACAGATGCACAAGATTAAAGTTTGAGAAACAAGTTCAAGAGCATTATGAGAACAAAGATAGAAGCTTTGCACTATTGATAGAAGCTTTGCACAAATGTGTTGTAGTTATACACTACCTACAACACATTTGTGCAAAAGAGCAAGTCTAGAGTAGATTGTGGGATGTTTCTCGTACCAGTGAAAATGATAAGGCCATCCGATGACATCCTTGCTAATTCAGGAATAGTCCTATTCAGGTACTTTGCAGACAAGTAATCTAATGCATCCGACACAATCACTAGGGAAAATGACTTTGTCCTGTAGGGAAGTAAAAACCTTATATCAGCCACTCGGACGAGGCCACTTTGCACCATTCTTTTGCACTTCCGATCAGCATCCTCTATATCATATGGCTCCACGCCCCAAGCATCAGCCTCGTCCTCTCTTAACAATCTGGAAACAGTAGAACAAGCTTCTGGACCAACATGCAGCACCTTGTGCAAGCTATCCCCATATGCCGCTTTCAGAATTGGAATGGCGCGTTGAACTTCTCCGCTACATGAAACCTCACCTGAACAGAGACTAGGAGTTTTTAGTGAGATGCAGTGTATCAGTCATCAGTTTTTTTCTCTTTGTTCAATTTACAGATATAACAGCTACTACTAGATGTAGTAGTTGATATCTTAATGGAAACTAACACTAAATTAGTAGTAGTATTTTTTTGTTGGTGAAAGTTGTTATCTAAAATGCAATCAACTTTTAATATCTGGCAAACTCAATCCCCCAACTGAATGTATAAAGATGGATCAGATGCTGAGATCTTGGTGTTGTCTCTAATGTTGGCAGTGTTTGGATCCATGCAACACTGAGACAGATGTTGCAGGAGCGGTTTTCTTTCCATCTAGCTCGTCAGGTCGAATGAGTTCAACGACGGGCTTTGGAAGATTTGCACGAGAAACATCTAGAAGATTTGTGTATCAAAAGATCAAAAGACCCATCTCAAGGAGAAGAAAACCACACTCGTCGAATCAACATGACTGTGGCAATCAGTTAAATCAATATATGTTCTTGGAGAGGGTATGTATCACTAATTGCTGCTTAAGACAGGGTATCAAATAACATGCTGTCTTGCATCCAGTTATAAGGAGATGGATATAACAGATTATACTTCAAATTATACAAAGAGCAAGCAAATATAATTACCTTGAACCCAACTGAGTTTACTCCCCAAGGAATCTACAACACAATCATTGCTCATCAGTCAAAGCAAAACATAAAGCTTTGTTGCCTAAAAGCATAAAGTCGAACTAACAATCAATACAATTCCTAACCACAAGAAAGGTAGGACATTTTACTATTATGAAAACCTGCACAGAATACTGGAAATAAAATGAGGTAACCATTTTGGATTTTGAAGGTAACATCGGTTTCTACTTTAATCTCTGTTAAAGTTAACTCTGATAGTTGAACATGATATAGGAACTAACCTCCCAAAATGGGAGACTGTTTTTTAAAGTTGCAAACATGGATAAATCGCGAAATGGAAGCGCGTCACCCAAGGAAGAGCCCTCGAAAACAGGAGCACGTCTTTAAGGACGTGACATGTCGTTTAAGTGACAGCGCGTCTCTCACTTTAACACAACAGAGCATTAGCGAATAAAAGAATTATCATTCTAAACAAGAACAAGCGGAGCTAGAAACTGCGAATTGGTAGTAAAACTGTTTAATTTGGAAGCAATTCTAGCAAAATCTTTCAGTAGTGAAATCAAGAGCAAAATCACCCAAATATATATCGGAGCAAGGGAAAGCATTAGACCTTGACCAAGACGGAGATAGCCAATGAGAAGGATTGCTCCCTGCAAAGTGAAAATAAAAAAAAAATAAACCATAAACAAAATCGCGAATTCATTGCAGAAACCCTAATCACATTACTATAAAACGAAATCGCGAATTCATAAAAAAAAAACCAGAATTAAGGCGGCAATTGATAAGTAGGGAGGAGGGCGCGATCTGAAATGGGCGGGAGATGAAAATGCAGCTGCGCCGCCTTCAGAATGGCGCCGAGCAGGATTCACCGGCCGTCGCGAGACCATCATCGTTCCCAAAACTTGAGTGATTTACAGATTTTGACGCATCAACAACATGCACTGTAAACAGCCGACAACGCGGGAATTAATCGATAATGAAATCAATACAGATCCGTTTTGATTGAAATTTGTGATTATGATTTGTGTTGGTTGATTGGTGAGTGAATCGATGGATTGGAGAGAATTGATATTGAAAGCATAAATTGGTTAGTTGGCGCTAAGCTTATGATCCAACTGTGTTATACAAAACATATGTTTATTTTATAATTTTGGTTATATACTTTATCTTTTGAATTTTTACATCCTGAACATTTCAATTCGGATCACAGTTAGTCCTACACTAATAATTTCATCAATTTTTAAATGGTTTTAACCCGATTTCAATGGTTTTAACAGTCTAATTCGGGTTAAAATCGTTTAAAAATCGATCAAAATCGGGTTAAAACCGTTTAAAAATTGACGGAATTGTTAGTGTAGGACCAATTGTGATCCGAGTTAAAATGTTCCAGATGCAAAAATTAAAAAGATAAACTATAGAACCAAAATCGTAAAATTGACATATGTTCGTAACCAGTTTTGACCTCTACACTATAAAGTCAAATGAATGGCATTTGAACCTCATGCTATAGTTTTTTCACCTTTTTCCAAAAAATAACTCAGCTATTATTTTCATCGTTTATCTATGCTGCACCTACGGTGATTCGAACCCCGACTTATAAAAAAAATTAATATTTTATTGAAAATGAATTCATCCCGTTTGAAACATTCAAACTATGAAATGATTCGATCTAAAAATTTTAAATTGTATTACACTATATAAAATTCCTAAAATGCAATATCAAAAATTCTAAAATCCAATATCAAAATCTGAAAATGTAGTACTCTTACCAAATGCTTGTTCAATACAAATGTTTTATAGTTTTAATACTGTATTTTTATTATATAAAAAAGATTATAACATTTTGGAATTTAAATTACTTTTAGATTTAAAATATCCTATCTAATCCGAACATCCGAAAATTTTTTAAAATACTATCCGATTGAAAAGTAAAAAAGTTGAATCATATTTTAAATTTGACTTGTCACGATCGGATTTTCAGATTTTGAATACTTTATTTAAACTATTTCGTTCATGTTCGTATTGATTTTTCAAATTTTCGGAGCAAAGTGAACTTTTTTCCTTCAAAATTTGAATATATGGTTCCGTTCACGTACTTATTGATTTTTTAAAAAAATTTGAGAAAAACCAAAATTTTGATTTTTGTTTTATATATGCTGATTTTATGTTATTATTTTTTTGAATTGCCAGCTCCTATTTAGTGATAAAAAATGGTTTTCGGATAATTTGGATCAAATTAAATTTATAGCTCTGTTATCTTAAGATATGGATTTTTTATTGATTAAATTCAGAATTTGAATATAGTATCTATAAAGTGTTATCATCTACATAAGTCGGAGCTTCCATTTGTCAAATGTCGAATGGAGATTTAATTTACTAAAGTTAGGAGTATATATTTTGTACTGTATTAAGACTTTTGTGAGATAACGCTAATCATTTTTAGTGTGTAGTGTGAAACTTATAAATACCTATGACAAGTAAGACCATCCACAATGCGTCTCGCGCCGGGCTCGCGTCTCGTCTCGGAGAGACGAGACCCCCGCGAGACGCATTGCAGCGCCCATCTCGTCTCTATCTCGCGCCCGTCTCGTCGCGTAGCTCGTCTCGGCGAGACACGAGACGAGATGGCTCGTCACGCGCCAGGGACACGTGGCACGTCCCCATGCGTGCGTGACGCCCACTCGCTGGCTCGCGAGTGGGCGTCGTCACTGATGACGCAATAATTCATTTTTTTAAAAAAAAATCGATTTTTAATTAATTTTTTTTTCAAACGGTAATATTACCGTTAAATTTTTATTTTCATTTTTAAAATTTTTTAATTTTTTTACTCTATAAATAATTCTATTTCATACTCATTTCAAACACAAACACACATCTATTCCTCTCAAATCCTCTCTATCACTCCAATTTCCATCTTCAATCAACTCAAACAAATGGATCCTTTTGAGCAAATGCGTCAATTAATGGAACAATCACTCGAAGAAGATCGACGACGAGAGGCGGAGGAAGCCGCACCACCCCCACGACGCTCCCGGAAGTACATCAATCGGAACCGGGAGGAAGCCGCCGCACGGTTAGTACGCGACTACTTCTGCGATAACCCGATTTGGGGAGATACCTATTTCCGTTTTTTAGAATTTTAATTATGTCTTCGTTTTTTTAATGTTAAGTTGTAATGTTGTTTTAATTTTAATAAAGTGTGTTTGTTTGAATTGGGTTTTAAAAAAAATTTATAAATTAAATTGAATGAATAGTAATTAAGAGACGGTTAAGAGATGGAGCGTTGCAGGTTCCGTCTCTTAGTTAAGAGAGGGAGGAAAAAAGGACAGTGGGGCCCTCAAATAGTGCTCAAATAGTAGTTAAGAGACAGTTTAAGAGACGGTATAGAGACAGCGTTGTGATGGCCTAAATGGAATACTAATTTGTAATAAGACATGAATTACGGCTTTAGTTAAAATTATAAAATTACGTTGATATCAAATTATAGAATTTTTGAGCTTTAAAAATAATTACCTAACTAAAAAAATTTAAAAATTACGTAGATATCAAATTTTTACTATATATTAAAATAAAATTGCGATTCTAATTTCTAATTAGACCAAAGGATAGATTCATTGAGACCATCCACAATAGGCGCCCAGCGACCGCCCAGCCAAGCGCCGGCGCTGGGCGGTTCGCTGGGCGGTCTATTGCAGCCGCCCAGCGGCTGAGTGGAGAGAGAAACCGCGCAGCGCTGGGCGGTTATGTGGCGCTGGGCGGTCGGCTGGGCGGTCCGTTCGGCGCTATTGCAGCGCCCGGATGGCCCAGCGCACCGCCTAGCGCGAAAAAATAATTTTTTTCTTTTCGAAACACTATATATACGCGCTTTGTTCGTCATTTTCATTCGCACGACTTGTTTTAACGAGTACTCTCTCTATCTTAATTTCTGTTCAAGATCAACAACGCAAAATGAGTAATGCTGGTGGTAGTAGTGGTGGTAGCGGAGGGGATGCTGAGGAGTACGAACGTCGAATGGCCGAGGCGTTGGACGCCTATACGACCAACGCGATAAACCAATGGATGGAAAGGGCCTTGCAGCCGACGATACCTCGACCTCCCCCAGTGGTCCACCGCCGCAGTGTGATTGATCGGGATCACGTAGCTGCACATCAGCGCCTATACGAAGACTACTTCGCACAGGAGCCTCGGTTCAACGCCAACCTTTTCAGGCGTCGTTTTAGGATGACCAGGAACCTGTTTATGCGTATTGTCAACGCTTTGGAGTCTCGATATCTGTATTTCCGCTTCAGACACGATGCGTCTGGCAGACCCGGCCACACACCTATTCAAAAGTGCACTGCGGCAATCCGGCAGTTGGCCTACGGAGGCGCGGCAGACATGTGGGACGAGTATCTCCACATCGGTGAGACGACTGTCTTGCAATGTCTGAAGAATTTCTGTCTGGGAGTGATAGAAGTATTCGGTGATCAGTATCTGCGAAAGCCTACCCCCGAAGACTGCCAAGATCTGTTGCGGATGCACGGGAGTCAGCATGGGTTCCCGGGTATGTTAGGCAGCATAGATTGTATGCATTGGGACTGGAAGAACTGTCCCGCAGCCTGGAAGGGGTTCTACACGTCCGGCTACAAGGGAAAGAATCCCACGATGATCCTGGAGGCCGTAGCTGATTACCGGCTTTGGATTTGACACGCGTATTTTGGGATAGCTGGTTCGAACAACGACCTCAACGTCCTCAACTCGTCGCCACTTTTCAACGAGCAGTGTCAGGGCGTCGGTCCGGCCATCAGTTTTGTCGCCAACGGCAACCAACATGATATGGGCTACTACTTGGCGGATGGGATATACCCTAGGTGGCCCGTCTTTGTGAAGACGATCCGATGCCCAGGAGATACGAAGAAGGCCTACTTTGCGGCACGGCAGGAGTCGGCGCGCAAGGACGTGGAGCGCGCATTTGGTGTGCTCCAGTCTCGATGGGCGGCAATTAAGGGTCCAACGCGTTTGTGGGATGTCCAATGCATTGCTGATATCATGTACGCATGTATTATCATGCACAACATGATTGTCGAAGATGAAGGTGGCGAACTGACCAATTGGGTCAACGACGATAATGAAGCTGGTCCAAGCCACGGCGTGGCCGCCCCCAACGTACGGAGTGGGATACCTCACGATGAAGCCGGCCTCTTACAAGCACACGCCGACATGCGCCAAACGGCGGCTCATATTCGACTCCAAAAGGATTTAATTGAAGAGTTATGGGCACGGAGGATTGACCGCCATTAGTTTTTTTTAATTATGTAATTTTTTTTAATTAATGTACTTTTTATATTTTATTAATATTAGTGAATTTTCTCGTTTTTGTGTCGTAAATTTAATTCCGTATATTGTGTGATTTTTAATTATTTCATTTTGTATATATTTGTTAATAATGATGTGGATAGCATGTGGCTGGGCTATTTGCTTGTTTTGATGATGTGGCAGGAGGATTTTTAGTGCTGATGATGTGGCAGTGGCTGGGCTATGGCTGGGCTATTGCTGGGCTATTCCTATTGTGGATGGCCCGAAGAACAGAAATCAGCTACTCGCAGGAGAAAGGTCGTGTTCGTTAAAATTTGAAGATGGTGCTTGAAGACTCAATCGGAGCTTCAAAACCCTCAATTGTTTCTATAGATTGAGTGATTCCAGAACCCTAATCGAATAATTGTTCTTCAAAATGAGCAACGAGGAGGAGGATAAACGGAACAAGGTTAATAATCCATGGCAGCAACAAACCAGTGGCTGTCAGGATAAAGATGGGGACATGAAGCTATGGGGCATTGTTGTTTTTGGATTAATCGGAGCCACCGTCACCACATTAGCCGTAAGTTTGTTGCGTTTCTTTCGATTTTTTTTAGAATTGTTTGATTTTATGGTATTTTGCTTTGTTTGATTTTGTGGGAATGCTACTTCATTGCAAATGGGATAAAGTTTTTGAATGAGTTTGTGTAGCAATGGTGTTCGATGAATTGGTTATATATACTGTTGAATATTTTGTGAAATATTGAAACTCTTTTTGGTTTACAACTTCTACATAGATTATGGTGTTAGGCGTATGACATGGTAGAAAATAAGCCAGTGATAAAAGGAGCTACCTTACTGGTTTCTGATAGTAGACCAAGTAACCAACAAATACCCCCCTGATTAGTGAGCTAGCATACTGGTTTAGGATTAATGTATCTATTTTTGGGGTATTCATGATGGTGCGTCTCACTTCTACTTTGCCAAGTTTTAAGTTTACGCTTGTAAAGTTAGAACTTAGAAGCAGAACCCTGTTTTGGGATTTTGGATAGAAGATAGATCTAGCCGTTCTGCATACTGCTAGGTATGCTAATGGATATTTGATGGACTAATTATCTTTTATTGCCTTCTTGGTATGCAATAACCAATATAATTATATCATGTCATCCTTTAGGAGCACAACTGGTAAGGGACGGGCACAAAGTTGAGTTTTTTTTTATATGTTTTCCTTTATAAGCACAGGTTTGTATTCTAACCTGAAGGTAAAGAATGACGAAGGAGTCTAACCTTTGACCTACTCTCTGCCAGACTCAATCTACAGTCCTAACCTGTTCGGTTTGTAACAACGATAGGGATAGTGAAAAGTTAGAATCCCCCACCATCTGTGCTGTTTGGTTTCTTGCTTACTTTTTTATGCTTTGCTTTTCTTGCTTAGAAGGTGTTGGGAGCTATTGTAGTTCTTTTGTAGGCTTGTTTCTTCTATAGGCAACAAAATTATCCCGAAATTTGGTTCTTGGAGGCTATATTATTATGTCCATGATCTAAAAGATTGTGCATGCAACCATGATAATAAGTCTGGAAAATCTATGATTGAGAAATACCAGTCCCAAAGGACCATGGTAGAATTCAGTGTTATGTGAGATTTTATGAAATAGAAGCAATTATTTTAAATGTTGTTCCTATGTGAATATTGTCTAGAAAAACATTAGCTTTTGCTTTCTAGAAGGCCCGTATGATGGTGAAAGTGAAAGTTGGCAATTTTTGATTTTTTTTGTCAGCATATCTATGTGCTTCAGAAGAATCATGATTCCTGATAAAAGAAAATTGCAGGTCACTCAATTGCGAAGGACAGCTGATTGGGTTTATAGTCAGGTAGTCATTGTTTTTCTATTATTTCTATGTAGGAAATAAGACAGCCCTTAACATATACTAACATTCAATGTTATAGGCCTGCGAAAAGTTGAGCAGTTCTCAATCAGCATGGAAGAACAGGCATTCTTTTCGATCTAGTTTTCAAAAGGAAGCATGGAAAAGATATAACCGCCGTATGCAAGAAGAATATGAAGAAGAAATGGAGAGAGTGGTGAGATTTTCTATTAATATTCTATTTTGAACATCCCATTGCACATATACACTCATTTTTTCTTGTTTGTTTCCCTGTTTCATGCAAAGGTAGATAAATTAGCTTAATAGTACTTAGTTTTTCTGTTCACATTTTTCAGTGTGAAAAGGCTACTTTTTTTCAGAAGTTTGTGTTGTAATAATACCTTGCTATAGACACTGGTGTACATCTTTTTTCTGAATCGAATACCAGTTGATATAGCTTGTTCTTAGTCTAACCAATTAATTGAATTGTAACTCTCTCCAAAGGAGAATTATACTTTTTCTTTGCCTGCCTGGATGGTTTGCTCTCTCATTTTACCTTTGCTTGTGTAATTAAGTCTTTTGTGTAATTTGACATATTATTGTATTGATGATTTTCATAGGAGCGAATTCGGAGGATGCAAAGTGTATTCAATAGAGAGAGAAATAAATTCAGAAGGGGTTATGAGGGATGGAACGAACATGATTCAGGTGCATATCATCAGAATTTTCAGAGGAATGATTGGTACTGGAAAGCAGAAGCTTCATACAGATATCAACAAAGCAATTTTAGGCAGAACAATCCAAGGGCCAGCACAAATGTTTCGTTATCACAGCATTACTCGGTCCTTGGCCTTGACAGGTATAAGACTGCAGCCATGCTTTGAGTAACAGTGAGAAAATACAATATCATTGATAGTTTTCCTACTCCTCAACAGGAGGTCCACTTCTTAATGAAGGAAATAATTTTCATGGATTTATATTGTGTTTGGTATGCCGTCTTGTGCTAGCGGTCATAGAAGCTTTGCTTAATGATGCACGTTTTCAAATGAGAGAATGAAGTGAGGAATCATCTTTCCGAGTCTGACTCTCCCATTCCAGTTACTTTTTTTCCTTGTACTAAAAACGTAGCTGCTGAATGAGATCCCCCCCCTCGGGATCTATACAATCTTTTACTTTTCTATTATGAACAACACTTGCAATTCACTCTGCATGTCTTTATTGTTTCAGGCGGAGGACAAAGCCCTACACAGATGAAGAGATAAAGGTAGCTCTCTTACCTTGACATCTACATAGGATACGTAGATGTTGCTAATTGCTATAGTCCACCTAGGAACACCATTACAGCTTATCTCTGTTGTTGATATCTATGCTCGTCATTTTGTTGTCAACTTCTTTGCCTAATACCTTCATTATTTGCAGTCGGCCTTCAGAACAAAGGCGAAGGAGTTCCATCCGGACCAGAATCAGGACAATAAAGGTTGTTTATCAACAGCAGATATCATACAAACTGTTTTATCTCTTGCCCATCTATCAATTGCACTAACTTTCTATGATGCGCACATTTCCCACAGATTACGCTGAAACAAAATTCAAGGAAGTTATGGTGTCTTACGAGGCCATCAAGTCCGAAAGAAAAAACAACAGCCCCAGCAGGTGATCTCGAGGATTCCATTCCAATGTTCTCCAAGGAGTACGTATTCAAGCATCTCTACATTTCGTATACAATGTAATTAGATTCGCCACGTTGAGGTCTACTGCAGTATATTCCATTTGAACCTCTTCTAAGCAGAGCCATGATCAAGAACTTGGCCGATGAGTTTGTAATGTAATTATAGTCGACATGCTTCATATCGTTGTAGCAGGCAATAATCGTATCATAAAGGAATTAATAAGCATGCTCAAATATCTTAGATGGAATGCTTGGTAATTTTTGCCAGTTTAGGATCAAATTAGAGAAAGGATTAGAGAATATTTTGTAGACTAAATGACTCCTCTAAGTGGCTATGGAGCATTGCTTTCTTGGTGAATTGTTCTCATTTAAGGTTATTTGATATTTTAGTGAAACTGCTATTTAGAAGCAATGTTAGTTTCATTTATTTTGTTTTCATCATCATACAAACGAAGGAAACCAAATTATGATCTCCCTTATCTGAATTGTTTGACAGATATTAACATATATTCAACTCTCAAGATATACTACTACAAATTATGCCTGAAAACCATAAATTGAAGTGAAGGGTAAAAAAAAATAAAACTCTATTATTATAATTATCATAATACAAACTACTATTCCAACTTCAAATGGAATTAATAGTATCTAATTTTGCATTATGCATGCACAAACGATGGGATCACTTTTATCAGGAATAAGTCTAACACATCTTCCTCCATATTTTGCATATCCTGATTTAGCACAATGATCATTGCAATTTAGATATTTTGAGCATGACCCTTGAAGAATCCATGTTTCTTTGTCACGTCCTGCAGCTGAAAATCACAACCAAAAATGTTAAATAGTTCATTTATGCAAAAATAATTAATTATAATAAAAGAAAATAAAAGATCGATATATAAATACACTTGCCTTCAGAGCTTGAGATGAGAGACATGCAAATGAGTCCAACATAAACAGCAAACAACATGATGGTAGCAACTCTTTTCGATTCCATTTTTTGATTAGGAAATTGATAGATAAAATGTGTTCCTGGCTTTGCCTTTTTATAGCATATTTATTCGTATATTTATTCTCATAATATGCCAGTTTCTGATTTGCAATGCCTAATCTGTTGGATTGATTTGGCCACCTAATTTTAAGAAACCAAATCTACATTTTATATACTCCATGTCCTATGGCTTATAATATTGGTATAAAGAAAAGTGTAGTTATAACTATATTCTCCAAAACAAATCTTGATTTTCACAAAAATAAACTAACAGATTCTATATTTAGCCATCATATTTTTAAAATGTAGGTTCTTTTATACCCCCTCCGTCCCATAAAAAAAATAGATATTTGGGACGGTACGAGAATTAACACACAATTGGTAAAGTAAGAGAGATATAAAAAGAAAAAGTAATTATAATATTGTTAGTGGAGAATGTAGCTCATCTTATTAGAGAGAAGGAAGTTACCAAATATAGAAGAGATATTTTTATAAGAAATCCCAAAATAGAAAATGACTTTATTTTTCTGTAAATTAGTAGGAGACCATATTTACCTTTCCATTTAAATTATGGAGTACTACTCTTTTGGCTTTTCACCCCATATTGTAGGGTGGATCTGGAAAGATATAAAAGATATCCCTCTAAGTCGTACATACGACTTTCATCATTAACGTATTTAACGGATAGTAGCTATTTCTAATTTCATAGCAATAAATTAATATTCTCTCTGTCTTAAAAAAAATTAGACTAATTTTACCATTTTGGCCGCCTCTCAAAATTAGACCAAGTCTAAATACGGAAAAGTTTTAATTAATTTCATATCTCTAATAATGTGGATCTCACAATCCACTAATACTATTATCTTTTCTCTCTCACGTTTTTTCATCTATCTCTTACTTTACCAATTACACATTAAAATTTGTGTTGTTTACAAATTTATCTATTTTTTTTAGGATGAGGGAAGTTTTTATTTTTATAATGTGAGTAATTTATTTAAAACAATCATAACTAGGAACTGTATTTGCTGACATATTATAAACTTTAAAATTGATTATATAAAGCTTCAAAAAAATTACTCTCTTCGGCCCAAGGAAGGTGACCTTCTTGGGCGGCATGAGAGTGTATAATAAGAGAAAAGAAATAAAGTAGAGATAAATGTATTTTTATTTTTTAATAATTGATCATTTTGGTTGGGACAACCAAAAAAAATGAATCATCTTTAATAGAACGTGAGAGTATATATTATATACGTCCCAACTAAAAAAGATAGGACGGGAGAGTACTATACACCAGCTAATATCAGTACTGAATCATACTCCCTCCGTCCTGCTTTAGGAGTCTCGGTTGAGTCGGACACATGTTTTAAGAAAATGTTTAATTGTGTAATAAATAAATATTGTAGTGGATGTTGGGACCCACTTTTAATTGAGTGTGTAATAAATAAATATTGTAGTGGATGTTGGGACCCACTTTTAACATTTTTTTATTTACTTTCTAGGTATTTCTTTATTAGTATATCACAACCGGAACTCCTAAAGCGAGACGGATGGAGTATATGATTGATTGAACCATACATTAAAACTCCACCACTCCTTGTGACTCAGCGTGGAGGTACACGGACATTGATTACAAGGAGTAGAATTTTATGTTTTTCTGTTTTCAAATAATTGACAAATTTGTAAATTGTATGAAGTTTAATGAACAATTGATAAAGTAATAAAGAGACTGAAAAAAAAATAAGGAAGAGGAAAATGAGTAGTGAAATAAGTGTTAGTGGATTGTGGTGTCCACATTATAAATAATGTGTAGGATTATTATTTGTTAAAAATTTTACATATTTAGACTTTGTCTAATTTTGGGGAATTGCCTAAAATGATAAGATTAGTCTATTTTTTTTTTTTGAGACGATGAAAGTATGATTTAGTTGAAAACATTGAAAGTGGCTACGAGGATAGCAGCATTGAAAACATTTGGAGAAACAAATCGAGCAATCACATTGTTGGTTCGATACCTGATGCATGACTCATCTCAATACATTCTACACTCACCTTGCCTGGCTTACCCATCTTCTCCTCTCTCTATAGTCTTCATCTACTCACCATTTTAGTTCTAAATAAAATCCTGTCTCTCATATTAACTACTACTATAAATCTATAATACTTTCTTATGGATGGATCTTTATTACTCTATTACTCAGTTTAATTGAACACGTGTGGTTTCAGATTACTAAGTAAATAGTAGCATGACTTTTAACTTCGACATTGTGTAAATATTATTGTTACAATAAAAACATGAATAAATTAATGTGATAATATTCTAAATAAAAAATGATACTCTTGTGATTAGAAGTAATATTGTAAGAGTGATAAGATTCGTAATATAAAAACGATTGTGTTAATAAATAACAATGGGTATTCATAGTATGGGTCATCTTACATTATTTATAACATCATAATCCAAAATTAAGACTAAATCTATACTCTTAGATTTTAAAATGAATGGATGATATTAAATCTCATGAATTTCAATAAATAGTAGATAAAATATCAACAATTAGGTAAGATAGTCATTTAATTAACATATTATAATTTTTGTGGTTTTTTTATATGAACATATTGCATTACAAATATCAATACAATGACATGAAAATTTCAATACAAGTACCAGAAAATATTAACACAGTTTTATTGATATTGTACATGTATTATATTGAGATTGTTTTATGCATTTATTGATAAAAATCTGCTTATCAACATATATGAAAACTCTGAAATAAAAATTATCAAATTTCACCATTCGAACGTCATCGGAACATATGCAATTGAGATCTCGTTAGAATCCTTATAAAATTATCTTTAATTTGATATATTTTTTGCGAAAAAATAATTTAAATCTAGAGAGTTACGTAAATTTAAAGTTTTGAGATGATTTTGAAGAGAGAGAAAATAGTTAGTTTTAACTACTATATTTATGAATTGAGATTAACACCATTTGAAACTATTTAATTATTATTTAAATTTATATTATAATCTACTTGGCATTATTTCAACCACTAGATCTGCTCATCTAACGGTCAGGAATTGGTCTCTATTTTGGATTATTAGTTAGCAATTGATGACCATCCCTCCTACTACTAAATAAAAATAAATTAAGTTGAGTCGGATCTATGTATAGGGATGAGTATTCGATTTCCGATTCGGTTTTTACAAAATCGAAAAATCAATATTGGTTCCTAAAATTATAAACTTTCATCTAGTTTTGCTATGTTTCACTAATTTTAAAATGGATCTAAAATATCATAATCTTTTAGTATTTAGAAACATTGTTAGTTTATTTATTTTGTTTTCATCAACCAAACGAAGGAAACCAAATACTTGTGAGAGTGTATTAGTCAAGTATTTATGAGCTAATGATCGAATCGATGACATTGCTTTGGTTGATCTCTGTCACTTTTGCTCTCTCAAGCAGCTAATTTTGTCTAAAAATAAGCTACTTGAATTTTTATCAAAGATCAATAATGTGGTAAGTTTTTGACACTATGATTACAAATTATGCATCAAACTAAAAGTCGAAGTGAAAGAGGTAACAAAAAGTTCTCATATTACAATTATCATCATACAAAGTGAACTATTATTCTAAACTCCAAATGGAATTAATAGTAGTATCTAATTTTGCACTATGCATACACAAACGATGGGATCACTTTTTTTCAGGAATAAGTCTAATACATTTACCTCCATATTTTGCATATCCTGATTTAACACAATGATCATTGCAATTTGGATATTTTGAGCATGGCCCTTGAAGAATCCATGTTTCTTTGTCACGTCCTGCAGCTGAAAATCACACATAAAAATGTTAAATACATATGTAAAATACTTAATTAATTACTAATGTAAAAAAGATCATACAAACACACTTGCCTTCAGAGCTTGAGATCAAAGACATGCAAATGAGTCCAACATAAACATCATACAACATGATGGTAGCAACTCTTTTCGATTCCATTTTCTAGGAATTTGATTATGATATTATTGATAGGTAAAATGTGCTCCTGGCTTTGCCTTTTTATAGCATATTCTTTCGGTATAATTATTCTCAAAATGTTATTAAATGGGTTTCTATCTGATTTGCCATGCCTAATTAATTATCTGTTGGATGGATTTGGCCACCTAATTTTAGAAAACCAAATCTACATTTTATATAATGTGTCCCATGCATGGCCACTAAAATCAAAAGTGCATATTCTTGGTTAAAAGAAAACTATATCCTTCAAAAAGAATCTTGATTTTCACAAAAATAAATAGTCATCAAATTTTAAATGTAATTTCTTTTATATATAAAGTGTATCTTTAGTCATCAACTTTTACAATCGGTCACAGTCACACTCGTAAATTGGTATGACCACTAAAATTAAATCTTTACCTCTCCATCTAGATTACATTGACTCATTTAACGAATAGTAACTACTACTTTCTAATTTCATAGTAATCAACTAAAATATTCAGTACAAATCTTCAAATATTTGTTGGGTAACTTGGGATCCATTTCATAATCACACATATTTATATTTCGTGATGTTATATGTTTGGAATTCTGAACCACATTCATAGCAAAGCCTTCCTAATTAGTAGTAGTATCTTTGTTTCCATGCTCAACATTATGATTTATGCAACAGATGATTCTCTCTAACAATAAAATTAGTGGCTCAAGATAAAATTTGAAGATAGAAGAACCATGTTGATGCTTACATTTTTTAACAACACAATAAGCGTGGAGTCGAATTACTCATTAATTATTTTTCCCATATATATACACACATATTAAATACATATTATAAAAAAATAAAAATAAAAATAAAAATAAAAATAAAAACGAGCGAAAACTGTTCCAGAATGATCCCTTAATTTTCTGATTGGCTCATGATATTTTTAATTGAATTACATCTTGCTCAAACTATAAAAAAAATGTGTACAAAGAATTATAGACGGATCCGAGTGGTAGGTCCACACAACAGCTCACTCTCGATGACAAGTGCAGCACCTTCATCCATGGTAATTAAAACACGAAGATAAAACGTTATTAAATTGCAATAAAGATTATAAAAAGATAGTAGAAAACATTTTACTTAAGGAGTTAGAGGTCATCGCTAATTTGATAGCATCTTCCAATCATCAAAATTTCCTCAAAAGGAATGTGTCCATATGGCTATATTTGGCACTCTAATCAAAGGGCTCTAAATACATTTATAAGTTGGTTGAAATAAAATCGTTTAAAATATTGTTGATTGGGAAATTGTGTGAGCCTAAGAGCATTCGCAGCGGTGCTCGCTGGGACGGACGACTTCCGTGCTGCTGGCGCGGCTCACCGCTAACACGGCGCTGCTCGATGCATCGAGCTCGTCCGTGCCGCTGAGCAGGCGACGTGACACGTTTCTATTCGCCAATGGATTTTTCGTATGACTTTTTTTTTAAAAAAAATCGAAAATAATACCAAAAATTATAAAAAAAAAAATCAAATTCCCAAAAATATAGCTGTTTTTTACCCTTTTTGGGATTTTTTTTTAAATTTTTTAAAACCCCAAAATCATCTATAAATACACACATTCATCATCCATTTTTCACATCAAATTTATTTCTCATTCATCATTTTTCATACAACTCATCTACATCTTCCTCTACATCTTCCTCTCTCACTCAAACCCTCTCTAAATCATCATTTTTCATACAACTCATCTACATCTTCCTCTACATCTTCCTCTCTCACTCAAACCCTCTCTAAAAATGGATTTCACCGATATCATGGCTGAAGCGGAGCGCGAAGAAATGCATTTTACTCATTCACACATTAATTATGTAATTTTTAATTTTTAGGATTTTAATTATGTACTCCCTCCAATAGGAGTCTCATTTCTTGGCGGCACGAGTTTTAAGAAATGTTAAGAAAAGTTGGTGGAAAAAAAGTTAGTGGAATATGGGTCCCACATATATATATATATATATATATATATATATATATATATATATATATATATATATATATATATATATATATATATATTAGTGTTAAATAAAATGTGAGTGAAGTGAGTTAGTGGAAGGTGGGGCCCTATTACCATTTATGGTAAAAGTGAACCGAGACTCCTATTCGCTGACGGACTAAAATGGAAAAACGAGACTCCTATTCGCGGACGGACTAAAATGGAAAAACGAAACTCCTATTCGCGGACGGAGAGAGTAATTTTTAATTTTTTAGTAATTTGTAATGGTATCAGATATTTTTAATGCATTTTAATATTATGGAAATGTTTTAAGTAATTGAAGTATTTAAATTAAATAATGGAATGATGGGATCCTTGAGCATGTCCTTGCATGGATGTGGGTGTTGTACTCTTGGGAAAGAGCATAGAGTAAAAAACTAATAATAGTGGATCCGGACCCACATTCGTGCTCTTGCCAAAGAGCACGAATGTGGATGCTCTAATGAATCGCAAGAGCACGTATGCAGATGCTCTAATGAATCATTCAAATTACAAACATTGACGATTCATTAAGCCACACAATTTCTGAAGCAGCCTTATTTTTAAATTAATTTTAACCTTCAACAAACTTATCTAAATAGAGCCCCTTAATTAGAGCGCTGAAAAATAGCACTCGTTTCATAGTAATATTCCTACAAAAATAAAAAAACACCAGTTAATAAATATTCCAAAAGTAAAAGCATTGTACTACTATTATACGAATACAAATAATCATAAATGTGCATTAGTTTCGTCAAATTGAATCGAAAAAACATCAAATCAACCTAGTACTGCTGTCTACTATGATCAGAACAGTACGACAAAGAAAGAACTTCTTCAGGTAAAATAAACAGTCTACGAATAAAGATCTTCTAAATATTTTAACAAAATCAACGGTAAATAATCGATTCTAGTGGAAAATGTTAAAAACGAAAAGAAGGAAATCAGTGAAAATGATACCTAGTCGCCGTAAATCAAGAACTAGTTGGAGGAATATGAATGGAGGTGAGAAGAATTAGTGATGGGAATAATGTATTTAAAGAGTTTTGAGGAAGATTCTAGGGTTTTGGCTTCTAGGGTTTTTGTGGGCTATATTTTGTTTTAGTTTTAGAGTGAACTATAAAAATGGTCTCTGGACTATGGGTTTATCTCGCTCATAGTCTCTGAACTTTAAAAATATCGCCAGACATCCCTGAATTAAGGGTTTTATTTCAAAAATGGTCATTCTAGCTTTTTCTCACAAAAAAATGCCCTTTTGGGGTGTTGGGCAATTTAGTCTTTTCACCCTTTTAACTTTTTAAATCTGATATTATTTCAGTGGTATACTAAATCTGATATTATTTCAAAATTATCATTCTTCTCCCATTTTGTCATCCTTCACTTTGTTTCTTTATTTCAATATTAGATTTAATTTTATAAAATTAAATTTTAAATTTAGATTTTTAAATATCAATAAAAAAAATTTAATTAAAACTATTAATTCATGGACACTATAAATATTGATTAAAACTATTAATTTTTATTATTTAAATAATATTCAGTTGAATTGAAAAAGTATGGAAAAATAATATTAATCATGAAGGAAAAACAAGAGCTATTCTACTTAGCCTTTGTTCGGTTGTTATAATTGCATCTGATTAAATAATATGAAGTTAACTAAAAATTTTATATAGGAGTATTTTATTTAAATTTTCTAGTTAATTTTGATTGTTTACAAATAAATAAGCGAAAATTATATTAGTATTACATTAGATGCATATTTATTTCAGAATAAATCGTGTTATATGATCTATTTATGATAAACTATTAAATATTGGTTAAAACTAAGTTGGTGTTGGCATACCTTATTGATTAAATATTAGACACTATCAAATATTGATTAAAACTATAAATTTTGTTATTTAATAATTTTAATAATTAATAAAAAATATTATTATTTAAAAATCTAAATTTAAAATTTAATTTTATAAAATTAAATCTAATATTGAAATAAAGAAACAAAGTGAAAGATGGCAAAAGGGAAGAATTGATAATTTTGAAATAATATCAGATTTAGTAAATCACTGAAATAATATCAAATTTAAAAAGTTAAAAGGGTAAAAAGACCAAATTTTCCAACACCCCAAAAGGGCATTTTTGGGTGAGAAAAAAGCCAAAATGACCATTTTTGAAATAAACCCTTAATTCAGGGATGTCTGATAATATTTTTAAAGTCCAGTGACCATGAGCGAGATAAACACATAGTCCATGGACTATTTTTATAGTTCACTCTTAGTTTTAATATGGGTCTCAATTTTTTAATTAAATGTTAATAAAATCCAAAAAATTCTTTAATCGATGGGTCGGGCTTGCTATTGGACTTCCATTAGAAGTGTTTGAATTCGAATAAATTCTTAAGGATGACCCATTGGAAATAAAGGTTTCAAGAGCTCAACATATAAAGTTAGGCATCAAACTACACAATGCATCAAATCATGAACAAATTGACTGTCAGTAATTTGTTCGTCCATCAAACAGAATCTCATTTCGCTTTATGATAAATGATACTAATAGATTTCACCTTTCATTAACTCATTTCATTTTAATATTAGTAGTATTATATAAAAATGGAATAAACATTATACTAACTATTTTAATTCACACTATTTATTAAAATATTTGCCACAATAAGAACCATGTTAGTGGATGGATAGAGTATAAAATAATTACAAATATCATTCAAAATATACTACGGAATAGGAATTTTAATATATCCTAATTTTGACCTTAGGAGGAGGAGACAAGCCTCACAAATTTTTTTAATAACGAAAGTAATGAAGTTATTAATGGTGTGGATTTCTCATGATCGAATATTTATATAAAAAAAGAAAGTGGCCTTTTTAAAATAGAGAGCTACATGTCATTCCCTTAAAGAAATAGAAAAGACACATCCATATCAATTGGTATAAAAATGCCTTTAATTAGTAAAATAGATATCTATAAAATGTGAATCTTTCTACCTTATTTAATTCATTAGAATATTAGGTCACATGCAGGCAAATTATAAAGATTCACGAGAATACGAGATTCGCACCTTTTAATAATTTTATTGATCTATATATATACTAGATCCAAAATGCGCATTTTCTAGTAGCTACGCTTTCATTGGTATTCTTTTCACTTATTTCCCTTATTAGTGGTTTATTTTTGTTGGGTGATAGAAAATATTTAGAATTCAAATGTCAAAAATCATCGAAAAAATCTTAAGACTAATTCCTATAACAATAAAATAATAATGGCATGTAAGTTCATGTAAACCAATTAATTTAATTCTTGATCTTTGTTTTTCGTTTCTTGCTTTGGTCTTGATTGCTGGACACTTGCTTTTTAAAGAGTCCACCTCCACAAAATCTTCATTCATGTCGCCCCAGTTGCAGAAAAGAGTGAATAAATACACATAATAATGCTGAAACATGTCTGAATCCATCCAACTAACTGCTAAATTTTTTTATGATATACTATTATTTAAAAAAGAAATAATGATAATAATAGTATCAAATTTATGGAGTTTGTATGATTATATCTTTGTAGCGTTGTTCTTGAGCACTTCGCCCCTCTAAAAAAAATGAAAACCAAACAAATTCAGTAAACAATGCCAACCAACTTAATTAAGAAAATATAAAGTATGAATAGAAAATACTAATTCAGCAATAAATTAAAATTAAGATAACACTTAAATATTTAAATTATTACAGTTATATTAATAATGATGGTGATAATAAGTAATGATTTTGGCAGTAGTAGGTTACGCCACCAACCTTATTTATTGGTATAGGTATATGTAATATGGTCACGAAACATATGAGGTCACAATTATATATTGATTTTAAAGATTGTCTTAATTATACCCTAGCTAGTTCACTTGTATTGTATGAGCTGTTAATTACAGGGAAATTGGACTCAAACAAATCTAAAAACTCCACATACATTATTACGTATACATGTTGGATATAGTGAAGTTGGTACACTTATCTTAAATTAGATGAATAATGGGTGACCATTTAAGCGATGAGATATCAGTGTTGGATCTAGAAAATGAAACTCGTGAAGTTGGATATAGTGAAGAAGGTCGTCGTTGGTATTGAAAAGCAGATGCAGTGCGGTGGTTGTTGCTAGCAATAGATGGCAGACGAAGTATGAAAGTGAACGGATTGAGATGAGACTATCACACCATGGGATCGGCACCGGTCTAAAGACCTAATTTAATGAAGTTTTCGGGCATTATAGAACGATAGTGGGATCAATTGACTCCAATTCCACCTAGATCCAAGGCATTAATAC
Organism: Salvia splendens; assembly: GCF_004379255.2. NCBI lineage: Eukaryota > Viridiplantae > Streptophyta > Magnoliopsida > Lamiales > Lamiaceae > Salvia > Salvia splendens. The sequence continues at coordinate 43,474,417 of NC_056032.1, forward strand.
AAATTCAATTGTAGAATAATGATTCAATAAATATATATAGGACTCAACTTTTCTCATGTTACTTCTTTGTGTAAAATGAAAGAAATTAGTTTATAGGTTTTGAATAAGATAAAATAATTGGAAAAGTTAGTTAGATTGTCCCTATTGGGTGATGTGGGAGCATGTTGTTGTTTGTGAAAAAAAATTCATTCAAGGACAAAGGTCATATTCTTCCACATGTGTGTCTCAACACAAAATATGCTAACCGTTCATTTCCATTAACAACTTGATTCATCTATGACTCACACCCACACACACATTAAACAACAAATATGATAAGAGACAAGTTAGGATTTAATTTATTTTATTTTTTCCTTAGTATATGTTACATTACTATCTTGTCTTTATTATAGAGGGTGAAATAACTTCCACAAATACTTATTTGTTAATTGTTATGATATTTGCAACGTGATTTATAAATTTCAACTGTTATAAAAAAAGAAAATTAAATTAAAAAGAAAAAAAGAAGAAGAAAAGAGGTTGGTTATAATTAATGGTGCATAACAATTACAGCAGAGTGTAACATATTGTTCAATGAATGTTCATCCATGCTCTTAGCTGCAACACAACGGATAGGCCCTTCTTCCATTAATATTCATTAATTGATTTTGGTGCTTCTTTAATTATTCATCTTAACTCCAAATTTTATTGTCACGACAAATGTTCAAATTAAATGCTGGTTACAGAAGGTGGATCGTAGTAGTTACGAATTATTCTCAAGGTGTTGATCGGTTTCCTAAATTAGATAAGATCGAGACTTATGAAACCTGTTTGATTTGATAGTATTAGGTTAATAATTCACGATCTACCATTTTAACCTAATACTACTTGTCCTTTATAAGGCACTTTCACCATTTTCTAAATATCTCTAACATTTTATTAAGGGTAATTTGTCGAAAATCATGAAATTTGGTCAAATTTTAGTATGTCCAACAATTTAAAAAATCAGCTTAGTAAAAACCATGAATTTGACCAACCTAAATTTTCCGACAATTTTCCCTACTGACATACTAGTAGATTTTATGGTGGAAAGAGTACAATTGAAGGGTAGAGAAATTCTTGGAAGACAAATGGATTTATTACAATATATACCTTCTAACAAAGTGAGAGGGGAGAAAGAGATATATAGATGAATCTCCATCCACACCTCAACAAGTGAATCACATTTTATCAGATCACTACTTTCCTAAATCCCTCAGCTGTGAGGGAACACAAATTCTTCTTACAAAGGAATTTTACTAGAAAAAAAAACAAAAGAATCCAAACAAGAAAACTAACAATGGAAATGGTGATCTGTCTCTATTTTCCCTTTTCACTTCTCCTTCAAAGAGAGATCATCCCATCCCCGATGTGGGGAGAAGGCGACTTTCATCCCACATGATCGCGGGTTTCTCGTGTCCAAGTTCGTGTCGTATAATATAAGCTTAATCTCAAGTATCCACATTCCGATCCAAAGACAATTTTGCCTACTGATTTACATTGCTATGGGATGTTTCCACCCTACTCGACTTGCTCACCGATCAAATCTAGGCCAACGAGCAAGAACGATATCCCTTGGAAGAGCAGGAAGTAAAAGTGGATACCTTGAGCCGACAGAAGGCTTCTCGCCGAAGCTGTGAGCAGAAGGAATGCGAGCGCCAGCTCTTTCATGTAAATCCAGTTGTGCTTCTTTTTCTTCTTTTCAGCCGCGAGCTGCTCCTGCTGCATTATCTCCTCACGCATCTCGTCTAGATTAGGCTCTGAGTTGTTCCTGTGGGGCGGTGCGGGGGACTGCTCCTTCTCGGCCAGGGAGATGAGGTCGCCCTCGGAGGAGCGCCCCGATTTCTTGGTGACGACCCACTCGTATGCGCTCCCAAGCTGGAAGAGGCCGGAGATCATGGCATTGAATTTGGTTACGGACATGGTGTTCTCGAAGAGGAGGTAAGGGACAATGAATGGGAACGACTTTGGAGACGGGAGTATGTTGAGAAACGACATGGTGGCCGGTATGTAGCAAACGACCCACGACGGGAGCGTCGCCTCCGGGATGAACATGGTCATGGGGAGAATGATGCAGAAAAGTGTGAATGAGTAAAATGGGAGTATCAATTTTCTTAGAAGGAAAAATAGGAATATTATATTGGCCTTCTTCAAAATGCTTATCTGCAAAATCACATTCACATACATATATCATTACCTCTAATTACAATAGCAAAATCTTCAACACATTTTTTGTATAAAAAGGCAGCCTTTTCGATATACCTCTGATCGAATAATGTCAGGCAAACAGAGGCGGAAGAGCTGCATTGGCCCGGAATGCCATCTGTGCTGCTGCTTCCGGTAAGCCTCATACGACTCGGGCAGTTCACACTGGCACTGGACATTCAACAAAGCAACATAACTAACACACATAAGGAAAGCAAGAAAAGGGCCGAAAACCATCACCACAACAATTGAATTAGCTACTACCTCAACATCGTTAAGGAAAACGAACTTCCATCCATGAAGATGAGCGCGAACAGCAATATCCATATCCTCAACAGTGGTCCTCTCCAACCACCCGCCCGACTCCTCCAACGCCTTTATCCTCCATATACCAGCAGTCCCATTGAAACCGAAGAAATTCAAGAAAATCCCATTAACCTGCTGCTCAACCTCAAAGTGAAAAGCCAGATTAATCAGCTGCAACCGCGTAAGCAGATTCTCTTCCCTGTTCACAAATGACCATCTTGCCTGAACCAATCCTACATCCTCATTATCCTACAAAATCCAAAGTGAAACCACACTTTTTACTTACAATTCACTACACTTTTCACTTACAAACAAAAGCATCATGACATAATGCAATAACTACTCAATCCCACAACATCACAAGCAATTCAAGATTCAATCAAGACCAAATTTAGTCACTCAAAAGTAGGGAAAATCAAAAGATACCTTAAAGTGAGGAATGGTTCTCATCAGAAAGTCAGGATTGGGCTGGAAATCAGCGTCGAAAATGGCAACAAATTCGTAATCTTTGACATAACTGCAATTCATGGCTGACTTAAGATTGCCTGCTTTATACCCCTCCCTAATAACTCTATGTCTGTATATGATATTGGCACCATTTTGCTGCCATTTATGCACATCCTCCTTTATCATCGACTGCGTTACCGGATCATCCGAATCATCCAATACTTGAACCAACATTCTCCCCTTTGGCCACTCCAAATTGCACACAGCAGCAATAGATTGCTGATAAACCTATCACAATCCAAAACCCCCAAACTCAATAAACAACCCCCAAAATTCAAGAATTCAAGAAAGAAATACCTCTTTCTCATTGCACATAGGGATCTGAACTAGCACCATTGGGAAATAGCCATCAGCATCACCAGACTCAAGATCCACAATGCCATGTTTGGCAAGAGGTTTAATGTTTCTCAGCTTGATCCAGAGGCAACCCAGGCAGAGAATCAGCCTATCCAAGCTCTGGATAAGGAAGAGGACTATGCAAACAGTGGTCAAAAGCTGCAGCGGCGGAGCGAGATAGGCCACCCTGATCAAAACCCAAGTGGAGTAGAGCCAATCAAAGGCGCCCCTAACGTCGTAGAGGTGGAGATCCGGCTGCCGGAAATGCCAGCCTTTGAAGTAGGCCGCCGTCTCAAAACCGAGAAGGAGGAGCGACAGAAGCAGGAACCCCTTGATGCAGGCGAATAATCTCGACTTCCCGGGGGTGTCGGTGCGGCCCGAGGCGACGCGGCGGCGGACGGCGGAGGTGAGGGAGAGGAATGCGGCGGCGAGGGAGGCGAGGCAGCCGGCGGCGCGGTGGGCCCTGAGGAGGAGGACCCAAGTCAGCTGCTTGGCGTTGCGGTTGCGGCCTCCCTTAACGGCCTCGGTTTGGCAGAGGAAGTCGTCGTCGGAGGGGGATTCGAGCTCCACCATGGACCAATTGTTGGGATTCTCCATCTTCACCACCACCGGCGTGCCTCGGTGTGTCTCCTTCGCCGCCCACCACAGAGATGGAGGAGACATTTCGATTCAAGATTGGATTTTTCGGTGGCACTTTTCTTGAATTGGGGGTAATGCTGCTGCAGAAAGGTTGAGAGGTGAAAAGGGGGGAGTTTTGGAGAGAGGGAATGCTACAAAAACTTCATTTTGGATGAGAGAGAGAAGAGGTGCAGAGAGAGAACGACGCGTGGGAGTTATGAGATGAAGCTAGACGTCTCCAAAACAATGGAGACATTGGTTTGGAGAATTATTTGCAGCAGGAGCTTAAATTATGATGAAAAACACTATCCATTTAGTGAGAGAGAGAGAGAAATGGAGTAATGTAAAGACTGTTGAGCACAAGTATAGTACAATAGTCCTATACTACAAAATTACAGCTTGCATCAAGAAATTATACTAGTATTAATTGGAAAAAGAAAAGGTAAATTATGAAAATACCAAAAATAAAACCGACAGCATGTTCTGTGTAAGAAAGACTATCTTCTCCACTACCAAACCAAAAACCCTCAAGAAAAAAATAAAGATAAATATTTTAATCTCAAAATCTATCTTTTTTATGATTTTTGCGAATGAAGGGATTGGGAAAATGTGAGTTTTTGGTATTTGGAAAGAGGGACAAAGGTAAAAGGCCAATCAATGAAATAAGAATAGATCATACAATAAAACCGACACAATATTGTGGGCAAACAAGGATTTATTAATATAATAATAATGTGGAAATATAGTACTCCTACTGTAGTAATTTTTAAATGAATGTATAGCAGCCTAGAAGCAAAAATTGTTCAATAAGAGTTAAATGTTGGAAATAAAGAAAATCCTAACTTTTAAAAGAAAGAAAGGGGAGAAGAATTTAATGGATTTGTGCGGTGAAATATATTCAATTATGGGATTTGGAAGATATAAACTAAAAAGTTTATTTTTCTGATTTGGAGTGGAAATAAAGCAAATTTTCATTTATTCCTTTTCATTTTCTTGAATTTATCATTTTATCTCTTACTACAAAATTGATTAGTTGACTAACCAATTGTGGTGAAAAAAATGATAGTCTATAAATGTCTGACTTTAACATAACGAAAAAAAAAAATTTAAAAATGAGTAAAAAAAGTTAATAATATTTTTATATTTTATATACTAATTTTATAATAAAATAAATTTATAAAATGTGAAATTTAATATAGTGGACAATTAGATCGCACTACTTATAATATTAGCAAAAGTAATATTGAATATATGTATATCAACAATTTAACTCAACCTTTTCTATTGCATGTGAAAAGGATAATGATATTGCAATTTTATTTGTCAATTTCTAGCTAGTTAGGAAGGAATTAAATTACTTTTTTATTTAACGACTTAGTCAGATATTTTCTGGTATAGTTGGATTTTTCCAAATTGATTGCTTATGTTATGATATTATGTTGTCTGTGGAAGTGTGTGTTTGACTAAACTATAGCAATTATATATACTTATTCAGCAGAAGACAAATGTGCAAACAAAATATTGCCACTTCAATACCCGATTTTTATTTAATTCGGAGCCAATTACCTTAAGAAATATATGGAATTAGTTAGTTAGGATTTCAACCTTACTTTAAAATGGTTATAACTACGGCCAAAATTTGACACAGATCCATATTTTTGAGGGTGAAGTTTTGTGTATTAAAAATCGCATTATACCATCGTAATCTAAAGTATAGCCGAATTTTAATGTCTTTAATGACCTAATTTCCCTCTTTACTTGAAATTTAGGAGTACAAATCTAGTGTTTAAATTTCAAGATAATTGACCTAATAATTAACATATCCATAGGTAAATAGAAATGCCTAAAAATGCTAGAATTGGGATGGTTTAGTATAGCTCAACTGCTATAAAGATACCTTGATTCTGATATAAAGCCTACAAATGCTATTTAAAGCCTAAAACCCCCCAAAAATTGTTTGTAATGAAATTGTAAGTTTCGTTGATTGAGTTTTTTTCTCTAGAGTAGCAAATGTGTGCTAACTATGGCACACTCACTCGTGCATTTCAACGTTAGTGTGTGCGGTTAATATGTTGAAAAGATCGAAATATAACGAATAAGGTTAATGTGATAGGAGAAGAAAGCCAATAATTTTTCAAAATTGAGTTTTTTCAAATGTTATGCAGTAAAAAAATTCATTCATTATAGTAGGTGTACTTAGTGTAGAGGTTCTAAATCATCACTATTTGAAAAATAGGATATACTTTTGAAGATCCATTCAAAGGAAAATAAAATTTTTCAAAAATAATGATTAAATAATCGACATAATGACGAAAATAGCCCTCCCGTGTACTTCATGCACCGACAGTTTTTGTAGTAGGTAGCTTAAATCTATGATGTCCACTTTCGTAAATTTACATAAAGGCGCGACATCGACAAGTTAATGCGGTGCTAAAAGGGAGTAAAGGCATATTGATAAAGAAAAGAGACGTCAACTACTGTCTACTTATTTAAAACATTATAACACCAAATAAAATATTTGGACTTTATTATAAACAGTATAATGAAATATATATATATATATATATATAATTTTTTTTAGTATCACTTTATCCAGATCCTGTTTGATTTTCCACCAAACAATTGTTAAACTTGGATGTGAATCATGTCGTGCATTTTTTAATGAATGGCTTGTGATGCGTGTAATATGATTTGATAAATAAAAAATGATGAAAGAATGAGCATATACTCGTATTGCTTATATAGGAGTATTATTCATGAAGGTGTAGTATTTTAAATTAATTAATTATTTCTTAATTTTTAATTCAATGTAGAAGTATTTTTATTTTTGGAATAAGTGGAGTACAATATTTGGCCAATTTGTAATTAGTTTTACAAAGTCAAAAAACTTAAATCACGAAATTTCAATTTTTTTATTGCAATTAACTTATTGTACAATCTAATGTGATGTTCAAAATAATATTCTTTTATTTTTTTTATTTTTTAATTTTAATGAAATAATATCATTTCGAGCATCACCCAATAACGATATTTTGTAGTATAAGAATAATTAAAACCTGGTGATGTTATATTCTATTTTAAATTTTTATGAGACTAGTTATGATTTGATTAAAATTTATGATTAAAATAATTATAATTACTTTAATAATACTTATTTTGAAATAATTATTTTGGTTTTAACCGAATTTAATACTCCTACTACTTTAGAAGACTTTGCTTAGGCCGGGGATATAGTCTCGAAGCTCTTCCATTCAATTATAAAAGAACATTCTTTTGTACTTCAACTTTTCTTTCTATTATTATAATAATATATACACCTTTTTATTTTCGTCCATCTATAAACGTATGGCAACTCCATTTGTGCAAAATTATCTCAATTTATTATTCTATATATCAAGTTATTTACAACTTATATCACCATTACAATACTACTAATAATATGGATCTCACTATCTACTAACACTTCCTTAACTATTATTTCCTCATATCTCTTATTTTACTAGTTTTATCTTAATTCTCTTATTATATTATCTGTTCATATTCTTATGGGATAGAAGAAGTATTATTTCACTAAGAATCTTGTCTTTGTGTGGTGCGGTATAATAAGGATATAATTTTATTTTTCTTTTTTAATCAATTTGAATAACTGTTTAGAAACGTCACTATGTTAGTAGCACGGAGTACTTAATTTCACATCATCATCCATTGTATTTGTTGGAAAATATGGCTGGGTTCAATCTTGTTTGACAAAATTCCAATGATAATTTTTTTTATAATATATTCAGAATCCCTTTATTATTTATTTCTTTTTTAATTTCTTTATTCTGTCTACATGGAAGTCATGACTCATGAGTGATAAAAGGTCAAGTCAGAGAAATATGATAAAAAAAAAAAACTATAGAATATTATAACAAAACTATCACATCAATGATATTCCACATGCGCATACTACATTATTCTCTAAATATGTTATGCATATATCTTGGATAACAATTAAATAATCAATAGTCCAATTATATTGAATTACTAAACGGGTTGTGAAATTATTCGATTTTATACATCGAAACATATTTTTACTTCTTTTTTGATTAGTTGAGGTCGGATAATTCAAATATATAATATTGTCTAACGAAATTTTTCGATTCAAGAAAATTATCAAAAGATTGACTCTGGTTTTACCAGAGAAATATCTCGCGTTATCATAATTGTCGAAAATATCTCACATTAACATTAGGTTGAAACTATTTTAATCTGAGACATTTTTTTAATTTTGACTAAAACGCTTAATGATAAAACGATTATAATGTGAGACATTTTTCGGAAAAAATACGAGTAAAACATTGTATCAAAATCAATAAATTAATTAACCTATTACCGATATCAAACACTTGCCGGAAATAGAGCTACGTACATTTAGTTGTTGGAGAAACATAATTATACTTTATATAAATATATGAAACACATTAACGAAGATAAATTGGATAAAAATGTTTGGTGGATATTCCTTAAATAATAAAACCAGAATTTGCGTTCTGTATATTTGCACATATTTATTCTAAAAATTGAATATTTTTGCCCAAAAATAATGGATTAGATTTTAGAAAGAAAAGTCTAAACTCTAAAGTAAGAAATGGTGTATCGTACTCGGAAATATTATTGCATCAACATCATACAATTCAAAAGTGTGAGATAACCATTTTCACGAATTTTTTTAATTACACTACACCTTTAATATTTTAATTGATTACACGTCTAATATGGTAGGAAGGAATTGAAGGTGACATTGATTTAATTTACCATTAATACGAAATACTATCTTTTAGCTATAATTTCACTTGTCTTTATTAGTTTCACTTAACTTTATTCAATTAACAAATTTATAACTTTCAACCAAGTGATATTAGCTGGTAAGGTGTAATTTTGATAACACTATAACAAAATTGATAATTTAAATAAAAATGTTAAAAATCCAAAACACTTGTTTTTTTTTATTTTCTATGGCCTAATTTACATACGAGTAGTTACTAGCATTTGCTAGATAGTAGATATTTAATATTCTGTGAATAACCAATAAATTAAAAAAGTTATTATATTTTCACATTCATTGTATATATCCGTCTTCCATAAATACATGCGTACCAATTATTATACTGCCATCTTTCCAGACCATCCATCCAGAAATATCTATTAATCGCAAAAAAATAACACAAATTCAAGAAAACACCCCAAGTAATGCTAATAATCTAATACACTCCTAATTATGTTGAACATTATAATTTTATGATGGTGTAAACTGCATATTATATTTATTTGCAATATTTTTATTATTTTTGTTAAGACTTAAAAGTCCAACTTTATAACTTGAAAATAAATAAATAAATAAATAAAATAAGGTTACAATATTAATTAGGTGGAATATTGCTAGGTCAATAGTAGTTTGGAATGTAGTGTGAAGCAGAGAAGCGTGATAGCCGGATGGAGTGACACGTGGCAGATGAATCTGTTTCGAACTATGTATAGACAGTATTTGGTAGAGTGTCAGCCACCGCCGGCGAGCGGCGTTTGTCGCCACTTCAGATTATATGTATGATTCTAATAACTAAAATTGAATTTTACTATCTTACATTTATAGTTTTGTCGCTTTATATGTTTTTATAATTTTGGGCTTCAGCTTCACATTTAATACAATCAAATACTACTATATATTCTCGCCATTAATGTTAAATTCACAACCTCAATGCTTGTTATACTGACCAAATCGTCGTCATATTATAATTTCCGATTCTCAAAGATACTCTATCCGTACCATAAAAGATGTCTCACTTTCCTTTTTAGTTTGTCGATGTCATATTTTCATTTTTAGAAAAAGTTCTCTCACACAGTGATATAAATATTATATTTTTTCTTTCCACCTAACACACAAAATAAAATCTCCTAAAATCACGTGTTGTCCCACAAGTGTGACATCTTTTGTGGGACAAAGAGAGTATTTAAATTCTCGAAAACGGTAGATTAGCATAGTTCGATGTTATGCTATTAGGTCGGGAGAGGCGGACGCGGACGTCCCCGACGGACGTGAGGTATCCACGGCAGTCCGCCATTGTGGTGCCACGACGGACATCCCGATTTTTTATTTTTTTAAACTCTATATATACGGCTCATTGAGCTTCATTTCATTCGCACCACTTGTATTAACGGGTTTCTCTTCTCTCTCTACGTTTCTATCGGTATATCCAAAATGGCTAGTGTTGGTGGTAGTGGTAGTGATGCGGGTGGCAGTGGTGGGGATGCTGATGACGCACGCCGGCAAATTAATGAAGAGGTGCGGGCCTATACGTCCCGGGAGATAAATCGCAAGATACAAGCGGCCTTGCAGCAGCAGCCGGCGGTACCCCGCCCCATCCATCGTCGAGCTGTAGTACCCTGGGACCACCTCGCTACACATCGTCGGTTGTACGAGGACTACTTCGCTCCGGAGCCGCGATTTGGGGATAACTTATTCTGACGACGTTTTAGGATGCATCGTCCGCTATTTATGAGTATCGTGAGCGCCCATACAGAAGGCTCCGCAATCAGGCAGCTGGCATACGGAGGCGCGGCCGACATCTTCGACGAGTACCTCCACATCGGTGAGACGACTGCCCGTGATTGTCTGAAGTATTTTTGTGAGGGCGTTAGGGAGATTCGGGGATAGGTATCTTCGGAATCCTACCCCCGAAGACTGCCAGGCTCTGATGGATATGCACGGGAATCAGCCCGGGTTTCCGAGAATGTTGGGCAGCATAGATTGTATGCATTGGGAGTGGAAGAACTGCTCCGCCACCTGGAAAGGGGTGTACACTACCGACTTCAAAGGCAAGAATTCCACGATGATCCTCGAAGCCGTAGCTGACTACTGGCTATGGATTTGGCATGCGTATTTTGGAGTAGTCGGGTCGAACAATGACATCAACGTCCTCTAGTCGTCGCCCCTTTTCAACGAGCAGTGCATGGGCGTTGGTCCGGCCATCAGTTTCGTCGCTAACGGCAATCAGCACGATATGGGTTACTATTTGGCGGATGGGATATACCCTATGTGGCACGTCTTTGTGAAGACGATCAGATGCCCAGTAGAAGAAAAGAAGATCTACTTTGCGCAACGTCAGGAAGCATCGCGAAAGGATGTGGAGCGGGCATTTGGTGTGCTACAGGCTCGATGGGCGGCAGCGAAGGGTCCAACACGGCTGTGGTATATCGACTACATCGCTGATGTCATGTACATATGTATTATCATGCACAACATGGTTGTCGAAAATGAAGGTCAGCACCGACTGATTGGACCAATGATGATGTTGATGCTGCCAGTCCAAGCCACGGCGTGGCCACCGCCAATGTACGTATGGGGATACCCCATGGAGAGGCCGATCGGGTCCGTGCATTTGCCGACATGCGCCAACAAGAAGCTCATATTCGACTCCAGAACGATATAATTGAAGAGCTATGGACGTGGAGGGGTGCACGTTGATATTTATAATGTAATTTGTTTAATTTTTTTTTTTGAATTGTACTTTTTTTATTTATTTTTATTTAATGAAATTATTATTGCACTTTCTCCGTCCGTATTCATGTTGAAATTTTAATTCCGTAAATTGTTTAATTTGGTGAATTTTTATTGTTCTTGTTCGCCTGGATGTCCTTGGGGATGTCCGCTATTGTGCAGTGGGATGTCCTTATGACGTGGCAGAACGTGGCATTTGCTTTTGTATTTACATTGATTTCGCTGATTTATTATAATTTATAGTATGAACTGTTTCTCTACTGTTACTATGTTGTTTGGAACTTCTTATTCGATCGGGTTCTACTCGTATATACATAATTATTAATTTTAGATAGAGCTTTTTCTCATTTGTTGTTTGGAACTTCTTATTCGATCTGATTCTACTCGTATATACGTAATTATTAATTTTAGATAGAGCTTTTTCTCATTTGTTTACATTGATTTGTTTTTATAATTTGTATATGAACGCTTTCTTTGTCGTCCATTATTCCTTTGTTCTATTTTACAAGTAGCCTCTGGGTAGTAGATATCTATTGAATATATGTGAATAAAGGAAAAGTATCTAATGACCCATTGAGGTTATTAATTTACATTTCCTTTTTACAATGAATGATGAATGTGATACTATAATTAACAAATAATTCGACACCATTACATTGATCTTCTCTGGATTCCATAGCCATCAATGTTTAAATAATTCAAAATATTAGAATGAAAAAGAATAGATAATCATTATGCCAGTATAATACTGGGAGAGACATAATGACATTGGTCTTAATTAATTAAAATCAGTAAAGGTTTTAAATTTTTAATAATGACCATTGAAAGACAAATATGACTGGATTACTTATTAGACCAGATCAGATCACACTATCCAAATTCCGAATTATTATCCGCATATGGCATTATTCTACATTTCCTGTCACACGTGGCTATTGCTTTACAAATTACAATCATCCAAAGATATAACCAAAAAGAGCAAGAAAATCTCTTTTCATATAAGAATTCAGACACCGGAAAATTGGCACTCTAATCCCTAAACGAATTCATCTCACTAGCTAGAAATTACAGAATTTATAGTTAGTGATTCAATTCACACAACTCATAATAATCAAACATTGCCAAAACCCCTTGAGATTTCAACTAAATAATCAGTTAAAATAGGTCGAAAAGGGGGCTTTTTTTTTACAGATGATAATCATACAAACTACGAGCATGCCGACGTTATTTATGACGATGCCGACTTGCAGGAGATTACTGCCGGCGCGGGAGAAGGTGTCGACTGACACCGCCGTCAATTCATAAAAATCGATTTTTTTTTATTAATTTTAATCCCATGTCTGGTTAACTTCGATGACAAATTAATCAAGCTTTAATTTTTATGTACAAAGGCCAAAATAGTAGCAGCACGTACTAACAAGCTAGACATGAGCAATTTAAAAAGATGTAGCATATCATTCCTCCCTCTCCACGGCCGAATTTGCCAACCGTAGTATCTTTACGATTCCACTGGAGTTAGCAGCAGCAATCATTTGAAATTTTTTCCTCCAACACACACTTGTTACAAAATGACCAATATTCTCTTCTTCTAATGTTGGGTCAATGCTTCCAAATTTGTGGCAACAAATAGGCATGGGTAGAGATTTGTAATAAGCATATACCTGAAACATAAACAAATCCCTTCATCTTCTCATCTTACTTTATTTTCTAAAAATGTTATTCTTAAATTATAGCCTATATTTTGATCATATGATGTCTTTCTAGCTCAAATTTACAAATAAATAAAAAAGCTTGTATCTATATATGTCAATCTTAATAGTACGATTCAAAATTATCGATCAAATGAAGTTAGATTTGATGATACTACCGCCATTCTTTTCTACACATATTTTTTTGAAATAGAAGAAGACAGTCGAATGACATCATTTTGATTTGATAAAAACTTACGTTATCAGATTACAATTTTAGCCCTTGTTAAAGTTTCTACCCTCGTTCCGTTCCTTCACTTCAGGCAGCAAATCATTTTCACTCAAAATCGATCCCCAAAAAAAAATTAAAAAAAATTAAAAAAAATAAAAAAATTAAAAACAAAAAATAAAAACCTAAGCTTACCTCATTGGTTTCAGAACCACATGCTAGGTATCCATCCAGAACTGCAAGCCCAACAAAGTTCTACAAAACAAAAAGGATGATAAACAATAATCAAGAATAATAGTACTTGACAAAATAGAAAACATGGTACTACTATGAAATAGCAAAAGCTACTAACCTTATCATTAGTATGGCCTCTAAATGTTAAAGTGGAAGCATGAGGGGGAGACACACCATCTAAGGTTGTTGCCTTGAGATCCCATAGCTTCAATGTGTTGTCTATGGAAGCCGACACTATCGTCTCCGAATCTAGAAACCTTACATAGCTAACCGCATTGTCGTGACCGGCTAATGTGCACCATGGGATTCTTGTATGTCGAAGATCGTAACAATAGATTCTATAATCCGCGGATCCAGAAGCTACGAGATGGGACGAACACGGAGAAAATTGTACACAACAAACGTTTGCGGGATTCCAGATAGTTTCCGTGGAGTTTCTCTGTCGGATCAAGGTGGAATATATCATGATTTATTACATTTGGATTGCAAATATACTACGCCCTTTGTCCTTAAAAGACCGTCTATTTTTGTCATTTTGGTACGTTCAAAAAAATTAGTAGTATGATATTGATACCTGGTTGATGCTCCATATTTTAAGAGAACAATCATCACTGCCACTAGCAAATATTTTTGCATCCACATGAGAGAAATCAATGGTCCAAGCTCTCTTGTTATGCTCCTTGTACTGCCCGAATCTTTGTCCCGTGCTTGCATCCCATATCTACGGCCGAAGAAGCAATGTAACTCGATAATTAATCACACAAAAACAAATTTAATTGCATGATGTTAAGAAATACCTGCACCTCACCATCATAGTCAGTTGAGGCCAAATGATTTCTGATGTGGTTATTCCAGCAAATACAAGTGAACTTCGATTTATTCGACATCTCAAGTAGTGGATACTGAACATCAACATAATCATTCAATAGTGAATGAAACTCGAATATTTTGATCTTCTTCGAAACCCCAGCAACAGCAAGGTACTCTTCTTCAGGGTCGAAACACAAAGAGCAAATCACCTTATTTGTTGAGCTAAGAATATCGTCGTTTCTCAGAATCCCACAAACTTCGAATTTGTCATACCGAGCAAACTTGCAGACGCCATCGAAGAAGGTTCCAATACGCTCTACGTGTTTCTCTTCATGTCGAGTTCCATCTTGAGACAAGTGGTCGCGTCTTCTCAGGACATCGCTGTCTGATCGTGTCATATGTGGCATTTCGTTGTCTAGCTGGCTAGATCTCACGGAAAAGTAAGCACTTTCTAGCTCCTTCATGTTTCCCAACAACTTGTGTTTCAGCATATTCATACTGTAAACTGAGCTAGATGGGCTCTCAAACTGACCCTTCGCAGCTGAGTAACTTCGCCATCTCTCGACCATCTTGACATCGGAATCTAAGAAATCCAAAGTTTTCAACAAACTGGAGGCCTTATTCAGTTTTTCTTCCTTTAGTTTGACAAGAAAATGAATCAAGAGATCGAATTCAACATCATCAACCATTTCAACACATGATGCTTCCTCGTTGTTGGGACTTCTTGCGGTTTCAAGTCCAGACAGCAAATCAGATTGCAGGATTTCCCTATTCACAAATCATAAAATATTCAAGAATGATGTGTACAAACAAATGTTAATGTAATAGAAATGCTAAAGTGGATATGCTTCTAGTCGCAAGTGCTTTGGCATTTCATTACATCATTAAACGAAGGCAACAATGGTACCTAGTTGTAGGGCGAGAAGAAGGTTCGGGGTGAAGCAGCCAAAGACAAAATCCAGCTTCCTTGTGATTTCTGGAAAGAAAACTCGGAGGCAAGATACGATGGTGCAAATCTGCCATAGCTGCAGTGTGCGCTTCAATTGATTCAAAATGGCACAAAAACTGTAGAAAGATCGATTGATCAAGTAAAATAAATAACAGAACAACATACCACAAAATTTATGAACACATAAAATTCTTAAACAAAATTTATGGAACTTTTACTGACCTCAAATAATAGAAGTCCCAAAGAGTAAACATTTAGTGAAAGTAAGTCTCTTGTTTTGAAGCCTTCAGGAAAAGCATACCATTTCTCTTCAAGCTGAACATTTTGATAAGTCAACCACCTTTTCCCCGTAGAAAAATCTTGCACACCCCATAGCTCAGTCTCTGTCGTGGAACCGATGTATTCAACATCCCCGGTGTCTAACAAGATAAACGAAGATGGCTGGAGTTCTAGCAGGGCGATGCCCTGAACGTGCGACACATTCACTACTTGCACGATCCGCTTGAACAAGAGCATTTTGTCGTTCTTGCTTGCATCAACACCACCCTTGGATTCTAACCATTCTCTCAAGTTAGTGAAGCTAGTAGAAGACATATTCCTAATGTTTGGGCCTTCTATCACATCAGAAGATATACTAGAGTCCATATTCATTTGCTTATTCGGTGAAAACTCTACATCTTGTAAGCTCATAAATGCCCTCTTTAGCTCTTTCCTTGAGCATGATTTCGAAGAATCTTTGCTACGAGATTCAAATTCTTCGTCTATTATCCTACTATTTTGCCCTGTCCATCCAATTGATTGAGACCCTTGTTTGTGATCATGGTTTATCATTTCGTTAGAACTTGAGCAACCAGCATCATTTCTGAGATAGGGACTTCTTCTCAAAATAGGTGTGACATCAGTTGAAAATGTTTCACCTCTGTTTAAACTATCAAAATGGGTGAGAGTTGAACTTCTAGGGCAATTACTATTACTATTACTATTACTAGGATTGGTAGGAATATTGGAATCTCTCATACTAAATTCTGTAGATTCATTTGCAGCAATATCATCTTGTTTTTCCTCCATTGCAAGCCCAAAAATTGGACCTTCCACTACAAGTGAAAATCAAGATATTTGTTGGTATGTGAGTATTTGCAAAGCTTATCTCTAATATTAGAAATCAAGAATTCCTTTGCAAATTGCACGAGATAATTTTCAATGTTGAGGTCATAATATTAATACTACTAAGTATTATTGATTATTAAAAATCAAGTTATGAAATGAGAAACTCACTCACAACTTCAATAATAGAAAGAAAAAAACAAGAATTATCAGAAAAAAGAGATTGAAAGTGCTGGAATTTGTACACATTCTTGTGTACAAATTCCAGCAATTTATAAAAAGGTAAAAGGGTTAAGTTGCAAATACATTCTTTGACATTTTAGCAAATAGCTGGAAGACTTACATTTTTAGGTGCTTGTGATGGGAACGAAGAAAGAAGCCATGTTGCAGAGAAATTAGTGGATATGAAGCTGGGAATTTAGGCAAATTCTTTTACTAAAATAAACACTTTTTTTCTTTTCTTGAAATTCGAGGATTTTAATAGCAGTAGAAAAGCTGGAATTTTGAAAGAGAAGAAGACACATTGGCTTAGTAAATTTGAAAGGTGGTCAGTGGCCCATAGCAGCACGTGGGGCTCTCCATTTTTAGCCAATGAAGCTTCTTTACTTCCCATGGCTTCATGAACATGCACGTGACCTTTTCTTTTTTACTAATATTTTATTTTTTCCTTAATGTGAAAGAATTTGAGGTCTATCTTATTTTTGGTGCGGTGAGTAGAGTACATTAAGAGAATATTTCATTATATTTTAAAGCCACAATTTAATTGATAACATTTGTCTTTTACTACTAGTTTGTGAGTTAGAGCACCCGCAACACGGGCCGCCCTCGTTCCGCGTTTCGTACCGGTGGAACGGAACCGGCGCGCGACGCGTTGCGGAGGTGCGTTCCGTCTCCGTGTCGTGCCCATGCCGTCGCGGGGGCCGTCGCCGCGAGACGCGGCACGGCTTGTGTCGCCACGCGCTTCGGCGACGTGGCTCGCCCTGCGTCGTGCGTGACGCCCACTCGCCGGCCTGCGAGTGGGCGTCGTCACGCTGACGCAATAAATTCATTTTTTTTAAAAAATGAATTTTTAAAAAAATATTTTTTATTTATAAAAATTGTTTTATATTTAAAAATAATTTTTACAAATAAATGAATACTAGAAATTCGTATTAGCCCATATATATTTGATGGGCTTGCGAATTTATGAAACTCATTCTTGGTTGTCTCACTTTTATAGAGACATCCTTAAATATTTCATGTTCCACTTTCGATGTGGGACAAACTCATTCTTGATTATCACTATTTTATAGAGACATCCTTGAATATTTTATGTTCCACTTTCGATGTGGGACAAACTCATTCTTGGTTATCTCTATTTTATAGAGACATCCTTGAATGTTTTATGTTCCACTTTCGATGTGGGACAAACTCATTCTTGGTTGTCTCTATTTTATAGAGACATCCTTGAATGTTTTATGTTCCACTTTCGATGTGGGACAAACTTATTCTTGGTTGTCTCTATAAAATTGTATTTTAAATTATGTCATTTTTTATTTTTTTATGATTTTAATTATGCCTTTTTCTATTTTTTTGAATTTTAAGTTGTAATGTTATTTTAATTTTAATGAAGTGTGTTTGTTTTAATTGAATTGGGTTGGAAATAAAAATAAAAAATGAAATTGAATGAATAGTAATTTAAGGAACGGTTAAGGAGCGGATAAGAAACGGAGGGTTGCAGGTTTCGTTCCTTAGTTAAGGAATGGAGTAAAAAAGTACAGTGGGGCCCGCAAATAGTAGTTTAAGGAACGGTTTAGGAACGGTGGGGGAACAGCGTTGTGGATGGCCTTAGAGTTATAACAAACGATAGTTATTACAGTGTCTTTTGAGAAAATTGAAAGGGTGTATTTTGAAATAATAAATCATAGTGGAATTATGTATAATTGTTGCCTATCATACTATGATAAATTAAGCTGCAGTTTAAAACCATATTTTGAGAAACGTTTATAAATTGTAGGAGCTTTTTTTACAACTTTCAAGTGGTTTTGGATCTTATTTTGTCAATCACTTATCGAGATAATTAATAATTTGAATAATATCCCAAGATTGATACTTAATTTGAATAAAAAGTAGTACTACAAAATTTATGGGAAGCATAACTGTGTAACAAGAAACTTGTGTTTTATGGAATGGCTAAAGGAAATGTTTTATCCTACTATTAAAAAACTTTTTATTCAATTACACTAGTAGAAATGTCAATAGCCTTTTAATCCAGCAACTTTTTTCCAATTTTTCCAACCAAAAAAATTCACTATGTTAAACAAGTTCCTTCTATTTTTCCTCTCAAAAAACAGCTTGTACACAAAAGTATACAACCAACAAAAAAGCCAATCATCTTCAGCAATTGAATTCCAATTCTGAATATCCATGGTTTTGTAAATCTAAACAGTCATTTTCTTCTTTTAAAATTCGAAGAACCAAAAGTTAGAACCTATACAACACTTGAACAAAATATAAAATTAAAAATGAACCTTCAACATTTTTATAGCCTTCACTTCCAAATTCTCGAATGTATGGTTAGGCCCTCACCTTTATAGCTCCATTTTCGACGACCCTGAAAAACACGATGATCACTACGCGAAATTGACAGAGAACACTAGTTTGTATCGCATCAAGAAATGTGATCGATCGGTTGTAATTACCATTTGGCCCCATGCTGCCGGATGGATCAGGATCGAATCCCATTTGGAGAAGACCTTGGAGCTCAGTGTTCCATATATGCTGCAGCAAAATGCTATAAGACTACACTAAACAAGAATATGTCGACAGAACACTACTGAGGTGCCTTTGTGTTTACCTGGGATAACGAATGAAATGGTGGACCTGTGCCCGGGGCATTGTTGAAGGCTCCTTGGGGATATGGAGGGAACGGGAAGGACGGACTCAGCCCTGGATTAACTCCGAGCGGGGTGGTATTCCCGCCACGCAAGTGAAGAATCTAAAAACAAAAAATGAAATATGAATTTGGTTGTTTAACAAAATGAGTTATAGACAAGGTGAGAGTCTCTCACATCTTTGGATAAAATCCTGTCTATGTCCATGTTGAGCTCTGGATTCACGGTAGCAAGCTTCATCGATAAAAACTGCAACGAAAATGGAATATACATTTACTACATTACAGTCACATGATCTCCCAAAGGTTTCCAAACAATGTCCAAATACTAATTCGAAAAAACTAATTAAGAAGGGCAACAATGGTGTTTTTTAGCTTGGTTGTTCGAGAACTTCATACTAAATCTAGTAATGATTGAGCCACACATTTTTACAAGATGTTGATTTGACTCCCAAACAACACTTACATACAAGATTATGAAAGGATTAATACAGTTCAAAGTTTATCTCTTGAGCGAGTCCCCCAAAAATAAGTTCTTTCATTTCCTACGTTGTACTAATACTAAACCAAATATCGAATTATCCTATTGAATCTCAGATACTGGTTAAACAAAACACATAGATCTGTCCGAATTACGAAAAGGAGGCTGTCAATTGCTCTTCGTCGTACATGTATTGTAATTCTTGTATGTTTATATTCCTAGCTAACCTGAGTCTCACAAAATGCTTATTCTAAGGTAAAAGACAATGACTTTATTCATGAATATACAATTTACAAACACTCACAAAAGCAGCATTATTTCCAAAATCAGATAGCTTATGTGTATATCAGGATGTAAAACTACGTCGTCATCTAAGCTTCTTGACAGATACAGGTGCAGCAATATCATAGTAAAGAACAAGACACGAACAAATCACACAGAAAACAAAGGCATGAGAAATTTTATCAAACCACGATGCATACCTCAACTTGTTGTTGAAGTGATTGCACATAGTTGATAATCTCATCAAGCATCATCGCTTTCCCAGTAATCTTGAACATAAAATTTCCCAAAATAAGTTAGAAATTTTCCAATTCAATCACAAAATTGGAAGGTAAGCTGCAAAAATCAGTACCTTATTGCAGCCAGGAACCAGTTCCTGAAGCAATCTCATTCTCTCACTAATCTTCTCTCTTCTCACCTGCAGTTGAGCAGTTCAATTAGCTATTTTTCGACAATCAACCAAATAGATTTTTCATTTCACTCAAGAAACTTGGTTTCAAATTGAGATTTTACCCTTTCTGCAAGGCTGTGACTGTTTGTTGCCTGTCCCCTTTTGGCTCTCACATGAATGTAATCATCTTTAGATGGCTCTGCACCACTCTGATCATCCTTGGCTTGCTTCACAGCTTGCTTACCACGACTGATACCTTTCTCGAACTTCTGTTTCATTTCATCATCTTCTTTAGATGTATCCCCAGAGGGATCCTTGTGCTGTTCTTCTTCACCACTCTACATTAATCACAATGGAGCCAAAAACACATAAATATATGCCAAACGACAAACAACACACACACACACAAACACGCTCACGTGGAGTAGCAAGAAGTTCACCTTTGGTGAAGCTCGTTGCTGCACCTCCCTCTTCCTCTTCCCGTAAGGTGAAGCTCCCAATATCCCACCATCCGAATTCGGGCAATGATCTTGTGAAACCCCCTTACTGAAATTTGGCGAATCGGAGTTATGGCCGAAGGAAGTGGCCATCTCAGAGAAGCTGCCACTCCCGAAACCAGGGATTCTCGGCACCAAATCAACAAGACCAGAATCAGAGGGGAACTGAGCCAAAGAGCCACACATTGTCTGATTCTCCAACACGAGTGGATTATTGGCAAACTCACTCTGAGAAACAATGTTGGAATTCCCAAAATCCCCACTTTGACCCAATGACACAATTGGATCCCAGTTAGAGCCATAGAACATGGATTCTGAACACATTGTCACTCCTGAAACTTTGTCAGAAGCTGAATTTGTGCCCCCTATTCCTGAATTCATATCCCTACCACCACCTCTGTGTTGGAACACTCTACCCCCACTCCCCTCAGACCCCATTATCAATCAAACAATAAATTAGAGAGAAGCCCCGAATTTGGAACACCCCAAATTCAAGAATTGCAGTTTCAATTTAGGTGAAATAGGGTTTTAATTAAGCAAGAATGGGTGGTAAAATGTCTTGCAAGACTCAAATGAACTTCGCAGCTTTACAGCACTGAGTGTTGAGATAAAGAAAGTAAAAGCAATACCTAATTGCAGCATCCAATTCACAGAAAGGGGAAAAAAAGTTGAAATCAAATGTACCAGGCAGAATATCAGCACTTCACCATCTCTCTCTATCTATCCATCTATATTACTCTTCTTTCGAGATCAAGAACTACTCTAAGCTGAAAAAGAATGAATCTTTCAGAGGTTAAAGGAAGACAGTGGGCATTGGCTAAGTAACAGCTCACAAACTATTGGGGAAAAGCAGATTCCCTTTCCTCTTTTCCCTTACAAGAATTTACAAAACAAATAAACTGAATCTGCAGAAATGGTTAAGTCTGAATTAAGGTGAGTAAACTAATAGTAATATATTGTAGAAGATTTAACCGAGAGGAAGTGAAGAACCCCACAAGAATCCAAGAAAAGCTAAATTGCAAGGAGCCTTTTGTGATATTCTCAAATGTTGCAGCTAAAATTGAGTAGAGAAAAGCAGGGAATTCCACTTTGACATATAAACAAACAGTTTGTGGGCAGAGGTAAAGAGGCAGTACATTTTTATACTGCGCTTATGATTGCTGTCAACAGCATCATATGCTTGCTTAAGTCACACAAGAAAAAGGAGCGAATTCACCAACTGGGTACTTGTAGAAACAGCAAAGGATGCATCAAGTTTTCCCACTTTTAGTACTCTATAATGATGACAAATATATATTCTATAATTTCATTGACAGTTCATTAATAGTAATAAAATGTGCTTCATTAGGTAGTCTACCATTAGACCTCCACTTTATCACTTCTAATTTTTCCGACTTCTTTTTTTTTCCCTTTTAACAACTTATTTAAGTCCATTATTTATATACACTCATTTAATTTTAATACTCTCTCCATTTTTTAAAAATAGCAACTATTTTCATTTTTGGTAATTCCTTAAAAATAAAAACTTTAGAATCTTTCTATTTTAGGACATAGTCCTTACAATCCACTAACTCTACTTTCATTACTTTTTCTCTTCATCTCTCTTATTTTACTCATTTTTCTTTTCCTTTCTCTTAGTTTATTAATTATTCTCACTTACTTTATCAATTGTACATTAAAACTCATGTCATTTTAAATGTTTCTATTATTTTAATACGGAGGGAGTAATAATTATAGTCTCTCACTGTTCGCTATTAATATGATCGAATTAATACTATAGTATTTTTCTCGATAAAAACATCACATGCACCATTTTAAACTTAGAATTGAAAAGGACAATATTCGATTTGGTGGATTAAATAAATTTAATCTTACGAATGCTATTTGATAAATAAGATTCGATATTTAATTTGGAAACAATGTCATAGAATTACTCTTTAACTTAAGAGTATTGGCATTAACATGAGACAAAATTAATCTAGAACTAATTTTAAATAATTCCAATCCTGATTTTTTTTTGTTTGAGAATTATGGGAAATTAACATGAAATTTTAGGTAGTACTTTTGATTTTAAAAGACAGGCTAACAACTTCCAACTGCTCTTGCAGGTTAAATTATTACACAACCTAATCTTTTGCCTCTTTTCCCCCTACACTTTACTCCTTATTAATTTTAATTTCCATAACTTTACTTTTCTTTTTTTAAACAAAAAAAATCATCATCATGGTTTTGAAGATGTTCTTCTCTTCCATATCAAGATTGCCTCTCATCTTTATCCTATTTTCATTTTTTTACTGACACACACATTAATTTCCTTCTCTCTCTCACACACACACACACTAATTTATCTTTGCTGTTACACACTCATTTCTCTCAGTGCTAACTAACCCATAACAATTCTTTTAAGAGAGTCCATCATCATCATTCTCCATAGGGTGCACCATTCATCACTCTTGCTAAACACACCACACACACTAAAAAAATTACTACTACTATACTATTAGTATATTATTTCTAAAACAGGATTCGGGAGATATTGTTTTCTTGAATAATTATGGAGATGAACAAAAAAGTTAGTATTATGTGGGAAAAATGTGTAAAACTAATAGAAATGTGCCATGTAGGCAGAAGTGGGAGTTGTACATTTGAGGGTTTTAAGGTTGCACCTCAGGTGATGCAGATGTACAGTATAGTTTCCCATGTTAATTTGGTTTTGGTTAAGTAAATTAATACAAGTGTCAGAGCAGTCTTTTTCTTTTACTCTAGGCTTTGGTGATAAGAATAATGGAATCTCATTCACCTAATTTTACTCCTTTGTCCTTGTACAAGTTTCCAGCTGTCGGCCTCCTACTTTAGCTTTAGTTTGATTAATTAAATCAAGACGATCAACACTAATTCTACTCACTTTCCTTTTATGTTAATAAAGTTATTTTTATTTTTGGCAAGATGTGATTCTCTTTTTACTTTATTTTCTCTTCGTCTCTCTTACTTTATTCATCGTTCATTTAACACACTATTCTTAAACTCAATTACGAAAGGAAATGTCTTTATTAACAAGTAAATGAAGAATTATATAATATTTTTTGAAAATTAAGTATCAAGTATAGGATTAATGTCGAGTTCTGTTATTCCAATCGAATAATATTCATAAAGAGTTTCTTATCCGACTCATCGAACCAAACATCCTCTTAGTATTTTGTTAATTAAAATTTAGTTACAAGCTCACTTCTTCACAAAGAAAATGTGTTTTTTTTAAAAAAATAAAGAAAAATACCAGCTATTTTATGGTCAAAGTCTGATTCTCCAGTCATTGTTTTATGTAAGGCTGTGATCTTGCTGGATACTGAAGCCATTCCCAAATCAAATAGGTGCCTAAATTTGGCATCAAATCTCTCTTAGACTTTTTTAATGTATATTATTTTTGAGTTTATTAGGATTTCTATAAAATTAAAATTTGTGTTAGAATACTTAATAATTTTATATTTTAAATTGAAATTGCAGAGGGGAGAGCAAGAATCGAATAATTTGGAAACTGAAGAATCAAATTAGTTAACAGTGCAACAAATTATTTTTATTAATCTTGATTATCATATATTTATTCAAATTGTGAATAATCAAAAAATATATTTAAATAAAATTTATATATAATTAAAATTTATGCTTTTTATAATAACTAAAAAGTGACATGATTGAAATAAAAAAACTGCTGCATAGAGTCTCATTATTCACAAATTCACTTTTAAAGACCGAACTAGAGACCAAATTAGGGTCATCCATTTTCTTAATCTTGTGGTTAGGATTAATTTACAATTAATTTAATATTTTATTCAATAAATTTTAAAATTTTTAAAATTGTTATTTTTATTTTTTTTAATTTTTTTTTTAAAAAAATTAAAACGTTATGAAGTATGTTATTCAATAAAAAAAATTTTATTCACTAAATAATGAACTAAATGAAGTATGTTATGAAGTAATTTTGACATGTTATTGAAATACATTAATGATACAACAAATTTTAGTGTTAAACGTTAAGCGGTAGTAATGAACTATATCCAATAAATAATTAACCAAATGAACGTTAGTAATGAAGTAAATATGACATTTTATTGAAATACAATGTTAATTGTGTTAAACGTCAAGCAGTAGTAATGAACTTATTACTTCATTCAGTCTGCTATTACTTCATTCCATTAGTTTATTACTTCATTACGTTAGTTTATTACTTCATTCAATCATGTTATTACTTCATTCCATTAGTTTATTACTTCATAATGCGTTATGACATAATTATCTTTCAGTTGAAGTAAATTCGGTATGTAATGAATGCGAAAATTTACTCCATAACATACGTTCATTTAGTTCATTATGTAGTGAATATAGTTCATTATTTACTCCAACAAGTTTTTATTGAATAAAAAAAAGTTTTAAAAAAACTATTTTTTTAATTAAAAAATTAAAAAAATTTAAAGTAAAAAATTAAAAAAACTAAAAATTTTAAAATTAAAAAAGTATTTATTGAATAAAATATTAAATTAATTGTAAATTAATCCTAACCACAAGATTAAGAAAAATAGATGGCCCAAATTTGATCTCCAGTTCGGTCTTTAAGAAGGGCTCATAACTCTTGCTGCATGTGTTTATATATAGTTTGGTATATAATTAGTCATCATTAATAAAAAGTGAAAGAAAAATAAGAAAAGGAATTAAATTGAAAAGAACAAGAAATATAAATTGAAAATTCTTAGGGCTTCACCGCATCGAACGCTTCAATCGCAGCAGCCACATCACTTATCTTTACAATAATAAAGTGTGTTGTGAATGCTTCTATTAACTTCAAGGTTTTGCTATTAGTATAATATCATGCTATTAGTATAACTAGTATCACGCTTGTGCTATGCACAAATTAATATATTTTTAAAATAATAATTTTTAATTTTAAATTAATTAAACAAAATTAGAATAAATATTAACAGAGCTTCGTCTGTGCTTAGATATGAAATTATATTATTATACTAACCGGTATCACGCATGTGCTATGCACAGATTAATATATTTTTAAAACATTAATTTTAAATTTTAAATTAATTAAACAAAATTAGAATCAATATTAACAATGAACAATATGAGTAACAACATTGAAGCATAATAAATTTGAAACAAATCACATAATATAATGTTTAAGCATTAAATCATGGAGCAGGAAGATAAACATTTATCATAATAAATAACTCGTTTGTCATCTTTAAAGCCGTTCGCCTCACCTAAAACTACAATAAAAAAACAAAATCAATTTGCAATGCACAAAATCAATAATCAATATGTATAGCTACTTTCGTCTAACAATTTGTATAGTTTTCAATAAAATTAAAGACAAATTAAATTATACATTAAATTTACCAACAGAATAATCCTTTCATATGACTCATCCTACTTATAGATATGTATAAAAAAAATTAGCCAATTATAATTTCACACTTCAATTTTTTAACATGGATCAACTATGAAGTAACATAAATGGACTAAAAATCTAATCATTACTATTGAAAAAAAATATAATTATTTAAAACAAAAAGAAAGAAAATAGTGACACTAAGTTAGATATTTTGAGTTTTACCTTTTTTGCTGAAGGCTTGAATATATTGCTCGGCAACTCTTAAACTTGCTGCATGCATACTCAGCTATCCCTTCTGCAGTTGCTTGTGCTCTAGCACGGATAGCTTTTGCTTCTCCTAATATAGCAAAAATTTAAGGGATAAGCATAATTGAAGAACCCAATTTTTTATTAAAAAAATAAAAACTTGAAGCATCAAACCGCTAAAATCCTTTTAAAGGAATACAATCCTAACCTCCCACTCACTCACGTATACCTGAAACATGGGAAACTAATCTCCACTAATAAGAAGAAACGTGGGAAACCTGTATATTAGGATTATATTATATATTTATTAGAATTAATTTCTGGATTTTATATTAATTGCATTTACATTCCTCAGCATAAAATATTATCCAAAACCTCCCAAAACTCCCCTTTTTATAGATATAAAAAATTAGGCATTTTGTTGCAACCTACAACAAATATAAGAATATTAAGAAATTCAGAATCAAAAATTGACGTGGAATCATAATTAGTCGAGCTCACAAGTTACAACCATCAACAATAAACTCAAAAGGACATGGCATAATTATGAGTTACTAGTATTTCTTTGTACCAATATGGCAATATATATATATATATATATAGGGAGATCATTAAATCATTCTATTTATTGGTGACGTGAAATTCTATTATATGTGACATAGAAAAAATATTAAACTCGTCATAAACATACCGGAATAATTAGTCAGATGATTTTTCTTTTTTGTCAAATGTAGGTATTTCAAAATAACTTCGGGAGAAATATAGTTATGAATACTGAATTTTGCGTCACCAAGTATAGTATTCTGTATCCCAAAAATTTGAAGAAAAAAAAAAACTTTCGGTTAGAAACTTCACTTGAAACTATAACGTTGACCATAATAGCTTTTTTTTTCTCTCTAAATAGGGTGGGTTTGAATTGGAGTTTATCTTTCATTTAGATAAGAACATAACCATTTTCCTATAATGTTTTTCTTGATTTTTTATTTCTATTTGTGGTGTTTGAATTGATGGTATAGTATCTATAGTCCTTAACAACACATGCTTGGTTGTTATTTAAATCCAGGTAATAGTAGGAAATTTCAAAGTTATCCTCTAACTTTTTTTATATTTTCAAGACTAAGGGCTATATTAGTAATTTTAGGTAATTTAAGATTGAAAAGTGTTGCACAATTATTATCACACAATTTTTTTATTATGTTCGGCCTTAATTCAATGGACCATTGCCCATTAAACGGGTCACACAGAAAATTTAACCAACATATCAAACACTATATTGAACCATTATATGCCCTCTAAATATGCATATCTAACAATTTAATACTAGTACTATATTGAACCATTATATGCACTCTAAATATGCATATCTAACAATTTAATACTAGTAGTAGTGGTATCATTTTTCTAGTCACATCAAATCCTCTTAAGCAAAGTAATCCTTTTAAGCAAAGTACTCCTACGTAGTAGTATTTTCCGCAGTTTATCACATTATTTACATTTATATCACACGATATTCTGTTTTCTTCGTTCAAAATATATTTTTTAATTATTGCTAACACTATCTTTAATTATCTTTAATGCAATATTATTTCTTCCCTAGTAATATTTTAAAATTTCAACCACTATTATTAAAATTCGTGTCTCCACTTAAAACATTTATTTTTCATTCCCAGTTATTAAAAAAATGAAGTGTCTGCAAAAAAAATATTCTCACAATTTCATTCAAAACGAAATATATTTTCGGCACAAGATTTAAAAAAATGAAGTGTCTGCAAAAAAAATATTCTCACAATTTCATTCAAAACGAAATATATTTTCGGCACAAGATTTAATACACCTTTAGTTAGTTTATTAAGGAGAGATAATTAAATAAAAGAAATGCTATTTTTACTTTTAAATGAATAAGATATCCAAAAAGAAAGTAAGTATTGAAAAAAGAAAATAAGATATCCAAAAAAAAAAGAAAGGGGTACCATCTTACAGTATGAGTAGTATTGGAAAAAATAAACGAATATATTGATTGTTTATCATGAATATTTTGCTTATTACTTGAATTGAATACTGGTTTGGGGACAACCTTTTGGAAATAAGATACTCCTTAAATACATGTGGCTGGGATATGTTATTTTAGTTTTTTAACTAAATGCTCCCTCCATCCCAACGAACCGAAGATGAACGACTTTTCTTTTTAATTTGTCTCACTTAGATGATCTATTACTAAAAATAAAAACTCATTTATCTCTACTTTATTTTATCTCTTTTGCTTTATTTTCTTTACCTAACACATAAAATAAAACTGTATAAAATTATGTATCACTCAAGAAATGAGTAATCTTACTTGGGACAGTGGGAATATTTCATTTATTACTTTCTATTCTAATTAAGAGATTCAAGTAACATTGTTATATTCAGGGCGGACACAGTAAAGGAGAGGGTAGGGCTTAAGCCCTTACTTGGGTTTTTTGTACTTGTATATTTTTTGAAATTTTCGAAAATTGTCTTAAGCCCTAACTATCTGAATGCTGTAGAAGACTAAATTACTGAAAACTGAATGATTAGTGGGGCTGAACATAACCTGAAAATGAAAAGAGTTACAGGAATAAACGTAACAATGGCGGACTGCTAACCGGGGAAGAAGAAGACTAAGTCATTAAACACGACTAATATAATATTATTTTATACTCTTTCATAAAATGACTTGTTATTTTCCTTAAAAAGGCGTGCCACTTTAAAATGAGCCTTGTTTGCACTTTCTAGCATTAAACTATTAGTATTAGGGCATCCGCAGTGGTGCGGATGTCCCGGCGGACATCCCAAAAACACCTCCTGCCACGTTATACGGACTTCCCAGTGCGGATGCCACGTCATATGGACATCCCACTGCACAGTGGCGGATATCCCCAAGGACATTCCGATGGACTTCCCACATTAAAAAAAATCACAAATTCACCAATTTAACAATTTACGGAATTAAGCAATTTACAGAAGAAAAATTCGAAACGAATACGGAATAAAAATTTCATTAATTAAAAAAAGAAAAGTACATTTCACCAAAGCAAAAAAAAACATTTCAATGCAACGAGACTTATTTATAGAATTTTTTAAAAAAAAATGCAAAAATCGGGAATTCCGCGCCGACGTCCGTGGGAGTCAACGCAATGGCGGACGTCCCGACGAACGTCAGCGGAAAGGCGCTGACATGCGGTGTCCGTATCGGACGTCCGTATCCGCTGAACAGTTTCACAATGGCGGATGTCGCGCACGCCGGTCTGACAACCGCACGGAAGTCCGCCATTGCGGATGCTCTTACACATCTTTCAATTTTCTTCAGTTTTCATTTTACTTCTAATCCAATAAAGTAAAATTTACTATTTTTAACAATTCATTATATTATAAAATTGAAAATATGCAAAAATATGTTATGCGCTCTGCATTGTTAAATTTTTGTGAAGATTTTGTGATACGGAGTAGTATTAACTAAATCGGTTCAGTGTACCTATTTAATTTGAGTTTAAGATGAGTTTGAGTTGCTAGAACTGTTTAAAATTTGATTTAAGTGCTATTCCGCTTCTAAAGTTAAATGTGAATCTTTTGCATTTGAATACTATTATTTATATTTTTATCCTCTAAAAATAGACTAATTTTGAAATAGTATGCGTTTTAAATTTTAATATGTAATTGGTAAAAATAAGAGATTCATAAAGAAAAAGTGATTATAGCATTGTTATAGAGAATGAGACACATCCCATTAAAATGACAAAAAAGTTTCGTTAGATGATCTAATTTTAAAAACGACCAAAACAAGTTATTTTAAAGGACATGTGAAGTGAAATTTACATATAGCGCCGCCCTTACTGAAAAATAATTTATGCGTACAGCCCTGGTTATAGTACTCCTATTTAAAAAGAAATTACTAAAACATTAAATCGAATCTACTTAATTTATGAGTACTCCTATTTAAAAAGAAATTACTAAAACATTAAATCGAATCTACTTAATTTATGGTTGAGGAATGATGATAGAAATAGCACACGTAACTTGGGAGTGTGTGAACCCATCAATCACTCTTCATTTTTAAGTTTTGATTGATGCCTTTACACTTTTTCATCCCACGAAATCTACATGCATCAAATTCTCTAAAAAGACACTCCATACTTTATTATCCAAGATTAATATCTCCAAATTATGCTAGTTGCTCGAGATTTATTTTGTCGCATAAAAAGGACCGAGACTTATAGCCAACACTAATATACACAACATTATCTCAAGAGAAATTACAAAAGTCTATTTACCGAATTAGACAACATTAAAAAAACTCGATCTCATATTAAGAGACCATCACACGTTACCAACTAAGTCATTATAATCAATTGATATTTTTAATTCTAGGAAAATAAAGACAGCTTGAGTTTTACGGTTGAATACAAAATATCTTCTATTGGAATTTGGGATAAATTTCAGATAGGAATAAAAATTAATGCATGAGGCGTGGCTATGTGAACATCGACATATTCATATTATCTTTGAGAATGTAGTTTTAATTTGTGGGGCGTTAATGTTTTATGGTTCGGTTATTAGTTTAGGTTAAATTATTTATTAAATCATACAGTACATTATTAGAGCATCCACAAAAGTGGCAATAAGCCGTCCGTCCGTCATTGCCGCTGGCAAGGACACGCTTGTCCGCCGCTGCGCTCTTGGCGCTGGCACGGACGTGCTCTTAGCTAAGAGCACGTCCGTGCCAGCGAGCAGGGCGACGTGACGTGTTTCTATTGGCCGATGACATTTTCTTTTTTTCCTTTTTTTTTAAAAAAATCGAAATTAATACCAAAAATTTTAAAAAATATATTTTCGGATTCCCAAAAATATACAGATTTTATTACCATTTTTTGATTTTTTTGATTTTTTTAAAAAAATTAATCCCAAAATCATCTATAAATACACACATTCATCATCCATTTGGGCGAAATTCGGCCACGAGTAATGAGTTTTTTTAATTTTATGAATTTAATTATGTAATTTTAGGATTTAAATTATGTAATTTTTAATTTTTAAGACTTTAATTATGTAATTTTTAATTTCTAGGATTTTAATTATGTAATTTTTATTTTATTTTGTAATTTGTAATATTTTTTCAGTTATTTTTAATAAATTTTAATTTTGTGGAAATATTTTTATTTAAATTGAATAATAGAATGTTGGGGCCCTTGTGCTCGTACTTGCGGAAGAGCACGGTTGTGGGTGTTGTGCTCTTGCCTAAGAACATGCAGAAAAAGTGGGCCGGGCCCACAACCGTGCTCGTTGGCAAGAACACGGTTGTGGATGCTGTTAGTAATACATCACATAATTCAAACTCATTTTATTTTTTCAAATCATTGGTCAAACATTTAGGATTTATTTTTCTTAACATATGGCCCATGGGGGCTCTAGATTTGGCACAAGAAATTTGATATCTGAATAAAATAGATCCATTAATCCATATTTTTTTTATTATTTTGGACTATAACTAAAGAATATGATTGTGTATCATAATAATTTCTACAATTTTATACAGTACATTCCTTTAACAAAAACAAGGCCCACAGCGTGATGAATAGTGTGTCATGGGCTTTAGAAATGGGCCTTTATGTATGTGGTCCGGCCTCATTTTAAGGTCCCTACTAATTACTATATACATTAAACTATTTCAACATTTTATATAATCACTTATTTTATGTTAAACTTATTATTATTGAAAACTTCTTGTTATGTTCTATATGGCCTGGTCTGTCACATGTGATTCTTAGAGTGATTTACTTGTCATGTCATGTATGATTTTTAGTTATTATTATATATATTTAATTTAACAATAACATACATTCTTGTAAAAATGTGGTTATGATCATTACTACTCACAAGATTTGTATAGCGTGATTTACATCTCAAATAGTGACTATGTGTGTTATGTGCCTTGAGCATGCGTGATTTATTCTATTTAACTTTTAGAATACAAAAATAAACGAAAAAATAATTTGAAATGATCAATCTACTAGTACATTTTAAGTCGAATTTTGTATTAATTCATTCACCATCACAAAAAGTTGAATACAGATTTCAGATTTGCATGGATTAATTGGGGAAAAAAATGTTGATTTTGAAAATCATTAACTTTCCCAAGCTTAAATTATAAATAAAATAAGAAATAACGTGCCGTAACAACGAATGTACTTAATTAATGATCACTTGTTTAACTTACATAAATCTCACTTTGGTCTCATTCTTATTAAAGCTTCTCATAATTATACTCATTTACTACTATGCACCCCTCGTGCACTACCAGTGTCACATAATAACTATTTTACACTAACTTTAATCATCATTAGCATAAAAATCAACTCCAACTGTCCACAACAAATATAAGCAATCATTAATCTTGACTATCATTAAAGTTTTCAAGAATTTCGCAATCAATTTGTTTCAACCTTTTACATAGTATTAAGTGTGTAATTTAGATAGTATCCTTCTACTCTTCAAATATTTCCAGTAGACTTGTGATCCTTTTACCATTTTAATCAATGTATACTTTATATTTAACCAATAATTTTGATTAATGTTGCAGGGAAATTCCAAAATTTGTTAATGGCATGAGCTAAAAAAAATACTCCTTTAATACAAAATAAAATATTTCGAAGATTCTATTTAACATTAGTAACCTCATTAACAATGATCTTCGAATTAATCTATCTCAGATACAAATATCTTAATTCACAATAAAATTAGTGTATTATTCTATCAATAAAATGATAGTTATATGACAACATGAAAAGAGAAAGCAAATCTACTTTTAGATAAATAAAATAAAGAATCATTTACCTTTAGATTTTGTCTATTTCAGGTATAGAACAGATTGCTGGAATAGCTCAGTTGGTTAGAGCGTGTGGCTGTTAACCACAAGGTCGGAGGTTCAAGCCCTCCTTCTAGCGTTATTTTCTTTTATTATATTTTGGCATTTTATTTTTACCCTTTCTTCTAGCATTTTGGCAAACAATCACATTTCATTTTTTGGCAATTTATTTTAGTAGTATATGTTTGTTATTTATATTTTTTATTTTGTAATATACTCAAACCAATTTTTATTACCTGTTTTTCAAAAAGTGAATGTTTTGGATCAAGTTCGTGTTTTGATTATATGTTTATGACCAAAATCGACCTTTACTCTTGCTGTTAGTACTGGAAAAACTAAGTTTCCCCATTTTAGTTCATTAGAAATAAAGTATTGATAATGCCAGATAAATTACTAAATTTCTGAAAATAATCAAATGTAATAGTTTCCAAATTTAATCATATTTTCGTAGTGCACCTGCAAATTGTAATTCACCATTCCACTATTAATAGGATTAAGTACGACAAATCAATTGTCCACAATTAGTAAAAAAATCTCACAAATTGAATAAAGAAAAGAGATTCATACAATTAACATAATGATTATAAGATCAGTAGAATATCAAGAAAAGGTGATCACTTATTTTTTGTAATGGGTCTATGTCAATTTTTGACTACGTCAATCAACTAATTACCCAAAATTACTGTGATGCATATGAAAATGGGTGTCGCACTTCACTATCAAAAGGTTGGTGATCTCAATTTTTATTTATTTATTTTTTGCTGTTAATCGAAGACTTGTGAGTTGCGACAAAATATTGCACAATGCCAAAACCTAAATGGCTAAATGTGCACAAAATTTCCCTGCTTTTCCGGCATCATTCCCTCCACTGTCCTCCTATAAAAACACAGAATTTTCCCTGTTTTTCTGGCACCATTCACAAGACAATACATGCCCGGTGTCGGCGAACTTAGGGCATTAGCAATGGGGCGCCCTAAGGGATGCCCTAAAGCCCGCCCTATGCACCGCCACATCAGCATTTTATCCTCTCACCATTCCACCTACAGTGGAGCGCCATATAAGCCGCCCTAAAGGCCGCCCTAAGCATTTTCTTTATTTGAATATTTAAATAACTACAAAAATTGGAAAAAAAAAACCTTCATTTCATTTAAAATTAATACATTACAATACGAATTAAAAAAAATACGTATTCTCAACGACGGCGGTTACGAGCCCAAACTTTTTCAACCATGTCGTTCATGAGCTGAGCATGGTCTTGTTGGTTGCGCATTGAGGCCTGTCTAGACAGAACCTCATTGAAGCCCATCGGTAATCCTCGAGCGTGGGGCGCGATCGCCGGGCTGGAGCTAGATCCACCTTCATCATCGGCCCAATCGGTGGCGCTTCCACCTTCTTGTTCGACTATCATGTTGTGCAAGATTATGCACGTATACATGACATCGGCAATGACTTCCTTGAACCAGAGACGCGTCGGCCCTTTCACTATTGCCCACCGTAATTGGAGCACATCAAATGGCTGCTCCACATCCTTCCACGCCGCCTCCTGCTTTTGCGTAAATAAAACTATCTTCTCACCCATTGGGCAGCTTATCGTCTTCAGAAAAACAGGCCACCTTGGGTATATGCCATCAGCCAAGTAGTACCTCATGTGATATTGGCGCCTATTGGCAGTGAACACGATGGTCGGGCCGTTGCCATTGCATTGCTCGGTGAAGATGGTGGATGAGTTGAGGACGTTGATGTCGTTGTTCATCCCCGCTACACCGAAGTAAGCATGCCAGATCCAGAGCCGATGGTCAGCGACGGCTTCGAGGATCATCGTCGGGTGGCTGCCCTTGTATCCACTAGTAAATTGGCCTCTCCACGCCGTCGGACAATTCATCCACTCCCAGTGCATACAGTCGATGCTCCCTAGCATCCCAGGAAAGCCGTGCGCCGTCTCGTGCATCTTCATCAGGCCCTGACAATCCACAGCAGTCGGCTTTCGCAAATATGTGTCGTTGTAAGCCTCCACAACTCCCCTACAAAATCTCTTCAGGCACTCGCGGCCAGTTGTCTCCCCGACGTGAAGGTACTCGTCGAACATGTCCGCCATGGTGCCGTAGGCCAACTGCCGGAGTGCAAACGTGCACTTCTGCAACGGCGTAAGTCCGAGTCTACCGAGGCCATCTTCCCGATACTGGAAGTATTCATCACGTGACTCCAACGTTTAGACAATGCTGAGAAAAAGATAGCGATGCATTCTAAACCGGCGGTGAAAAACAGTCGGCCCCACCGTGGTTGCTCGGTAAAATAGTCTGCAAATAGACGTTCGTGAGCTACGGCGTGTTCGTGGCGGACAAATGTCGGACGTCGAATAGGCCTGGGGATCTGCTTCGCCGCCGCCTCCTCCTCGCGCTGCATTTCGGCTAAGCAATCTGCCATTGCGTCATTGATGGCATCGAATAAGGTTCGCGTCAAGGTCCGACTAACGCCCTCTGAGGTACTCCAGTCGTCGTCGTGGTTCATTTTGTTTGTGAGAGATTATCAAAATATTCGTATGGAATGTGAGAGATGAGAGAAATGTTCGTATGAAAAATAAAATGACAAACGAGGTTTAAATAGACAAAAATTCGAAAAGAAAAAAAACAAAAACGTGTTGCATCGTCCGCGCCATCGTCCGCGTCGTCCACAATGGGCGGACGATGAGGCGGACGATGCTCTATCGTCCGCGTATCGTCCGCGGACGATCTATAGGGCGCGCCACTAGGGCTGGCAAATCGTGCGGATTGGGTCGTTATCGGGTCAACCTGATAATGACCCAACCCAATAAGGCCTAACCTGAACCCGACCTGTTAAGGAAACTGTAAATCCGAACACGAACCCGACCTGCTACCTTCAAATCCGAACACGACCCGCACCCGACACGAACCCGTTATCGACACGATATAATATGGGTTGACACGACACGATAACAACCCGAACCTGATATTACACGATTAAAACCTAATATTACACGATTAAACCTTAATTTTTAACCTAATTTACACAATTAAAATTCGTTTTATACTATTTAAACCTAATTTATAAGAAATTAAAACATTAAA
Source organism: Salvia splendens (assembly GCF_004379255.2). NCBI lineage: Eukaryota > Viridiplantae > Streptophyta > Magnoliopsida > Lamiales > Lamiaceae > Salvia > Salvia splendens. The sequence continues at coordinate 43,511,085 of NC_056032.1, forward strand.
GTAATATATATTTTTTAAATAATAATAAAAATAATAATATTATTTCTTAATGGGTTACCCGTATCCGACCCGCATCCGACCCGAACCCAACTCGAAATTATCGGGTTCTTAATGGGTCAACCCGATAAGGACACGGATCCAATAAGACTTGACCCCAACCAAATAATTTCGTGCGGATTCGTGTCGGATTATCGTGTCGTGTCGAAAATTGCCAGCCCTACGCGCCACACTGCAGGTGGAAGAGTATGATGATAAAATGCTGACGTAGCGGTGCATAGGACGGGCTTTAGGGCGCCCCATTGCTAATGTTCTTAATGGAGTTTTTGAACTGAGATATTGCACCCATCGGAATCTATGAACATGTAATTGTGCTTTCATAAAACTAAGTTGTGGTGTGATTTGAAGTTTGATTTGAGGTATGAATACGCAGCATAGTTGTTGTATGATTTGAGGTGTGATTTGTGGCCTAGGTTGTGGATGACTTAAGACCTCGTCATTAAGTCACTTTATCACTTAATAATTGACGTTCCGACTAAATGACAAAAAGCCAAAAGGCTATTGGTACGTTTCCATTATAGATGGCTTGTGATGCTAACAACGATCTTTATTCATTGAGATTTGCAAGCCCAATGTAGACGTGTGTTTGATTTTATGATGGAATTACATGTACAACACTAGAGTAACAAGAAAATTGTTGCCAAAATTCTAATCCAATTACCAAACAGCTTCCAACATGACCTTATCATAACTCGAAGTTGGAATACTTGTGTTACATCAATTAGGTCTGACAAGCTAATAGTATGGTGTTTAGCATTACTTTACTATTTTTAATGAAAATGAGGGCTAAAATCTTTTAGGCACAAGTTCACATCACCCCACCAATCATGGAAACTCAATGCTCAAACACATATTGCAATTATTGCAGCAATCTTGAAAACCTCAAACCCCTTTTAAACTACACCTCATTCAAGAAACATGAAACACACACACGCACACACATGTTTATATGTGTGGAGATATGCACTATATGGATGTAATAAGAGGTAAAATCAGCCCATATCAGGCCACAAATGTGCTTTTCAAGTCCAACATAGCAGCAAGTGGAGGGGTGGTGGAAAAGCCTAATTACAAACATTTAGTGCATCTTAAATCCAAAAGCAAGCAAATTAACATCACTTCTTAAAAAGAATCTCCTTTTGTTTGAATTAAAGGAGGAGGGAATGTCTGTTAACTTTGGGGAAAGCTCAGAGAAAAAGGTGCATGGCTGTGATCATGCAATGCATTTAGAAAACCATTGATAGCTTTTGTCGAAGAGAAAAAAAAAACCCTTTTACATTATTGGCCTCATTTACTCTCTTTTCTAGTACTACTACTTATTATGGAATTAATGTGAAACATGCTATATATATAAACTCAATAATACAAAGGAAGATTTAATCATGAGAGAGGCCAATCAAGATTCCCTCCATTTTGCAAAATCTTTATCCCAATAGGTAGAAAAAGCATTTTTGAGTTTGGAAAAAGCTCCTAATACGTAGTTGCAAATAGATATAAATGGATCCCACCATTGTCCCCCTTTCATGATTTCCAATGTCTACCACCATTACACAAAAAAAGCTTATAGCCAACATATCCATTTTTTTTCTCCATTTTCTTAGGGGGTATTGTTTTTTTCCCACTTCAAGAAAATCCATGTAACAACGCCTGAAGGAGCCTTCAGGCGTCGTTCCATGACGCAAAGGCCGGCAACTGGGCCGTGGTGAGCAGCACCGGCCTGAGCTGAGCGGTCGGGATCCACGCACCCATGTTGCTAGAGGGGCCCACGAACCTACTAGGGCCGTCCCCGTACCTATCGGGGCTAGCCTCCCTTGAGCTACTCAAGCTAGTAACTAAGGACGACGCGTTCGAGAAGTGGGGCGCCATGGTGCTGGTGGTTGACTCGTGCACCGCCCTCTGGCTCGTGTCGAGACCAATTAAATCGTGCAGGCCGGTGGAGAACGCGGGGCTTTGATAGCTCCCGAGATTCAAAGTCTTCACTTCAAGCGTGCCAACGCCAACACTCCCTTGATGCCCCTGCCCCTGCCCCGGGGCATCGTTGTAGGGCACCATCTTCCAATCACACGCGTTGGAAACATGCTCGCCCCGAGCAGCAACAGCAAGGGGAGGCGCCTCGCCTCCATGGCACTCCTCAACGGACGCGGAAGGCCTCCCCTCCTTGGTCCTCCGGGCCACCTCCCCAGTGGGCAGAGTGCTGCTGGCCATGATCTTCTCCACGTCGTACCGGGAAATGTCGAAGTTGGTGACCGCGTTCACTCCCCGGAACTTGATCGCCGCGATGTCGTAAGCCTCGGCCGCCTCCTCCTGCGTGCCTGCAAATAGCACCACATCAACAATTCAAATTTTACTACAAAAAAACAACTAATCAAGAATGTCTCACATTTGAAAAGACCTTTTCCATTTTTCTCTCTTTATCATTTTGTCTATTAATCCAAAAACAGCCTTGACAAAAGTGGAGTCCCACTAAAAATACAGTCAAAGTTACTGTGTGAATTCAGCCTTACCAAAAGCAATCACAACTCACTACTCAAAAGATAGAGCAGCAAAGAAAGACATGCAACAAATTTTCACACAAACAAATTTGTAAAAATCTCATTATTTCAAAATTGATTGAGATGATCAAACACAAAACTCTTACTGAATGTTCCAAGGTAGAGATCCTTGTTTCCAGCAACACGACCGATCCTCGCCTGCCATCTACCATGCTGGTGATGCCTGAAAACAACAAACAAACCCTAATTTAAGCATTTTTGCAACTCAAAGCTATAAAATAAGTTCAACATCACTCAAATCTACCTTGTTACACCTCTGTATATCGAAGCCCCCCTAGAAAAACCACTGCTTTTCCTGAAAATGGCAAGGTTGCTGTGAGATTTCAGACAAAACAATGTTTTTCAATATGTATGATTATGATAAGAAACACTATTCACCTTCTCAAGTGGGCGACATATTCTTGTCGGCTCATGTTCTTCATATCCTCGAGTTCTTGATGGTAGTTTTCGAGCTGCAGACGACAAATACATACATCAAAATCAAAGCTTTACCTCTAGAAATAGATAAAATGTGGTTTATAAAAATGGGAAAATGTAGTTTACCCCAAAATTGATGTGGGTAGAAGGGCCCCAGTATTTAAGAGCAGCAAGATCATAAGCTCTGGCAGCTTTGTCTTCCATATCATAACCACCTGCAAATTTATTTATTTCAACTATGCTAAGCTGGTAACTAAGTTTTGATCTTTTGTTTACATTTCTACTCCACTAAATTATGTAGTGAGTGAGTTAAATTCTTACCAAGATAGACTGAGCAGCAACAGCCAAATCCAGACATACAAGAGAGATTCATAACACAAACGTCAGATAATGAGCATGAAAATGAACTCCACGGTTAAAAAATAAAATAAAAATGATTAGTTATAATAAATTAAATGGTGTTTATTTTGGGACTAACCTTGTCTTCCTTTTCTGGTCTGCCCCTCCTTCTTGCAACTGTTATCCCACAAGTGAGCTTCATACCTACCCGTCCAACGATGTCTGCGGGGAACACAAATTAATTAATCAATCAATTAAAACCCATATAAAAAGATCATTTTTTAAAATGGAACGGACAAAACAAGAAAATGATGAGTCCTGACAAAACTCACACCAAATCTTGAACACAACAGTGAGAAAGAAAAATCCGCGGAAGCAATGATGATGTTGGTTTGCAAAAATAAAAATAAAAAAATGAAACCTTGTGACGCCTCTATACTGAGAAGTTCTCTGGCCAAATGTGTCAATGGACTTGCGATGGACAGTCTGCTTCTGCTGCTGCCCAAGCTTCTCCGCCCCTCTCTTCTTGCTTCCCATGGCCGCAGATTCGGTGATTTCAGCCGGTCGTGACGCCGTAATGCAGCTCGACTGCGAGCCCGGGCTCATCGACAAGCTGAGTGATTGGATTTCATTCGACCTCATGGCATTCTCCTCCCATGTTTTGAAGCTTTCCTCTTCTGGGATTTGGTGGTGTTGGTAGAAGGTGTAGTTGGAGAAGTAGTGGTTCTGGTGGGTGTAAAAATCCATGGCTTGGTTGGAGGCGGCGCCGAGGAAGTCTTCGAGTTTGGGCTGCGGGGGGACGGCGTGGGGGTGTGATCTGGAGAGGGCTTCCATGAGGCAGAGGGAGCCGTCGGATTTGAGGGGCATTACGGAGAGGGGGGCGTCGTCGATGGCGAAATTGGAGAGGTAGGCGGCGGCGGCGGAGGAGGTGGTGGTGGGAGGGGAGTGGGAGTGGGAGAAGTGGTGGTGGTGGGAGTTGGGCTCGATTTTCATGTGGGGAGAGAGGGAGAAGCCGAGCCAAGTGTTGATGTCGCCGTCGTCGTTGATGTCTTTCATTTTTCTCGAGATTGAATTTTTTTTGTTGGGTTTTACGTTTACTGGTTCACAATCATTCGGGAGAAAATGGAGTAATCATTTTATGATATTCCTCTCTCTCTCTCTCTCTATCTCTCTTTTTCTACACAAGCTTGAATCATCTCTTGTTATATACTTTGGCGGAGAAATAATCACAAACAAGAAATCTCGTGTTTCCGTTTCTCTAAATCGTTGGTTTCAAAGAAAACAAAAGGAATGAAGTTGAGCGAAGAAAAGTGTATGCTGGGAAATGGGTGGCATTCCTCTCTGCATTCCCATGGGGATCTGTGTATATATATTGTGTGTGTGTGTGAGAAAGATAAAGAGAGATGGTGTAAATCTATCAAGAATGTGACTTTTGCTTTAATTTTAGTTCTGATTTTATGTAAACAATTTGATTTGAGGAACTTTTAGGGTATCCACCTTAAGGTGGACACGCCCAATAGCCTCGCCCCAGTTTTTATTCATAGCCCCAATTTTGTTGTCCACAACCCTAAAATTCTATTTCCGCCACTATAGTGGACACCTCCAATAGCCTCCAAATTCCAAATACAAAATTCTACATTTTCCCCAGCGCGTCCTTGCCCCAAACGCGGCTATCCCGCGTCCGCCGCCCCAATAGCCCCCAAATGTTGTCCGCCCACCTTCCCCAATATAGCCGCCCGTCCACCGCCCCCAGACGCGGCTATAGCCGAGTCCTACCCATAGTGGACACTCTTACGGCCGTCCAGAACGTAATCACTTATCCGTCCCTTAATCGTCCCTTGAATTATTATTCATGGGTCTCACTGTACTTTTTTACTCCATCTCTTAATTAAGGGACGGAACCTGCAACCCTCCGTCCCTTAAGCGTCCATTAAATTACTATTCATTCAATTTCATTTTTTTTATTTTCAACCAAATTCAATTTAAAAAAACACACTTCATTAAAAATAAAATAAAATTACAACATAAAATAAAAATACAACTTAAAATTCAAAAAATAAAAAAAACACATAATTAAAATCTTAAAAAAATAAAAATGACATAATTTAAAATACAATTTAATAGAAAATAAAAAAAACTACTCCGCCGGCGAATCATCCACCGAAGGACATTGTACATGCCCCCAATCGCCGAACTCGTTGATGTCGAACCCGCCGGAGCCGCCACCGCCAGAGTTCCCATCGCCGGACATTTTGTGATGAGAGGTTAGATGAAAATTGGAGAAGAAATGGAGATGATTTGGGAAGAATAGATGTGTAGTTGTGTGTGAAATGAGGATGAATTAGGAGTATTTATAGAGTAAAAAAAACTTAAAAAATTAAAAAAAGGAAAAACGGTAATATTACAGTTTTAATTTTTTAATTTTTTTATTTATTTAGAATTTTTAAAAAAAATGATTTATTGCGTCGGCGTGACGATGCCCACTCGCGGGCCGACGAGTGGCCGTCACGCATGGCGCTGGAGCGCGCCACGTCGCCTCGGCGCGTGGCGAGACGTCTCGCCATTCGTCACAGCGGGACGGAACGCGGAACGAGCTAGGGACGAGACGGAGCGCTGCAACGCGTCACGCCGCCGTCCCGTCCCTTAGTGACGGAATGAGGGCCACCTGCGTGACGCGTTGCGGGTGGCCTAAACCCTAACTTAAAACCCTACATAAGTGATAAATAATTAACAAAAGGATGTATAGTTAAATAGTGGTAAATCATAAAAGAGTCCAATTTTGATTTCATCTTATAGTACAGTACTTTTTAAAATTAGAATAATATATCGCGAAACAAGAAATTTTCTCACTCATCACATCATTCCATATTCCTATGAACTACGTACGCGTTGATATGATTAACAACTTGAAACGCGTTAACAAAACGATATTGGACAAAACGACATCATTTAATTAAGTTTGAAAAGAGGTTCTTGCGTTCACATATTTTAAAAGCAGGCCCGTCCCTTGGCCCGTGCGGCCTGTGCGACCGCACATGACCTCCAATTTTCAGGGGCCTCTGAAATATTTCAGCTCATATACATGTATTCCTATTTTTTCAGCCCAACAAAGCTATATTTTTTGTATAGCAACGCACAGGCCTTTTTCTAGCACCGTGACTTCAATTCTGATCGGTTTCTTTTCCCGATCGTAGACCTGGGAGCCGCATGTTCGTGTTCGGTGTTCCTCATCGACAAACGCCGCAACAGGGACCAGCTCACCAGAGCCATCGTTGATCGCTTCTGCAGCGCCTGCCATCGTCGGCCATTGCGATTGGGAGCAGCGCAAACGCATCAATTTGTCTTTTTTTCTATAGTATATTTCTTTAAAATGTATTGTCTTTTTTTCTTTAATTATCATATAGCTTTAAAATGCATTGTCTTTTTTTCTATAGTGATAAGCCTCATTTTAGATTTTTACACAGGGCCTCAGATTTTGTCGGGACGGCCCTGTTTAAAAGGTTTACGTTGTCATAGCAGCATATAATTTGTTAACAATGGAGTGATGAGGTGATTGATAAAATTTCTAACTTTTGCGATTTATATTTTAGATTTAACGAGGATGGTATGAATTAAAAAATTAATCATCTTTCATGATTTATTTGACAATTTTCTCTAAACAAAACCCGTATTAAATATGCTCATCTTTTAGCTTCTACTCTGTACTTTATTATATTCACTTAATTATTAAACATCAATTTTTTTATGTACCTAAAATAAATGGGTCAAGTAATTTGAGATGGAAGGGCTAATTAAGGAGTACTACTAGTATAATTTATCTATTTCAGCAAATGTTAGTATTTGATTTCTTAAATTTGTAATTAGAATGTGTTTATTTGGTTATGGACTTATACATAGTATAGTGATAAAAACTTTCGGAATTTGGCAACTAATAGTACTCCACATTTTAATTCATAGTACTGTATAAACCAAGTGCTTTCTATAAGTAGAATGTCGGTATATATAGGGTTTTGATCTATTCAAAACTAGATTTAAATACATAAACGCAGAACAATATCATACGTAGGGCACTTTTAGGTCATAGTTAGTTAATTTTTAGGTCATGCTAGCATGGCATTAAACACAAATATTATAATATAATCTAAAATTGCTTAATTATGACCTTCCGTATTTTTGGTTAATTATTGATCATTAGATCATCTAATCCTAGGGCCAAGATTTGGGGTGCATTTCTAGATTTAAATGCATTTTTATTTTGATCATCTCCCTATATATATATATATATATATATATATATATATATATATATATATATATAGAGGTTCATGATCAATTGAGATTTTTTAAGCTAATTAAGAAATGAGATGCAATCTCAGCCACTCATTTTTATTAAATGAGTGGTCCAGAATTTGCCACATGAAAAATATTTTTAAATTAACTAATTATAAAAGGGCTGAATGGTAATTTCAATTCTTAATTAATTATAAACAGTCATCCTCCCAACCCCTCTCTCCGTCTCCCACTCTATTTCTCTCTCAATTTCCTCTCGGCTGCTGCCATCTCTCTCCAGCTCCAATTTGTAGCGCTCGCCGGTGCTACTGACCGTGCAGCCTATCGCCACCATCAATCGTCTTCGTCGATCATCAATCAAGCCAGAGACGACGGCGCCTCCAGACACGCCCTCTCTCTCTCTCGCGGTTTAACGTCGCCGCTGTTCACCGCGCTTCGCCGCTCCTGCTGCACGAAGCTCCGAACAGCCTTCGCTTCTCACGTCGTCGCTTCGCCGGAAGCTTAATTGTTGATTCGAGTATGGATTTGGAGGTATTAGGAAAAATGGGGAAAGGATGTGTGAGATAGAGAGAGGAAACGCCGGTAGATCTCCGGCAAAACCAGATGGCGATGGTGAGGCAGCGAAGGAAACGCCATTGTATTCTCTTCAAGCTAGGGTTCCTAATTTGGGAAATTGGAAAGAATATGAAGTGATAAGAGGAGAAATGGAGGAGGAGAAGAAAAAAAGGGGCGAGCTCCGGCGACGCCGGAAAGATGGCGAACTCGCCGGAGAGGAATTTGAGGGGCGAGAGGGAGAGAGAGCCGAGAGAACTTGCTATTGTTCTTCAATTACGGAGTGGAAGAGACTTTGGGGAGGAAATTCACGATGAAGAAGGCATTAAAATGAGGGGATGCCTTCTTTTCTATTATTGGACAACTTTAATTGTTTGGTTTGGGCCTTAGTAAATTAAATAAGTGTAGCGGAATCAGCTATCGATACGTGAATTATTAGTGTTATTTTTAGTTGTTGACATTTTAATACGAGTTGTTGACATTTGATATTCTCGCTATTGATATGTGAATTATAAGTGTTGTTTTTTAGTTGTTGACATTTTAATACGAGTTGTTGACATTTGATATTCTCGTTATTGATATGTGAATTGTAAGTGTTATTTTTTAGTTGTTGACATTTTATTACGAGTTGTTGACATTTGATATTCTGGCTATTGAAATGAAATGACACTTATACCCCCGTGTTGACATAATGTGATAGCTGTTGACATTTAGTTAATCTTGTGGATTAGTGGTTGATATTGCATCTCATTTCTCAATTTAGCTAAATAATCTCAACCTAACAGGACCCTATATATATATATATATATATATGGGAGCGTTATTCACCTTTTCACATCTTAGATCTTTTTTCCTTCTTAATATTACGCATTAGATCTAAGGCATCAACGGATCAGATTGATTCTATAAAACTGGTTCCGTGTTGCATTATAGAAGGTGGTTGTATGCATTACAAGGTTATTATTGACATTTGACGGAAAAGTAACTGCCACATTTTGGTATCTGCGAATAATGCACCACATGGTCACGAGTAATGCATATAATTGACTATATAATGCACAATATGTGAACTGCAATGCATACGAATAAGATGTACCATGTTATGATGTTTGGACACACGTTTCTTGTTTCCCCTAAGGGTTTAATAAGCTTAGGGGCTAGGGTATAGTACGTAGACATGTATGTAATCTTCACATGGTAACGAGTAATGGATATAATTGACTATATAATGCACAATTTGTGAACTGCAATGCATACGAACAAGATGTGCTGTGTTATGATGTTTGACACACGTTTCTTGTTTCCCCTAAGGGTTTAATAAGCTTAGGGGCTAGGGTATAGTACGTACGCATTAATAACAAATTATAAAACGATACGAATAATTCACCAAATTGTCACGAGTAATGGATGTTATTAACTATATAATGCACAATATGTGAACTGCAATGCATACGAATAAGATGTACCATGTTATGATGTTTGACACACGTTTCTTGTTTCCCCTAAGGGTTTAATAAGTTTAGGGGCTAGGGTATAGTACGTAGACATTACTAACAAATTGTTGTTATTGGAATATACGTATGTGCATTATTTGGTTTAGGCAGTGCATTATGTAGCTGTTAATTGTCATTATCTCAGTATATTATGCATTATTAGAGGTATTGTGTATATGGGTTAATCAACGGATTGAAGATTACATACGTGCATTTAGTAATGTCTACGTACTATACCCTAGCCCCTAAGCTTATTAAACTCTTAGGGGAAACAAGATTAAACGTGTGTCAAACATCATAACATGGTACATCTTATTCGTATGCATTGCAGTTCACATATTGTGCATTATATAGTTAATAACATCCATTACTCGTGACAATTTGGTGAATTATTCGTATCGTTTTATAATTTGTTATTAATGCGTACGTACTATACCCTAGCCCCTAAGCTTATTAAACCCTTAGGGGAAACAAGAAACGTGTGTCAAACATCATAACACAGCACATCTTGTTCGTATGCATTGCAGTTCACAAATTGTGCATTATATAGTCAAATATATTCATTACTCGTTACCATGTGAAGATTACATACATGTCTACGTACTATACCCTATCCCCTAAGCTTATTAAATCCTTAGGGGAAACAAGAAACGTGTGTCAAACATCATAACACAACACATCTTGTTCGTATGCATTGCAGTTCACATATTGTGCATTATATAGGCAATTATATGCATTACTCGTGACCATGTGGTGCATTATTCGTAGCGGTTTCCAGCCATTATTAGATTACTATTGTACCCTCATAATGCACAAAATAGGACAAATAATGCAACACATGATTAATTATCCAATGTTGATCTTGACCGTACATTTCTCTAATCTAATGGCTGATATTAAGAAGGAAAAAGGAGGAAATATAGGAAAAGGAAATGAATACATCCCTCTATATATATATATATATATTGATTTTATTCGCATTTACATACCACCATTTGAGTTGGATAAATTATGTACCATGCAAAGTCGAAATTTTTGTTACATTAATAATGCGTTAGTAATTTTTCTTTTCTATCAGATCTGTGAAATCGTTTTTAAGAAAAGATAAATTTATTTATAAAACTTATGGATGGGGATGACAGGGATGTCAATGTAATCCGAACCCGCGGGCCAGCCCGAATAACCCGATAAAAATACAGGGTTAGGGTTGTAATTTCGCAGCCCGAATTTAAAATCGGGCCATTCGGGCTGACCCATTCGGGTTGTCGGGTTAGGCGGGCTGACCCGTTCGGGTTACGGGTTGGCCCGTCGGGTTGAAGGCTTCTGCACAACGAGCAGTTTTTGTAACGGTCATAACTTTCTCTACAAAGCTCCGATTGAGGCGTGCAATATATCCACACGAAGCTCTTTCGAAGACGAAGAGAATGATATGTATTAGAGGTTTATTAGACTTCAAAATCGCGAGAAACATTGACTCAAACAAGGCTGCTGCACATCCACATATTTTGTGTACATTTTCTAATCAATTTTCCATCATTTCTCAACAAACATATAAACATACAAAAATATAGAAATATAATTAAAATCATCCAAGACAACCCTCTAAAACCATGCAAAATCCAAATACGTAAACCGACTATAAAAGACCACGAAAAAAATCACCATGTGGTTCATGGATTCATAAATACTCGTATATAAAAGCTTTCTTTTAGTATATTTCCAATATAATAGTGCAAAGTGTTTTGATGTCGCTTCGTCATTGAATTATGCGTATTTTGATTATTCTTAAAACAAAGATAAATTATTATTTGACTTATATACAGCTGGAATAAATTAAATTTGACCAATCATAATTCAAGAAAACTTAGAGTTACTCCAATTTGCTAGCATCTTGATAATTCACTCTTTAACAATTCAAAATATTTTTGTTACATCTACGATGCACCTCTCACGTTATGAAAAATTTATTTAATTTTCTACGAATTGATTTATGTTTGAATTTTGAAACAAAGTGTTGATTTATATTTTAAATACATAAACATACTATTTATAGATATTTTGTAAATAATTATGTAATGAATAAGTTTTTTAAATTTAAATAACTTAATCTTTTTTAAAAATATTAAAGAAAATTAAAAATATGTATTTCATTGTTGAATGATTAATTAAAAATATGTATATATTTAAAGAAAATTTAAAATACATATTATTTTTTGAAAATATTAAAAGAATTAAAAATACGCATTGGCCCGAATAACCCGGTGGGTTAGCCCGAAACCCGAAGGGTTAGGGTTAGGGTCGAACTTTTATAACCCGAAAAAATCATAACCCGAATAGCCCGTACCCGAATGGCCCGACAACCCGAACGGGTTGGCCCGAACCCGAACGGGTTGGCCCGATTGACATCCCTAGATGTAGGATAAAATAAGAGCATCCACAGTGGAGGATGTCTCGCCGGACGTCGGACCGGCATGCCTGACATCCGCACGGGACGTCCGCCATTGGGCGAGGGAGGGGCAGACGCGGACGTCGGCTGCGGACACCGCATATCCGCGGCTTTCCGGGAAGTCTATCGTGACGTCCGCCATTGCGGTGCCACGACGGACTTCCCGGTGGATGTCCCGATTTTTTAATTTTTTTTGTGGATGTCCGTCGAGATGTCCTTGGGGATGTTCCCTATTGTGCAATGGGATGTACTTATGACGTGGTAGTGCAGTGTGAGGTCCTTATGACGATGTAAAATGTGTTTTTGGGAAATCCGCCGGAACATCCGACAAAATTCGGATGCTCTAAATGCATAGTATTGGGAATTAGCTAGATCTGAAAACTAGGGGTAAGGTCTGAAAATAGAATTAATTGCTAGGGTCTGAAAATAGAATTATACAGAAAAAGCTGTTCCAAGAAATTCCTTGCAGTGCAGCCATATATATACAGACATAATAAATTAAATTGAGTTAATAAACATCTTATAAATGTTTCTAAAATCTTGACATTTGCTAGCTGTAAAATACTACTCCTAGTACTAAGGTTATAAAAAAAGTCTATACTGCTAGTTTGAAAAGAGAAAATTATTTCTTCTTTCATGATTACTTTAGATCATGTAAGATCCACAATTTAGATTTATTTTTAATTAATTAATACTCTTATTTTACAAATAAAAATTATTTTCATTACACTATTTAAGTAAGAGAGAAAGGGGGAGAAGAAATAGATAGATTTGATGGGTATGGGGCAGTAGATGTGGGCATCAAGTCATTTCATGCAGACAGCTTTAAATGTACCATCTTCAACAATGGTGGTAAGATCTGTTGTTACTATCTTCCTCCATTGAATGTCTGTTGTTTAAATATGGATAAATTTCAGACCCTTCAACTAGATTTTCCAAACTCTGGGTAATTTCTATTTAAGATAGCAATTACCTTAGTAAATCTAGTAAAAAAACATTTACATTGTCAGAATTTCAAATCTAGCAGCTCTTTGCAATATAAAAATAAAATTTTAGACACCAGTATTAAAAATTGTTTATTTTTAAGTAACAAATTTAGTTAACCCTTCGGTGTTTTGGACTTTTGGTAGAAGGGCTAATTAGGGTTTTAACAATTTTGGTTGGTTTGTCAAATTACTACGTACTCCTATAACTTTCTTTTAATAATATACTCCCTCCGTCCCGCGATAGGATAAAAAAAACTAGATTGAATAAATTATTTGAACGTGAGCCTCACTTATATACATTAATTTTATAATAAAATAAGACCTACTTACTGTTTATGATAAAAGTGAAATAGAAGTCTTATCATGAGATGGATCGAAATGACAAAATATGACTCTTGTTGTAAGATGGAGGAAGTAAATACTATTCAAATAAGTACTATACGTCATATTTTGCCCATCTATCATTAAATATTTCACATTACTATTTTGAGATATCCATTTATTAATTTGTGTCATTCACATTGACTAGTAGTATTTTTTATAAATATACTCCACAATCTAAAAAATCCAAGTACCATGTCGTTATTTGCCTCACATTAATTATTTCAAATAGACTAATGATAATTTGATATCACTTTTTAAATCATGCACATGGTCGTTTTCTTCCTAACAATTTATTGTTATTAATGAAAAACATAGGCAACCACCCTCGTTAAAATAAAAACTAAGAACATGTGGAACATTTATGAATTTACTTGAAAAAGTTAATATGAATTCAAAATAATTATTTTTGCCACTTATAAGTTATAGGATACCAACCCAATATCACAAATTTATTCAACAAAGTGGTTAATCCACAATATATTTCCATGAACACGCTTGAAACGTTTCCTAATTTTTATTATCAGTGGTATTTTAATTTTTGTCAACTTATTTATTAAAAAATACAAAAACTCGTACTCTCAACTAATTTTCTTTTCATCTAAATATCATTAATATTTGTTTATTTCGATTTGTAACCCTAAATGTGTAGTACTTTTTGCAAAATGAAGATATGTGTTAACTGCAAAGACAATAAACGTCGTGTATATACAACTAGGTCGACATCGCGGTATCAATCAATTAAATATCAAACCAAGAAATAAAATTATTTTACGTAATATATTGAGGAAAATGGGAGTGGTTCGTATATATATTAGTCAACATGACAAAAGGAAAAAGTGGGTGTCTCAAATATTCCCTAAATGATGATCATAGGGCCCTCTAAAATCACAATGCTTTTGGCCATATATATTGAATTATATTATTTCTATATAGTTTCTAGTCTTATGGATGTGGTTATTAACTATTTAACACAATTATTAATTTTATTAAATTATAATATAATGCAAATAGTTAGGTCACGTATACTCTATAATTCTAACACCTTTAATCTTTGTATGAGTAATACTATTTGTTTGTATTATGATTGCTTACTAAAACATCGTGATGTAAAAATATTAATATTGCATATTCCCATAAAACTTGATTTTTTATCCCTAAAAACTATTCTTTACACCAATAATTCGACACTCACATAAGACTTAAACGTTGTTACTAGTAAAAATATAAAATCTCAAAAAATAATTATGATGCGTGGGAGGATTTTTTGCATGGACAAGTACATGAAAAAGAGTTTTAAGGAGACATATATTCAAACGTAAATGATTTGGTTTGGATGTTGAATGAAAAATAATTAGTTTTTTAGGAGGGAAAATGCGAAGTGACAACAGTAGTAATGCTAAAGAAAAAGGGCCTCTTTTTGATTATATGACAATAATGACTGAATCCACCAATTTACAAACACCCAAAAAGAAAAGGAAAAAAGAAAAAGATATTCCATTATCTACAAAACCAAATTATGAGCATATGCCCCAGCACAAAAGCAGCTGATCAAAACAACTTTTTTCATCACACTTTCACTATAATTTTCCACAATAATACTAGTGGTTTCATTTCAAAGAATTTTGGTAGAGTTATATTGCCATCAGAATAAATATGTGTCTGGATATTTTGATCAGATGATGTAACACCTTGTTTTCGTATGATAGATGTCTTAGCTAGTAGTGTTGTTATTTCTTTCATAGTAGTACATTATTTTTATACACTTGTAGTGATTGTGTAATTCGCATTGTGACGATATGATAAAGTGTAGCTTAGTGTTGCTCTCAATCTGATCTACTGATGAAAGAAGTTGCAAAAGGAGAAAATGTGACATTAGACGATCTAGCATGTGTAACACTCTATGCATGACAGATTCAAGTAGAATCGTAGGCCTATATATGAGGGTTGAAAACTACATTAAATCCGGTAATTGGATTGTTGTCGTCACACAGTTCAACATCTCAATTCTCAACCCTAAGCATTCGGGTTGAAGTTCGCTTTTGTTACGTGTGTGACTCATTGTTAGCGATGAGCAATGCACCGTAATCCGACCTCACGAATTCCATTTTTTTAAAATTGTCAGTAGAGCAACATAGAGTTTACTAAGAATGTTGAGTCTAATTAATTTACCGTCCAATCAATTTTTTTTGGGTAAATAAACATAAATGTTTAAAAGACATGTCACGTTGCATTTGAATTTGAGATAGAGATGACAGATGAGACAATAACCACTAGCTATAACAAATGCACATATGACCCAACCATTTTATAAAGTACTAGTAATGATATTTTAAATTGTGAAATTTAGAAACAAAATCACTAATTATGTCAACTTTGTTACACATTAATTGTCCAAACATTACAAAAGCAGAGACTAAAATTGTGGAAACAATATGATAAATAGAATAAAAAAGATAGGAATATAACAAGAGGTAAAATTAAAAAGATGGTGCAGCAGAGCAGACTGTATTTATATGAGGGTAGCTGTATCCGTACACACAAACCAGATATACATACACAAAACACTAGAGAGAGATGGTATATTTAGATTGTTATAGAAAGAGAATAATAAATGAATAGAATATACTAGTTGGAAATATGAATGAAATTGGAGAGAGAGTCCAAAACCAAATCTATGGAGATCATAGTTAGGCTATAGTACAACTCACAATTTCAATTCGCACCCTCAACTATATACATACTACTACTATATTATAGATGTAAGTGTGAACAAAAAATACCAACAAACATATTATATCATCATCCACAATAGTACTAGCATATTCTTGACCTCTCAATTTTGATCCATCTTCGTAAATACTACCTCCATCTACTAGCAAAAATAGTAAAATTAGTAAGTAAAATATAATAGGGATAGAAATAGAGAGGAAAAATAGTTGGAGTACTATTAGTGGTAATATTAGTGGATAATATGGACTATAGAAATTTATAAGGCATAGAAGGTGACTTATTTTTGTAAACAATAAAAAAAACAGAATTATTAGCTGTGGATTAAAATTTTATTTTTTGATCAAATCTTAAGATATGTATGTTCATTCTGCAGAGAAAACACGAGACTAAGACTTTGGACAAAAGATGCTCCAGGGGCGTAGCACAGTTGGCAACGGAGGGGCAGATCTTCCTACAATGAGTCTGGGTTCGAATTCCACTGCTGTCGTGTAGTTGCTTCCATCTCTCAGGAGATGGGCTTCTAGCAGCCAGTGGGTTAAGGCCACCCCCTTAACGGGCTACTGCGTACCCTGATTGAACCCACTCACATGATGTCGGGCCAGAGTGTGGGGGTCGCCAAGGCGACTGAATCTCCTTTTGCTGCAATGGACAAACAAAAAGATAAATTCAATAGCCGAAACAAAAATACTCTCTCTGTCCGTGAATAGGAGTCCCATTTTTCCATTTTAGTCTGTCTGCGAATAGGAGTCCCGGTTTACTTTTACTATAAATGGTAATAGGGTCCCACCTTCCACTAACTTTTTTTTAAAGGAGGATCAACGATGGTTCCCCATCTACCCCCGAAGTGACTCGGACCCCCGGCCTAACGGTCGGAGGTGAAGCGTCTTACCACCGAGCTGCGCTTCGTTGTCGAGTTGGGAAGGAACGAGTCTGTATAACCAACCTCCCCCAAGCACGGGTCCAGGCGACGCCATGAACAGGCTACCTCCCCCAGCGCCTGGGTCCAGGCCAGTGACTCAAGAACCCCCCCAGGGGAAATTAATGCGCCATCAGGGGTCGAACACGTGCCACTCACATTTCATTTAAAACTAATATATACAAGTGGGACCCCTATTCCACTAACTTTTTCCACTCACTTTCCTTAACATTTTTTAAAATCCGTGGCGCCCATAAATGAGACTCATAATGACGGACGGAGGGAGAATTATCTTAAAGTCTCAACCATCTTGAAGGAAATGCAAAGAAATTGAACTAGTTGAGGGGGCAAAATGGAATTTTACAAAATACTGTATTAATATACCTTAACACTATCTGAGAATGACAAGAGTCTGCAACCTTCAATTCCAACCCACCCCACCAAATAGTACACTGTTTTATATGTCTCACTGATCTTACCACCTTTCTGTTTCATTATTTATTATTCTATTCACATTTTTAAATTTGTTTTGTTCCTCAAGATATTCAATTCTGAATATATCCTGCATCAATAATAATAGTTTGTCAGGTGATTAAATATGGTTCATGCATGTCTCACTGCTAAAATATTGAATGATACCTTGTTGTAATATCACATATTGCTTAACTTTATTCTCTAGTCTTACTCTCTCAAAATTCTATTCTATCCAATATTAATTAATAGTCTTGATAGATGATGATTAAACAATACAAATTTTAATACATAAAATTAAAGTATAAAAAACATTATTGGAGTATTTCTAATGAAATTAGTCTCACTTCATTCATAGAAAATTGTTATCACAACACAAATAACCATATAAATATATTTATACTACTATATAAAATCATTATCGCAACATAAGTATTGCTCCCTATTAATGTATTCATATATATTCCTATTATAAATCAAGAAGCAATACTTTTCTGATAATTTTATTTTACCAAATGATAAAAAGGATGAAGGAAAACATTACTAACTTGTAATACTACTTCATAAATTTAATTTGGATGAGATTTGGGATGGTAGGGCCCACATATAAGATTTTCATTTCGGCTGTTTAAGTAACCAGATATGAGTTCAGATTTGGGTATGTAGGGCCCAACTATATAAGGCATATCTACAATGAATGCCCAAAAAGCCCTCAATATTTTTTGGCAGTCCACCACCTCCTGTCCAAAACGAAAATTTTGGAGGGGTAAAGAAGGAAAATTGCCTTCAATTATCGGTTCTGATTTCACTTGGGTTTTAAAAACCACCAATTTTGAGAGAATTGATTTCAGCACATTTTCATGGTAAATAGTGCGGGCCCATATTACATACTAGGGCTGAACAGAATTCAACCAAGGAACTTGAACACCACAATTTGTCAAGATTTCAGTCCATTTCTTGGTATTTCTATGAACTTGAACACGCCCTAAAGAAAACAAAGTAAATTCAGCCCTCTCTCTTTAACTAGCAATGTTGTGTCACAATCTAGGCCAAATTGTATGGTCACAATCACCATAGATTCCCTCCATTCTTTATATCTGTAAGTAGAAAACTTGACTGCCTCATCTATAAGAGAATCTCCAATGGCGGCGAGCGGACAGGCTAGCCGATTCCCGGCGCTGGCCGGTCCGTTCGCCGAACCATTGGAACCGGCGAGCGCCATTTCGGCAAAAAAATCGGCGACCCAACGCCAATTTTCGGGCGCTGGCCGATCCGCTCGCCCGTCGGCTGGCCGCCATTGCTGGCTCTCGATCGGCGAGCGATCGGCCAGCTCATTTTTTTTTCGAAACACTATATATGCGCGATTTGCACGTCATTTTCATTCGCACCACTTGTTTTAACGAGTTTTCTCTCCATCTTAATTTCTGTACAAGAGCAACAATGAGAAATGAGTAACGCAGGTGGTAGTAGTGGTGGTAGTGGTGGTGATGCTGAGGAGTACGAACGGCAAATGAACAAAGAGTTGGAGGCCCATACGTCCCGCGAGATAAATCGGTTGATACAAAGGGCCTTGCAGCTGGCGGTACCTCGACCTCCACCCGTTGTCCACCGATGAGCAGTGATTGATCGGGATCACGTAGCTGCACATCAGCGGAGGACTGCACGTCGTTAGATTTGTTTAATTAATGTAATTTTTTTTACTTAATGTACTTTTTTAAATTTAAATATTATTATTGAATTTTCCTGTATCTGTGTCGTAAATTTAATTCCGTATTTTGTGTGATTGTTAATTATGTGTTTTTTATAATTTTGTTTATTGTGGCTAGCCTATTGCTTGTCCAGTTGCTTGTCCGGATGATGTAACATGATGAGTTTTTAGTACTGATGATGTGGCAGAAGGAGTTTGTCGCTAGCCTATTACCATTGAAGATGCTTTAATACAAATAGAGTAACAACATAGCACATTAACAAATTCACTCCAATCTTCCCTCCACCAAAATATACCCATTTTTCGTTAGAAAAAAATGAGCAAATTATGTAGGAGGTGGCAAACAAAAATTAATATGGAGTATGTAAAAAAAACTTTTGGCTACTTAAATTGACTTCGTTTAATACACACAACCAGTCATATCTTTATTTCACATACATACACAATGTCAATAAATTCAAACACATCATACACCATAATTTTAACGGTGAGAGAACTGAGCAAATAATGTCAAATTTATGATATATAATCACTCAACACTCATTTTATAAATTTGCAGGAATCACTAAAAATTGACCAAATTAATTGTTTTTATTTGCCTGAAAAATTATCAATGTATGTCATCAGATATTAATGTTTGATCCTTCAGTTTTTTGCTATTCAAAGTTTAAAAATGATTTTGGATTGGGATTTACCAAAAGGTTCCCAATTGCCTAAAAAATGTGTACAATGACATATGAATTGGGATCACCTCTTTTAACGTTTTCCTTTGGCTATAAATGGATAGTTTCAACAATGTAGATTTATTACCATAATACTGTGTTTGGAGATTCTGGGAGCAGACATGTCTCCACTTTCTCCACTAGATAATAAACTCTGTAATTGAGGCCTCTAATAAATAACTTAATTGCAAATTCATACTTAACACTACTATATTTTTTTCTATCCTATAATACCTTTATTTTGTAGTATAAAAAATACTGTGGAGTACTGTATTAAACTTTTGCTATGCTGTGATTTTCAGTACTGCAACATTATGCATTTTATGTATATCATAAAATGCCACGATATACTGAAAATTCAATATACACTGTATGTTTTGATACATCACGTGATATATGCTATTTCTATTTCACATCACCTCCACTCTTGAAAAGAATCATATAAAGAGAGAACAAGTTCACCTAATATAGGCGATTGTTTTTCAAAGTCCACTATTTCCTCGACAACAAAATTTAAATTTCAAACGAAGATATATAGAGGGGTATTAATTTTCAAAATTTTCATCATTTCTTAACCAACCACTAAAAGTTGCATTGTTGTTATTAGCAAATCAACATTATTTCTTAATCATAGCAAGTAGTACCACCAGTCTTCCAATTTCGAAACTTCCCGATTGTAGTAAAAACAATTCCAATACTAATGGAGTACTAAGTGCATCATTAATCATAGTACTAAGTGCATCATTAACCTCGGCCCGGTTTCAGGCCCCAAGTCCCCTCCACGTTATCATTCCCCCAAATTTGAGTCTCAACCCCAACTGCTCTAACCCTGCAGGCCACAACTCGGGCCGCAACTAATAACTGACAGTCTGACACTATTCAAAACTTCAACCTATTTGACTCGTAAATGCAATACGTTTAACAATTCAAACCGAGAAAATAAATTGTTTATTCGAAAAAAATACAAATGTAAAAAAACTAAAAATTATAACATAAAAAATGCAAAAAAACTAAAAATTATAACATAAAAATGCAAAAATACTAAAAATTATAACCTAAAAATGCAAAAAAATGCAAAAAAAAATTAAAAATTAAAAAATTGGATCCGCCGCCCCTCTTCTTCATCTTCCTCCCTCTTCTTCCTCTCCCCCTCCCTCTTCTTCCTCTTCCAAATGCAAAAGAAATCAGAAAATTGAGCTTCGTCACCCATCTCCGTCTTCTTCCTCTTCCTCCCTCTTCTTCCTCTTCCAATTTTTGGCAAAAATTGCAGCTCCGTCACGGCCCCGAACCATCCAACGATAGCCCGGGCCGGACCCCGGGACCGTCCCCAAGCCGCAACTGCGGCCCCAGGACCGGCCCAGGCCTCAAATCCTCCCCCTCCAACGCGCGTCTCGGGCCGGGACTCGCGAATTGCGGCCCGGCCCCTTGCGTTAATGATGCTCTAATAGGTGTAGATCGATTTTCTAAATAAAATAATATTAATATATAATTTAGGATTGATTTGTGAGATTATTTTAGTTATACGGGGTTTGCTTGACTAATTATACATGATTAATCATCTAAAATTGAATTGTGGGGGTTGAATCTTATGAACCAAACACACTACATATTTAATTCGGTATACAATCTTATAAACCGAGCACTCCCGCAAATTATTTGTAGCCTGTAGCAAATTAAATTAATGAGGTAAAAACCTTTGACTTGGTGAGTGTAGCTTAGGCATGTAGAGTTTAGATAGGGAGAAAATGATGGGATTAAACAATCAGAATAGAATAGGATGATCAGTCAACACTATGGATATGTTAGAAAAGAAATTATCTGACAAAATTAGGTCTGGTGATATCAATCAATAGATGAGTGATTGGCTGTATCTCTCTCTCTCCCCTATTCTCTCACTAATAATCAAAGAATGTGATTAATTAGAATGTGAAAGGAGGCCTTCGTATCTATATATTTGTTGAGGGCTAATTGACAAAATCTCTGAATTATTACTACACAGTCTGTGCCCTAACTGGCTCTATTCAGCAGACCTACTGCCCTTCGTCCTTTCACACATACTCCCTCCCTAGTAAAAGTTACTTCAGTCTTATTCCGATTATCCCAAGTTACTTACGGTATTTCTCTGTTTGACTGAAAAATAAAATATCTAAATCACACCTACTTTATTCTTCTTTTTACTTACTCAACCATTTTTCTCTTAATTTATTATCTCATCTACTTTAATTAACATATTAAACACAATTTTCTTAAATCTCGTGAAAAAAAAACATCTCAAATAACGTGAGACTGAGAGAGCATTTTAAAACTCTATTTCATTTGTCCTAACTAAATTTAGTCACTCCTTTTGAACAAAGAGCTCAAGAAATTATATTAAATGATTTAAATAATAATAATAATACTACTATAAAATAAGAGATAGAAAAAAGTAGGCGAGACTAAAATAGATAATGTAATAAAATAAGAGTAATTAGATATTTATTTTTTTGTCAAAAAAGTTAACGACTTAACTTTATTAAGTCGTCCAAAAACAATAGGACTCAACATAGTTGAGACGGAGGGAGTATCTTATTCAAGGGAAACAATTTCCAATCCGCACATGATTTTATGTGGTTTTCTTATACTCTTTATGCCCTATAATAGATGACAAACTTGGGTAATGACAATGGATTTTAGGATATACTCTTATTATTTTGTGTATTAAGTGGAGAGAGAAAATATTATATTTATATTAACATGAGAGAATAATTTTTTTTTAAAGAGGAAATGTGGCATTTATTGTGGGATAAACTAAAAAGGAAAGTATGACATCTATTATGGGACGAAGGGAGTATGAGTTTGGTGAAGATAAATTAAAGTATAAATAGTGAATTACTACCATTTTAAGAAATACTCCCTCGTGACCATTTTAAGAAATTAATTGGAGAACTTTTAAAATTAAATACTTATATGTTCCATAAAAATATGTACACTTTCCATTTTCGTCTGTCTCATAAAAATAAAAGCATTTCCAATTATGGAAAGTTGTCACAACTCATTACTCATCTATATAAATTTATTTACAACTTATATCGCTGTAGCCTATCATTACAACTCATTAACCATTGATAATAATATGAACCTCATTATCCACTAGGAGGAATTACAGTAGGGGTGTTGAGCACTCAAATACCAATTTCTTATAAAAAAATTTGATATATTTTAATATTATATTTTAGAAATAAAATATTGGGGTGTGAGTGTGAGGACCCTTACTGTAATTCCTTCAGGGATCCAAGTTCCTATCCTTTAATATTATTTAAATTATCATTCTTTTCTTTTCTCACATCTTACTTTACCAATTGTGTATTAATTCTCATGCTATTTTAAATACATTATTCTCTCTCTGCCTCATAGAAATAGACCATATTTCATTTTATGTCCATCCCATAGCAATGGTCCATATCTATCTATGGAAACACTTTTCTCCTTCACTTTTACTTTATCCTTTATGGACCTCACCATATACTACACAATTTTAAATATTTTTCTTTTTCTATCTTATTTTACCAATTAAACATTAAAATCTATGCCAACTCCAAATGATCTATTTCTATGAGATGAATGAAATGAAGTATTTTATGGGACAGAATTAGTAGTATTCGTTGGTAGAAGCCAAGGGCATGGGTGACTCGGCTGTCAGTGTGTAATAAATAACACTGTTCGTGTGATGCTATTACATAATTTAGATGAAAGATTTACTGCCTTTCTCTTCAATGAACATCTCTGATTTCCAAAGGACATGTTTTTCTATGTGAATCAGAAACCTCATTAAATTGAGATACACTTGTAATATTGATCACAAGTTTAATAGTACCATTGTAATAACCTCATCCTGAATCGCCTAATATTAATAGAAGTATTTTTTAAAGATTTTGAATAGAAAATTGTAGCGACCGCAAACTTTCCTAATTCATAGAGCGTATACAATGATGGACTCGAGAAATAGAACTCAGAAATATGAATTTAATAAAATTTTCTAGTGCTAGTGGGCTGACGTTGGGGTCATTCGACCCAACCCGACCCTGCATCCATTCATCCTTGAGCAAACATACGATACAAGTAGTGGCCGCAAGCTTTCCTCGTCGTTCAAAACAAGCATGGGACTCATTCTACGATGATAGCAAAGTCCTCTTTCATAAGCATAAATCGTCATCTAAATTATTCAAACCAAGTTCAACATATCTGATGTCATGTGCAAATGTTAGCAAATTAAACAAACAAATGGTTTCAAACTATTTTAAGATTGAACCTCATAGATTTGTATCAGAAATTTTTTTGACTATCGAATAGTTGTAAAGTAAGAGGAATCATGTCTAGGGGTGGTCCGGTACGGTATATCGTACTTTAAGTGTCATATCGTATACCGTACCGAAAGTTACGGTATGACAAAACACCATACCAATAAGGTATTTCGATATACCAGAAATTCGGTATGATAGTTTTTTATACCGTTACCATACCATGTTTCCGGTATACCGTACTTTTGCGATATACCAACTTCGGTACGGCATACCGTTATACCTGTTATACCGGAAAAATAATATATTATACATAAAATATTAAAAAAAATAATTCCATTGTTCAACTACTTCAAAAAGTATAAAACAATTAAAGTCCATATGGTCATTCTAATATTCAAATTATAAAACTTTGACAACCAAATTAAAAACAAATTATAAAATCATGAGCAACATTATCTTCATTTCTTGGAAACTTTTTAGTGAATTTGACAAAAGACATTACTTGTAGATGAGACTGAAAATGGAGGATCCAACCTTCTATAAATAAAAGGGTTATATATATAATAATAATTCTATAAATATAACATAAATATTATATATATATATATATATATATATATATAGGTATATAGTGTCATGTTAGGTTGAGATTTTTTAGTTTAATTGAGAATTGAGATGCATTTTCAGCCACTCATCCACAACATTTTCGAAATGTCAACTGCAAGTAGATTATGTCAACTCATGGGTATTATCGTTAATAGCTTGCACATCAAATGTCAACAACTTATAGTTGACATTATATGTGTACAGTTGACAAATTCTGGACCACTCATTTAATAAAAATGGGTGGGTGATAATGTATCTCAATTCTCAATTAGGCTAAAAAATCTCAATTGATCACAACCCTAGGTATATATATATATATATATATATATATATATATATATATATATATATATATAGAGAGAGAGAGAGAGAGTTGTGATCATATGATAACCCCCAAATCACGTAATAACTCTATAACCAAATCTGAACCACACATATTTTCTAATCTTGTGGCTGAGATTCAAACTTAGATTTACTTCATAAAAAAGACGCAGAGGGTAAATATGTCATTTCCCTCATTTAATTTCTAAATTTCGCTCCATTCTTTCACTCTCTCTCAGTTCGATTCTCTCTTCTCAGCGATTTTGTTTCCATATTTCTCGCCTATTTTATTTACATAGGCTCCAAATTTTCTTCCGATTTGGTTCGTTATTCCATAATCTCCAGATTTTGTTTCCATATTTCTCGCATTATTGTGACCGGGAAGATGTTTTCAATTTTGCATATAAGTTGATAAAATGATACTTTAACCTGACAAAATGACATATTATGCATTGCCGATTATGTGTTAACATGATACTTTTGGCTTATAAATGTTAGGTTTAGTGCATAGAATGATAGTTTTGCCGGATAGAATGATACTCTGAGTTGATAAAATGATAGTTTTGCCGGATAGAATGATACTATGAGTTGATAAAATGATAGTTTTATTGATTTGTAGGTATGTGCATTCCTGCATACAATTATAGTTTTGTCGGATAGAATGATACTCTGAGTTGATAAAATGATAGTTTTGCCGGATAGAATGATACTCTGAGTTGATAAAATGATAGTTTTATTGATTTGTAGGTATGTACATTCCTGTTTGTGATGATGCTTTGAAGCCAATGATTGGTATGAAATTCAATACATTAGTAGTAGCAGCTGATTTCTATGAACATTATTCTCGTTTAGTTGGTTTTGGCATTCGTAAACTGGGCAACAAATCAGATCATGATATTATGTAATTATATTATGCATTGCCAATTATGTGTTAACATGATACTTTTGGCTTATAAATGTTAGGTTTACTGCACACAATGATACTCTAAGTTGATAAAATGGTAGTTTTACCGGATAGAATGATACTCTGAGTTGATAAAATGATAGTTTTGCCGGATAGAATGATAGTTTTACTGATTTGTAGGTATGTACATTCATGTTTGTGATGATGCTTTGAAGCCAATGATTGGTATGAAATTCAATACATTAGTAGAAGCAGCTGATTTCTATCCCTGATATCATTTTATCATTTAAAACTATCATTTTATAATTTAAAACAATAATTCATCATGGAATAAGGTATGAATTGATCATACAAAACCAAGTATGAAGTAAATTCAAAGTAAATTCATCATGCTGTCATATGTAACTCTAAATCTTCACTAAAAAACTATAGAATCTAAAAAACCGAGAATCTCTGGCAAAATGATAAAATCGAGCAAAAACAAAAGTGAAATAAGTAATAAACTTCATCCAGCCTTCCTTCGATGATGCTTGAGCGTTTTCCTTCGACATATTCCAAAATTTGGATGATTTTTCCTTCGAAACTGAAGAAGCAAGGGTTTGAAATGCGATTCGGAGGGTTTGAGTGTGAGAGAAATTGAATGCAGTGTGTAATTCACGTTTTCTTCTAACCCGCCCAATTTTATAACGAAACGACAATTTTTCCCTTAATATATCCGAAATATGATAGTTTTATTTGATAAAATGATAGTTTTGTTAGATTAAATTCAGACCACATATTTTTAAAATGTATGGTGGAGATTTAGTTATAGGTTATCACACAAATTAGAGTTATCATTATAATGCACCCCTATATATATATATTTATATATTTAATAATTAACGGTATACCGAAGCGTCGGTATATAGCGG
This sequence comes from Salvia splendens, assembly GCF_004379255.2. Lineage (NCBI taxonomy): Eukaryota > Viridiplantae > Streptophyta > Magnoliopsida > Lamiales > Lamiaceae > Salvia > Salvia splendens. Next base: position 43,538,170 of record NC_056032.1, read on the forward strand.
TATACCGCGGTATAGGAAATCTAATACCGTTACCGTACCGAAAAATACAGTATACCAAAAAATCGGTATTTTCGGTACGGTAAGTGCGGTATTTCAGTATAATTCCCCACCCCTAATCATGTGTGTTTGACAAGTTTACCTCCAAGAAAGGAAGGAATCACAAAAGGTTACCTCCAAGAAGGAAATATGATCGATGTTAGACTCTAAAGAATTGATGTGTTCATCACCATCTTCTCACCAACGATGCAAGCAACAACTAAATTGCTGGTTGTTCTATCAATCTTATAAAAATCATGGTAGCAATGATGGATTACAATAAACAGAATGGAAGAATATACTTAAACGTGTCTGGGTTGCTGACCAGAAATACCTCAAAAAGTTGGAAAGAGCTGCCACGCTTGTCATTATGTGGAGAGGGGAAAATGGTGAAGAATAACGCTCTCCATCCAATAAGTAACCTACTAGCATAGCATGTATCTCTTGCTAAGCCGTCCATACATAAATAAAACAAGATATTCTTATACATTCTAAGCAATACCAAATCTCAGAAACTTGTTGTTTGCAAGTATGTGCATAGGCTATGATTATTTGGAAGAGTGGGAATCGGATGTAGCAATTGTAATTTTTTCATTAGACATTTTTTTTTTCTTTTTCTTTGCAAGAAACTGATTAGACAAAATATGTCGCGTTAAGTATATTATCTGCGGAAATTTTGAAATTCTATGCTTTACTTAATTCTTCAGACAAGTTAATAAAAAATTATATTCACCCATAAAATTAAACAAGACAACATTGTGTTGATAAGAGGTTCTTCTTTCTTCTTTTAATCAATAAGTCGGATTTAATCAAATTACAATCATCAGGAACTATTATTGATTTTTTACACAATAGAAATAAGCTAATAAAACTCTTACATCAAATAAATTTGTTATTTTAAAGCTTACGAGATGCAACTAACATTTTAAAGTTATTTAGCACTAATGAAAATATACAAGTAGTTATATGATTGATGAGGTGTTGATTTAATGGCCGATGCAAGCGCTGTGTTTCGCTTTCATAGTAACGAAAAGAAACGTGTTTGAACAAATACACACAATACCCAAATGGCCAAATTCATAGCTCAGAAAAGTCGAATTTCGAAAAAAAAAACTCAATATTTGAAAGCAACTCAATAATTTAAGCTCACTTCAAAGTTGTTCATAATTTGATGATATAATTGAGGGAAATAATGAACATCAACATTAATGCATCTCCAATTCATAATTCACACATCAACAGCATTGGAGTAAAAGCATAGCCTTCACAATGGAAGAATGCTATACAACACTTCTCACCACAAAAACAAGTCCCACAAGCTCTGCTTCTTCTGTTCTTCAATACACAGAGGCAAGCAAGCACTATGATTTAATATGAAACACAAAGGTAACTCATGATGACAAAATGATTTAAACTCAACAAGAATGCAGAGTGTGTATGTTACATGAATCCAAGTGCAGTAGCATATATTCCTCTCACTTGACAGTTTAAAGAGGAACTCAGATTTATCATAAGCAAGACTATCACACAGCTGACTCGAAAATCAGTTCAAGACATTTATGAAACCCACTTCAAAACAAGACTGAACGTAATAAACGAGAACCATACTAATAACAAGCATCATCCAAGCAACAGCGAGTCAGAGCATACCTTCAGCTAGCTTGATCAAACCAAACTGTGTCAAACAGATCAGAAACACTGTATGAAAAAATAAATTTATGAATAAATTATATTACAATAACTGAATCCAGATTCCATTGATTTTTAAAATTAAAAACAGGAAAACACACCAAATCTTTATAAGAATTAGAAACAGATCTAGCGCGTGGACATTGGAATAACGATAACCAACTCCGCCAGTGGGAGAAACTTCTAACATGTCAATATCCACAATCAAGACGTCAAGCAGTCAGCTTGAGTTAGCAGCTTGGTAAGACATATCACTAACTCTGTGACTCTGTTTGCTAGCCACACCTCCAAAGTTTCTTCCAGAACCAAAAGAATTGGCATCTACATTATTTATACCAGTCTGAGGGGGTGCTGATTCAGCCGTGTGTTGAGCATCTCCACCCAAGATCCCACCATATCCGTTAATAGACAGTCCCATCACTCCAGGCCCGCCATTCACATAGGAGGGATAGACAGGAGCACAACTTCCATAAGGCAGGAAACTTCCCCTGACACCAACCATCGCTGGATTCCAAGGACTCCTCGGGGCAATTGGAGTGAGACTGTAACTAATTCCGCCATACCCTCCAGAAGGAGGATATCCACCACCAAATATCCCAGCTCCATATGGGTAGCCAGCCACATTACCACCATACCCAGGGAAATACCCAAATCTAGAACTATAAGGTGTGTAACTCCCCTGCTGATAAAAATTGAAGCTAGTATGGCTTCTTCCGCCACCTAATCTTCCATTATAACCAACGCTACAACTACCAAGTCCATCCTTTGGCACCGCTCTTTTAACCTCAACAAGCTTTCCAGTCAATTCATGGAAATTCTTCTGCATAACTTCCTCTACAGAATCCTCTGAGTCAAAGGTAATAAAACCAAATCCCCTCGGCCTATGAGTCAGATTATCATGCATCACAACTACATCAGTAATCCTACCAAAGTTCTCAAAGTAACCTCTGAATTCTTCTTCACTCAAGTTAGCCGATAAACCCCCTACAAAAATCTTCTTTGTCCTAAACTGCTCGTTGCTCCTACTGTTAGCCCTACTATTATTCCTACTCAATCCCCTGTTATTCTGTTGTTGACTTTGTTGTTCGCTTCTGGGAATGGCCCTTTTGACTTCCACCTATAAGAATTAAGTCATACAAAAGCTTGAAAGGTTAAACAAATCCAGCCAATGAACAATATCAAGTTGACATAAAAAATAATTACATAAAAAATAAAAAATGAAACTCTTGACAAAACAAGACCTAAAGATAATTACATAAAAAAGGAGACTCGTGACAAAAACCTGCAAACAGGCATAAAATACTACTCCATTTGCAAACACAAGGGAAAAAGTTAATGAAAAAATACCAAAAAAATGGGCAAAAGCCCAAAACAGTGCATAAGACCTGCATGTGCGCAGAAGCAGAAACTCTAACTTCGAAAACAAAACACTAGTATGAAAATAGAGCAGCGGGAATGTAGAATCCCATTGACCACGACTGTGCGAGTTATCCAGACATGCACTGGAAAAAAAAACAAAAGAAAAGAGGGGAAAAAGAACAGGAAAAAAAAAAGAAAAAATATACTACTATTGAATACACACAAGCGCGAAAAAGAAATAATTTTAAAGAATATAAAATCAGCCGACAAAAAGCCCTAAAAATAAAGCAAACGAGAGCAGACCGTTCTGCTGAGAATTTGATGGGAATCCTGCAGAGCGCGGTCGACGGCGGAAGATTCCGAAAAGGTGACGAAAGAGAAGCCCCTGGGGCGCCCGGAATCCCGATCCCGAGCAATCACGGAGTCCACAACGACGCCGTACTTGCCAAAATGGTCCCTGAGCACATCGTCCGTCGTGTCCCACGAAATTCCCCCGACAAACAGCTTATTCTGCTCCGAATCGTCCATGATTTCACCTGAATTCCAATTTGCACGAGTAAATTAGCCAGGAGAGAGGGAGAGGTGGGGAATTCGGAACGAGCTCGAGAGGGGGAGGAAACTAGGGTTTTTTGTGGGGTGGAGCGCGGAAGGAAAAAATTGGGGGGAAAGAGGGAAAGAGTTTTTCGGATGCGTGGGGCTATCTGCTACTGTAATAACAAAAATATATTGTAGTATAATTAATAGAAAAAATATTGATGATATGTAAAGTTTCTTCTATACGATAATGAATGTAAAAATAATACATATTTATTTATGCTACATTATTGCAGATAGTATGACGTGGTGTGTCAATTTATATTGGGGTGGAAAGATAATTTCTAGAGCAGTTATTTAATATGATCCTCATTTCTCAAAAAGATATATTATGTTGGACAAAAGTGTTTTCTACTATAAGCTTGTGGGTAAAATTGTGAAAGAATGGGTATAAGCATATTTGAAAATTCAAATAATATGGAAACGTACTATATGCGTTGGATCCGGAATCACGTTTATAGGTACTTTACTAGAAGTAGTATGCATGCCACTAATGTTCAGTGAGGGTATGGCTATAGCCTATAGGAGGTCAAATGGAATTATTTGTTGAGTATTCGCCGATTACTCAACAAAATATTCATCATGTCATAAGTTATGATGTTGGTACGTCTACGAGAGCCCAAGAACCAAGTTTTGCTGGAACATATAGATTTGCAACACAATATTTTGATGTTGGAGGCGTGCGTTTAGGGGACAATGACAATTGTCATGTGGCTGATGATATTATAGGTCCTGATAAAGCCGACTTTCTTGATCCACAATCACCTAATGATTCAGAAGATATAAACATTGTTAGTACAGACTCAGAAGGTGATCCGCCTGATGATGAACAATTTATTGATTCAAGGCCATCCATTCCAGTTGGAGAAACAACAGTTGAAGAAACAGTGGTTGAAGAAACAACAGTTGGAGGAAGAGTAGTACCACAGTTCCCACAGTTTTATCATTCAAAGTTTTACCGTCTTATTTGGGGGAGGAGAATCTGATATAATTCATTCGGTCTAAAAACGCCAATGACGTTGGCGTTTCTAATTTAGTTTTATTTTTTTTGTAAATTTTTTAAACACGCCAACGCGATAGGCGTGTATAAATTATAATTTAGGATTTATTTTATCCCAAATTTGCTTAAAACGCCAATACAATAGCCGTTTTTTAGATAAACACGGCAACTTGGTTGGTGTGGTACAAGTTGGCGTGTTTCGATAAATAATATATTTGTATAAAATCAAAAAGAAATTTTAAAACGCCAACGTGGTTGGAGTTTTTATTTAATAAGCCGCCAATACGAGTGGTATTTTTCTCATAGAAGGAAGAAATAACAAAATGGATACATTTTTATTATTATATTAGTGGAGTGCCCCTCGTATCCGAAAAACTCAAAGGCAAAGGAAAAGGCGGTGGAGTGTGTGTGTGGGAGAGGGAGAGGGAGAGGGAGAGGGAGAATCGTTTGTTAGAAGTATGAGAGAGAGTAAAAGGATCCCAAAAGTGAGGAGAGTGAATCTGAGTTGGTGGTTTGTTCAAAGGGCTACACGTTGGAGTGTTTTTATCATATTCTATGTAGGAATCTATTTTCTTCTTGTTGGTTTTATAAGGAATCTAATTAAATATTCCTTCTGTCCACTACCATTTTTTTATATTGGAATTTTAATCGAATTTTACAAGAAAATATAGACAGAAAAAGATGATGGAGGGGGTAGTTTAGTTGTGTTATATAGTGATTTGAGGCAGACAAATCTCAATATCCACTTCAACTTCAAATTTAGTTTTTATTCTTACAATTTATGATTTGACAAAAACTTTATGTACTTATAAGCAGTAGTGAATCTTTGAAAACAGCTGGTAGTATGTAAAAAAGGAGCTACGGTTAGAACCACCCTTGTACAAATGCTAAGAGCATTCACAACCGTGCTCTTGCCAACGAGCACGGTTGTGGGCCCATGCCCATTTTTTCTGCCTGCTCTTAGGCAAGATCACAACACCCACAGCCGTGCTCTTCCGCAAGGACGAGCACAAGGGCCTCACCATTCCATTATTCAATTTAAATAAAAACATTTTCACAAAATTAAAATTCATTAAAAATAACCGAAATAATATTACAAATTACAAAAAAAAAATAAAAATTACATAATTAAAATCCTAGAAATTAAAAATTACATAATTAAAGTCTTAAAAATTAAAAATTACATAATTTAAATCCTAAAAATTAAAAATAACATAATTAAATTCATAAAATTAAAAAAACCCACTACTCGTGGCTGAATTTCGCCCAAATGGATGATGAATGTGTGTATTTATAGATGATTTTGGGATTAAATTTTTTTTAAAAAAATTCAAAAAAATGGTAATAAAATTTGTATATTTTTGGGAATCCGATTTTTTTTTTAATTTTTGGTATTATTTTCGATTTTTTAAAAAAAGGAAAAAAAATGTCAACGACTAATAGAAACGCGCCACGTTGCCTTGCTCGCTGGCACAAACGTGTTCTTAGCTAAGAGCACGTCCGTGCCAGCGGCAAGAGCGCAGCGACGGACAAGCGTGTCCTTGCCAGCGGCAAGGACAGACGGACGGCGTGTTGCCACCGTTGTGGATGCTCTAAGGAACTTTATATGGGCTTGCCATCAAAGCCATCATCTGAGTATAAGCCAGGACTGGAGGCCCAATAATAATTGCTCTGGGCAGGCCCATATCTATATTTGAATTGTTTTTTGTATATTCCCAACTTTTTATATACAAAAATATAATTTCGTGTTTTTAATTCGAATTTTAAAATTGAGACTGCAGGAGTATAAAATATGATACGAAATTAACTACTATGATACATTTTCCTTTAACGAATCTGTTGAGGATTCTTCCAATGGATATTTTCCAAGAGAGGTTCGATCATGTGAAGCTCATAACTCCTTAACAAACTCTGCACAATAATGTTGTACGTCACCGTGTTGGGCTCACAACCACGGTTCTTCATCTCTACGAGCAAACGGTTTACTTCCTCCACGGACCCTTCGCGACAAAGTGAACCAATGATCATATTATACATACAAACATCGGGTTGTAAACCTCTAGAAGGAAGCTTGTCGAAAAGTTCTCTTGCAACGTCAAATTTTCCATTCTTGCATAATCCGTTAACATAAGCCCCATACGAGACTATATCGGGGTTAACTCCTTTCACTTCCATCATGCGTAGTAGCATAAGAGCTTTATCAGTTTCCCCGTTCCTGCACAACCCATCCAACAAGATATTAAACGTATACAAGCTATGATTCACTCGCTGAGCTTCCATACCCTTGAAAAGCTTCCACCCTTCAACAAATCTGTCTTTACTAAATAATCCGTGTATCATGGTATTGTACGTATGCGTATTGTGCTCCAAACCTTTACAAGACACGTCGAAAAGAAGCCAAGCTTCATCCACTCGTCTCATCTTGCAGTATCCGTTTATTAGGCCATCCACAACGCTGTCACTATACCGTCCCTTAAAACACTATTTGCGGGCCTCACTGTACTTTTTTACTCCACCCCTTAACTAAGGGACGGAACCTGCAACCCTCCGTCCCTTAAACCGTCCCTTAAATCACTATTCATTCAATTTCATTTTTTTACACCAAATTCAATTAATAAAAAACACACTTCATTAAAAATAAAATAACATTACAACATAAAATTAAAATACAACTTAAAATAAAATAAAAATAAAAAAAAGACATAATTAAAATCCTAAAAAAATAAAAATGACATAATTTAAAATACAATTTTATAGAAAATAAAAAAAACTACTCCGCAGCGAATCATCCCCTGAAGGTGGTGGAGGTGCCCTGAGGCCACTTGGAGGCGGGATACCAAGTTGTGCCGCCATAAACAGGAATACGTTAAGCCAGGCTTCGTATTGGGTGGGCGTAAAGCGGGAAGTGTCCGCCATTGTGGCGGTCATGTACATGGACATAAGGGAGTTCGAGGGTCCCCCCGAGCCCGAGCCCGCCTGGCTTGATTCGGCTAGGCCCCTCCTCCCTCTAGCCGCCTTCGCCGCATTTCTACCTTGCAGCCGACGGCGCCCACGGGAGGACCCCCCGGCATCGTCTGCCGGGGTCTCCTCCTCCTGCGAGGCAAACTCTTGTGGCCCGATGCCCGAACAGCCCTCACCAGACGAGTATTGGCCACTCGCCGTGCGCTTCGAGGTCGAGCCCGAGCTGGACCGCACACCACCGGCCAACCTTTCTTCGTCCCTGACAACCTCCCAAACATCGGCATATTTGAATTGTTTGCCGATGTCTTCGTAGTAGACCCGCAAAGCCGACCTCAGAATGTCGGCTCCTGTGGCTCCGCTTTGGTACTGAGCCGCTTCATTCTTGTAGATGCCGCAGAATCGTTTGACCTCTCTGTTGACTCGGTCAAAGTGAGCGCGGAGCATCTTATATGTGCTGCGGCGGGTCTTTTTCGGCTTAATCTCGTGGTAGGCCTCGGTGACCTTTTCCGAGAAACACTTCAGGGGTTGTTGATTCCCGACGATGGGATCGTACGAGACGCTGATCCAGGCGTTGTACACCGCCAGCGTTTCTTTGGGGCAGTACGGATGCCGACCTAGATCCTCCTCCTCCGCCTCCGCCTTCTTCCGGAGTGGGTTGAACCAGATAATCCCTGCGAATACCGTGGGGCGGAAGGACGGGCGTATGCATCAACATCAAAATTGGGTGGTTGGTACCCCCGGCGTGCCCGAACCCGGGTGCCCGGCGTCGACGAACCGGAACCACCCAATGTGTTGTACATGCTCCCCCAGTCGCCGAACGAGTTGAGATCCCATGTGCCGGAGCCGCCACCGCCACCGCCGGGGTTTCTGTCGTCGGACATTTTATGATGAGATGTTAGATGAAAATTGGAGAGGAAATGGAGATGAATTGGGAAGAATAGATGTGTAGTTGTGTGTGAAATGATGATGAAATAGGAGTATTTATAGAGTAAAAAAATTTAAAAAATAAAAAAGGAAAAACACCTCTATAACTATTAACGGTAATATTACCGTTTAACATTTTCTTTATTTTATTTAATTTTTTTATTTAATCCGATTTTTTAAAAAAATGAATTATTGCGTCAGCGTGACGATGCCAACTCGCGGGACGGCGAGTGGGCGTCACGCATAGCCTGGGAGTGCGCCACGTCGCCTCGGCGCGTGGCGAGCCGTCCCGCGTTTCGTCGCGGCGGGACGGGTTGCGTGACGGGCTGGGGACGGGACGAGACGCTGCAACGCGTCCCGCCCCGGTTCCGTCACTGCGGAACGAAACACTAGCAACCCGCGTGACGCGTTGCGGGTGGCCTTATGGTGCTATAGCATATAATATTGGGTTTAAGGCCCTTCTCTACAATGGAATCGAATACCTCTCGTGCTCTGTTCATTTTCCCTTGCAAACAATATCCATCTATCAATGCACTATAAATGAAGACGTTGGGACGGATATTCCGTCCCAACATAACTCTGAGTTCTTTCTCGGCCTCTTTCATCTTTCCTTCCCTACATAACGCGTCTATCACTATACCAAAAGTAACGTCATCCAAAGATACATTAGCATTCGTTACATCATTCAACAAATCTCTCACGTCCTTCATCCTACCAGCATCGCTCAAAACACGTGAAAACATCAATCAAAACACGCTTTTCAACCATCCTCGACAAAAGTTGGAGAGCGTCATCCACCTTCCCGGCCTTGCACAAGCCGTCAAGCAACGCGTTATATGCCTTAACATTAGGTCTCCACCTAGTTCTTTCAAGTCTACTAAGCAAATCACCAGCTGCACCAATTTCATCAGCTTTGCAAAGCCCATCTATCAAAGTGAGAATCATCACATCATTAGGCTCGCATATTCGGAAACGCAAAAGCTTCTTGAACAATTTCATGGCCTCATCAGGCTTACCATCCAAGAAGAGACCTTTAATGAGGGTGCAGAATGTTGCCACATTTGGTTCGTGACAGCTCTTGAAGAAGACGCCCATTATAGCAAAACCGAAGTCTACACGTCGAAGAAGGCAATAGCAATTGATAGCGATGCTCAATGTGTACTCATTCACCGGGGCACCCCTCAGGCGCATTTCGTCGAACAGGTTGAGGGCGACGGAGTAGTGCTTCAATTTCATCACGGAATTCAACAGTTTCATGAAATCAACGACTGAAAGGTGCGGACGAATTCGGAACATCTCGTGAAACAAGCGGATGGCATCGCTTAATTCTCTGACGCAACTGAATGGGGGAATGAGAATGCTGCCCGATTTGTGTGACCTTGAAGAAGCAAAAACTCTTAAACGAATCAGATCAACAACGCTTCTGCGCATCTTCTTTCTTATTGAGTTTGAATGAAGGGAAAAATGAGTTGAAAGCTTTAGAATTGAGAACTAAATTAGTTTAAACTTAAATAGATCATTTTTGTAATTCTATTATTATGGTGTTTTTTAGCTTGAGCATCAGCAGTGGCGCGGAATTCCCGACGGAATTCCCCGCATAATTATCAAAAACACCTCTTGTCAGTTGCCACGTCATACGGACTTTCCACTGCACTGCCACGTCATAATGACTTCTTACTGCACAGTGGCGGACATCCCAAGGACTTCCCACAATTAAAAAACAAAAATTCACAAATTAAACAATTTCCGGAATTAAACAATTTACGGAATTAAAATTTCGACACAAATAGGGAAACAAAATTTAATGCGATAAACGGGAATTCCGCGCGGACGTCCGTGGGAGTCAACGCAATGGCGGACGTCCGCACGCCCGTCGCGACGGAATTCCGCGTAACGCCGCGGAACTGCGGTGTCCTCGGCGGAATTCCGTATCCGTGCATACCATGCACAATGGCGGACGTCCGCCGCGAAATTCCGGCACGCCGGTCGAAATTCTGCCGGGACGAGCCCATTTCTGATGCTCTTATTATTATAAATCGAGATTTTTATCTGATTCTTGCATATTTTGTTTTTATTCAAGTCTGCGTCTTATTTTTCATAATCATCATGAAAGATGAAATTTTTGCAATAATTTCCGACAATTATACGTGTCACCCAGTTTAAAACAAATTAATAAAATGACGTTGGGCAAAACAATATCTAATTAAGTTCAAAACGATGTTTTGTCTAGGTGTTTTAAACCGACTGCTACATCAGTGCATGACTTGCCGGAAAAGGAAAAGGGAAGGGTGAGATAATCGAAAAAAATCTTCTTTCAGAATTTATATTTCAGATTTTGAAAAGTGTGGGATGTACCATAATTTATTCATCTTTCGTGATTTATTTGACAATTTGCCCTCGTATTGTTATAACACAAAATAGATAGATAAATTGTGTCTCCTTGTTTTTGGCTGCAAAATTTAATCAACAATTAGGTTTTTGACGTGGCAACAAGAAATTTTTGTGCTTTCCTAATTTTGGGGCAACATGAATTTTAAGGTGAAATTAGTAAAATACGCGAGAATGAGAAAAATAATTGAAAGAGTGTTTCTAGATTAATGAGCCCATTTTATATACAGTGTAATGTATGATGAAAATGTTTCCAAAATAGACAATGGACATTTTGGAAGTAAAATAACTGAAGGAGACAATTTTTAAGAAGAATGGAACAATATTTGCATTTAAACAAACACTGGCTTAAACAATTACTCCTAGTATATAACTATAGCTGAACATAACTAGTAAAAGACCCAAAAACAAGTCTCTAAAACTAATTTATTCTTTCTAATTTATATAATTAAGGATCCAGATAAATTGAACGGAAACAGCAAGAACTGCTAATCTATGAGTACGGAGCATCATCGCCAACTCTAATGCAAATGACACTCTCAACAGTTTATGTCTTTTTCTTGACAACCAAACGGCCCGTTGAATTATTCGCTGGGAGCATCGGCACTAACCCTGTTATATAAGCGGTAGAGCAATGTGGATTTTGCCATTTGAGGCTCTCTTTCTAATACAGCAATCACGTCCTTCACTGAAACGCTCCTAGCCACCCGAGGTACAACAACTTGATTTCGTGCCACTTTTCTGATTGACGCTGTATGCATTACGACAAGTCAGCAAGTCTCCAACAAGTAATGTATGGTATCAATTTGAATACAACTTGATGTATCTGATGCACTGAATTTTCATGGACAATGACAATAAGATCAGCAAGCTTACGCAGTTTCCCTTATAACACCAGTTCGATATCATATCTAGGTCGCACAATATGTTTCCTGAGTGCTACGCGAACCTTGTCTCTTCATTTTAACAAGATTAAAATAAATGACAATGCTTGTGTGAAGTGTAATCTATATATTATGGAGTGTATAGTTAAAGTTATAGGTCCTGCGAGAGTAGTATTGACATTTTGCAATTTCAGGCAATTAGGTTTTAACTACTACTGCTAGCAATATTACCAACTTACCAGGAGTTGTGAGAGCAGCAGAAGGATCCCGCTTTTCAGATTCTTGATTTTCCCTTGTGTTTCTTGTAGAGGTTGCTAAAGGCTTTCGTCCCGCGTCTTTGTTAGTCTGGGGAGTAGATGATGTATCAGACCCTCCCTGTTTCTGCTTGGCCTCAATCATTAATTGCCATCTTGATGTGATATCACCCACTCCAGTAGCAGCTCGAACAGCAACGTTTGCAGCTGTTGCGCGCATTTTATCATCTTCCTCTTTATTAACCTGCATGACAAGAAAGGGCTTCCATTAATGCTATTTCCGCATCATATGCAGCTTTGGAGAAATTTTAGTATCAATACCTTCACCGATTTTCCACGACTGTCATCCTTATCCTTATCACCATCAGCTCCTGTACTACTTTCCGACTGCAAATTAACAAAATCAAGATACAAAGTTCACACAGTTTCTACAGAGGTCACATGGGAACTGAAAATGGTAGGACGTGATAATTACTTCACTGAGTTTCTGCGACTTTTCAGTTTCAGCCTGCTTTTTCTCCCAATCTTCACGAGCTTTGGAATTTATAGCCATAATCTGTTGTCGAACATCAGAGGTGATAACAGTCTTGTGCCTTGACTTCTCCACATCAACTCGCTGCAAAATTTACAAGAAATTAGACAGATAAACATAAGTAATTATTATGAAAATGCATACTTCGCTGATCGCTCCAGACATATCATAAGAAGAAAAATGAGCACATTATAGAAAGTGAATCTTAGAAAGTAACCTGTTTTGAAAGTCTGATTACATTAGATAGGATTCCACGCATTCTCTCTTCTGTGCACTAAAGGAAATATGCCAAAAAAATAAATTAGATAGTTTACTGATGCTTGTGTAAAACTTGAGGAAATTTTGTTATAGCCTGTCTACGAAATATATTTCGACATAGTAAACCGGAGTATCTTTTAGTGTGCCACACGGTAGGTAGAGAAGATATAGGAAATTCACATTTACAGCACAATTTAAGCTATCACAATCTTACCAAGGACAAGCATCGCTCCACATCACTACTCATATTCTTTAAACCACATTTTGCCACTGTCAGGAAGCATACAGATCACAAATTAAATAAAAAAAATGAGGACGAAGCTCATGAAAACAAGTAAAGTACGGTCAGTTAGGAAATACTAACTTATCTCCACCATCATTTTCTGAAGTGGTATCTTCTGCAATATCAACTTCTCTTCTTCTTCTTGAACAACCCGTCGAGATGCCTCTGAAACCCGGCTGTCTTCCTTGGATCCAGAAAAGAGTTGTTCCTCCTCCTCCTGTTTATGTATTTTATGTCATGTAAGTAGCAAAGTGTATTTTATATTTTTATTCAATATCTACATTTACTAAATATCAGTTGTGATAATGAAATCAATTCAGAAATTACAATCTTTTGAGCTCAAAAGAAAAAAAAATTATAATTTCATTCATACTGCATTTTGTATAGATACCAAATATGGGAATCATTTTATCCTTTTTCCTTCATCAGTCCACTCCATCCCCAAACTCATTTTGATTTAGTCATACCAAAATTTCTGTTCTAGATACTAGCCACCAACTTAATGTACAAGGAATACAAGCAAAAACAAGGCAGAGTGACGAACAAAAACATAAACATGTTTCAAGTATAATGTTCAGGTTGAAGGAGGGTTACCCTGAGGTTGACTCCGCTCACTGCAGTCACATCATTGAGATGCTCGATGCTTTGATCAACAAAGGATCCAGACACTTTTTGCTTCTTACTGTTGGAACAATTTTATGACAATCCATTAGTAACTTGAGAACAATATGTTTTTAATCAACAAATTTGTTGATCCATGAAAATATATTGCACCTTGATGGAGGTGAAGAGCCAGGTGCTTCCATTGGCTTCTTCTGGCCAGCCATAGGCTTTTTGAGGGGAGCCTTGGAATTATTTCCAAGACCAACAGGAGTGGTTAGAGAAGGAATCCGAGAACTTGACTGACAAGATGAAAAAGAAAAAATATAAAAGATAAAAATTTATGACAACTTAAGGAAAAAACATATAACAAGCCTAAAATGTAAGTACAAGAGTTTGCTAAACAAAATAAGAGAACAAGGACCCCCCCCCCCAAAAAAAAAGAAACAAACCAAACCAAACCAAAAAGATGCAGTGAGGGTGGTCTAGAACCATATAGCATGCACATCAGAAGTTCATAGCTCCCAAGTATATAAGTTTATCGATTTCTTGTACATAGCATGTGCACAAAATAGGAATTCCATTACTCTAGCCTGAAGCCAATCATGAGGATGACAACAGAAAAACTAGAGAGTCTCAAATACCATAATGTTGGTCTCCATCAGGCTGGGACTTGGAGAGGAAACTGAGCTTGATGGCATCAGAGTGGCGGGCGCTGTGAGACCCGTTCTTGATGATTGTATATCAAAAGATTCATCCTTCAAATTCAGATTCCCAGAAGCAGCACTGCCCAATCTTTGGTGTTCATTTAACTGATCCGAAGGTTCCTGCTTTACATGAGTCATGGATGACGTAATAGAATTTTTCTGTTCTTTGCTGGTGGATGGTGGCCACTGGACTTGATTTTGTTGCAGCGCTGGTTTGCTATTCATGTGAGACAAACTTCCAGCTGGAATTTTCTTTGGATCAGTAAGAGAATGAGACCTATCAAATGTAGACATGTTTGTCACATTCATGGGCCGGGATGCTGGCCCCAAGTGATTAACAGCCATATTAGGATGAGATGGAGCCTGCCTCATCTGAGAATCATGAGGTTGTGGCCGGATAGGTGCAGAAGATGCAGCACTAGTTGTCTGGAAAGGCGGGTAACCACTCCCAGCACTTCCATATGTTGGAAAAGATGTCTGTGAGAATTGCATATGCTGCTGTTTATTAATCCCCTGTGCTGGAAATGCAGGATGCTTCGTCTCATGACCTAAACCTGAAGTGGAAGTTGACATCTGGCCTACTTGTGCTCCATGTGAATCTGCTTGCCTCTCCATCTCACGTGATTTTGTTGCATTAATGTCACTTATTGAATTGCTCAAATCTATTGGCAGTTGTGATACAAACAAGCAATTGGCAGATATAGCATTAGATGTGGTGTCTGAAGAAACTTTTTGGCTGGTTAGATTTTGAGAGAGAATTGCACCACCTGAAGGCATTTGTCGTCCAGAGGCTTGAGGCTGTGGTTGAAATTGATTAGGAGCAGCTTGTGTGTTCCTAGCAGCCTTAATATCATTTTTGCAGTTGATCAGACTGAATTTCAATGATTCAAAACAACCAGAAATGCATTAAATGACATGATGCTCATAACATACCTGAGTCTGCAGTTTGTACACAGCCATTTTTAACATCTGGTCTCCAACAATACTTCTCATATGCCGGACAAATCCATCTTTAGAGATTTCATTTTTCTGAAAACAGATTGTCAGGATAAAGCTAATAAGTACTCCCTCCGTCCCTCTGTAGTAGAGGCGTTTCTTTTCAGCACGCGATTTAAAAAATTGTGTTAAAAGTGAGTTAAGTGAAGGAAGAATAAAGTAGGAAATGAAAAAGGTAGAGAGATGAAGAGAGAATAAAATACGAGAGAGTAAAGTAAGAGAGAAGAAAAGTTGGGGCTTTTTACCAAAATAGGAAATGCCTCGGCTACAGTGGGACAAAAAAAAAATACGACTCAGCTACAGAGGGACGGAGGGAGTATGATTTGGTCATTCTAGAAGGATAAATATTTCTTTGCTAGTAAAGAGCAATAAGTCTACCTTTAAGTTAAAGTAAAGAGTGTGAAGTTGCATAGCTCTGTCCTTGTCAAGTTGGGGTTGTATGATAGGAAGCAACATGCCAAAAGGAACTTGTTTGTTCAATTTCAATGCACTAACAGACTGTTGACTACTGCTCGTCATGGTCTGTGGATTACTCATCCCTGGGGATATTGCCTGTTGACTAGTAGTTGACATTCCTATAGTTTGCTGACTCAATGAAGGCAAGACTTGGTCATTATTGATTCCCATACTTGTCTGTAGCTCATTTGATCCCACTGTCATTGATGGTTGATGGGTAACATTTTGTAATTTGTTCATCTGCAATTCTTTGTCTGGCTTTGTTTCGTGACCCAGAACTTGTGGATCGATGGGTTGTTCTCCGGATGATTGCCCGCCCACTGGTTGGGGTAAAGGGAAGGTGTTCCGTTCGTCCTGCTGGTTGGGATTAGGCTCATGGGAGGTGTTATCGTCCTCTTTTCTGTTCTGAGAGCCTGAGTCCTGTCTTTGCAGCTCCACTTCAGAAGAATGCTGGTCTTTTTCTCCCACGTTTACAATATCCTGCCCACTCTGGCATTTAGCAGTCCCGTCATGACTGGATGTGTGCCACTGAGGATTAAACTGACTTGTCATGTGACTGCTTCCTTGAGACAAGGCTGCTGGGATAGTTGAATTGCATGGAAGAGGAAAATCATGAATTTTAATGTTGTCAATAATGAAAATGGAAAAATAAGTAACTAAAACTAACAGTCTCATACCACAGATTTTTGAACTGGGATAACAGGCACTATCTCTTCAGTCATAATTCAAAATAATCCTTCATGCTTAGTTATAGGGATGTCAATCGGGCCGGCCCATCGGGTTTCGGGCTGGCCCTACTCGGGTTGCGGGTCAATCGGGTGCAGGCTAATCGGGTTGTGAATTTGTTCGGGTTGTAAAAGGTCAACCCTAACCCTAAAAGCTCGGGTTTCGGGCTAGCCCAGCGGGGTAATCGGGCTGCTACCGATAAGATTAACATGCGATCAATCCAATAAATAATGATGAAAATTAGTTATATTCATAAAATGTAAAATATTTAATTATGATGAATTTGAGATATATGGTCAAACTCAATCATAAACATGATCAAATACTAATATTTGAGATATTTAGTGAAATTTTAATGTATGTTTTTGAAATTTGAATATTTTTTTAAGTGAATTTATTTATCAATTATCATATTAATAAATATTCAATATATAATTTGTATATTTAATATAAGATTGAAAGTTATTTTTTAGTTATCTATATTATAAAATTAATCAATGAAGTGTCGAATTATGAGTAAAAAGTAGAATAATAGAAATTTTATCGGGTTATTAGGCCAGCCCATCGAGTTTTCGGATTTGGCCCTAACGGGTCGCGGGTTAATCGGGTGCGGGCTAATCGAGTTTTAATTTTATCGGGCTACAAATTTCTAACCCTAACCCTATAAATTTGGCGGGCTATTCGGGCCAGCCCACGGGTTGCGGGCTACATTGACATCCCTACTTAGTTATAAATCGATAGAAGTAGCTTGAGAAAACCTTATATAGGTGAGGTAATAAAAAACAAACTTGCTATAACCACATGATAAATTTGTATATATGGTTCATTCAGAATATTTCAAGTATTTAACTCATTAAAGAAGTTAATAAAGGTGTATAGGTTACATAACACATTGTTCTGTTCAGAAAGGATGAAAATCATTTTATTGAAGTGCTCCACATAATTTGTGAATCCACTCAATCCAAGAGAAAGAACATCATCAGATATCAAAGGTGAACACAGATCTAAGCCTCACAAGTGAATGAAAGAAAAAATAATATGAGTACTGCTTTTGACCACAAATTTATCATGGATCGGATCTTCAAATATCTCAACTTTCATGCTATCCATACCTTCTTTTCCATCTAAAATTTTCTCCAATGCTTTTCATGGCACAGCTAAATCTTATATTTTTGGCATAACATAGGTTTCTTGGGAAAAGCTTACCTCAAATTTCACAATTTATCTCAACTAGACAACCTAAACCTATTTTCTCTTCAATGACATGCTAAAGACCCTAGCTTTTCAATTTCTTCAAACCCATCTAAACCAGAAGTCTATGCACAAGTTCACCTCTCCTTTCTTTTTTCGAAAACCTTCATGCTTTGTCTAAGCAATAAAAGGAGGAACTTCATAAAATATCTAAGTTAGCAAGACATAACAGAAGTACAATAAAACTGGCACCAAAATTAAAGTGACTCAAAACTAAGAATTACCGGCATTGGAATCAGAGGGATCCTCCTGCATCGAAGTATTCCCTTCAATGTCTCTGTTCAATTCCGCTGTGAAAGCCTCCACGTCTGCGCCTGAATGCATAGTTTCATCCTGCCAAATAATTATATTGTTGCATCAAAACTCAACAAACGCAAATAAATGTTAATAGAATGAAGATGCCCAAATTCAGAGGGCACAAATTGGTAAAGACTGTGTGAGTATGTACCATCATGGCGGGGAACTAACCTCATCTTCTTCGAGGAATTTCATGATGTTAGGGTCCATAAGAACTGATTCGGAGATGTTCTCTGCAGAAATTCCTTTTGATTCGCAATTTGGTGAAGAAATTTGGAAGGAGGAAAAGGCTCGACCAACAATAAACAAAATAAAAAATTGACTGCAAATTTGAAAAGAAGGATCTTGGAAACTGATTTTCAATCAAAAAGCGCTTCCGATTTCGAAAATCCGGCCTTCTAATTGGAGATTATCGGGTATAAATTCGGAAAAAAATGCCTCTTTCACTCTGTCTCTGAATTTCTGAGCTCGTATCCTTCTGCGGGCTTTGAAGCTGAACGGAGCGTTTTGTGGCAATTTTAACAAATTTTATTATTCAAACCAGAAGTAATCCATATAAATAGGTGATTTATATTGAAACAATCACCCGCCGCCTCCTCAGGAAATAAAACAGTTTTTTTAATAATTTTACTACTTAACTATTAATATTATGACAAATTAATATAGTATCAAAAAAATTCTTATTTAAAACTATAGATATAGTCATATAGCTAATCCGTTGTGGAGTTACCAATTTCTAGTTATAATTCATTTTAACTAAAACATCATCAAATTTGGAAAGTCATTTTTAAATTTAAATTTATTAACTTTCAATTATAATATAATCATATTGCACTAAAAATTATTTTAAATAAATAATTGAAACTCCCTTTGTAAAATTTTATAGTAGAATGTTTTGTAGTGTAAATTGTAGTACTCCCTCCGTCCCGCACTACTCGCACGTTTTCTTTTGGGCACGGAGATTAAGGAATGAGTGATAGACAAAGTCAACAATTACGGCTGTAGGTATAAATTGTTGCTAAAAATAGAAAGAGTGCAAATAACTTGGGACGCCCAAAAAGGAAATAAGTGCAAGTAGTGCGGGACGGAGGGAGTAGTAATAAAGTACGTACTCCTTATAATGGAGAGTTATTAAATTATAGGATTAGCCACACGGCTCCGCCGGGTACTCGACTGTCCCCATGCACCGCGGCACCCCTCCGGCTTGCAATAGACCGCAGCGGCTAGTATATTGTGGACACTCTAACAACTAATAAAATTAACGACAATTTAACCAATAAAAATCGAAGAAGAAAACTTCATGTTTCTTTCTAAAAATCATCTTATTGAAAAGACCTCAAATCCCTAATATTCGTAAAAAAAACATCTATATGCACACATCACGGATAAAATAGTACGTATCTTGTTAGACTTTCAAGCTCAAACATAGTAAATTCGAAAAAAATGATGGATAACAACTTGCAAGGCGAAGAAGTTTATATCAATCAAATTACATAACATGAATCTCCGTGATAAAAAAAACATGTCATGCATGAAAGTAAATATGTGTTCGCTTTATCAAATGTTGATTCAACTATTGTACTTGCATATTAATTACAGACAAAATAGTTCAACTCGATAATAATGGAGATTCTTTAGTTTCTCAGTTTTGTCACCTAAACAAGATTCATTGCTTAATACGCATCTGGATCCTTTTTAGTTTTTATAGCACTTTGAGTGAGTTCATATGTGATTTTCAAGTTTTGCTTCGTAAGATCTACGCAAAGAAAAACTCAAACAATTTATAATTTTCAACACGCCAATAGTTTAAGTTCTTTGTGAACACAAGTGAACACACCCTTATAGTGTGTGTTTGGGGCTCCCCTACCACGCTTTTATTTTACTTTTTTTTTCTAATATTAATCGTTAAAATTGTGTAAAATCATCTTCTGCCCTTACTAATCTGACGCATGAATAAAAAAAGAAATTCATTTCGTCCGGTAAAAATATGTGCACTTTCTATTTTTTCGTCATTTGATAAAAATATGAGCATTTTCATTTATGGAAAATTATCACAATTTTTTACCCTTTTACATTAAGTTATTTACAACTTATATCATCATTAAAACACTAATAATAATGTGGGTCTTACTATTGACTAACACCACTTTAACTATCATTCCGCTCATCTATCTTACTTCACCAATTTTATTTTAATTTCCGTGACATATCATATGTCTGTATTTTTATGAGACGGAATGAGTATCTACAAAAGATTGGTTCGAAATAAGAATAATCAAATGCTAAAATGACAAATAGAAAGAAAAAGGTGAAATTGACTTACTACATAAGTACTCCATATGCTGATTTTTTATATCATAAAATATTTTTAAATATGTATATACGCATACTATATGGAAATAATCAAATTAGAACTCCTATCAATATATTTTTTTTATGATTTTACCAACTTACCACGATGCAAACTCCAACGAGTATCATCAGATTTGCTTCAATAACATTTATTGGTGCAGTCCTCTTTGTGTGTCAATTTCATCACTGGCAATTCATATGATAACCTTTAGAGCACCCACAATCGTGCTCTTGCCAACGAACACAGTCGAGGGCCCGACCCCATATTTTCTACCTGCTCTTAGGCAAGAGTACAACACCCACAACTATGCTCTTCCGTAAGGACGAGCACAAGGGTCCCACCTTTCTATTATTCAATTTAAATAAAAACATTTCCATAATATTAAAATTCATTAAAAAAACTGAAATAATATTACAAATTACAAATAAAATAAAAAAGGCATAATTAAAATCCTAAAAAATAAAAACTACATAATTAAAATCCTAAAAATTAAAAATTACATAATTAAAGCTAAAAATATCCCCGTGGAAGATCCGGCGACACTACCCTCAGTTGTTTTTGGAGGCCCAATATCATGGCATCGTGCGATCGAAGTTGCGCGGGGGTCATAGTTGACCTATCGGCCATATTGAGTTGGGCCAAAATCCCCCACAACGAGTTGGTGGGGGGTGGAGGTGGCGCATAGGGCACCGGAACGGGAGCGGGTTCGGGAGCATCGCCGGATGGAGTCGCGGCGCGACGACGATTGGCCGCCGCCTTCTTCCTTCCTTGTGGTCGGCGTTGGGAACCGCTCGGACCGGCGTCAGGGCTACCCAAGTTAGCTCCGGCGAGTTGGCTAACCACGTCTTCGGAGCCGGCGTCGGATAGGGATACCGACCTTGACCTTTTAGAGGAGCCGCTAGAGGAGGATGTTACGCCTCCCCTATACTTCGGATGCGACCGCGTCTCCTGCCAAATGTTGAGGTACTTGAACGGCTTGTAGTTCATGGATTGGTAGGTGTTCATCGCGGCAGTGATGACGTCGACCTCGCTCCGACCGCTCCCCGCCGACCGCTCTTCCTGGAGGTAATACCCCTAGAACTTTTGGATTTCTTCGTTGGCTCGGTAGATGGCGTTGCGCACCATACTCTCGTTGCGCTCGATTGTTCCCGCCGGCCGATTTTCATTGTACTGGCGACAGATGCACCACCAATAGTGATCGTCGGATTGGTTCGTGCCAACCTCCGGATCTTCGAAGATTGACAAGAACGCCTTGAACAATTGCTCCATCTCCGCCGGACTGTACGATGTGCGGACACCGCGAGTAGGAGGAGTCGGAGTTTGGGAGGGGGCGGTCGACCTCGCTCTAGGCCCGGGTGTCCACCCGTATAGCCCTTCGGGGGCATCTTGGTCGTCGATCGGGTAAGGCCGGTAGCTACCCGGAACTCCCGAACTTTGGGTTTAAGGAGGGGCCGAAAATTCCATTTCCGTACTAGGAAACGGTTGTGAACCGAACAAATCGGGGTTCCAACCGTGGGAGCCCGGGGGGTGATCGCCGTCGCCGGACATTGTTATATTGTAGGAGTGGAAGAAAGATTGAGAATGGAGATGAGAGAATGTAGATGAGAATGGAAATGAGTGTGGTGTGAATTTTTTGGTGTGAAAATGAGGGTATTTATAGATGAAAATGTGTTTTTTTGGGGAAAAAAATGAAAGTGGGTAGAAAACGGATATATTTTTTTGGGAAGTGGGAAAATAATTTTTTTTTTATTTTTAATCGGTTTTTTAATTAAAAACTGATTTTTTTAAAAAATATATTCAAATGCAACGGCTATGTCGTTGCCTAATCAACGCCGGCCACGTCACCTGCTCGCTGGCACAGACGTGCTCGATGCATCGAGCAGCGCCGTGCCAGCGGCGGACAGCATCTCCGTGCCGCTGGTACGGACGGACGAACGTCGTCCTGCTCACCGTTGCATATGCTCTTAACCCCCGGTCTCTCTAGAAGTATTTTTATGCTTACAAGAATCTTGAACAATAATCTCTCGGTTTCTTTAAAAAAGGAGTAAAAGACATTGGAGATAGTATAACTTTAAATTAAGAGAGAGAATAATTATTGAAGACTTTGGAGATAGTATAACTTTAAATTAAGAGAGAGAATAATTATTGAAGTAGGGTTAGGGTGTCCACTATAAGGTGGACACGCCCAATAGCCCCGCCCCAGTTTTTTGTCCATAGCCCCGGATTTTTGTCCATAGCCTCAAAATTCTATTTCCGCCACTATAGTGGACACCTCCAATAGCCCCCAAATTTTATAATCAATTTTCATTTTAAAAATAAAAAATTTTGCATGCGTCGACCGCCGCGCCGGAAGCTGCGGTCACTATGACCGCCGCGCCTATAGGCGCGCCTCACCCCCACCAGCCGCGTCCTCGCCCCGCACGCGGCGAAGCCGTTTCCGCCCCCCTCCCCCGTCCTCAGGCGCGGCGGCCACCCCAGCCACTATGACCGCCGCGCCTCCCGCCTCGCCCCACACCCCTCTTCGGCGACCGCCGAGCCGCTCCCATAGTGGACACTCTTAGGGTGTCCACTATAAGGTGGACACGCCCAATAGCCCCGCCCCAGTTTTTTGTCCATAGCCCCGGATTTTTGTCCATAGCCCCAAAATTCTATTTCCGCCACTATAGTGGACACCTCCAATAGCCCCCAAATTTTATAATCAATTTTCATTTTAAAATATTTTTTATTTTAATGAAGTGTAATTTAAATAATTGCAGTGTAAAATAAATAGAAAACGAGGTAATTAGGGCCGAATATTCGTTGTATTGGAAGGTGGTAAAATTATACAACGAATAATTAAAATAAAATACAACTACAAAACTCCGCCACCGTCTACTCGGTGTCGGAGTCGGCTTCCTCGTCTTCCTCTTCTTCGTCTTCTCCTCCTCCTCTCTCGCTGCTGCCGGCCGCGGTATCCCTAGGCGCATTATCAACCAACCCCAGTCGAGTCTCAAGCCGATTGATGAGCCTCTTGTAGGCGTTCCTGACGTACGGGTCAGTTTCCCCTGCGTACGACCGCAGTGCGTCTTGCAGTTGTTGCATCAACGTCACGTCTATGGTATTGGCCAATACCTCGTGGGGTTGCACATAGGGTTGCACATTGGACGGTCGGACTGATCCGGACTGGGGGAAATGCGCCTCGGACGCGCCTGCCGAGAGGCGGGAGGCACCTCTACCCCCTCGTGCACTGCGGATAGAGGCCTGTTGTCCCATGGGCCGTCGGCGCCTAGTGTGAGTGGCGGCTGGCTCTTCGACTTGTTCGTTGGACTGCTCGAACTCGTGCGAGCCGCTTCCACTGCTGTAGTCGCCGGTAATGTTTTGCCTTGTGCGCTTTGGCCCAGGCGCTCCTCCTGTCTCGAGCGCCACGATCGACCGGAATTTCGGGCAATCCGCGAGAGCAAGATACTCCTCCCACGACTGGAACTTCGGCCAGCCCTCCGTGTGGAATTGGCCCTCAGACAGGACCTTAACATCAGCTGCGCTGCGGCCACTCTCAGCGTGACGAAGGTTGTTCTCGTATATCGACGCGAACCGCTTAGTAGCCCGGAGAATCCTACTCCACTTTTTCCGTATCTGTTCGGGGTCGCGACTCTCGGCGCCTTCGGGTTTGAGCTCCTCGTATGCATCAGTTACGCGCCTCCAAAAGCTCCCCTCGTGCTGATCGTTGCCAACCACTGGGTCCGAAGTGATTGCATCCCAAGCCTTCGCCACGGCAACGCTCTCGTCCTTGGTGTATAGCTTCCCCCTGGTGGACCCAGAACCAGATCCACCGCTACCGCCAGTGCCACTGCCCTCGCCACTCGCCGTGCGACCACCGCCATGGCCGGAGCCCCGACTGCCGCCACCTCCCCTACGGCCTCCACCCCTTGAACTGCCGCTACCTGCTCGGGTCGGAACGGGCGTTTCCACCCGTGCTGCCGGTGTCTCTGGGATGCCGGAACTCAGCAGGCCCATCATAGTTTCAAATGCATCGTGATCTGCTTCGGTGATGGGAGATTGGCTGGCCTGGAAAGGGGAACCCGGTCGCGTCTGGTGAAGCGTGTCGAAGGTGGGTCTGTAATCTCCAAAAGCGGAACGACTCAGATTCCGCTGTAAAGATGGGGGAGTTGGAGAAGACCTCCACGACTGAGATGGATGAATGGGTGGACTCGATGCCCACGGTGGGGGAGATTGATTCCAATTCCATGTTTGGGACGGAGTCGCATATCCGCCAAATCCCGACCCCTGACCTGCATATCCGCCAAATCCAGCTGCATGGAAAGGATTAGCCGACTGGTTTGACGGATTGCTGCCATATCCCGATTCCTGAGAGTCGGGTGATTCGTCGTCTCCTCGGTGCATTTTTTAGAGAGCTGAGATGTTGAATGATTGTTGTGGAAATGGTAAAAATAAGTGGGGAATGGTTGTATTTATAGAGGAAAAAGGAAAAATAAAAAATAAAAAATTTTGCACGCCCAAACCGCCGCGCCGGAAGCTGCGGTCACTATGACCGCCGCGCCTATAGGCGCGCCTCACCCCCACCAGCCGCGTCCTCGCCCCGCACGCGGCGAAGCCGTTTCCGCCCCCCTCCCCCGTCCTCAGGCGCGGCGGCCACCCCAGCCACTATGACCGCCGCGCCTCCCGCCTCGCCCCACACCCCTCTTCGGCGACCGCCGAGCCGCTCCCATAGTGGACACCCTTAGTGTATACTATAAATTAAGAGAGAGAATAATTATTGAAGTAGGGTTAGTGTATTGTTATATTGTAGTATTGTATTTATCGTGTTAACAAGCACAATGTGATAGTACTAATACTACTCCCTCCGTCCCACTTTAGAAGTCCCAGTTGAGTTCGGAACGAGTTTTAAGAAATGTAAAGTAAAGTTGGTGAAAAAAGATGGTGGAACGTGGGTCATGTTTTTTTATATTAGTTTTATAATAAAATATGATTGGAAAAAAGGTTAGTGGCAATGTTTTAAAAACTGGACCGGTGAGTGAACCGGAGAAGCTACTGGTTCACGGTTCACTTGGTCCAACCGGGTGAACCACTGGTCGAACCGTTTTACTGTTACAAATTATATATATAATATATAAAATATATTCAATTTAATGAATGATAAAATAAACTCTATATATAACAAAATACATTAAATATATAAATATAAAAAATATTGAAAAATTAGTAAATAATAAAATCTATTTATTTTTTTATCAATTAAATATACAAATTACAAGTTATTGTGGATAAAATTTTTAATATTTTAGATATAAAAATAGATAATTCATATTAATTCAAAAAAATTATATGGCAAAGTATATAAATAAACATGAATTAATAGTTAGTTTTGATAAAAATATAGTACTATATAGTAAATAATTTATTATAAACCTTAGGACTTAGGTATAACTACTTATATTTACATAATGTACCTATATTATACAAATAATGATTAAATTTAGTAGATGATAAATATATTATCACATTAATACCTTCTCACTAGAATATAATTTTAAACATGAATTATTAGTTTGAGTAGATAAAAAATATTTTGTTTTAATATAATAATAACTAGTTTTCATGTTTTAATACATGTTAGTTGATAATAATTTTACATAATCTTTGCAAAATTTTCGGAATATGCCCGCAAATAAAAAAAATGTAAATTACGAAGGAGTCGTCTTCACCAAAAAGGCAAAAATAATTTGTTCTGTTGCAACCGCCAACCTAAATTCTTGCAGCCTATTCGACTGATAATCCCACTCTCCCACCATTCCTCTTTCTCCGCACCTGCACCAAATCATTAACCAACCATGAGATTTCACTTCGCTAACGATTTCGCCGGCACTGCCCTCCGCCGCCGTTTTGCTGCAACGTACAACCAGCAATGCAGAGCGTACGCTCCATTCCGCCGCCTCCACCACTTCACCAATAAACCCTCACCTCCGAATCGCATTTCCCCTTCCCTGTCGACATTCCGCCGCTTTTGCTCATCCAAATCCTCGGGTTCTCGTATGGGATTGCTAGGCTGGTATTTGGGGATGTTGGAGTCGCGTCCGATTTTGACCAAGAGTCTTTCTTCCGGCCTTATTTATGCGGCGGCTGACACTACTTCACAGGCAATTATATTCACCTTCGATTTTACAAATTTGAGTTAACGTAATTCATTTAATTTCGTTGAGGTTTTTTGAATTTGATTGGTTAAAGTCTTGCTTTTGGAATTGGTGTATATGATATGAACACAATCGCTAGGTTTTTTGGTTAAGTCTGAGAGGGGAACTGTAAATCCAGTCAATCAATGAATCAAATCCCTAATTTTGGATCAATTGAAATGAACAGTTGTGGTGATAGAACTATTTACTTTAGCTATGTGTGTTTTAAAAGGTATATAGCTAAATTTTACACATTTTAGCTCGACAACTAAATATGTCAATATCTTGATTGAAGGACTAATTTTGTTTCGTGGGATATAAATGATGTTTCTTGCAGCTCCAAATTTACAAGAATGTCTGAAATATTACCTTTACCATATCCTATCATACATTGGTAATTGATGGCTTGCCATTTTTTGTTGGTTATATAAGTAAGAGTTATGTTATATAACTACTTATTTTGAAATTGATCAGCTATTTACAATGGATCCCAATGGTACTTGGGATCCAATAAGGACACTGAGAATTGCTGGGTTCGGGCTGTTTATGCTAGGTCCGTCACAGCATTATTGGTTTAACTTTGTTGCGAGAGTATTGCCAAACCGTGATCTGATATCTACATTGAAGAAAATGGCAATGGGACAGCTTGTTTATGCGCCGGTGATCAATGGCATTTTCTTTTCTTATAATGCAGCTGCTCAAGGTACACTGTTCTTTCTATGCTTCGAATTGTGACCCTCTTGCTTCAATAACTGCAGCTTGAAATTATGGTTATTGAACTCTTAGATGAAGATTGTATGATAGTGCTTTGATGAGGTTAGAGTTTGGGAATACATATCTGAGTAATCAAATGCTAATTCCTAAGAAGCTGTTGTGTATAGACATGCACATATCATACAATCTTCATCTAAGAGTAGACACTGAAATATACTGATAATTCTCTAACTCTAATGTTACCATGCTATTTTCCCATAAAGTTGTTATCCAAAATCATCAATATTTGAAGTTAGTGTCACATTTTGATAACATCACTATCAGTTGAGATAGTGTCCTCAACTTCTTAATTCCTCACACAGTTATATTAATGTTTCTATGACGAGCCATACTTGATGGTTTCTCCTTAGCGAGGTACAAAAATTAGAAAAATTTGGAAGTTTATCAAGTTTTGATATTAACACATCACATGACATCGGAAGGAAAAGAGAATGAAGAAAGAATGTCAGGTAATATTGATCACAAAACAAGAATTGGAAACTTGAAGTAGGTGATGGAGCAAAGATCTTGGCATTTTTTCCCTTCTTCATGGTGCCATAACATATGTTTATAAGCAAACATCTTAACATCTCGCTTGCCAGATAAAAAAAATTATTCAAAGTCCAAACCATATATAGATTTGAGACTCCTTCATTTGGAAATTTTTAGCCTCTTTTTGCTTTACACGATAGCTTTCTTGATGTTCTAAGGTTTTGTGCTATGGCCCAGGAAAATAGAGTTAAATGCAGCAGTCATACTTGTATGCTTATTTCAGTTAAATGCCATAACCTAGTTGGATAATGGGTTTATTGATGTTTGATTGCCTTTGTTTGGTGACTCCAGTTGAAGAACAGAACACTGATGCATATGCTGGTTATGCAGTCTAAAATCTTCCTAGGTTTATTCGCTAGCTTAGTTTTTTACTTTTGTAGTGATTGAAACCTTAAGCTGAATCCATCACTCAAAGATCTTTTTAGCTGAGGCTTAAATGGACTCAACGTTATTGTAGGATGAACATTCAAGCTACCTAATGAAATCCCAATAATGGATTTCAAGCCTGTCATCTAAATCCTTCAGTCCACATGCAATCTTTTTTTTCTTTGTGCAACAGATAATGGAAAAAAGTTCAATGTGCTGTGTTGAGTGGATTCATATCCATGAGATAACTTAAAAGGTAAATTAAAATATTAGTGGCAGGTTTCAGATCTATCATAGAATGAACTCACCCTATCAACCTCATTGGACTGTTGTTATGGATTTATTTTATGTACACTTTAAGTCGATCTTTCCAAATGCGATTCTTTACATTTTGAACATGTACTTTGTCATATTCACAGGGATCCTTGTTCTCGAGAATCTTTGTGTTGGCTTTTGAGTTGTTGCTCGCTCACTTTCTCTGTGTACTAAATTAGCATGTTTGAGAGTTATGACTGGTTTTTCATGTTTAGGAGAAAACGGGAATGAGATTGCTGCGAGATTGAAGCGAGACCTGATTCCAACTTTGCTAAACGGTCTTATGTACTGGCCTCTGTGTGACTTCTTGACATACAGAGTCGTCCCTGTCCATCTACAGGTACTCCTCTTTTCCTTAAAATGGTTGTTAATTCTCTGATACGTGTACATGGCGTGGAGGATACATCTCACATTTTCTTCCCCGCGTATTGGGAAACTCTAAGACACTTTTTCATCTGATTTGTGCAGCCCTTAATGAATAGTTCATGCGCGTTCTTGTGGAGCATATATTTGACGTACATGGCGAGCTTAGAGAAAGCTATTCCAACATAACTTGAATTGTTGGAGAAGGGCTACTCTCCTTTCAATTTTACAAAGAAGTTGAGATCGTCACTTCCATCATTCAAGCAAGAGGCACAAATAGTGGTTGTAATTAATCTGTATTGTCTCTTGATATGTCCCTAAATCCTTATATCCTCTCCCTATTTGTGTTTGGATTAGATAATTGGAAACTAAACCATGAGATTATGATGGGATTTGGATAAAGATTTTTGCTAGGTATCTACCATAGCTATTGCATATTCTGGTATTAATTGAAGATTAACATATTTTGAATAAGAAAAAGGAAGGCAACCACAAAACAAATACTCTGTCCGTCCCAACTAAAATGTCATACTTTCCTTTTTTTGGTTTGTCTTAACCAAGATAACACATTTTTATTTTTGGTAATTTTCGCTTTCCAATTTATACATTCAACTACTTTTTTCTTTCTCCAATTAAATTATTCAACTCTCTTTATCTTTTCATTTAATACTTATACCCACTCTTTTTTTCTCCAATTAACCACATTAACCAACAACTTATAAAAATGTGCTGACTAAGAAATGTGTCATCTTAGTTTGGACGGAGGGAGTACTTGATACTCAATATGTCCACCAATACAAGGCCTAATTTGACTAGACATGAATTTTAAAAAAATGAAATGAAAAGTGAATAAAAAAAATAGTGTAAAGTGGGTCTTACTTTTATTTACTTAGTTTTATAATAGTAAAATATAAGTGAAATAAAGTTTGTGGAATGTAAAGTCTATTATTAAAAGTAGTAAAAAATAAATGATATATTTGTTGAGAGATGAATAAAAATGATGATAAAATGAGTCGATTATTACTGGACGAAGGGAGTAGTTATTTTAAATTTATTACTCAATTCCCACATGTGAATATATGAGTAACTAAGATCTAACATTTATAGATGACTAAGGTAAGGATCTCATATAGCGTGTCTAAATTTATTATCAAATATTTGTAGGTGAAAAAATTATTACTACCCTGAAGGCTACCTACCAGTTTTGACTGAATTTTGTGCCCACAATTTATTACACTTTTAACTCCAAGATTTTGTGATCTTAGTTCTATTTATTTTATTTAATTGTCTCCAAGATTTTGTGTACCTTAGTTAAATTTATTTTATTTAATGTAATGAACATAACATAGTTGAGTGTTATGTAACTTCTTTCTAGCATTCTTTGTTGATTCTTTCATGGATCATGATAGAGAATCGGACCGTATAAAACTAATCTTTAGCCAATTCACAAATATTTAAAAAACATGGCATGCCATCATTTTTAAAAAAAGGATAACTAATCTAAATATACCTACTTTCACCAAATATATTAATATTGGGCGAATATAGCGATAGTACCATGGTGCATAAATATAATGTGATATTTTTGGTTCCCTTGAAGCAAGACATGAATGCTTTAATTTTATTAGAATTATTAAATTTAAAAACTGTGGGACACAATAAATACAGGTATTTATTCATTGCTCATCAACTAATTAGGCGGCGCTGCACTTTATTATTACATGAATAATGGAATTTTTGTTAAGTTATATACTATTTGTATAGGAAAATGCTAAACACTAGTACTATATAAATACAATTAGATATGTCAGTATCCCAATAAAATTTCAATAAAATTAGCTCGCACTCAAAAAATCCTTGGCCCATATAGGGTCGATTAATAATCTAATGAATTTGGCTCTAAATGCAACTATGTATTCTCACGGCTTGATAAAATGAATAACTACAAAAGATTATAATTAAATTAGCCATCCAATTTATATTTGATATGCTTATATATTCATTAATTTTTTTGATAAGCGCACCAAAAAATAAGAGTTCATAATAAGAAATATTCTAAATTTTTATGTTAAAAAATATAGAGTAAACTTTGAATTAGGTATCTGTGAAATGGATTTCACCTTTTAGGTTCCGCAATTTGAAAAATTATCATCACAATATCTTTGTAAAATCATTAATCACATTTAGATCATTTTCAACTTTTTCTTTCCTATTTTTCCCCCAAAGCTTTAAGAACATAATTAATCTAAATTCATTTGTATTTTCTGAATTCAAATCTAGCACGTACTCCTATTTTTTGAACATATAAAACAATATAATGTGCAGATAATAAATAATACTACACATTGCATTTTTTAAAAAAAATATTACTGGTATATATTTTTAGTTAATATCAGGTAGTACATGATTTTATATAATAATAAGAGACAATATTAATAATAATTCAATGAAATGAATATACATCTAAAAATATATAAATAAATGCAAGTGATAAATTTATAAAAAATTAGTGCGAGTAATCTTTAAACTTTAGATTTGAATTTAGAAAATGCTCAGTTTATGGGAAAAATGGAAAAGAAAGATTGAAAACGAATTGAAATATGTTTAATGATATGTCAGACCTATGACGATATTCTTTTGAGTTCAAGGACTAAAAGATGCAATACCCATTCTCCGGGACATGTAATTTAAAGTTCACTCTAAAATCTATCTAAATGTTCATGTTTTATTTATTTTTTGTTAAAAATAGCTGGCAAATTCCAGTTACAAAATAAACTAATCAATGTAGAAATACCTTATCTATAATGCATCAATGAAAATACTAACTCATTAGAGAAATTCCCTTCCATATGCACGTGATGGAGTAACACTAAGTCAAATTCATGTAACAAACTTCGCACTCTCCGTACTATAGATCTGCAATTGATGCTCACTTCAAACTTCCCCACAATCATGGACACACCAATGAAACTATCACTTTCTACCTCCAGCTTTCGAATACCCATATTTTTTTGCCAATTCTAGCCCATGAAACAAGCACCAAATTTCGGAAGTAAAAATGGAACAGACTCCAATATTAGCAACAAAACCATACCTCCAAGTTTCTGCAGAATTACGGATGAGACCACCACCAAAAGCATGTCCAAATCCTCCCTCTAGCGATGCGTCAGTATTGAGCCAACTGACAAGGTTGGGTAGTCGAGCTACTCCAGGGGCTGTATCGGTCGCCGTTTTAGCCATTTAATTTTAAATTACTTTTTATAGGGCAAATGCGAATTTTGTCCTATTGGTGTGTTTACCAAATGTCACACTGTTTTAAGTATTACTCCCTCATTCCCACAAAAAGAGTTATATTTTGCTATTTCGGTCTATACCATAATAAGAGTCATATTTTACTTTTATCATAAATGGTAAGTAGGTCCTACATTTCACTAACTCACTTCACTCAAATTCTATTATAAAATCAATATAAAAAAATGAACCACATATTTCACTAATTTTTGCCAAGTCACTATTTTTTACCTTACTTAAAATTTGTGCTCACAACAAATGTGACTCTTATTGTGGGACGAAGGAGTAGTATCCATCATTTCATTATTGAGAATAAAATATTGAGTATAGTACTATTTTGGTCCTAAACATATGGCCGATTTATGATTTTGGTCTAAAACATTCACTTTTTGAAAATCGAGTCCAAAACATACGAAAACATTCTCGAATAGGTCATTTTTTGACTGTTTCCGTCAACTTTGACCGTCAAACGTCATATAGCCCAATTTTGACCCGATTAGACTTAATATGAGATTATTAGTAGCTTAATATTATGTTAATTATTTTACTAAATAATTCAATTTTTAATATTTTGAATATGAAAAGTCAATCTTCCAAAACTCACCTAAAATATTACTAAGTGAACATGAACCGTCACTCTCTCTCTTTTCTATCTTCTCTCTCGTCACTCTCCTAAGAACAAGAACCCTAGTTTAGGATTCCGACCAAGAACAGCCCGATTCCGACCGATTATTGTTGGTTTTCATGAGTTGGAAGTCCCTACTCTAACTCCCTTTCCAGCGACGGTCTTGTCGATGTGAAAAAAGCATATGCGAGGAAGAGGAAGTCCAAAGCTATCCGCCTGACACCGAAGATGGTCCGTCGGCTGATTCGTCGAAGCAAAACACACAATGCAACGAACAATGGCCGTCGGCGGCATCGGGATTTGCGGGCTCTAACCCTAGCTCTCACGACGAAGAAGAAGCAAGGCGGATGCAGTATGGTTTTTGGGTGTTGATGGTGTTAAGGTTGATGCAGTGCCTTATGACAATATTTTTTTGTGGATGTAATTCGACACTAACTGTGGTTGTTTTTGAGCTTTGTTGGTGTTACGATAGATGCAGTACCTTATGACAATATCTTTTTGATCGTGTAAATGTTCAAGACCAATTCGAAGTAGAAAATGAATATGAAGGACCATTTTGTATTGTATTTTGTTGTTCATTTATTGGTTCAATTTGATGTCAGTTTATTGATATAGTCGACGAAGAAACAATCACATACGAAGAAGCAATCAAATAATGTATGAAACCAACATCAACTCCAAAATTTTTTTGCTTGTAAGTCTGCAATGAGTGTTGGTTAAATGTTCAGGACCAACTGGAAGTAAATGACGACTTTGTCTTGTGTGTTAGGGTTCTCTAATTATTGAATCAGTTTGATTTCTGCCAATTTTTCTAAGGAGAATAAGAAGGATTCACTTCAAAATTCAAATAGGAACAAAAAATTAGGATTTTCAAACACTTCATCAAATAGTGTTTGAAACATTCACTAATTTCTGAATTTTATCCTTAATTTCGGTTAAATTCAATGCCAAATCCTCAAAATCGGCACCACCAAATGAGGTTGACGAAGAACATGCTCGTGCTTCGACATCACGATTTGGCTTGCACCACTTGAAGAAACTGTATTCCTTCATCTCAGTTACAAAGTAAGGCTTCCCCCGCGAAGGTTTGCCTTGGCCGGTGACAATACGGAGCGCCGCTGTCTTCTTACAGTAGCAGAAAGCGTAGCTAAATTGGAGGTCTCCAAAGTCACGAACGCTGTCGATGGAGTCCCGGCTGCACATCGAACGCCCCATGTTCGAAGGTGTTTGGTTGTTGCAGAGATGGAGAAAAAAAATTAGGGTTCTGGGGGGGAGGGGGGAAGAAGAAGGAGTGGGAGAAATGGGGGGAAAATTTGAATGAAATGAAGAGTTGAAAAAAGCGATTATATTACCCAATTTTCAGAATTTTCATTTAACATTTAAAATGTAAAATCTGAAAATAAAAAAATTAAATTAGCTACAGTAATTAAATTCAGCTAATCGGGTCAAAATTGGGCTAAATGACGGTTGACCGTCAAAATTGACGGAAACCGTTGAAAAGGGGCATATTCGAGAACGTTTTCGTATGTTTTGGACTCGATTTTCAAAAAGTGAATGTTTTGAACCAAAATCATAAATCAACCATATGTTTAAGACCAAAATAATACTTTACTCTAAAATATTACTCCAATGTACCGCACAGTTTTTTCGACAATTATATTGTTATGGTAGACAATATAATAACAATTATATTGTTATTATTCATGATTTATCTAATATTATTGCCTTGCAAAAATGCTCAATCTTTTGATGGCAATTTTCCTTCACATATATAACAATCATGCACTACTACAATAATTATAGTCTTGTAGTTCCCGTGAAGACTCAATTATTTGGTATGTGTCGGTCAATATATTTTGAAGGATCTCTAATTAATTGGAATGTCCTTTTAAAGTTAGAAAGTTGATAGGGCAATATTATTACTTACCTAACCGAATAATTTCTTCATTCATTTTTGCCCACACGTTGTGATCTTGCCTCCACCAAATCCATCCCTATATTTTTTTTTCAATTTTCTTATGATCATATTATAATCATTTACGTTTCGAATAATTTTAAAATTCGCCCATAAAGTTAACACTTGAAAAAGTTATATTTAAGTCTCAATTTTTTCCATTAAGCATTGATATTCCTCATAGATTGCTGCCAATACTAAAACCTTATACATTTTCTCTTCGAATAGTTTTATTTAGTCATATTAATTATGAGTGATCATAAACTATTATCTCACTAAATTAATAAGAATATGCTGAAAATTACTACCCTAACTCAAATTTATTATTTTATTCAATATATCACTCTAAATTAATTGTAGCTGGTATTATGATCAGGTAGCTTTTCCCCCATAAAGAAATAAAATAATAAGATGAGAAGAATGGGTACATAATTAAAAGTAGAAATAATTAGGAATGGGGCAAAGAAATCCAATAACCTCTGTCGGCAATGGGGAAGCCAACTCCCTTCACACACTTACTGTGTTTGTGTGTGTGAAATTTGCATCTAATTATATTTATACAAACGAATGTACTAATTAGTTCATCAACATTGGAAATTATTATGATGTTGACTATTGAATTTCTCTAGAGATACTAATTACTCCAATAAGCTACATATCTCAAAAAATAGAAATAAAGATGCATCTGAAGTTTAATAATTAGTTCACCAATATTATTAATTATTATGATGTTGACTATTGAATTTGTCTAGTCAGACACATCTCAAAGTATCACTCTCAAAAAATAGAAATAAAGTTGCATCTCAAAGTACACAGTATTTATTCTTTAGACTTGGTTACTATGTATAGAATGTGAAATTATTCGAATACACTAAATATATACAGATAAATACTACTTTTTTTATATTACAAATAGCTGGAATAGCTCAGTTGGTTAGACCGTGTGGCTGTTAACCACAAGCTTGAGGTTCAAGCCCTTCCTTCTAGCGTTATTTTCTAATTTATTTTTTTGGCTGGTCACATTATTCATTTCTTAAAACTTAAAAGTGAATTGATTGTTATAGAATAATTATGGTTGAAAATATAATTACTAAATATTTTGACACCTAACATTAGGCGATTAGAAAAATGCAAAATAAAAAACAAGAATGAAAGTAAATAAGATAGTGTCTCTAACACTAGGACCATCAGTACTGTTATGTCCATATCAAGGTAGTAGTAGCACATTATCTACAAAATCCCAAAAATAAGCAATTTTACAGTCAATCTAATAGAGTATAATAGACAAATAAAATGAGAAAATTAAAACTAGCATATAAGGATGAAAATACAATGATTATTAATAAATTTGATATTTTTTTTTCAATTATCACTTTGTGAAAATTTTGGTATTCAACATGTCTCAGTACTCCCTCCGTCCGATAAAAATAGAAATTCTTTACTTTTGATCCGTCCTCTGAAAATAGAAACTTTCATTTTTATGAAACTTCTTTCTCTCTATTGAGGTGAGACCCATTTTCCGTTAACACACTTTTCTTTCTATTTCTCTCTTACTTTACTAATTTTGCATTAAAATTGTGTTGTTTCAATGTTTCATACTCCCTCCGTCCCATAAAAATAGACCATATTTCCTTTTTCGTCCCTCCCATACAAATAGTCTATATCCACTACACAATTTCAACTACTTTTTCTCTTTTACTTTATTATTTATGGGCCCACTATCCACTATACAATTTCAACTACTTTTTTCTCTTTCTCTCTTACTTTATCAATTATACATTAAAACCCGTGCCAATACCAAATGACCTATTTCTATGGGACGGATGGAGTATTTAAAAGATGAAGGGAGTATTAATTAACGTCACGCTACAAGTCTTAAAGTTGAAGACGCAATTAACAAGGTGTATAAAATGATAGTAGTATCATTTTAATTTACAAAATTAAAGATATGATTTTGACTAGGTGTATTTTTTGTCTACCATATCAAGACATAATTTTAAAGTTGAAGACGCAATTAACAAGGTGTATAAAATGATAGTAGTATCATTTTAATTTACAAAATTAAAGATATGATTTTGACTAGGTGTATTTTTTGTCTACCATATCAAGACATAATTTTAAAGTTGAAGACGCAATTAACAAGGTGTATAAAATGATAGTAGTATCATTTTAATTTACAAAATTAAAGATATGATTTTGACTAGGTGTATTTTTTGTCTACCATATCAAGACATAGTTTTTCCCAAACTTGAGATCATGAGACAATTGAAAAAACTGTAAAAATTACTCCAAAATTAATGTTTTTCCTTATTGACAGTTGAAACCAAAAATAAAATAAAACTATCCCACTTACCAATTTCATCTATCTTGATTTTAACTCTACTACATTACCCTCTTGCCTTCTTTCTCCTAACAATAACTTCTAATTAACTCTTATAGCTAACCAACTACAACAATGGAAAAAAACAACCAATTATGACAAAACACTATGCTTCCATTCATGAGATGTCAGTATTAATATTAAATTTATACATGTATATATATATATTCTGCACATACATACAAATGTATGTATCATTCCTCTTCTAGAAAGCATTGTACCAAACCTTTCAAACATCCTCTCTCCTTTACACCTATATTCCTATCCTAATTCCTAGCCAAACATAGCACTTGAAACACACACACACACACACACACACACACACAATGATCCTTCTCCCCAAATCTGTCTCCTTCTGCAACGACCAACTTCTCCATTTCATCTCTTCATAATCTCCACCGCTTTTTTTCTTCATGGATTTTCGGTTGGTGGATAATTTGATCTGTTCACTCTCCGCTTCCAACAATTCCGGATCTGCATTTACTGACGCTGAACATGACCTGCCGGCGGCTAAACTGGCCAGGATTTCCGTGCCGGAATGCAACAGAAGCGGCGGTGCGACTCAGCAAATGCTCGGCTTCTCCGCCGCATTCCCGTTTCTGAGGAGCTCATCGGGTTTGTGCCTTTCTTCCTTTCATCTTTTCTCAAACATGTGGTGTGCATGAATTGTGTGTGAAAATTAATGATGT
Organism: Salvia splendens; assembly: GCF_004379255.2. NCBI lineage: Eukaryota > Viridiplantae > Streptophyta > Magnoliopsida > Lamiales > Lamiaceae > Salvia > Salvia splendens. The sequence goes on from NC_056032.1 coordinate 43,576,173, forward strand.
GAATGAATTGTGTGTGGTGATGATGCAATTTGGTACCAATGTATATGTTGTTCTAACTTGTATGCATTTTACTTAATATTTTGAAAATTACTAGACCGGTAACAAATCAACGAAATTATCGGTAGTGATTCTGTTGAGGTCAATGATTTTTTATGTATGGAATGGACCAGCTCGTGTCATGTCTTAATAACATGTTATGTTCACGTTTTATGTCATGTCTCACTTTGATTCGGCATGAATTTTAAAAATGTAAAATAAAGACTAATAAAAAAATTTAGTCTACTTTTAAATACTACTACTTGGACAAAACAAGTTAGGGCGAGTGATGAATAGTAAAAGTAGAATGAGACATTGAATGAAAAATAGGAAATTTAGCAGGGGACGGATGAAGTGAGTATTAATTATACTCGTGTCTTAGAAATATCGTTGAACTATGTAGATAGAACTCAATAGTTAATTTTGCAATTCTTGCAATACTAGTGCACAAATTGATGACATATATTGGCAAAAGAAAAATTGATGACATGTATCTATAAAATTTCCAAAAGGAAGGTAATAAATAACGTTTGTGATTTGCATCAGTTACTTATGTAGAGTTGAGAATGAATTTAAGTGAAGCATAGACTTGTGATTATGGGATTGTAGTTTGGTGATATGGTGGGGTCATGCTTTGCTGTTCTAGTTGTATGGTCTTGTCTTATAAATATTTGGTGCCCCGCCCCCATCTATTATATCTTGCCCTTACAACCAAACAACAATAGTGATTATATCTTTATGAATTCACACAAATTTGGTACAAATCTCATGTATTTCAAAATTGTTTAGAATTGACATATTTTGAAATACTAACTATTAAACAGGGTATGAGTGTGCAAGTATGCATGTGTTGAGGGGCCCCTGCCCCTGCCCCTTCACCACTTCACAATGGATGGAGCTAGAACACCAAGCATTGATCTACAAATACATCACTGCAAATGTTCCCATACCTTCCTATCTACTTAATCCAATCAGGAAAGCTCTCGAACATTCTCGATTCTCTTGCCTCTCCTTCCTACGACCAAATGCTCGTGAGTTCTTCATTCTCTCCTTCCTTTCATTAGTTCCTAAACTAACTGGGTTTGAAACAGTGGGATGGGGTGGTTCCGCCAAGACCGATCCCGAGCCAAGTAGGTGTCGGAGGACAGATGGCAAGAAATGGCGGTGCTCACGGGACGCGATCGCTGATCACAAGTACTGCGAGCGCCATGTCAACCGAGGCCGCCACCGTTCAAGAAAGCCTGTGGAAGGTGGACCTGGAAATAGGTAGGGACCCTCACCAATTAATTATTCTTTAAAGTAATTGTTTATTTCATATTTCTGCATCCGACACTGATTATATATTTCTGCGACCTTTGTCTAATTTTTTATATCATCAGATGCCCTATGGACAAGGAAACTCGGAAAACATGTTTGAAAGACAAGCAGCACGCCTATTCATTGCTCGACCCCTTAGAGAGGACTGAGCTCTCAATGGGACTTGGCGTTGCTAGTGAAGAAGGCCAACGACGTAATGGCTGGGGAGGTGGGCCGTTGGGCGAGGCATTGCACGCAACGGGCAACAGCTCGGGTCAATGCAAGGCGCTCAACCTCATAGCGTCGACCCCATTTTCTTGAGAAGAGAGTATTTTGTCATATCTTTGACTTCCAATCTTGTCGCCTATCACAAATGGGATCGAAATATGTGGTTTTCTTCTTTGTGTTTAGTTTCGGCCTCCATTTATGTAGGTGGTCTGTAAAGTGGTAATGTTGCATGAATGCATTCATATATCTTGAAATGATATTTTGATGAAAGTTCACTAAATTTAAGACCATCAAATACCATAACTTTTCCACCTACTTTGATGGTGTTTTATGACAATTAATAATAGCTCCCATCTATTACCCCTGATTTCTATTCAACATTTCTAAACCTTTAAAATGTGGAATGACAGATATTTACGTGTAAATTCACTTCTAACAGATAATTATGTGTCATGATAAAAGAATTTTTTTTAATGAAATTAGTTAAAAAATGGCACATTGTCTTGAGAGAGAGACCTGCAATACGGTCTGTTGAGCTTGAATTTTCCGAGTCGTCATCGCCATAATAAATTAAAAGATTCAATGAATTCAAAATAGGAAAACCTTCGGAAAAATTTCGGGAAGAATCGATAGTAAAAAACGAATTGGGATTTAAATAAGGATGAGCGATAACTGGTAAATCAATTACTCCACCAAAAACTGAATACTGATGAATTGAATTTGTGATATGACTGTTGTATAACTCCCCTGTCCGCTGCTATAGGAGTCACGTTAATTTTAGAAATGTTAAGAAAATTGGGTGGAAAAAAGTTAGTGGAATGAGTTAGAGGAATGTGTGACTCTATTGGTAAAAGTGAGGGGTAATTACATGTTTTATACAAAATGTTTTACCTTTGTTTCAATTTAATACAAATAGTATTAAGTTTACATATTTCATACAAAAAGTTACATTAATGTTTTAAATTAATACATTCCGTTAAATATTTTAAATACTGTTAGTTAGATTACAATTGGTCCAACTTATCATCATAATAAAAGAATAATTAGAGATTTAATACAATTAATCACTCTAAAAAATAACAGTCAATATCAATTCTTCCAGCAATTGATCGTGGTTTAAAAAAATTTCGTCTCTCAATATACTCTATTTTTTATTGTATTTTTTTATAGAACACAAAATAAAATAAGTCCATATTTCATCTTTACAAAATGGCTAATTTGAGCTTCAAACACTCAATAAGTTAATATTTATTTTTTACAAAAAAGATTCAATATATTTTAGTTGTATTCTCCATTGTTACATGAGAAAACTTCGACAATAAAATGCTATTCGCTAATTTGATGGTGAAAAGTGCTGATTTTTTTTCTCTGTGTTTTTCATTTTTGTGAGTAATAAAAATAACTGTATTTGAAATAATTAATGTAAAGTTTTAATTTACAACTTTTTGTACAAATTTGAAACATTGATGAAACTTTTTGTATGTATGATGTAATTGGAAGTAACGGTGTTAGTAGGGACATAACAGAATTGTATTATTTTGGAACACTAAGTAAACTTTTTGTATGAAATATATAAACTTAATACTTTTTATACTAAATTGAAATAAAGGTAAAACATTTTGTATGAAACATGTAATTACCCCGTAAAAGTGAACTGAAACTCATATTCGTGGACGGAGGGAGCATAAATGAGTGATGAAATAGCAGAAATTGACTTTCCGCCTTTTTATTTCAACTACGCGAGACATAAACTCCATTGAAATTTTTAAGGGCAAAATAGTCAATTTGAAATATCAGGGCTTTTATGTAATTGAAATAGCAGAAATTTTGTTCCTAATCTAGGCCCAAATATGGTACCCCGAACGTATTCATCGAATAAGGCAGTGGTGGGCCATACCCGATTTAATTAACGCAATTAATAAATCTGACCAAACCATATCTTCTTCAGCTAACGAGTCCTTACTGTGCTAATCGATATAGAATTCGAAGAAAAATGGCGGCTCTGAGTTGGCGGCATCACACCCTAATACAGTCGCTGCTGTCGCGAGGCCCGCTCAAGGAAGACGATTTCGCTTCTATTTTCTCGCAACTCACTGTCAAAAATTCAGGTTAAATATGTGTTTCCGTCGCTTTTTTTTTGTTGGATTCAGCCCTCTTTCGAATATTTCACCGTGTTTGATGATAAACTTGTATAGGGCTTCGGAGACTATTATTCCTACTATTATTTTTATTCGTTCTGAGAATTTCGTCCTGGTTTTGATGAATTGTGCAAGTTTCCCTCTTTTTATTCAGTTTGACTTGTAATTGTTTCATTCTGCTCATATTTGAATTTTGAGGTATTTGGTGGTGTATTGCCTTCTCTATAAACCTAGACACCTATAAGAAGAGTAAAATTTAATTGATTTGAGGGTATATCTTTACCTCTAGACTTGAACTTCAGCATAGGAGAATTTCATCCTATGGTGCACTTGCTTTTTAGGGTCACGGAAGCAACAGGAGCGGAAGTTATTCAATGAGTATCTCAAGAAGATAAATGCAGAGTTCAGTTGTGTACAGTTAGAGCTGCGAGCATGCCGGAATCAATATGATGGTCATGTTTATTATGGCGTTGTCAACAATGTCGAGGATGACCAGTCCAAGCTTGGGACAAAGTACACAGTTCCGCAGATTGCTTTCTACAAAGGCATTGTGAGCTTCTTTATGTTTTCTCGCGTATCCTTGTTCATGCTTTCATTATACTTTAGGGGGTTCAGCTGTAATTTGTTTTATTGGTGGCTTTAAAATAAGGAATCATAAAGCTAAGTAAAGAATACATCAGGAATCTTGTTCAAGAAAGCTAGGGGGGGATTGCAGTTGATGGGCTGAGCAAAGAATAATTATCCTTTATTTGATTTCAGTCTGCTTTTTCTTTCGTTGCTCATTGTGGAATAGTTTGTGTATCATATATGACATTGACACTTCCACCCACACTACTTTATTAAACCGAGACAAATCATCCTTGAGTTTTGACAGAATTTGGGATATATTTTCCATGTAGTATTAGATGAGGCTGCAAATAACAATATTAGTGACAATCTGCTTGTACATAAAATAACTGAAATAACTGTAATAATAGCTTGCGTATGTATTTATGATTTGTTGCAGTGAACCACTAGCCATGAAAAACAATTAGAATCATGTACATGATGAAACTTGTGATAAAAGCTACAAAGTTAAAATATTTTTTCTGCTTCTGATGGATTTACTATCAAATTGTTCACCTTAGAATATTAGGTGGTCAGATCCGAAATATTATCTTCCTATGTTTGTGAAATGACTTATTATATGCTAAATTTGCATACTCATATATGCTAACTTTGCATACCTACAGTGAAATTGAGTGTTATCCTTTCTGTTCATGCTTGGTTTATATTGGAAATTGATATTAGGTTGAAGCTATTATACACGATGCTGAAGGTGAAGGCTGCATTTATAATACGGCTGCTCTAAACATAAGGCTGGAATCACAGGTTTGCAGCTTTACGTATACCCTTTTTTGTTCTAATAATGGCTTTATTCTTGAGGAGCAAGTTCCTGTCAGCAATCCATGCTCGTGCTCGAAGTATTTGGTCGTATTGATTAAAATAGATTTGTTGATTAAAATAAACTTATATAGTTAATTGTTTGTTAAAATAGAGCAGGACATTTAAGTCCAAGATTTTGAGTGATCAATGATGCGGTCGGAACAAGATTCTGGATAATATGTAATTAGTTTTCAAAACTAAGTACCATCATTTGGCCATTTCTTGTATAATCACAGGTTCATGGGGCAACTGATTCGCAATCTCAGGGAGGTGCTGTCCAGATACCCCCTGCCTTTAAGAATTTCTCCATGTCACAAAAGGAAAAAACTCTAGATCAACTAGTGAATGACCAGTGGCTTTGTTCAACGCCTGAAGGAAAAATTGGTATTGGAGTTAGATCCTTTCTGGATCTGCGTAGTTGGTTTCGGACTAATGAGGTTCCCTCATGTGAAGTTTGCAATGAGGCTGCCATCAAGGTACCCTGATTTACATGTATTCTTCCTTCATTTTCATCCTTTAAAATGATATACTTATAAATCATGCATTTAAAAAGCTTTGCATTGCAATGTGTACATCTTCTGTTTAGGTAATGTGTTGGACATACATAAAAAATCTCTCTAGATTTTGAATTATACTGTTTTTCTATGAAACAAACTATACATTTGTTAATTAAACGCCATAAATCACCCTTTTTCCTTTTTTGAAAGCAGCCAGTCATTGGTATGTTAACACTACCCTTGTATCGGGTTTACAGTAAGGGATATCTGTTTTTCGGGTCTAGATTATCTGGACTGGTATGTTCTCTGTTGAAGGTCACAACTCATCATCTTAGATGGAAACACTTCTGTTGTAGAACTTTCCCTTAACAACCTATATTATCAGAATAATCACCAAGTTTTATGAACCCATTTTTAGTACTTGTCTATCTCTCAGAATAATTGCCTTCGGTCACTTATAATGAAATAGATGTGTACTTGCTTTTGCATCTGGACTTTGGAAATGATATCTCCGCACTGTTTGCCATGAGCAGGCTCAACTCTGCCCAAATGAAGCTTGCAACGTCCGCCTTCACTCCTACTGTCTGGAGAAGAAGTTTTCCGGACAAAGGGTACCAAGATCTTTCTGTTACATTTGCATCAAAGTTGCATATCAACAGTATTGTTGTTTAGGCTGTGAACTAATGTAGGAACAACACTTTTCAGGGCGAAAAAGTTTGCTCGGGTTGTGGTACGCAGTTGCAAGGCTCAACAGTTAAAGCAGAACTCGTGGAAGAAATAACTAATGCAGATGTCCATTTACAGAACTCGCAACAGGCAGAATCTTCTAGAAAGAGGAGTCGCAGATCAAACCGAGAAGCTAATGCTGACATCGATGACACAGGCGATGATTCTTCTCTGACTTCTGCTACTATGTCGAAAACAAAGAGGGTTACTAGAAGCTCTGGTCGGCTGAGTATCAATTAAGGAAGATGATGTTGCCTTTTTTGTGACTACTTTCTGCTTGCAGATGGTCTTTAGTTGTAAATGTTTTGTTTTCTTTTGAAGCCAGCAGCTGTAAATGTTGTTTTAGTGCTAATGGTAGCTTGGCAGATTTTGTGGTCCGGTGCTGGATGACCTCGATTTAGCTGACATCTCTACTGAGATTCCATCCCGTAACTAATTGGTGATAAGAGGAGTGACTTCCGAGAACTACTATTTAAGTTAACTTCTTTTTACTTCACATATTTGACTGAAGACAGCTCACATTTTAACATTATATGTATATACATAGAGGGACACCTTAACATTATATGTAAATAAATACATAGAGAGTAGAGAAACAAATATGGATTAGTATATAAAAATGTTATGCTAAAGCCTAAAAGTGTCATTAATTTTTACAAATTATGTGAAATCAAATCCTGATTTGCTATTTTATTTATTTGAAGTTTTATAGAAAATTGACAAATTAAACTTTGATTCTTATTTAATCAGTGAATTAATGATATCAATAGCGAATTTTCAACTTACAATTAAATAAATCGATAAAATGAAAAATTAATCTCTATCTCTAAGGAAATACATAACGTTATTACCTAGCTAATTTAACAAAGTTATAAAAAATTTATGATTTGTATATACATTGTTTTGTGAGACAGATGATCGATCAATAACCTATTCTTGATTGGTAGATACAAACGATACAAGGTCAAAATGAGTTGCGGTTTCTGCTCTCATATGGGAGAAGATTAATAATTTTATAAATAAATTTCTGCAGTTGTGCATTGGAAATTTGTAAGATTTTTATTTAATTAATTTGAAGAAAAAAATAGTTATCACAACCAAACAAAGTTAGGCTAATGAATCTGTTAGTTGTCATTTATATATTAAATTGTTGTCATATTATGATTGTTTGATATCAAAGATAAACATTTTTTAAGGACGTGAAAACGGACGTAATGGCTAATTGCTGATTAGTGTCATTGTTGTGAAAATTAATTTATTTAAACTACAGAAATAAAATAGAAAAGAGTATATGAAAAGTCTTAAAATTGTTTCTGAATTTGGATTTTTGTTTAATTTTCTTGTACATTAATCAAACAAACCGCTACAGGCTGCTAAAATATAACATACGTTTCAAATTTGAATGACTTGGAATTTGTCAATTTCTTACAAATTTATCATAAGCTTTTTTTTAGATTAATCATCCATAAATATGATGTCTATCCAAAACTATCATTTTCAATTTCATATATAGGTGTCGTATTAGACAAAGTATACCATGAATGACATTGCATTTTTATAATATCTCATTTATTTATGAATAGAGACTTGTATTTTTTTTGTCCAGACCTACTTCTCAATTTACTTGTAACCTAATGTAGTAGAGCATATATGGAATTAATTCGCCCAATATTTCAGCCAAGCCAATGTTTATCTTTAATATCCAAAAAGCACTGATTGCACAAAATTGGCAAAAATTTATTGACTCAAATGTCTCTATGCAATAATTTCGATGATTACGACGGTCGACGATGCACAACCAAACTCAACATTAGGAGTATGACTTTGGGATGATTTACACAAATCTTAATGGAGACCACACGAACACCGTGAAACGAGCAAAACCTCATACTAATGGAATTAGGGAAACACTTATATATTACTTGCAAGATATGAGATGATTTGCCCCAACTATTGTTTAAATAATTTTATGTATTTATACTTTTTTAAAATAGTAATTAATTAGTTAAATTTGAGAATAAAAATTATCGTACGTCGAACCTTTACTTCTATAGCTAATTCATTTTTTTTTTGTTCTTATCAAAGATTAGTAATAAAAATATAATTTTTTGATTTTTTAAAATGTTTATATACATTAAATTTAATTTTTTATTTTGATTTTAAAAAAGTTGTTCAGGCCCCACATTTCAAATGCATATTGTATAACATTAATTGTATTTTAAACTTGTATATATATGCTTTCTTATTTCAGAATTAAGTTAGAATAACTTATTTGTTGAATGAATTTGTGTGGTTGAATAAGGTAAAGAATAGAAGTGAACCCCAATCTGATCGGATTGAGTCAGGATAAATATTTGGAATATATGACAACATGCACAGGAGATTACAATTCACACGCGTGTCTTTAATTAATTAGGCTTGGTACATATAATAAAGTTATGAAATAAAACAAAATCACAACTAATGAAGAATATTACTAGTAATTAGTTAGATATTAACCACATTAATTATAAAAATCAACAAATTAATCGGCTAGGCATCAAGTCTGACGCAGACACAAATACCTCTCAAATCTCCATTTATTATTTCAATTCGTTGCCCTCTCTTCCATCATCAACGTCTTATTTCTCACTCATTTTCCCAATTTTTGATCCCTTTTCTCGTTGAAAAGTTCATTTTATTGTTAATTAGATTTGCCATTCAAGAGTAGTGTAAACTACGTGACTAAAACACCTTAATTAAACCAATATATATCAAAACCTAACACACCCTAATTAACACACACACACACACAACCAGGAAAATTTACCTAACACACCCTAATTAACACACACACACACACAACCAGGAAAATCTGTGTTTTGAGATGATGAGTAGCAACAATATTCACTCACAAAGAAACATTCCCTTCTCATGGGAAAACGCACCCGGTGTTAGCAAGGCGGTGGCGCCACCACAACCACCACAACCGGAGAAGTCTAGGGTTTCGTTGCAAATCCCTCTCCCACCGTGTGCGAATTCATCGAAGAAGAAGGGAGAGAAGAAAAATTCTTCTTCTTCTTTGCTCCCTTTTTCGAGGATGGATGATCCTTTTCTTATAGCCTACAAAGAGGTGACGAAGAGCACGAAAAAGGGTAAGTCTCAAGGGTTTGGGTTTGGAGTGATGAAGAAGAATATCTCCATTTTTTCATGCAAACAATCATCTTGTGGCGTCGCCGGTGATAGTGTAGTTAGATTGTCACGCCTTCCTCTTTCAAGATCACGTAGAGATTGAAAAATAAACATTTTTTGATGAATGTATATAGACAGATATCGAATGTTATGTTATGGCTAACCCAATAAAACAAAGTTTTGAGACAAAAAATCTTCTTAATTCTTTCGATTTGGAAAATTAGGTGGTTGGTCATCGGCATCCCATTTTCGAACTTTCTCTTTGAAATTTGAAGTGGATTTCTTGCGTGAATCTCAACAATCACTTGTTCTGATTCTATATATCGATCGTTGTTATGTGACTTGTGAAGATCATCATTCTTTGTTTAGTTCAGATTAGTATTATTTGTTTTGCTTTTCAACATTTAGAAATTCTAATGCCTCAAAATTATTATTAGGTGATTTATTTTACAGTTTACATAAAAATCAATGGATGATTTGTTTTCTATGTAAATTATAAAATTAATAGCGTTAATGATAATTTTTGAGGTATTAAAATTAAAGTTAATATATAAAACATAACAAATCATGCTAACGAGGAGTTAGTGAGAATGATAATTATAAATAGACTATAGAATATGATTTGGGTTTTTTAATAGTTTCCGGCTAATTTGAGACCTTGAATAATTAATTACTAGTGCAATATTATACTCCATGTATCTACATGGTGATTAAAGTAATTATGTGTATTACATTATGATCCTATAATTGCAATATTGATCATTATGATCATTAAATTGTATTTGTGCACTATAATTAACTAGTAGTACTTCGTTAATATGCAACACACCTATAAATTAGTGCATTAAACTCTACACTCTATAAAGAGTAAAGTTGGAAAGTTAGCACAATTCCGTTATATAAATAATTTTTTAAAATTGGGGCAAAAGTTTGAACTACATCTAGCTAGCTATGGTGTATATGGTATAGTATATGATTTTATTGATTTTCAGAAATTTATTACCCAAAGATAGAGATAGTTTGGAGGAAGTTCTTTGTTTGTGGCTATTTGTCCATTTCGAGAAAAATTAAAGAAAAGTGGCAACTAATATTAAACTTTTATGCTATATATATAAGTATATAACCCACTTTGTCAAATGAATACAAGTTTTAGGCAGAAAAGTAAGTTTTGTTTTTTTCTTAATTAGAACTTGCATCGGTTATGATCATGGAAGTCGTAATTTTGTCCAATTAATGTTCGGCCGGCCACTTGATTATGGATGTGACATTTTTCAATACTACATTGGTCTAAATCGACTAAAGAATTGGGCTCTAAAAAATATTCATGTATTGAGAGCCCACTTGTTCATCCACATTTGAATTATAAGTGAAAAAATTAACTCTTTGGACTATTAATAATTTAATAATAATTAACTAAATATATGAACTACTAGTATAATATATCGATTTTAAGTTTGATTTTATCTACTGCATTAACTAATGGTTGTAATAATTAAAACTAAGTTTTATGATAATATTATTAAATAAATAAATAATAATAATAATAATAACAACAAATACAACGTAAAGTATGATCCATAATCTAAAAATTACATTAATATTTTGTGTTATTACTTGAGGACTTATATCATTATTATTTATTATTATTATTATTATTATTATTATTATTAAGTACATGATCCATAATTTTTAAAAATAATAAAATTTGCTTAATAGGTTATTAATTGATAACATAATAATATAAATATATTAATTATTACTATCATTATATTCGTAATTTAATAAATAAATATTAAATAATTTAAATATGTAAAATTCTTGAAATTATGAAAATAAATATAGTTCATTCTGGAGAAATTAGCACTATAGAACAAGAAATCAATATCTGACAGTTCGACACCAATAATTTTCTATGCTTTATGGGTTTCATGAAAAAGCATAAATCTTTCTTCATTTATAGCTGAAAAAAACATTATTGTTCTAAAAATCATTTTGTATAATATATATAAAAAAACATTAAATCTTTGTAACTGAATACGTCTGTTTCAACAACAATAATTGTTGAAAGAAATGTGAGTGGCTTGTGAAAAGGGGTAAAATTATAAAACATACATTTATTAGAATTGAAACGTATTCACGGAACTCACATATATAGGATGGGTGAAATTAATGTACAATTCCTAACTCACATGCATAAACTTTGCATATGCTGTACTGCTCCCAACGACCTACTACTACTCTTGCGTCTTGACACAACGGTATTGAAAACCGGCTAGATCTATGGACAAAATATAGACCACCTTACCTTAACCACAAGACCCAAATAATATCAATTTAATTACTATATAATTTTAAACTAAAAAATAAATTAATTTAATATTATATGTTTAGTATAAATGCTAATTATTTTTATCATCTACTAAATTCTAAGTTTATTTAATTATTAAATGATTTATAAAAAAATAATTTATCTACTTGATTATATTACCCCTGTAGGATTATGTCCTTTTTAAAGTGACAACATACCACCAATCTCATGTTGCCACGTGGCACGTTATCCAACAATATTCATTTAGTATGCGTTTACAGATTGCATGATAGTAATAAGTGGATTGCTGTGTAGCTAGTTGAGTATTGCTGTATAGGTATAGAATGTTACAGTTGCAGTATATATAGACAGATTGTTCTTTTATACTGTTATTTTGTTGTATAGCTAATACAACAATGCTCAGCACTCCACACATCAATCCACGTAGTACTATCACGCAATCTGTAGAAATCCATCTAAAACGCTTACTATGATATTGCTGAATACTCTCCTAATATTGTTGGATAGCGTGCCACGTGGCAGCACGAGGTTGGTGGTACGTTGTCACTCTAACTATGGTGGCACCCTAATGCTCCCCTACTCCTATATTCTTATCAAAATAGTTAAAAAAACTATAATATTTTATGCATCGCACAGAAAAATTAATTATATTTAATCAAAAAAATTCTATATTAACTAATAATTAGTATTTACTTATATATTCATATAAAATAACTAAACAAGTTTAATATTTTGTATATTAAACTTAATTCATACTATATGTTATGTACAGCTGACTCTGTTGCTTTCCAACAGGTCATGTACTAGTTTTTTTGTCTTACTATATCTACTAACCTAGTACAAAAGTTGGTTAACACAATAACCATTTCACTAGCATGTGACAATCTCATTAATAATATCTTCCAAAATAGCTTCTCCAATCTCTATGGAAACCTCATCTTTGTGTTGTTGAGAATCAAAACCCCACTCTCCCAAAGAAGCCATGAAATCACATTTCACAACATGAGATATGTTGTGTTCATGTATTGATTCTTGGCTCCATTGCCACACATTCTCACACACAGCCTTCCAAAGCTCCTCAGCTCCCAAGATCTTCTTCAGCTGCTTCCCGCCTCCCCCTTCGTTATCGTGCCTCCTCTCGTTCTCGATCACTTCTCTCACGCAGTCGACTAGAAGCTTCTTCGATTGCTGGAGTGCCCTCTTGTTTATGCTGTAGTGATGATCATGAGAATGTTCCTTGCATTCTTGAGATTTTGGGGCAGTTTTATGCTTTAATTTGCGTTGAGAAATCGACTTTGATGAATTCCCTTTTGTTTTTTTGAATTTGTATTGCCCTGCACAAGGTGGAATGAGGGAGTTCTGCTATGATCACTTGTTAACTTTTGCCCAATTCTGGTTTTGCACACGAACTTTATGTTTATCGCGGTTTTCCTCTTGATTTGTCTTAATTTTTTTTAAAATTGTCGAAAATCGTCTTTAGTCATCTGAAGACGAAATGCCGGAAATTGAAGAAGAGGGACGAGAAAAAGGAAAAAAAGAATGATTGCCGAAAACATGGTTCTAAAAATAGTTTTAGAAATAGACTAGAATTTGACCATACATGATTTATTTGACGATTTATATATTTTTAAATTATTGAGCAGAAAATACAAATATACTACAATTAGTAAATTTTTACCAATATTTGTTTTAATCGCTAAACGATGCCATTCTTGCGTTAATAACATCAAGTAGTCACTTAGCACTTAATTCAACAAAAAACATGTCGCTTTGAGTTTCTAAAGTACAAAACGACATCGTTTAGCACTTAGTTTTTATAGTACTACAATTTATACTCCACTAAATAGAGTCACACCGTTGTCACGTCAGCTTTGATTTACATAAAGGTTAAACGATTGCACCAGATATCATAGAAAAAATTGAAAGTTGATGTATTTTTTTTTAATAATTTAGTTAAATTATACATACTCTGGTGAAGTGGTGAGGCTTTGGATTCTGTTTCTTCAAGAACTGAGATTGGGCTGAGCTGTTTATCACAATCTTCTTCAACTGATCTCTAGCTTCAACGAAAGTTCAAACATATGAATGTCACATTTATCAAATTTGTAATGAAACAATGATCTAATTAATTTGTACCTCATCTTCCAAATCTGAGCAAGAACTGTAGAAAGTTGTGGAAGAGAACTCATCTTCATTATTTTTTCTGGGATTCTTGATTTTCTTTCTATTGTTATGCCGCAGAATTCTGCTGAAAACTGCTTTGACTACGTCCGAGCAGTTTGGGATGGCTTGCCGCCGTCTCTCCTTCAGGCTGCAACGCGCAAAGCCTCGTTCAAGAAGGTAAACTTCGAGAGCGAATGGCTCTTGTTGCTCCTGCAGAAATTCTCCCAGCAATTTAGGCATGGTCTCTGATTTGGGGGATGGAAAGTTTGAAGAAGATGATGTTTGTTGCTTGTGTAATAAATGTGTATAGACAGTGGATTTTTCTCTTCAATTTGTGAATGAATTATGGGAGACTATTCATGAGTTTGAGGCTTAAATATGGAGGGATGGGCATGAACTCTTTATACATACATATATAGTTACGATGTTTTAGGGCCGACGCACACAGAAAAAAATGTTGGTCAGGACTTTCGTTAAACTTATTTTCTTTTTATATTAACGTAACCTCTTCTCTCAAACTCATTTTTTCCGGCAAAGTTTTTTTTTTCCCTTCCTTTCTTTATGCAATTTCGGTTCTTCTTAATCTTCCCACCACCATCAATTTGGTCTATCTTAGTAAAAGTTGAAGATAATTTTTGACAATTTCGATAATAGAAAAAAGAAAAGTGTCATTTTGTAGTAGTTTGTGAATTTAATTATAATTATTAAACGTTGGGAATTTGTGTTGGAGGGATCAATATATCTTAAGATACAAGTAACCAAAAATATGCATTAAAGCATTAAACAAAGTGGATAAAAGTTAAGGTGTAACTTCAGTTTGCTAAAAAAAAGAAAAAGTGGAGTAAATGGAAGTTGTGCTACAACATCAGTTTGATCAAACAAACAATGCTTCACGATCACTCATCCAGTCTATTTTTATTTTCAAATTATTGTTGTATGAGAAGAAAAAAAAGGAAAATTATTTATACAACTAAAATTTATTGTTGCAGCGAAAAAATTCAAAAAGAAAAAGAAAATGCAGCATAATCTTTTGTTTGTTGTTTATTGGATGGTCCTCGTGATTTGGCTGTCTTGTTTTCATGGAAACTTAACTTGACACTAACAGAATCATTGTCGAATTGGATAGAATTGCCAAAATTTTATTAAATCTCATAGACAAAATCCATCTATTTTGTAATAATAGAGTGCTCATTTCAGTTGGAAGAAGAAGGCAGAGTTCGGTAAGCTCGGCTTTGAGCTGGAACTAGCCGAGAAGAAGAAGGCAGAAGAAGGAAGCTCGGCTTTGAGCTGGAACTAGCCGAGAAGGAAGTTCGGTTGTGAGCCGAGAAGGGAGTTCGGTCTTGAGCCGAGAAGGGAGTTCGGTCTTGAGCCGAGAAGGGAGTTCGGTCTTGAGCCGAGAAGGAAGAAGCAACCTAGCCGAACTAGCCGTTGGAGCAGCAGTTAGTTAGCTGAGATGTAGCGGTTATTCTTCTTGTTTTCTTGATTCATGTTGTAGTTAGTTAGTAGCAGTTGCTACTTGTTTGTAGAGCTTTAAATAGCTCATAAACCGTGTATGTAGTTTAGAAGTAGGAGTTTAATCAATAAAGAGTTTTCCAGTTTCTCTCCAAGATTATCATCTTCAATACTCAAAGTGTGAGTGTGTGTGTTTCTGCATTGTGTGATCTCATACAACAGTGAGTGTGTGTGTGATCTTCTTGAGTGTGTGAAAGCCTTGTGTGTCTAAATCACAACAAGTGGCGCCGTCTGTGGGAAGGGATATTGAAGCTGATTTGCAGAGGATCAAACGGTTTCAGAGATGGCAGCAAGGCTTGATGCAGAAAAGTTCACAGGCAAGAATGATTATAGCCTGTGGAAGATGAAGATGAAGGCGGTTTTGATTCAACAAGGCTTGGCCGCAGTTCTTACAAAACCAGAGGAGAAAGGAAAGGCTCCAGTGCTTGATGATAAAGCTCAGGCAAAGATGGAGGAGATGCAGCTCAAGGCACATTCTGCAGTGATTCTGTGCCTTGGAGATAAGGTCTTGAGGGATGTTCAAGAAGCCAAGACTGCGGTGGAGATCTTGGACAAGTTGGATGAAGTTTACTTGGCCAAATCCTTGGCTAACCGGCTGTATCTCAAGAAGAGGCTGTATGCCTATAGTTTTTCTGGAGATAGGTCCATCATTGAGGAGCTAGAGGAGTTCAACAAGATCATTGATGACCTGGGATCTGTTGATGTCAAGATTTCAGATGAGGATAAGGCCATTCTCACATTGAATGCCTTGCCTAGCTCGTATGACCAGTTAAGTGATGCAATTATCTATGGAAGAGATAAACCTATCACCTATGCAGAAGTCTATTCAGCCTTGATGGCCAAAGAACTCCAGAAGACAGCCAACAGAGGCTCTGCAAGCTCCAATGTTCAAGCTGCAGAGGCCTTGAATGTGAAGAAGTTCAAGAAGCAGAACTTCAAGAAGAAGTTTGAGGGCCCTAAACCCTCAAGTTCTGATGCTCAGAAGGAAACCAGAGCTTGCTATTGGTGCAAGAAACCTGGACATTTGAAGAAAGATTGTCATGCATGGAAGAGAAAGATGGCCTCTGAGGGACACAACCAATCTGATTGTGTGGAGAGTGCTGATCCCCCGGCTCAACTTATGAATATTAGTGACAGTGGGGTCAGTCACAGGTGGATAATGGACTCGGGGTGCAGCTTCCATATGTGCCCAAATAGAAGCTGGTTTCATGATCTTCAAGAAGCATCGGGTACGGTTGTTCTTGGAAATAATCATACTTGTCAGATAAAAGGGATAGGGAAAGTGAAGCTAAGCCTACAAGATGGCTCTGTGAAGATCCTGACTGGGGTGAGGTATATTCCAGACGTGAAGAGGAACCTCATCTCATTGGGAATGCTGGAGCAGAGGGGGTTCACTATATTAATGAGTCAAGGAAAATTGTTTGTGAAATCTGGAGATGCAGTGATGATGGAGGCTGACAGAGAGCATATTCTCTATTATTTGAAGGCTAAGGCTGTTGATGGAGAAAGCAATGCTGTGTCAGATGATTCCCTAATGCTATGGCACAAGAGGCTGGGCCATCCAGCAGAAGGAAGCTTGATAGAACTCATCAAGAAGGGCCTGATCTCTGGAGATTTCAACAAGATGGACCCCTGTGAGCAGTGTATACTTGGAAAAGCAAAGAAGGCACCCTATCCTACAGGTATTCACTCTTCTACAGCCCCTTTAGACTACATACATAGTGATCTTTGGGGGCCTTCACCGGTGTGTTCAATTGGTGGAGGAAAGTATTATCTAGCTATCATTGATGACTATACAAGGAAGTTGTGGGTATATATTCTTAAGGAGAAATCTGAAACACTCACTAAGTTCAAGATATGGTGTAAGGAGGTGGAGCTAGAGAAAGGAAGGAGTGTTAAATGTTTAAGAACTGACAATGGCTTGGAATTCTTGTCTGCTGAATTTGATATATTTTGCAAAGAGAAGGGTATGAAGAGGCACCGTACTGTTCCTGGTAATCCCCAGCAAAATGGTGTTGTGGAGAGGATGAATAGGACTATCCTAGAGAGGGTGAGGTGCCTGCTTCTTGGTTCTGGTTTGAGCAGCAGGTTCTGGGGAGAGGCAGTGTATACAGCAGCCTATCTCATCAATAAATGCCCATCTACTGCCCTGAAATCTGAAACTCCTGATTACATGTGGTATGGAGCTCATAGTGACTACTCAAAATACAAGGTGTTTGGGTGTGCAGCCTATGCTCATGCTAGGCAAAGTAAGCTTGAAGCTAGGGCTCTGAAATGTATCTTGCTGGGATATCAGAGGGGTGTTAAGGGGTATAGGCTCTGGTGTATTGAGCCTGGTAGGCAGAAGGTGGTGGTGAGTAGGGATGTGGTGTTCTTGGAGGATCAGATGCCCTACTTAAAAGGTAAGCTGGACTCCAGTGACTCCAGTGAAGTTGAGAGTGATTTCTTCAAGGTGGAGCCTATGGGAGTTGGCCTAGGAGCAGGTGGAGTCACTGACTCAGAAAATGAACCTGATCCAGAGGGTGATGGTGCTCCAGCTCAAGGTAGAAGAAATGATGAGCCCACAGCAGATCCTACCAGAGAGTACCAGATTGCAAGAGATAGGGGAAGGAGAAATGCAAAGCCTCCTGAGAAATTTGCAGATATGGTCTATTATGCACTGTGTGCTGCTGAGAGTATTGATATTGCTGATCCTCTCACCTATAAAGAGGCCATGAGAAGCAAAGACAGAGAGAGATGGATAGAGGCCATGAATGAAGAAATAGAGTCTTTACTCAAGAACAAAACCTGGATTTTGGTGGACAAATCCAAGCTGAATACAGATGGAAAGGAGAGGAAGCTGATCAGTTGCAAGTGGTTGTTTAAAAAGAAGGTAGAGACCACTGATAAAGACAGAATCAGGTTCAAAGCAAGGCTGGTGGCAAGGGGATTTACACAGCAAGAAGGAGTTGACTTCAATGAGGTGTTTGCTCCGGTTGTTAAGCACACTTCTATTAGGATTTTGTTGGCTGTGGTGAATCAGCTAGATTGGGAATTGCAGCAGCTTGATGTGAAGACTGCCTTCCTAAATGGAGACCTAGAGGAGACTATCTTCATGGATCAGCCAGAGGGCTATGTGAAGAGTGGTGAAGAAAGCAAGGTGTGCTTGCTACAAAAGAGTCTTTATGGTCTTAAGCAAAGTCCTAGACAATGGAACAAGAAGTTTGATGCACAAATGAAGAAGATTGGCTTCATTAGATCAGAGTTTGATGATTGCATCTACATCAAGAGGAAGGGCAAAACACCTATTGCCTATCTATTGCTCTATGTGGATGATATGCTACTTGCAGGACCTTCTATGACAGAAATTCAGCAAGTCAAGGAGGATTTGAAGTCTAGCTTTGAAATGAAGGATCTAGGAGAGTCAAGGAAGATCCTAGGCATACACATTCAGAGAGACAGAGGCTGCAAGAAGCTGTGGATGCTTCAAACTGACTATATTGAGAAAGTTTTGCAGAGATTCAAAATGGAAAATGCAAAAGCTGCATCAACTCCTCTGTCCCAGAGTTTTAAGCTTTCAAAGGAGCAGGCCCCTAAATCTAAGCAAGAGGCTGAGGAGATGGAGTCTATTCCTTATGCTAGTGTGGTTGGAAGTGTTATGTATACTATGATCTGTACCAGACCAGATCTGGCACATGCTATCTCAGTGACTAGCAGATACATGGCTGACCCGGGGAAGGAGCATTGGAATGCTCTTAAGTGGATATTGAGGTACATGAAGTCAACCAGTGGCTGGGGAATTGTCTTCAATGGCTGGGAAGGTGAATCTGAGGAGGTTGTGCATGGCTATTGTGATGCAGACTATGCTGCAAACCTGGACAACAGAAAGTCCCAAACAGGTTATCTTTTCACCATGTTTGGAACTGTAATCAGCTGGAAATCAGGGTTGCAAAGTGTTGTTGCTCTCTCAACAACAGAATCAGAGTATATAGCTCTCACTGCAGCTGTACAGGAGAGCTTTTGGATTCAGGGAGTGATTTCTGATTTTGGTTTTGACCAAAAGACAATGGTGATTCATTGTGACAGCAGCTCAGCTATGTGCTTGGCTAAACATCCGGGTTTTCATGAAAGGAGCAAGCACATAGACATAAAGTTGCATTTTATTAGGGATGAGATTGAGAAAGGGAGAGTGAAGGTGATTAAGATTAACACCTTGCACAATCCGGCTGACATGCTAACAAAGTCTCTAGGTAGAGACAAGTTTGATCATTGCAAGAAGTTGATCAATGTTTGTGCAAGAACTGAGATGAGCCCTCAGGTGGAGAATTGTAATAATAGAGTGCTCATTTCAGTTGGAAGAAGAAGGCAGAGTTCGGTAAGCTCGGCTTTGAGCTGGAACTAGCCGAGAAGAAGAAGGCAGAAGAAGGAAGCTCGGCTTTGAGCTGGAACTAGCCGAGAAGGAAGTTCGGTTGTGAGCCGAGAAGGGAGTTCGGTCTTGAGCCGAGAAGGGAGTTCGGTCTTGAGCCGAGAAGGAAGAAGCAACCTAGCCGAACTAGCCGTTGGAGCAGCAGTTAGTTAGCTGAGATGTAGCGGTTATTCTTCTTGTTTTCTTGATTCATGTTGTAGTTAGTTAGTAGCAGTTGCTACTTGTTTGTAGAGCTTTAAATAGCTCATAAACCGTGTATGTAGTTTAGAAGTAGGAGTTTAATCAATAAAGAGTTTTCCAGTTTCTCTCCAAGATTATCATCTTCAATACTCAAAGTGTGAGTGTGTGTGTTTCTGCATTGTGTGATCTCATACAACAGTGAGTGTGTGTGTGATCTTCTTGAGTGTGTGAAAGCCTTGTGTGTCTAAATCACAACATATTTGAACCAACTTCAATAACATAATCTTGATTTTTACTCGCCTTAGATTTCCGTGGGTCCCATTTACGTTGTTTTGTCTCGGGATACTTTGTCCTAACTCACACATAATTGCCGCATGCTACACCCGCTTGAGTCCTAGAGTTTTTTTAAGATAGACGAAAAAAGTGATAGAAATCCATGAGTTCCATCTTAAAACTAATTGGTGATAAGAGGAGAGGTCCATGAGACTTATACAGTGGATTAAGCTCTTTGTGTACACCGATGTGAGATATTATTATATTCATTTTTATGTTTCAATTGCCAACAAAAAGAAGATGCACCCTATTTGGTACTAGAGTAACACCTATCAAATCTGTTAAGTCCTCCTCGAATATATAGTCTCATACATGCACACACATGGAAGTCGAAGTCGCTCCTTGTCTGTGTCTGTGCTCTGGCATTGCACATTCAATGTTACCAACCTTGATTTAATGAGAAGAATATATGGTCTAATTGAACATTGATATGGAGCTAAAATACAGCCAACTCCATGTGCATGGATCTCGTTTTCATTATTAATTCCACCTCCAATTATATTTTTATTGGGAGTATTGAAATAGATGATAGAAAATCAGATGCACCATCATTTACCAATTTCATGTATAACACAAGATTTATTATACACTATTATTGTATGATTAGAGAGTGGCCTTTTTCTGTGAAAGAACTTGTACACATATATGATTTCGAATTGGTACTAATTAGGTCAGGAAAATTAAATTAATAGAGTCATTCAATATTCTATAGGTGCAATTTAATTAATGTGTGCCTCCAATATTAGCTCAATAAGTGAAATAAAATGTACTCCCAATAAGTTCACTTAAATTTTAACAAATGTAATAAAAAGGGGTTTGAAAAAGTTAGTGGAAAACCAGTAAAACTATGCTACCAAAACAATACCAGAAGAGTGTACAATTCTTTGCTATTGGTGTGTTCTTTCCAGTGGCGAATCCAGACTTTTTAAACTGTGGGTACGAATTTTATGATAAATAAACATACAACATAAGAAAAATAACACATTAAAATATAAAATAAAGTAAATTAAATTAAATTATAATATATATATATATATATATATATATATATATATAAACTACCACAAAATATTATTAAAAAAGACTTACTAAAATCTTTAAATATAAGTAACAATCTAGAGAACAAAATGATAATCTACAAAATATAAAATCTAAGTAAAATAGGTATACAAAATAGAAAACAAAATCATAAAACTTAATCTACAAAATATAAAATTTAAGTTAAAAAGTATACAAAACAGAGAACAAAATCATATAACTACAAAACAGAATACAAATGAAAAGAAAATTGAGTTCAAGGGAACTCAAACTCGGGTCTCTCCATGTAGGTAAAATACCTCTCCAACCGCTGCGCCACTGATGTGTTTTGAAATATGAATCTAAATATAACAATATGTACGCAATTATTTGGGGGTTGTTATAAGCTGGATCCGCCAATGGTTCTTTCGGTATTCAATTATGAATCATTCACCCAGTATTAGAAATTACAAAGAAATATAAATTTTTAACAAAAATAACTATTTAAATCATAAAGTTTGGTCAACTTCTGGTTAGTCCTATAAGTCTCGACATATTAAATCATTAAGTTTCAATTTTTCTCAATTGTCTCGTTTATATATAAATCAATGTCTTTTGTTGATGTTCAAAACGGCGTGTGAGATTGCTTCATCTACAATTAGTATAAATTAGTTATTGCTTTATGGAAAAGACTATCGATTAGTGATAGTAGAGAGACATGAAAAAACAGATTGTGGCTACCTAACAAATTGATTGGGGAATATTCTGCAAAAACAATTAACTCGATTGGAAATGTTAGAAATCTATTGAACAGATTTAATCAATTATTGGTAAGATGATGGTTCTAAGCCAAACAAGAGTATCAACAGTAGCTTGTTTTCCTCCTCCTAACTCCTAAGCATACATCAACGTGCTCTACTGGTGTTGCAAACCGTTGAGCACGTTGTGCTCAGACGCAAAATTTATGTAAAAGCTCATATTTCGTTTCCCAAATAGAGCTCACCACATGATATTATATTGGTAGTTTTTAATAATTCACAAAAAATAGACTTTAGTTTATTTATTATTCTTCCTTTTACCTATAGATACACTTATTTTCATAATTTAATTTTTTATTTTAGCGTTTAATTAGGTAACATTTGATTTATTTTAATTTTATAATTTTAATATAATTTTAGTACTTTGTACTCATTCATAAAATAATTTAATTGAATTTATGAATAATAAAATAAGAAATGAGAAATATGTAAAATAGGTGGAAACTTTGGTGTGGGCCAAGTGTGAAGACTATGGTCCAATGTTTTTCGAGGGGCTTTGGCCCATAAACTAATTGTGAATCATACAACACCCGTGTAAAGTTTAATATTGAAACAATAAATAGTGACCAATTTGATAAAAGCATCATAGTTTAATAACCATCAATTAAAAAAACCACACATATATAGGAAGATGTTAAGTTTCATTACTCGGAAAATAAATGAATTCAAGCAAGGCAGCAAAGTAATAATATAATCATTATCTCATACAGTTTTCTCTCAGCAGCTCTAGATGAGGATTTGCTATGCTTGCATAAATTTACCAAGTGATCACAGTTATACATCTGCAAATTCATGTCTGAATCCCCCGACTTCATCTGTAAATTTATGCACATTTCGAGTATTTCACCAAAATTACTTACACTATAGTGTGGAGTTGGTGCAATAGCCTTAGGCAAGGGGTTCGGAGCATTTCAGATCAACTTCCCGATCCGGCTCATCCTCTTTGACAACATCCTACAACAAGAAAAAGTAAGGCATTATTATTGATGATTGGAGAAGTTTGCAACATTTCTTGGGAATTTTGCATATGGCGCCGAGACAAATGAGCAAATGTAGTTCCCTGTTCGCATATAGTAAGCAATATACTCGGTAGAATATGAGAACTCAACAATCAACTATACACAATGTTTTGTACTTGTATATATAGACTAATTAAACTAACAATTATAAGTTCGTTTTGGCTATTGTATGTTTGGTGATTTGAAACAATGTAAATTTTTAGGAAAAGCAGATGCTGCATGGAAATACTTAACATGGTAAACATACAAAATCATTACCAAATCCTACAATTTTGAAGCTACACCAGTTACTTTTAGGAAAGATAAATCAGAATAGGATTTAAGTACCATGTCTTTTGGTTCAGGTTCAGCTAATTCACTCTTCACTCTGCCTGGTAGAGGCTTCCTGTGCACAAAAGGATATTCGAAAGCATTCAAGAGAAGAGAACAGATATTTCAAAAGAAGTGCACAAATAAAATAAATGTACCGTTCATCATCAAGTTCCATATCAGAGTCGGGGTCATATCTCTCATCCTCTCCATCATGATCTTCTTCCATCTGCATAGAAAACATGTTGAGAACAGTTCAAAGTAGAGTTCCAAAGGTTGAGACCTTTGAATTTGAGCTGTTCAGGCGATAGATGAAAGTAACTGCACATTAGGTGAGATTCAGCAATTGTATCTTCGTTTTTTCTACTTTGACAAAGTTGTTTGTCCTTATTTGCAGAAAAGGTTTATAAAATATTATATCATGTTATTTAGTTCTTTTGGGAAACAAAAACTGAGGTACAATAATCCAAATATCTAATAGACGTGTAAAATGCCTATAAATAAACTGCAATATCAAATTCCTCCGAGTTAAAATGGTTTTCACGATTAAACCATACATAAATTAAAAAGAGCACATTTAGCAAAGGGTGAAAATGATGCAGAACGTAACTTAGCAAAATAAATCTGTTGAGCTCTTTCAGTTCTTTTATTTGCATTTTAAGGTCAGGAATATAAGGCCAGAAACAAGGAGCCCATGGAGCAATAAAGATGAAAAGTCGCATCAATTTTTCAGTACATATCCTACTATTTAGGTGAATCAAATCTTCAATGTCATCAGTGGAGAACAACTCAAAGATAAGCAAACAAGCAAGGGGTGCATTAACTGTGTTGGAAGTGGAAGGCTGACAGCTTACTCATTATTGGCGCAATGAAACATACTCATCAATGGCGCAATAAAACATACGCATTCTGTACAAATGTTGCATGCCATATGAATAGCTCAAGTCATACAATTATAATAAACCTAATTATGAGATGCAAAGGTAACCTGTGGCAGTTCACTATCTGGTGGCCGCTCCTGAAATTGGACACTTGGTGCATGCTGAAGCCTTGAGAGGTTTTCAAGAAGCTTTGATTTGATCTCTTCCAATAAATGACGCGAGTTCTTATTTTCCATGTTACTTGGAGCAACATGCAGAGTATAATCAGGACCGAAATACTCATAGTATTCATGCTGTGGTATCTTGTCATCAAGTTCAATGCCAAGTGCTACACTTGTCTGTAAAATCAAAATTGACAAGCATTAATAAGAGACACTCTGTCACAACAACGGACTGAGAAGGGTCACACAAAATATACTTTGTTTAAATCATTAAAGAGTTGATATGCATCTTTCATTTTACATATGGGCTAATAAGTACAAGTTACCAAATAACTTTTCTGCAGAAGCAGTAAAAAAATGAAACAGCTTCATGATTTGGTTCAATGTGACAGGTGGCTAGAATATTGGCTTACCTCATAACACCAGCAACGAGCAACATTACGTATGGTGTAACCACCACCACCCACCAACAGGAGAGGCACGTTGAATGATCTCATAAACCTCACACACTCGGCATGACCCTTAATGGAGAGATTAAAGCATCCTAACCGATCCCCAGACAGCGAGTCTGCACCACATTGTAATACTACCGCACCAGGTTTAAAAATCTCCATAACCTTTCCCATTATTGGCTTAAATAGACACTGATAGCTTTCGTCATCAATTCCATCATCCAAGGGAACATTAAGAGAGTAATATTTTCCCTTCCCAAATCCAATGTCTCGTACATCACCTGTCCCAGGAAAATAATCTCCAAATTTATGAAAAGAAACAGTCATCACCCTATCTGTAGTGTAAAATGCTTCCTCAACTCCATCACCATGGTGAATATCAATGTCTATATAGAGAACACGCTGCAAAAAAAAAGACTTAATTAACAATAAAATGCCAACGTAGAGAATGCAGTACCAATTCTGTCTAATCAACATGCTCCAAACATCTAAATAACAGCCGGATAAATCCTGGTGAGTATGCAGCAAAGAAGTGTTTTAAAAAATTTAAGGACTTACGAAAACGGAACATCCATATACCACCAAAATTGGCAATTGATAGACCGAGGCATTTGGGGCAGCAATAATCATACCATAAATTTGTCAAAATGAGTACATAAAGAAACTTAAAATGGACTCTAATCTGTTCAACATAATTAAAATCAAAGACGAGTCAGAACGTTAGTCTAATTTTGTGGTATGATAGAGGTTTGGCATGTCCATGGTTAAGTTCTTTTTTTCAACTCCACATCAAATTGACTAAGTGGAATTCATGCTATGAATGATTAACTTGGTATTCTTGAATAAATTTCTAAGATGGGTTTTAGCAGAGACAAGCTGTAGCAACACATAAAAACAACAGATTCACAAATACTCATATTTCACGCAAGATGCTTGCTCCAGAATCCTGCAATCCAAGAAATCTGTAAACACAAAGCAGAAAAGAGGGCACAGAAGTAAAAAACCTCATGAACTTTTAGGAGTTCTAAGATAGCCAGCACGATGTCATTCACATAACAAAATCCAGAAGCCTCGCATTTCTTGGCATGATGCAACCCACCAGCCCAATTCACTGCTATATCACAATGGCCATGATTTAGCTTCACGGCCCCACCAACCGAACCACCTGCAGAAGTCTGGCAGAACGAGTACAGACCATCGAATACAGGACAGTCTTCACCAACATTAAACCTCTTCAGCTGCCTGAGCTGTTCCTGTTGTGTCTCCGGTGTGATGGTCCTCAGAAAATTAACATAATCATCAGCGTGAAATCTGGCGAGATCTTTGTCTCTGGCGGGATTCGGCTTGAGAACATGCATATGCTGCAACATTCCATAATGTGCAAGAAGCGCGTGCGTCATGCGCATCCTGTGAGGCTTCATCGGGTGACCTTGCCCGTAGTAATAATTCCCTACCTCAGGGTCATAGAAATAGCTTACTTTCCGCTTGACCCCATCGGCTCCACCTGGTAGAGAATTGCCTCCGGTATCCATTCTCCGATGATAAATTAATTACTGTTAATCCTCAACGAAACAACTGAAAAATAGCAACAAAGAAATAGATAATTGGCGAGTGAAATAGGACAAGTACGTTAACGACATGAAAATAATCTGTAGAGTGAGATTTACAGAAGAACAATTCTCTATCCAGTAGAAAAAACTGGCTAAATCGTAAATTGAGGGTTTGGTTTGTCTAAGGCAAAGAAAAATCAACGATCGAATGCAAACTTCAACTCAAACCTAAGTTTATTTTCAAAGTCGCAAATCATAATATATAATTAAACAAAATGATTAAGCGATAACCTATGAAGAAATTGTTCAGATACAACAACAAATCTACAATTGTCTAAAACTACAGCGGATGAACAAAGAGTAAAATGGAGTAACGGTAAAGTTCAATTTATTCAAAAGAAACCTCAACATCAAAAGCAGCTAGTACTCGAAGATCATACAATGCAAAGCGACAAAAAGAATTAACGAATGCAGCAGCGATAAACGAGAGACAGAGAGTTTACCAGAGTCCAGAGAGATGAAGAAGGTTGAACAATTGCAAGACTTTAAGCGGCAGAGGTATTTATGAATTATTATTCGCTTTAATTTTTCTGTTTAGGTAAGTATCGGAATAGAAATTTCTGGAATTTGCTTCGCTCACGATTTAAATATTTATTTAATTTTCCATATATTTCTTAGTTTTAAGTCATAAATAGTTTGGCTTAAACATTCAAAGAAATGGAGTTTATGAGTGATTATCTATTAATGTAGTTTGAATTTTTCATATTAGTAGCTTAAATTTATAAACTTTGGATGCCATGAGAATTGAGATAGGGTCGAATTTATGTTCCACTTATTCAAAATAATTTACCCTAGGCAATTTTATTGAACAAAACTTGTGTGTGGGCGAATTTAGGTTATAGGAGTATTAATTTAGGTTATGATATTTATGATACTAATGGAAAAGGATTAAATATTAAATAAAATTCTTAACAATGTAGGAAATTGCACGCTCTTCTTGTCTTTTTCTTCTTGCCCCTTTAAGAAAAACCGAGATAAGGTGGTGCGCACGAACTTAGGCACACCTTCCGAGTGTCGCGGACTCGAAATTGTCTGTTTCGAAAATCCAAAAATGTGCTCTCACCTTTGCGACTTTAGGCACATTAATTAGGAAAATAGTTATGACATTACTTAAAAGGATTAATTAGGATTAATTACTAAATGAAATCCTTAACTATGTTGGACATCACGCGCAAGCAAGATTCTCTTTCAGAATATCAGAAACAAGGTGATGCGTGCCTATTTAGGCACATTAATTAGGAAAATAGTAATGGTATTTATAACAGTATTTATATAAAAGTTAAATATATATAAAATCCGAAACAAGGTAGTGCGTGCGAAATTAGGCACATTAATTAGGAAACTAGTTACTGGTATTACTTAAAAGGATTAAAAATTAAATAAAATTGTTAACTATAGTATGTTCAAAATCGTGTGCTCACCTTTTCGGTGGCCCGCATGCAAGATTGTCTCTTTCAGAAAATCCCGAGACAAATTAGTGTGCAAATTTAGACATATTAACTAAAAAAAATGTTGTGGTATTATGATATTTATTACAAGGATTAAAGTAAATAAAATTCTTACATGTGTTGGAAATCATGCTTCATCTTGCAGACACAACAAGACTCTCTTTCAAAAAATCCAAATTCAAAACTTAAAATTTGATATAATTTTATAATCCTCAAAAAATAATTTTGGTAATGGACAACACATGTTTCAATGAAAAATGGTAAAACAAGAGAGATATAGAGAGTAGCATTGATTTGTAATCTCAAACAAACCACATGCACAAAGCATGAGATCACCAAATTCCTCAATTCAATGAGATTACATAAACAGAACATAATTGAATCATGTTACATAACTAAATAAGTTTATAGATGTAGCACAGCAGAGATATTAGACACCTTCATGATCCATGAGATTTGGATAGTGAAGTTGGATTCTGCGTCTTCATGGTCTCCAGCAAAGATTTGAACTCACTTTGGAAAGACGTTACTGACCTCTGTCGACACGCAAAAGCAGCGTTAAACTGCTTGATCTCTTCCTCGAGCTTCTTTCTCCTCCTAACTTCAGTGTTAAGCTCCTTTAGAACTCTGTCCTTTTCACCAGTGACTTGTGTAAGAATCTGAGCTGAACTCGAGATTCTACGGAGCATTGTATCTCGCTCTTCTTTTACAATACAAAACTCCTTTTCCAAGCTATGAAGTTTCCCTTCGGAGACCTTCAAAACCTGGTTTTTAACTTCCAACTCTCTTTCCAAGTCATTGTGTTTATGTTTGATATCTTCAACTTCATTTTCCAATGAATGGAGTATTTGAGACGAACCGGAGATTCTTTCAATCGCTGCATCTCGCTCTCCTGTTACAAGACAGAACTCCCTTTCCATGCTTTGATATTTTCCTTTGGAAACCTCAAGTAGGCGACCTTTAGCTTCAAACTCTTTCTCTAAGTCATTGCGCTTATGTTTAATTTCTTCGACCTCATTTTCCAGTGCCTGGAGTATTTGAGACGAACTAGAGATTCTTTCAAGTGCTGCATTTCGTTCTTCTGTTACAAGATGACATTCCCTCTCCATGTTCTGATATTTTTCTTCAGAAACCTCGAGTAGCTCAATTTTATCTTCCAGCTCTTTTTCCAAGTCAGTGTACTTATGTTTGATTTCTCTGACTTCATTTTCCAATGCTTGGAGCATTTGTGATGAACTAGAGATTCTTTCAAGCGCTGCATCTCGCTCTTCTGTTACAAGATGGAACTCCCTCTCTACGCTTTGATATTTAATTTCAGAAACCTCAAGTAGCTGATTTTTAACTTCCAACTCTTTTTCTAAGTCACTGCACTTTTGTTTGATTTCTTTAACTTCAATTTCCAATGCCCGGAGCGTTTGGGATGAACTGAATACTCTTTCAAGCGCTGCATCACGGTCTTCTGTTACAAGACAGAACTCCCTCTCCATGCTTTGATATTTTCCTTCAGAAACCTCGAGTAGATCAATTTTATCTTCCAGCTCTTTTTCCAAGTCACCGTACTTTTGTTTGATTTCTCTGACTTCATTTTCCAATGCCTGGAGCATTTGAGATGAACTGGAGGTTCTTTGAAGCATTGCATCCCGACCTTCTTTTACAAGGCGGAACTCCCTT
The DNA here is from genome assembly GCF_004379255.2 of Salvia splendens. Taxonomy (NCBI): domain Eukaryota; kingdom Viridiplantae; phylum Streptophyta; class Magnoliopsida; order Lamiales; family Lamiaceae; genus Salvia; species Salvia splendens. The sequence goes on from NC_056032.1 coordinate 43,605,998, forward strand.
TCCAAGCTATGAAGTTTTCCTTCGGAAACCTCAAGCAGCTTATTTTTAACTTCCAGCTCTTTTTCCAAGTCATTGTACTTATGCTTAATTTCTCCAACTTCATTTTCCAATGCCTGCTTCCAACAAGCAATTACTCCTCCCAAAGTGCCCTTCACATTGAAACACTAGTTTTAAGGGTTTGGCAAAGAATGTTACTCAACATATATGTACCCTAATGTATTCTTAAAAATTACTGGAATCAAGAAAATTTTTCAATCTGAATGGTGAGGCATGTATTCCTGCTTAAAAAATCACAAATCTAAAAAGTAATCAGCATATATATCTGTGATTGAAGAAATAAACATTAAGGTCCATGATACCATCTAATAAAGTCTAAAAAGCAACAGTTCCTATGATTCCTGCCATGGTGGTTAATAGATATACTATGACCCAACATCCGGCTTGAGGTTTTGGCATGTCATAAACTTCTTCCAGACTGCATATGCGACTAAGTTCAGAATCTCACCTCGTCTACTACATTATAATCTAAATACAAAGTAGCAGAGACGACTCCAGAAAGATGAAAATGACAAGAAGAGAGTACAGTTTCTAAAATTGCATCATGCAGAGGACTGTTTTTAGACAAAACTTCAGGACATGAATAATGCTCTGGTATATTTCTTATCTTTAAAATGCCTTTTGCATCTTAATATTAACCTAAGCTAACCTTATATACGAGTTATCTAAATGAGAAGTTGTCATAAACTTATAGCCATATACAGCTTACAACTGTAAGAGAATGACTAATAGTTCTATAGAGCTGCCTACCAAAACCCACTTTTTCTATGGTCTGCTATCGCAATGCAACAATAATTGACTAGTTATAATTGCTCATGTGATTGAGAAGTTTAACCATGAATGTCCAAACAATCCTCCCCTAATTAAGATTGGAAAAATGAGTTAAATGAGCATGTTCGTTCCTGGTATCCTGCACACCTAAAACTATTTCAATTGGGTACTGGTTAGGCAATGTTGAGGACTAAACAGATCACATAGTTTCTACCGATTCCCAACAAACTAAACAATATCCACAGCCAGAGTTTCCACTTAAAAATAACAATAAATGGAAAAATATTAAGTAAGCTAAAGAATAAGTTCACAGAGTATTTAACAAGATAAAACGTAGATTAATCATCAGAAAAGAAGTCTGTATAACCTGCGATTATGAGCTTGAAGTAGGAGAAACACATTCCAATTGTGAGGACAAATAAGAAAATTGGCATGTAAGATCTTGATACATATGAGCAGGCAGCTACCTTAGTATTGCTGCTGTTAGAAGAATTGTCCTTATATTCATCAGCCACAGTTGATCCATGTGATGAACCAAAGGAGTATACTGCATCACTCAGCTTTTGATGGAGCTTGTTGTATTGCTCTTGTACAAGGCAATCATTTAATGACGAGGGTCTCTTGCCATCCCCAGCCATCAGTAGATGAGATTCTAAAGTTGAGAAAAGGGAGGTTCCAACTTCAGTTGTGGTCGCAAGTATTTGAGCAATTTCAGATTTCTCATCAGCTACAGTGTTCTGCTTAAGGAATATATAGCAAAGATATTAGTGTTTAGCAAAATTCTCTATGTTCAGATTTTCTTTACCTGAATGCAGTAAAACTGATATACCTGTATAATAGAAAAAACTTCGTTGTGAATGCCTTTGCAATGTGTCACAGTCTCAAGGAGCTTTTGTGGAACTTCTCGTGCTGTCAATATCTCGAGTTGAAGTTCAGATTTCTCTCTTGTCAATTGGTCATTGAATGAGACGCGTTCTGTATACTTCCTCTAGAGTACGTACAAACAGCAAAAGAAGCAGAATTGTCTTTTTGAGTCATGCTATTAACGTAAATAAAAGAACAAGCTGAAGTTGGAGAGTAATAGTCATACAGAGGTACAACCATTTACCAGAATCTAACCTTCAATTCATCTCTTTCCTCTATGGCAAACTCTAGCTGTCTGCGGAGGTTTTGTATTTCTTGATTGGAATTATCCATTGAGCAATCCTATACAGATACAAATTTTAAACCAGCTTGGACAGCATAATTAAGCATTTTAAGTTAATGCCGAAAGTAAATAGAAGTAAATATCCTTGTAACAACTAACAAGACGTGAAACATCATGATTTATCATTTATGTAGTAACAGATACAGTCTCCATTCTTAACTCCCTCCTCAAATTCTAGAGTGCCTAGAAGAATAAAAGGGATGGCATTTCAATATGAAATAATATGTTTCACTTTTTTATAACTTAGGCCCAATAATATGGCCTTGGTTCTAGGGATGCCAGGACATCCTATTTCACATTCTTAATCAGATGAGTAACTTTATCAGATATCATGAATACATGTAAAGAAATCACTCCTCATGGTAACATGTCTAATATGTACTGTATGACACAAATGATAACCCATATCATGAAATCCCCATTGCATCACTTGTGGGACCAAATATTGCAAATAAAACTACCAGTCTGGTCTTACAAAAGCATTGCTGGAAGAGAATTTACTTTGAGATGAAGTAGAACAAGTTGTTCTAACAAGTAACAGAAATTACGAAACAAAAGGTAACAATTTAGTGTGCACCAGAAACTATTGTTGAAAGTTATTAGTAAAATACCTCACTAAATGGAAATGATTGGACCTTCCTCGAAGGAGTCGTATGAAGTGAATCAAGGTCAGCTATGTAACCTTTATTCATTTTCATCCATGTGTCTTCATCAGCACAATCACCAAACACATCTGGAAGAGGGCTACACTCTGGTTGGCTTGAATAACGTGATCGCTTAGCAACAAAGCCATTAGGAACTGTTTTAAGACATGGTGTACTAAAAGCATCTTCTTGGCGCATGCTGTGACTACTAGTACTTTCATCTGGAAGGCATTCTTTGACCCCATTCTGTCAAGTAGCATCAAATTTTTATGTACACTAATCAGAAGAATATAATGAGTTTAAACAGAACTCACACACGACTTCAAACCAAACATAATAATTAACATATCAGTCTTTTGCATTGTTTGCTCTCACAAAACCTGGTTAGACGACCTAATTCAGAATCAAATATGTTGAAAAGAGCTTGGTAAGCATGAGACTTCCATTGAGAAACAACTTTTGGTTATGGGTAGTGGAGGGGGTACAGATAAACTGTCTGACACTAAATTCAGTTAACTGGTTATCAGACATAGTACATGAAATATGAAAAGGAAAGTATAAATGATTACTTGTACAATTTAAATGCAAAATGAGTGATCCCGGAAAGTTTGGATAATAATCATGGCGGAAGTATAATCCACAAGTTATGTCAACGAAAACACAAAACAAATATATCTAAATTAGAAAGGAGAATGCAGTCTAAAATGTGGTTAGGAAGAGAAAGTTATACATCGGAAGAGCTTCTATCAGAGTCTGTCAAGGTAACCAGATTGCTAAGATTGTGAATTTTCATTTGCTGCTCCTTAATCCATTGTTCCCGCTCTTTTTGTGATCTCCTTTCCTCTTCTAGTTCTGTGGCGAGCTTCTCCCGCTCCAATTCATACTGTTACAACAATAAAAGGCATTAGGATGTTTCAGTCTACTTATGAAGAAGAAGAAGTTACCTTTAGCATGTCATTCCTCAGTTTCAAGATTTCTTTCTCCAATACTTCAGCATGAGATCCCTAAAGAAGAAATATAATTAGATTGTGCTCGGTCTACTTGGTCTATAAATAAATGATCGAGTACCTGAAGTTTACTCCGAAGATCCTCTATTTCTAATTTTTGTCTCTTCAATAGGGCAGCATCCGTCAATATCTGGAAAACATTAAAATCACTCAGGTTCTTATCAGCGAATGGAAGATCTTACTATTTATTTAGTTCCAATGACAACGCAAAGCTCCAGTTTGCAGCTAAGATAGCAACAATATTTATAAATGAAAACACCATTTGATTATATGAATGTAGTGTTATTTTAATAGAAAAGGCAAGGAAATGATAATCTGGTAAGCAAACATACAAGGAAACAGTAATCACTCTCCAGGATGGGAACTGAAAATTTTGGTGAATCTATCTAAGGTCTGGAATGCTTTATTTTATTGCCATATCCTCTAAAATGTGATATCTTAACAACTCAATTTTTCGTTCCAAAAGAAGTTCAAATTTCACTGTATAAAAGTAGTGATGCTGGACTATACAGGAGTAAGAAGAATATATCATCAGATCGTTAATCAATAGGTGCATACACCATACCCAATAAAGTATATATAACCTCACAAACGTTAGTTATACTTAAGAAGGCATTACAATGGGAGAATTTAAACAATGCAAAGTTATATTAGCAGTTTCTTCACATGCCACATCTGAAGTCAAGTAAGGAAGAAGCAATATAGACGTCCATGAGATTTTCCAAACATTTATAACAGACCTCATTCACTTGAACACAGTTGGTTATCCTCTTTGCTCTGCTAGCAAACTGAAGAGTCCCTTTTGATTCTTCTATGTGGATCTGTATGTATTATTAATTATTACCAATATGAAATGATTTAGCTTCAACTTGAAAAAAAGAAAAGAAAAGTAGCAACTGTGTCATTTCATTTTAGTACCTCTTCAGGCGCAACAGTACAAATTATTGAAGTTTTTGCATTTCCACCTAATGCCGGCTGAAGAATTCGTGTAAGCTTACTGTCCCGATAAGGAATGTGAGCGCTGCAAATAATATATTATGATGAGTTATAGACTTCAATATCTGGTATAACAAAGAGACCTACAACTACCTTTGCTTTCCACCCTCGCTCAGTTTGTTGATCACATTACCAAGAATCATTAAGCTCTTGTTAATGTGCTTTCCTTCCTTCAAACGAACTCCACCAGCACCAGTTTTTGCTACTCTCTCAGACCCAGCTAAGTCGACTAGATTCTACTTCCAATAATTAAAGAAGCATCAAACAAATATAACAAAATGAGAAGATATGTTAATTTTATGGTAAGAAAAAGAGAAAGTTTAACAGAATCAGAGCTTAGTTCCAGGGAAAAGAATTAGAATTATATAATGAGTTTGTTTCCATGCTTAATATTAGGTGAGTATATCAAGCCTTTTTTACCGTTCTCTTAGTAAGCAATTTTATTTCAAATAAAATACGTCCACTTTAGACATGCTCCCACATTTCACTTACACAATCCTGGCTAGGTCTGATCAAATGATTCAATAACTTGAGTTCAGACTTCTTAATATAAGGACAGAAACAAATTAACATTGATTGACTTGCTTAAATAGGTACAAACCAGGACAGAGACACGGATAGCATCGTCAGGACTATCATTGAATTTGTTATCCTTCCCTTTGCTTTCGATTACCTAATCATGAAATACAATGCATTGCATTATATCATAAATCACTCATTTAAAGCAACAGACAAACTTCCATGCCTCATTAGACAGAGAAAGGGAGAGAAGGCAAAGAAGAGAAAGAACATACCATCCTAAAAATAGTATGTGATCTACTGCTACGAGCATTCATGTTGGTCTCACCAAAATGCCTATTAGCTGCCACAGAGAAACTCTAAGAACTTACAAGTATATGAACCCAAGAAAAAATGTACTGATTTCATGCAATTTCACTTGTGTTCTAATTCAAGATCAAACCTTCTCCAAGTTGGATAAGTTGGAGCACTTGGTCAGCGCTGTTTACGATTTCCTCCCTCAGACCTGCAACATATACTCCACGCTAGAAGGAAAAAAATGTCATTAACCTTGTACATTTTAACACACACGCTATAATGGATTTAACCAAGACTCACCACCAAACTCTCATGAATCTGAAGTTTTTGATTTTCCACAGCAAAAAGATCATTGATTTCTTCATTGTAAATTTCCATGTATGAAACTCGAATAAGAAACTCCCTATCTGATGTCTAAAACACACAAACCATACTGATTCATGTTAGATACAAATTGCAACATTTATCATTGGCGGAAAAATGCTATCTTACCTCTTCTGTTTTTTCAAAAATGTCTTTGACAGCTCTGTGGATAATTCCTGGATCATTTTCTGAACCATTCATAGTAAAAGTTTTCCCACTACTAGTCTGTCCATAAGCAAATGCAGTTCCTACATTACCATTAATCGTCTCAGTGAGATATTATTACAGATAATAAAACAGAATGTTTTAGCTCATGAAAGGACAACCGTAACGAATAGAAATTGAAGAAGGGAAAATCAATCAACTCCTCTAAACAAATCATCACGAGAATGGTGGTGACAGGAACAAACAAAATTTAATAGAAGTTTTCTAATTCAGTAGCTATCCATTCACTCGTAGTCTGAATCTCCATTATATCTCCACATCAAATAGGAATAAACATAACCAGCCCAAAACTCTTTCCTTTACACTCATAATTTATTCATTCACCTTATCAAACAATCGTTGCACTAACTAATATAATCTGCTCTAGCTTCCATAGCTCGTGATAATCATTTGATCTAGAAGGCATTGCTCATTTGCATTTTATTCTCTACTCAAAAGTATAGGAAATAATTGAACTCGTACCCGATCCAGAAAATAAAAAACTAAACTCACCATTAAACCCCTCCATAGCCGCATTAATTATGTCCTTGATCAGAAGCCTGTACACTCTACCATTACTGCATTCCTGATCGAACAAATGATCTGCATAAAAATAAAATCACAAAAATGGAAAGCATTACCATCAAATTATGCAAATAATTGAGCTCGTACACGCACAGATACTCGATCTGAGATTACCAAAAGCATAGGAAACCCCAGAAATGGGGGTGCCGTGAGATCTATGGAGTGAAATGCGGTTGCTATCGACCTTCCAGTGAAATCCATTAACATTTTCGCCATTTGCAGATGGTCTTACTCTCACTGCTACGCAGATCTTCTCCATTTCTCTTGCTAATAATCGCGCAGACTGATCTTACTCCCCTGTTTCTCTCTTTCTTCTCAATTCTTCTTCGTGTTTTATGGGTACTAATAATTTGAAAATTGTCGTGTCGTTTAGCCAAACGGGCGGATGGCGATTGAAATTTGAAAATGTGTTGAATTACGGAATTAGCCATTGAATAGGGCTTCTGATTGTGGGCCGGCCTCCACTTGTTTGGGCCAAATTAACAACCTACGATCTAAAACCCATGCTTATTTTACTGCCTATTACTACTGGTGAGTAGTGACTAAATGGTTTTACACTTTTAGTGATCAAAATAACTAATTCGTTTTAATCAATAAAACCAAACTTTAATGTCCGTCGGATAGAATGTGGAAATTTCCTACTCACCCCATGGTTCAAAAAAAGATCATGACCATGACGGGCGTGGTGGAGATCAGAGACCCTCACGTTTCATCTTTCCATTAGATAAATATTCCGTATATACATGTATTCAATTTTATAGATTATTTTATAATAAAATAATTGGATTCGAATGATTACGCTTATTTTGTTGGATGATAGTACTAAGAAATTAGGTACTATCATGCATGTGCCCATTTTTATAACTTTAAAATTTTAAGAATTACTTAACAATAAATAATTGAAATGGTATGGCTATAATTATTTCGTTAGATGATAACACTAATATATACACATGCAAGTTTCTATAACCAAGAATTTTAAGAATTATAAATAATTGGATAAGAATGACTATGATTATTTTGTTGGACGATAAAAATAAAAAATTAAGTATATATAATATTCTTTTTTATAACTTAGAATTTTGAAGATTATTTAATAATAACATAAATGGATGCGAGTGATTATTATTATTTTATTGGATAATAATATTAAAAATTAAGTATACATGCATATATACATATAATCGTATTTATAATTTTAAAATTTTAAAATTATTTCATAAATAATTTGGTGTCAATGATTATTAGATGACTGAATTTAAAAATTATACTATTTTATCAATTTTTAAGCATACGAACTATAAATAAATTTTTATATTTGTGTTTGAATATTAAATAAAATTCTCCATTATTTTTAAAAGGTAAGTCAATTCAAATCCTTTTATAGTAGTAGTATTTTGCAAATATGAAAAAAGTCAACCTATAATATCTTTTTAAAATATTGTAATTTTATTATAAATTTATTTTAATTTATTCCTATTCATGATATTCATAAAAAATTATGAAATCATGAACAATCTAATTTGTAGGAGGGAGTTTTAAAATTTGATAAAATGGAGAAGAAACGTCTTATTATGTAATGGTTCATCTACATAATTTATTACTCCCTCCGTCCCAATTTAATTATCACTCTTTTTCATTTGGATCTGTCCCAATATAATTGTCACACTTCATTTTTATTATAAATGGTAAGTAGGTCACACATTCAACTAACTCACTTCACTCACATTTTATTATAAAATCAATATAAAAAAATGGATCCCACATGCCACTAACTTTTCCAATAAACTTTTCTTTGCATTTCTTAAAACTCATGTCTACTCAAAGAGTGACAATTAAGTTGGAACGGAGGGAGTACTATAGTGCAGTAAATCATTCCTTATATATAAATGTTGATTATGGACAGCTTAATCATCCCTAAATGATCAATAAAAGGATAAATATGTAATACATTATATTAATTAATATTTACAAATTTATTTTAAATATGAAATATCTAAAATATCCACTTTTGTATATATAATTTTTATTAATTTATCACTACTCTAAAATAAAATGATAAACTAAGTTACATGTTTCCACGTGAACAAGTAATCCAGTCACTTAAAAATTGACCACTTAAAAAAAATCAACTTATGGTTTGTTTAGTCGCATTAGAAAAAAAGATGGCGGTGAACTGACCTTTATCCGACATGATATATCACATCAAATTAAGGTGGTCTAAGATTTTGTAGAATTAGTCCACATAGACTGTTGAAAAAGTATATTGTTTCGAAATGGGAAGAATAATCGAATACTTCAATTGAGTAAGCATTGCGTCATTGCTTAAGATGATATAATGTTGAAAGATTGATTGTATATTCATTCAACTTGCTTAGTTATGAGGAATTACGCATTGCGTCATTGATTAAGATGAATTAATGTTGAAAGATTGATTGTATATTCATTCAACTTGCTTACTTATGAGGAATTACACACCTGTTAAGTAGGCTAATGTCATCCACTACGTTGTCTCTATACCGTCTATTAATCGTCCCTTAAACTACTATTTGAGGGCTCCACTGTACTTTTTTACTCCATCCCTTAACTAAGGGACGGAACCTGCAACCCTTCGTCCCTTAATCGTCCCTTAAACCGTCCCTTAAATTACTATTCATTCAATTTCATTTTTTATTTTTATTTCAAACCCAATTCAATTAAAACAAACACACTTCATTAAAAAACACACAACATAAAAAAAATTACAACTTAAAATTTAAAAAAATAAAAAAACACACAATTAAAATCCTAAAAAATTAAACGTTGCATAATTTAAAATACAAATTTAAAGAAAATAAAAAAACTACTCCGCCGGCGAATCATCCCCCGAAGGCGGTGGAGGTGCAATAGGAGGCGGAAGGCCAAGTGGTGCTGCCATATACACAATTCCGTTCCACCAGGCTTGGTATTGGGAGGGCGAGAAGCGGGAAGTGTCCGCTATTGTGGCGGTCATGTACACCGCCATAAGGGAGGTCGAGCCTCCCCCCGAGCCCGATCCCGAGGCCGCCTGGCTTGATTCACCTCGGCCCTTCCTCGCTCTAGCCGCTTTCGCCGCCTTCGTCCCTTGCGGCCGACGGCGCCCACGGCTGGATCCCCCGTCATCGCCGGCCGCACCCGCAAACTCATGCGAGGCAGACTCTTGTGTGTCGCTGCCCTCACCGGTGTCACCAGACGAGTATTGACCACTCGTCGTGCGCTTCGAGGTTGAGCCCGAGCTGGAGCGGACACCGCCGGCCCACCGTTCCTCGTCCTTGACGACCTGCCAAACATCAACAAATTTGAATTGTTTGCCGGTGTCCTGGTTGTAGACGCGCAAAGCCGCCCTCAGAATGTCGGCTCCCGTGGCGCCGCTTTGGTAGTGCGCCGCTTCGGACGAGTAGATGCCGCAGAATATTTTGACATGTTTGTCGACTCAGTCAAAGTGAGAGCGGAGCATTTTATATGTGCGCTTGCGGGACCTTTCGGCTTGATCTGGTGGTAGGTCTAGGCGACCTTTTCCCAGAAGCACTTTCGGGGTTGTTGATTCCCGACGATAGGATCGTACGAGACGAAAATCCAGGCGTTGTACACCGCCATCGTTTCGTTGTTGCTGTATGGATGCCTGCCTAGATCCTCATCCTCATCTTCATCCTCTTCCTCCTCCTCATCCTCCTCGCCCGCCTGGGCTTCCGCCCTGGAGCTTCCTCGGCCTCCTCCACCGCTTCGGCATACTCCCGGTGTGGGTTCAACGGGAAAATCCTCCCAAATCTGGGATAATCCCTGCGAATACCGCGGGGCGGAGGGATGGGCATATGCATCTATGTCAAAATTGGGTGGTTGGTACCCCCCGGCGTCGGCGAACCCTGGGTGCCCGGCTTCGACGAACCGGAACCACCCAGTGTGTTGTACATGGTCTCCCAATCGCCGAACGCGTTGAGATCTCACCCGCTGGAGCCTCCACCGTCGGAGTTTATAAGAAAAGGAATAAAATGAGCACGCACTTAGGATGCATTCATGTTTAAGTTTATTTGACTTCTTAAAGTCTAATTAAAGTATTACGTTTAAGACCAAGTTAAGGAATTTTCTGAAAAAGACTTAAGCTATCGAGGTGGGCATTTCTTTCAGAATGTGAACTTGCCTTTTAGCATGATTATGTGAAAATTATGCTATTTATGTTTTTTCATGCCTTTTATCTTTTATGAAATACCTATCTGCTTGGCTATGCCATTTATGTTTAATCAAATCCGGGTCCCAGTAAGGCCGCAAACCCTACTCGGACTAGTGTACACATATGGGGGTCGTGAGCTAGCTTTTAAGTTGGCCGATCCAGTGACCGTCGTGGAATGTGGCCACATTCCCGGTTCACATATGTTTCAGATATGGTATATATGTTATGTGATTGCGCAATCAATTTTACGAACAAAAGTAATTTTAGTGACTCGGGTCTTTTAAGTAAAAACCCCGAGATCACTCAACTGGCTGATAAAACTTTTACGAAAACTATGTTTCGGCAATATGTCCACTGAGTATACCAAGTACTCAGCCCTGCATGTTTCTTTTCTAACGTGCAGGTTGAACGTGAACGAGCGAGATGTGGTGTTGAGCAATTGGCGTTAATAAGTTAGCCTAGGATGTCCAATACATTATGTCTTCATTCGTGATGTATTGTCTTGAACACTTCCGCAGCAGATGTATTCCTCTTTATGTTAGGATTTCCGAAATTTGTCATTGCTAATCAAACACCAATGTCTGTACTCTGATTTACCTTATGATGAACCTCTTGAACTTCTTATGAATGTCATTTCAGGCTTACTAGTCGTATAAATGTTTCACTTTCCCCTTTCACCTTATATTTACTCACGATATAGCTAATCTTGCTATAACTAGTAAGTGTGATCGTAACAGCATAGTATTTAGTTAGCAATTTAAGAGTTAGTTAGCAATATAATGCATTCGCATTCGTTAATATATGTTGATGATGTCTTGCCTGTTGGGTCCCGGTGGTGCACACCCGAACTCCACATTAGTATGATATTGTCCGCTTTGGGCAAAGCCCTCACGGTTTTGCTCTTGGGATATTCCCCAAAAGGCCTCATACTAATGGAGTTGGGGTAGCTCATTTATATGCTTGCAACTCTTGTTCATTCTCCGATGTGGGATATGATTTGCTACACCACAAACCTCCCCTCAAACCAAGACCACCAGACCAAGACCACATGTATGTGCCCCATGTTACAGGTCACCAGGTCACCACAGGTCTTGGTCGAGCTCACGCAGAGACATCGGAGAACTTGCAAGCGCAACCCACCGAACCCCGAGCCACACAGGCCCAGCCCCTGAACCTGGGCTTTGATACCACTGTTGGGTATCGGTGGTGCACACCCGAACTCTACATTAGTATGATATTGTCCGCTTTGGGCAAAAGCCCTCACGGTTTTGCTCTTGGGGTACTCCCCAAAAGGCCTCATACTAATGGAGTTGGGGTAGCTCATTTATATGCTTGCAACTCTTGTTCATTCTCCGATGTGGGATATGGTTTATATGTCTATACTGCAGAACCTCTTTCATGTGCTAGTGCCTATGCCAATGTGGTTAAAAGTGATAAAACTATGCTATGGCATGATAGACTAGGACACATGAGTGAAAAAGGTTTAAATATTTTAAAGAAGCATGCTATTTTATCTGACTCTGATGTGCAAGACAGTATGCCCTTCTGTGACACCTTTGTGCTGGGTAAGCAGCACAGGGTTTCTTTTCATTCTCCTGTGCCTGTTAATGTGAGCAAATGTGTGCTTGAGTATTTGCACATGGATGTGTGGGGTCCTGCCTCTGTATCTTCTCACTCTGGCTCTGTCTATTTCCTATCTATCATTGATGACTTCTCTAGGAAGGTTTGGTGTTTTCTCATGAAACATAAGTATGATGTCTTTGAGAGATTTAAAACCTGGAAAATGTTGATAGAAACTCAGACAGGTAAGAAGATAAAAGCTATCAGAACTGATAATGGTCTTGAGTTTTGCAATAATCAGATTGATAACTTGTGTGCTGCTTATGGTATTAAAAGACATAAAACTGTTACTTATACACCCCAACAAAATGGAGTGGCTGAAAGGATGAATAGAACTTTGCTTGAAAAAGTGAGATGTTTGCTTGCCAAATCTGGTTTGTCAAAGAAGTTCTGGGGTGAAGCTTTAATTACTGATGCTTATCTGATAAATAGATCTCCTTCTGTGCCCTTAAATGGTCAGTGTCCTGAACATGTGTTTTCTGGAAAAGATTTGTCTCTTTCTCACCTGAGGGTATTTGGCTGTACTGCTTTTGTGCATACTAAGTCTGATAAACTTGAGCCTAGATCTAGGAAAGGTGTTTTTCTTGGATATCCTGAGGGTGTTAAGGGTTATAGAATCTGGCTAAGGGATGAACCAGGTTTTAAGGTCATTATAAGCATGGATGTAGTCTTTAATGAGACTGAATTCCCTTGCTTAGGTCTGACCACTGACCCTGCTCCACACCCTGTGGACAGTGAACCTCTTATTGAGGAAGAGCCCACAGTACCACTCACTGAGGTGGAGAATCAAAATGATACTTCAAGTGAGGTGGAGCAGCCTTTCTGGCATACCTATCCAGTATTTACACCTGATGAGACACCTCATGAGGGAGATTTGATTGATAATGTGCCCCTGAATGTTAATGACAATGAGATGCATGATAGTCCTATTAGGCAAAACTCTCCTGCTCAGAATATTTTGCATAGTCCTACTGGTGTTCAAAATGCAATTGATAATACTGATTTGAACAATTATGTGTTAGCCAGAGATAGAACTAGAAGATTGAATGTGTCTAAACCTACTAGATTTGTTGGCATGGTTGCTCTTATTAACCTGGCTTTTAATGTTTTTGAATCTGATGGGGATGAACCCCAGTCCTATATGCATGCCACTAAGTCAAAGAACTGGAATGAATGGTGTAAAGCAATGTTAGAGGAAATGCACTCTCTAAAGATAAACCTTACCTGGATACTTGTTCCTTTGCCCCCTGGTGCCTCTGTGGTTGATTGCAGGTGGTTATATAAACTCAAAAGTGAGGTGGAGGGTCTTAGGTACAAGGCAAGATTGGTTGCAAAAGGGTTTACTCAACAAGAGGGGGTAGATTACACTGAAATTTTTGCTCCTGTGGTTAAGTTCACTACTGTTAGATTGATGCTTGCTTTGTGTGCTCACTTTAATTGGGAATTGAAACAGATGGATGTTAAAACTGCTTTCTTGCATGGTGATTTAGATAAACCTATCTATATGAAACAGCCTGAAGGCTTTGTTGATCCCAAGTTTCCCAATCATGTGTGTTTACTAAAAAAGGTTCTTTATGGTTTGAAACAATCTCATAGGCAGTGGAATATTAAGTTTAACAGTTGCATGCATAAATTGGGTTTTGTAAGAAGTACTTTTGATGCATGCTTGTATGTTAAAGACCTTGATTCTCCTGTGCCTGTGTTCTTGCTGCTGTATGTGGATGACATGCTCATAATGGGACCTTGTTTGAAAACCATAAAGTCAGTTCAGTCTGCTTTGAGTGAGAATTTTGACATGAAGGATTTAGGTGATGCTCAGAAGATCTTAGGGATAAATATTGTTAGAGATAGGAAGTCTTCTACCCTTGTGTTGCATCAAGAACCTTATGTGCACAAAATTCTTTAAAAATTTAATATGTATGCTTCAAAGCCTGTTTCTGTCCCTTTGGCTTCTCATTTTGTGTTGAGTAAAGATCAGTGTCCTTAAACCAAGTCTGATATTGATGCTATGAAAAAGATTCCCTATGCAAATGCTATTGGGTCAGTGATGTACTTGATGGTAAGCACCAGACCTGACATTGCTTATGCTGTGTCATGCCTCAGTAGATACATGTCTAATCCTGGCTCTGTGCACTGGGAAGCTGTGAAATGGCTTCTGAGATATCTTAAAAATACTGCTAAATATGGTTTGTGTTACTCTAAGTGTGAAGATGGTGTTCCCTTAACTGGGTTTGTGGATTCTAACTATGCAAATGACAGGGATAAGAGGAAGTCAACTACCTCCTATGTGTTCACTGTTTGTAGGTCTTGTATCAGTTGGAAATTCCAATTGTAGCCTATAGTGGCTCTATCCACTACAGAGTCAGAGTACATTGCTATCACAGAAGCAATGAAAGAAGCAGTTTGGCTAAAGGGAGTTCTCTCTGAACTAAAATTTCTGAAGTTATCTCCTTCTGTGTTTTCTGATTCTCAGTCTGCAATTCAGTTATGTAAAAACCCTGTTTTTCATGATAGAACTAAGCACATTGATGTAAGGTTCCATTACATTAGGGACATAGTAGAAAAGGGTGAAGTTTTCTTGCATAAGGTTCATACAGATAAGAATCCTGCTGATATGGGTACAAAACCATTGCCTGCTGAAAAACTTGTTTTCTGCATCAAATTTCTACATTTTGATTTGGGTTAATTGCATGTCCCGAGGATAAAAAATACCTCATTCATTTGCTTGCCTTGGTAAAGCAGGTATACGAATTGAGGCATGTCTGGAGGCAACTTGGTGGTTCCCAAAAATGCCAGTGGACCTTGTCCTTTGGGGCTGAGGGGGCTGCCAGGTAGGCTGTGATGAATTAAACCTTAGCCGGGTAGGTATTAGCTGGTTTCCCAGAATGGAAGTCCAAGGTGGAGTATGTTGAATATTGGTGGACTTCATTTGGGCCTGATTATTTGTAGCCCATGTGTAGTGGAATTGGGCTTGACCCAATAACTAAAGCTTCCACTCCAGATGCCGCCACGTGCCCCTCTCACCCGGATCCTTGCCTCCAGCCGTTGGATCCAGGTTTGTGCTAGTTATGTGAGTGAGACCTTTTGGTTTCTGTTATCATTCACTCTTTCTCTCTCTCTCTCTACTCTTAGACGCTCTCTCTTTTCTCTCTTCGCTCCCACTTCTTCTGTTCTCTTCTCCGATGGATCTCCGGTGCTTTCCTTGTGATTTCACACGGTTAATCGTGTGGTAAATCCAGTAGATGGATTAGGAGAAGCAACCACTTCGGTTGCTGGGTCGGTTGTGAACTAGGGTTTGTTTCTGAAGTGATTCTGTGTGGGTGCGTTCTTGAGCTTGATAGATCTGGTGTTTGGGGGTTGTGTTGGCCTGGAATCTGGAGTGTGAGGTTAATCACCGATTGATTCTTTGTTACTCCTTGGATCTAAGTTCTGGTGAATAGGCTTGAGCCTCCGGCGGGTGTCTGAGCCGTAGACTTTTTTCTTGAAGTGTTTCTCTCTGTATTTTCTATTCCCTGTTGTTACTGACATAGATCCGAAAGGATCCGTGTTATTGTTTTACTGATAAGGGTTGTGAGTGTGCAGGTGTTAAGAAGACTCCAAGTGGTTTGACATTTAATTCTCTAGTCTGTAATAGCTAGATAATTTCTTGTTCTGTAATCAAGTTTTTTTGTAAACTTGTTTGTAATATCAGTAGCATGGTTGGAGTTTGACTGAGCTCCCTTATGAAGAACAAAGAGGTCTTGGTAATTAGTGAATCCAATCTAAGTCTGATCCCTACAGTGGTATCAGAGCCACGGGGGGACTAGATTGGCACGCCAAGTCGCTTAAGGAGGTGGGCAAGTGGAATCCTCTTTCGAGTGGGGATTCACTCTGGTAAATTTGCTGAAACCCGGTTGTTTTACTATTTTCTGTTATAGTGCCACATTAGGCTTGGGTTATTGCTGCTGGTAGATAGTTCTTGGCAAGAACTTAGGGTTTATCTGCTTTCTTGTGCTTTGTTGTTGCTTCTGCTGTTGTTTTGTGCTGCTCTGTGTATCTGACCTCACTTCACTTGGCCACCAAGCACTGATACTGCCAAAGTGACCCCCTGCGCCCTCCAAGAGTGAGTGATTGCGAACTGGGATAGCCTTTGCCAGTGTGCTCGTGATAGTCAGGGAATTAAGGTTGTTTGTCTGTGAGAAAGTGTGTTCTATGTGTTTCTTGCCTTATGCCTGTGTGCTTTAAGGTCTGTAAGGCTCTCTGTGTTTGTCTTGCTTCCTGTGCTCTTATTAAAATCCTTGCAAAAATGACCCAGCCTGTGGGTTTGATCCCTTTTAATGGTAAAAATGATTTTGTGATCTGGAAACAGAAAATGAAGTGTGTTTTGATTCAACAAAAGGTTTTTAAAGTTGTTGATGGTTCTTTGCCTAAGGATACTGCTCAGGACAAAATTGATGAGATGAATGAGTTGGCTAGAGCCACTATTGTGTTAAATCTGTCTGATTCTGTGATTAGGAAAGTTGATCATATTGAATCTGCCTCTGAAATGTGGAAAAATCTTGATTCTCTGTATATAGAGACTTCTATGTCTTCTAGAATGTATCTGCTTGAAAAATTGTTCAAATTTAAGCTTGATTTAACTAAAGACATTGATGACAACATTGATAGATTTCAGAAGCTTGTGCAAGATATTAAGAGATCTGGTGATAAAACTATAGATGAATACACAAGTATTGCTCTAATGAATGCTATACCTGACTCCTATAGTGATGTTAAAGCTGCCGTTAAGTATGGCAGGGACTCTGCCTCCCTGGACCTAATTGCCAGCTCCTTAAAATCTAAAGAATTGGAACTAAGGGAGAGAGCTGCTGATAAAAGTGCCTTTAATAGAGCCTTAAATGTTAGAGGCAGATCTCAGTCTAGAGGGGGTAAAGACACCAATAATGGATCAGGTTCCAACTCTAATTCAAAGAAAAAGAATAGATCTAGGTCCAATAGCAGGGATCCTAAATCTTTTAGAAAGTGTTTTAATTGTGGGGAAGTGGGGCACTACAAAAAGGAGTGCACTAAGCCTAAGAAGAAGAAAAACCCAAATAATGACACTCAGCTTGAAAGTCTTGTCAATGAGGCAAAATATGATGCAAATAATGAATGTGTGTTCATGGTTCATGATCTGATGTATATTAATGCTTCACCTGTGTGTCCTTTTAATTCAAATGATTGGCTGTGTGATTCTGGATGTACTTATCATGTTAGTCCTTTTAAGGAGGTGTTTTCTGAGCTGAAACCTATTACTAATACCTATGTGTCTATGGCTGATGATAAAAAATGTGAAATCCATGGTATTGGTACTGTGTGTTTAAAGTTTAATGATGGTTTTGTGCTCTGTTTGAAAAATGTGAGGTATGTTCCAGATCTGTGCTACAATTTGATGTCTTGTACTGCCTTAGAAGTTGCTGGTATGGGGGGAAAATGGGGAGGATTGTGGTGAAGCAAACCATATCCCACATCGGAGAATGAACAAGAGTTGCAAGCATATAAATGGGCTACCCCAACTCCATTAGTATGAGGCCTTTTGGAGAGTACCCCAAGAGCAAAACCGTGAGGGCTTTGCCCAAAGCGGACAATATCATACTAATGTTGAGTTCGGGTGTGCACCACCGGAACCCAACAGTGGTATCAGAGCCCTGGTTCAGGGGTGGGCCTGTGTGGCTCGGGGTTCGGTGGGTTGTGCTTGCAAGTTCTCCGATGTGGTGTGTGAGCTCGACCAAGACCTGTGGTGACCTGGTGACCTGTAACATGGGGCACAAACATGTGGTCTTGGTCTGGTGGTCTTGGTTTGAGGGGAGGATTGTGGTGAAGCAAACCATATCCCACATCGGAGAATGAACAAGAGTTGCAAGCATATAAATGGGCTATCCCAACTCCATTAGTATGAGGCCTTTTGGGGAGTACCCCAAGAGCAAAACCGTGAGGGCTTTTGCCCAAAGCGGACAATATCATACTAATGTAGAGTTCGGGTGTGCACCACCGATACCCAACATTGCCCATTTACCCTCCCTTAATTTTTATTCTTAAATCTATTGGTTACCTCGACAAAAGAATTGATATATATGTTGATGATGTATTGCCCATTTATATTGATACGTAACTAGATTTGTTAGTTGACTATTTAACGTGATAACTAGATGTCATGTACTAATTTATATATACGTAACTAGATATGTTAGTTGACTATTTAACGTGATAACTAGATGTCATGTACTAATTTATATATACGTAACTAGATTTGTTAGTTGACTATTTAATGCGATAACTAGATGCCATGTACTAATTTATATATTGCGATGCCAAATATATCAGACACGAAATAGAGAGTGCACATACGCGCTAAATAAATTTCTTGGTTTATGTGCATACGGCATCAAATACATATCGGAAGTCATTTACAAAGTACAGTAATGTTATTGAGTATTTTTTCGTTAAGTAAGACGAATCATCGGCAATCAATTCAATTGAGTATTAGGTCGTTATAATTGAGATGAGTTCTCCACAAACCTAAATCATACCAGAGCAAAAATGAATCCAAAAATAAGATTAAATGAAGAAATTAGTAATGCATCTTCACAACCACGTTAATTTCACAGCACAAATGAAGTTAAAAATCTACTCAAAGCAATTAGAAATTTATACTATCATCCAAATAGCATGTGTTTTACTATCTATAATAGACCGAGAACACGATTAACTTTCTCTTTAGTCCGCTTCATATTGTCGTTGTAGTCTCGTAGTAATTTCTCTCTTATCGCCGCCCGTTTCTTCCGGCTACCACCATTTTCCGACAAAAATGCAATTATTGCGTCGAGATCATTGATGGCGTCGCCGGCGCCAATATTCATATGGTATGTGATCTCCTTGAGTTTCTTGACATCGGCCTCACGCTTCTCCAGAAGCGAATGGATCCATTTCCTGAGCTCCACTAACAGAAAGGCTGCCCCCGCCCCCACCCCCGCCACCGGGGCCATTTTGGCATGGGAAGAATTGGCAGCGATGACTGCTGCGGTGATGGAGGCAGCGCCGGCGAAGATGACGGCGGACAGCTTTTTGTAGGTATCGAGGCAATCCAGCATCGCACTGCAGTTTTTTCGGAGAGATGGTAGAGTCTCCCGCATCATACGGTGCTGGTTATGAAGAGATGATAAATCAGGGATGAAATTACCTTGGGGAGTGAGCTTGAGTGTGCTGGAATAGTAGTTCTGAGCAAACTCCGACAACTTATGGTGATCGTCCTTGAGCAGAGCCTCGAACGCAATAACCAATTGTTGATTGGGTTGGAGCTGCTCATCAGAGATTACGTCAATCAGGATGATGTTCGATTTGGTTGCCATGGCTTGGATATGTTTGAGAGAAGATAATGGAAGAAGATGAAGAAGTTTTTATGCAGTTTTTGGAAGTGGGTTTCTTCTTTCTCGGCCAATACATATATATGCACCGCCAAAATGCTTTTCACACCACACTATTAAGCAAATAAATTGATTTGTTGGAGAAGAAGTCCTAATTAAATAAATAGGCAGAGATGATGATCAAAGCAAATTAAAGACACGTAAACAGTTTAAAAGTTGGCAAACACGAGGACAAACTGGACAAAAAATTATCTAGCGTTTCGTTGGAATAAAGACTATTTCTTACTTAAATAATTCCTTGTTTTCAAATTAGACGATTTAAAAAGTACTTTAACTCTACAGGCTGCTGATGTTGGCTGCAAAAGAAGGCGACTTAAAATTTCTTAAGATCTTGCTTAGAGCTGGAGGAGATCCAAATTCATCTGCCGTAGTCAATTTATGGACTATATTTCTTTCTTTAACTGTTTGAGATATTTTCAAACTCTTATCGACGCTTCATTTTGCATCACTGATATATTTAAAAACATAAAAAAGCGTTTCTAACTAAAACAAAAAAGTGTCTTTAATGATGTAAGTTTGTTTAACAAAAAATGTTGCTATACAGATCAAATACTGCTAGATTGCTATATCTTGAATGGTGTATCAGACATGATTAGGTTAGGAAGATAAAGGAGAGGAAACGTATTGTATTGTTTGTTGTATTCTTCCTTGATGATTATTATTCCATATGGTGTACCTTTAAATAGGTATTACAAGAGTGTATATAAGGAATAAAATCAATCTTACACCAATCTATTCCATAATTGTGTCAATGTATTTTGGGAGTATCATTGTGATTGATGTCCACGATCTTTCCTTGTTTAACACTCCCCCTCAAGTTGAGTGGTGGGATCTCCAAAACTCAACTTGCAAAGTTCACTCATGAAGCTTCTCGAGGTAACTGCCTTGGTGAGGATATCTGCCAGTTGGTCCTCTGATCGAACAAATGGTAGTTCTACAACTCCATTCTCGATGTTTTCTTTGATGAAGTGTCTATCAACTTCAACATGTTTCGTCCAATCGTGATGTACTGGATTCTCAGAAATACTAATTGATGCTTTGTTGTCACAGAACAGTTGACTCTTTTCTGGTGCTAATCCAATTTCACTCATCAATCTTCTTAGCCACAAAATCTCCATTAGTCCACTTTTGATCCCCCCTGAATTCTGCTTCAACATTGGATAACACGACCACCTTGTATTTCTTGGTCCTCCAAGTGACTAAGTTCCCTTCAACAAAGGTAAAATAGCCCCCTGTTGATTTTCTGTCTTCAGGATTGCTTGCCCAATCCGCATCTGTATATCCATAAACCCCTCGATGCTCATTCTTTTTTAACATTACCCCATGTCCAACAGTTCCCTTGAGATACTTGACGATTCACAATGCAGCTTCATAGTGAACTTTCTGAGGCCGATGCATAAACTGACTTACAATCCCAACTGCATAGGCAATATCAGGTCTTGTATGGGAGAGATAGATGAGCTTCCCAACTAAGCGTTGATATTTGCCTTGGTTTGCTAAATCCGCCCCTTCGGAGATTTATAAGGCATGATTCACTAAAATCGGTGTATCAACCGGTTTGCAGTCTAGGAGTCCGGCCTCGGCCAAGATGTCCAAGGTATACTTCTTCTACCTTAAGAAGATTCCCCCTTCAGATCTCAACACTTCTATCCTAAAAAAGTACTTAAGATTTCCTAAGTCCTTCATCTCGAATTCTTGGAATAGACTTCCCTTGAGTCTCTCGATTTCCTCTGTATCATCCCCAGTGATGATCATGTCATCTACATAGATTATTTAATGATTAATGGAGTCAGTAATGGTTATTTAATGGTTATTTAATGATTAATATAATGTATATTATTGTCTAATTACCTCAGGTGCCCACCTTCGTACAAAGTAAGGAGAGTTTCCTTCTGCATAGCCATTAGGTCTTTGTGACTCCGAATTCTACAAGGATAAATGCACTTAAACTCCTCCGTTGTTCCATAAGATTAACTGAAGTTTGCGATTTATAGAGGTAAAAAAGCTACCATTTTTCTAACAAAGAATATAAGATCATCATCCTCACGATGTTAACGATGTTATGCCAGAAGCTAGGGTCCATTTCCAAATCATCTTGTGACTCCTCGTCTAATATGGTTTGCCCTATCGACTTTGAGTGCTTCCTAATGATACTCAACAGCTCGTGCCTGCCAATTTTGTATGATTCCCACATAAACATAATGTACAAGAAAAGTGTAGTGGAAAATCTCAAATACAAATACTCCCTATGCAATATATCAAGAGATTTACGTTCACAATAACTTCGCCACAGATGCATCAGCATCGTATAAGCAAAATTAAATGCCTGAACAAAACAGCTGCATGAAAAATATCAAAGAAAGAAACTAACTAGCAACCACCTACCAAAGAAACAGTCAATCTAACTACGTAATCACCTCAAATTTTAACCCAATAACATAATTTTCAGGCTCACATTGACATATGGAAATAAGCAACTAAACTCATAAAATTCCAGTCATCTCAGCTGTTTTCTACTATCAATCAACAAAATCAAAACACCAACTGATCCAAAGCTGTCACCTTTACAATATAGAGTTAATCAAATCGAACAAAGAATTGAGCCAAATCCGATCATCAGAAACAATATTTAGTAGTAAGATACATCTTCCAAATTAATCTTTTCAAATTAAATTGAACGCACAAATGCAAACAGCAATAACAGTATACGAAATCTGACCGAGTAAGGGCTAGCGATTCATCACCGAGCATCTTCTCACCAAGTCTTACTCCAAATCACTATTTTTGACAGTGTTTATATCTAGGAAATTTTGAGGCAAAATCAAATTCTACTCGATTTTACAGCATTCCACGTGTAATCCTTCTTCTTGATTAGCGTTTATAAATCCATGATCAAATTACAGCTTGAGCTCTCCCCTCTCCTCTCCTCTCCTCTCCTCTATTAATTACGAATGGGTTCGCATTTATAAATTATTATGAATGGTAATTAATACTCCAGTTATACTTATATAAGGTGAGCATACATTACTACATAATGATATATTAGTACAAAAAATTTAGGTAGATATTCTCTATTTCTCTCTATATATATGTGTGCTATTTCAGTTTCTGTTATTCACTCAAAACGCATTCCACTCGTCATAGCAATCACCACCTTCACCGCCGCGCACAGAGCGAGCCGACGGGCCTCCTCCGGCCGTGCCGTGTCCACGTGGATCGTGAACGGCATCACCGACGTGTTCTTCGCATCGTTGGAGAGATGCTATCTCAACAGACGAAGGTGATTTTAGAGACGACGAAGATGAAACCACTCCTCTTCTCTTCGGCAACATAAAAAAGGTGAACATCTTGAATACGACTAGAGAGATTATTAATCTCTTTTATGTAAAATAGAATTCACTACATCTTCAATTGTTTAATTACTCATTTTTATTGCTAATCACCGTGATTTGGCTTTGTAAATTCAGCTAAAATAGAATACAATGTTAAAATTAATAAGTGATTTTGTACGTTACATCATGAAATGTATGATTTTCCTCTTTTTTTTGGCCAAAATCTCCTCGTTATTTATGAACATCGAAGGACTCGTTGATAAGAATATTACACTCTTCTTGTTATGATGGAAATGTATGTGCTTCTTATTTTTATTCTATTGATTTGCTTGGTATCGTAGAATGATGAATGTAATGAAATGAAAATACAAAAGAAATGCAAAATAATCATTTCATTCCCATTTCATTCTACCATACCGAAAACTAAAGAGTCTTAATACTTTAATTGAAATTAAAAACAATTTTCCTAAACACATAAATTTGTCTAATTTATTTATGGCACATGCACATTAGTGATTTTTCAGTTGTTGTAATTTATTACTATTACATATTTCTCATATACTAGTACTTATGAATTATGTACATTTATAATATGTCATCCATGGTTACATCAATACTTATAATTTTCAAATCAATTATATTAAATATTGATAAAACTACGAAGAGAACATATACATGGTTGATCTTTTCGGGTATTTTAGTTGAAACAAGTTTATGAAAACTAATTAATTTAAAATAATTTAATATATTACATATTTATTTTTGTGCAATTATAAAAGAAAATATTAGCTTTTAAATTAAATTTCCTAGATATCTGCATAATTATCTCCAAATCTAATTAAAAGATTTAAAAAATCATGTGTGAGCTAATGTAAATCTTTCATATCAAATTATATTTCTTAAATATAATATGAGCAATTTAATAGGGATGGTATAAGAAAAACAGTGAATAGAACCATTTTATTAATTTTATATAAAATTTAATTTAGGTGATAATTCTATTTTTATTGGGTAAATAAAATATGCCAACTCTCTATTCCTATACCGTGTAATTAAACAATGTCATGACTAACTTTGTCCGATGACCAAGCAATTTTTTGAAAGCCCGTGACGAAGTAATTTAATTACTAAAAGCCAATCTCGATAAGAATGTCTGATTAAATTTGTTTTTCATACTTTAAGTTATCTTTATCCAAAACAACACCAATATGTAGTACTCCTAAACAATATATATAAATATAATTATAAGAAAAAGAGACATAGAAACATTATGTCAAAAAGACATTAAAGAAAAATAAATAATTTATTAAAATCTGTATATCAGTTTAAGTAATTATTAATATTATCATCATATCTATATATCTAAAATATATTTTTCCTTAAAATTTTAGGATATGTGGTTGGAATTGCATTTCCGAAACTATGGTCAATAATTGGGCATACATGTGCGGTGTATTTATTTCATTTGGCCACACAAAGAAAGACATACAAAAGTAGTAAATTATTATTAAATGTAAATTCAGAAATGTGGTAAATCATATTTATGATAGATAGCCAAAATACTCTATTGACAAACGGGAAAAGTAAGTTTTATTAAGAAAGTAAGCTTTTTTCTGAGATTTACGATCTTATAATGACTCAAATTCCCAACTTATTAGTTGACATGAGAATGTTTTAGCAACTAAGTTATATCTCATCATTGCTATAATAACGGTGTGAAAAGATAAATTTCCTTTTTATTTGAGTAATAGTGTGATTGGAAGGAGCTCTTTTGCTTCTTTATAATGTTGTTATCAAATCCTAATAACAAAAAAATCCTAATAACAAAAGAAAAATAATTCCTATCAAGTACTTACAAGAAAAATACAAAAGAAAAACAAAAAAGATAATTTATAAATATTCAAACACAATGAAAAGGTCGTCACCGGGCGTTGGAAGACAGAGGAGATGCAACGACTGTCAATGGCAATGGGCACAGACGAAAAACGTAAGCAAACCCTGACCTGAAGGATTGAGGTGGAGTTGCCACACCGTGGGTAGGTAACATTGACCACAACCCAAATTCAATAGAACTTTCCGATCCTCATGGGCCAGCGGTGGAGTCATTCAACCCCGGGCAACGTGGATCCGCAATTATGTGTAAGCAAAACATTCATACACTCGGCTTTTAACTACTATATTACACTGCAATTGTACACTAAATGATTGATAAACAGATAAATATGGCAGCAACATTTGCAGAATCCATAACAAAAGGTTGCTGTTGCAATAATGCAGCTGATTAGTCATTGTAGGTAAAAGGGGAAAAATCATCATCAAATCTCTAAATTAATGTTGCTATATCTAGATATAAGCATAAGTGGTCATCAAATATTTCTGTACAAATTCATGTCCACTGACAGTATAAGGCACTTCAAATTGTAAAAAAAATATATTCTACACTGTAAATATAATAGACGAATTTATAAAACATGTAAATTAAGGAGTACTATGAATTTTCACCATGTAGCCAAGAACTAGTATATAGAATTGCTTTCACCCACAGCCAATATGTAAACAAAGAAGTTCGTTGAGTTCTTGAGGATCTGAGACCATGTATGCAGAGACGTGGGAGGAGATAAGACGTTGGAGATGATAGACGAACGCGGTCACATTAAGCAGCCACCAATGCCCTACTGCTGCCTATGATATGCAGAAACAACGAGAGACAAATGGTGAGGATAATGGTGGATTTGGCCCCAACATATCTCACAACTTCGTATCCTCGTTCCACAACGTTTTCATGAACCACGTTCGCACTCTTTTTCAAGGCCTCGGATGCTTTCCACAAGAAAAACTCAATGACAGATCGGACTGTCTCAAATGTCACTCTCCCGGTGACATCAAGCACAAACTTTCTATTGCTCGGTACAGCCAGTGTTGATGAAACGCTACTGACCCATCCGTTACTCTGAAGATCAACAGAAGCATTCTCATTCTTTCTAGAATGAGTCTCTGCTTCAAATCCTATCTTTTTTCCGAAGCTTGAAGCTTCACTCGATTCCTTCTTAGGAGAAGCTGTCAGCACTTGGTGAGAGGTCTTTACAAGAGTTTCGACAGCGCCATTACAAAGGGAGACGAAGAACTCAGTCATCTTAGTATGATGCTTAGGATTAGTCAAGCCCGAGAACATCTCATTATAGACATTGACATCCATGGTTTTGTCGAGGTAAATTGTAACAGCAGAGCTAACGAAATTCTTGATGCAATCAGCAACCAACACTCTGCATTTATCATCCGACACCACACTTAACCACGATGAGGAACTCGACTTCTCATGGATTACACCCGAGTGGCCATTCTCACTACTAGCATAGAATCCCAACACCAAATTCCTAGCAAAGCTACCAACAACAACCGAGACAAATCCTGCACCAGCATCCGACATCACCTTATCGATAAGCCTATCAGAAAAGCTCGGATCACCATCTCCTTGAACGTTACTCGCGCTATTCTCTACCCTATAACCCCTCAAAACGCCTATTGTCATCGACTGGCAAAGACGAGCTACTGACTCAGAAAACTCTGAGGAGCGAGCAATCTTCGACAACTGCTTCAAACTATTCGGGATTTCATCCGAATCAGACTCCAAAAACTCTTTCAAATCCCTAGACACCACTGTCATCATCTCCGCAGAATCAGAAACCATTTCAGCCACTGAAATTAGGGATCCTAAAAACTTCAAGATTCTCTTTCTCTTCCTAGCTACAGACGGCATGTGATACACCCTATACACACCGTAGCTCGAAACCCCAACCAATCCCATCACGACCAACCATTTCTTCTTCCTTCTAGTGAAATCAAAACCCCTTTTCACCAACTCACTATCCATAGAGCTTCAAACGACAAAAAAACAACCTAAATTGAAGAACTCGAAACAAACTAGATACAAATATGAACCCCAGAGCCCACCGAAATTCAAACCCCGGGGTCCAATAAGAAAGAAACCGAGCTCTTCGCCTCAATCGAAAAATCAGGATAAAAATTGCAAATACCAAGAACCCTCGCCCTCGGTACTTGCTAACCTCAGATTGGTCTAATGATTACTCAGAGAAACCCCCCCAAAAATTGCAACTTGACAGTATATGTCCCCTTTTTTTCACATGTAATCGATACCTCGACGCTATGTATTAACCGAATACACGAGATATCGGGATGGGATTTGATCATACGCACCTTGGGGGATGAGTCGTCGGAGAGAGAGGGAGAAATTGTGCTAGTCAAAACTGTGGTGCATATAAAATAGGGAAGGAGGAAAGAGAGGGGAAATCAATGGGAAAAGGGGGAGGAATTTTAATTCTAGGGATTCAGATTGAAAGATTGGCATATTTGTTGTTTGTTTGTAAAAATCAGAGATTAGCAATATCCATAGCTTGGAGTCTTGTATGGTTGATGAAAATTGGCACGTGCTTTTGCGACCATGATCACGTGATTTATTTATTTATTTCTTCTAAATATACTAGAATAATAGTCTGTCTCATAGTTATATTTGTATCTATGTATTGGTTATTTAGATGTGGTATTCCAATTTTCAATAATAGAATGTGGCTGTATACTTTATCGCAAATGAATAATGTACATATTGTTGCCCGCAGGGGAAGCGCATTTGGCAACGGAGGGGTAGATCTTACTGCAATAATATACCTATTGTTGAATTATATAATATGAGAGGATGAAAATATGGTTACAATGAAAAGAAATAGTACTGAAATATCTCCTATCCTATAAGGTAAAATATTTTCCATGATCTTCTGTGATACATCAGTGTAACTATAAATCTCCAAATGGTCATTCTTCTTGAAGTACTCCCTCCCTCTCATATTACTCGCACTTTTCATTTTAGGCCGTAAATTTGGGATTGATTTTTTAGTGTAATTAAATTAGAATTTTAAGTGTAATGAGACATCACTTAATAAATAAGCTCTTAACTTAAACTAATATATTAATTAAATGCATTAATTCTAACTTAAACTATAAATAGTGTAAGAAGTTTGTGACGAGCCGAAAAGCAACAGTGCAAGTAACATGGGACGGAGGGAGTATGATTTATTATGTGTTGAAAGTAAGCTTAGATATGTACATAGTGTATTTTATTTTTTGTGCAAATTCTCTCTTGTGATTTATGAACACATACCATTAGAAATTATTTTTTGTGCAAATTTTCTCTTGTGATTTATGAACATATACCATTAGAAATTTGTTTACATACTCATAAAATTATATTTAAATAGTTGAGTATAAAATAATCTTTAATATTTTTCAAGCTATTTTTTAGAGAGTGTGTACGCTCAAATGAACTGGCGTCGTCAACAATTCGAAACATGTTTTAAGTTCAGATTTTGCAATATTACATAAATTAAAAAAAAGAGTTTGTGCTATGTCACGTGAAAGACTTCTTACAACTTATACGCTATCAGTGGTTAATTTCATGGAAAAAATTATGATTTTAATCTAAATATGGTCCTTTTGAATTAAATGTATAGTGGAGTAGTAATTAATTTGTACGGCTTCGTTTACTATAAAAACCCACTATTCTTCCACACAACAAAATAGGACTAACAAGCAGCAACTATAAGACAAAATCAAAGCTATGCTATTTAAAAAAAAAAATTGTTTTAAGTGAAATATAGGGATTTAATTGACATAGTTTCTAAAACTAGCTGATAATTTCTATATAGCATGCGGTTGGTAGAATATTGAATATTACAACCTATAACATTAACTTGGTGGTAGTTGTGAAGAAAGTATTCACATAAATTTACCACAGACCAAACTCATTCAAACATTTATGTTTTTTTTCATTTCCTTGTCATATGTACATCCAGACAGCTGTAGTTTGAAATACTCCTATTACATTTGAATCTATAGCTGTCTAACAACAAATACACAAGGCTAAGCCAAAAACTGCTGGCTTCAGCTTTTCAAGATATCAAGTAACACATAACCAAGAAAAAGGGCTTTCCTGCTCACTGCTTTTAGTGATCATACAATATACTAAATCCATGATATCATCGAATATTTACCTCCGCTATAATCTCATCGTGTGCAGCGAACTTTAGCAGCTACGGTTCAAGGATGATCTTACCAGAAGTGTAGTAAATTGTGCACAACCGAGCATGATCAAGTGACTCACGACTCCTTCAATCTCGAAAACCAGTATATGAGTGATCCACCACCGACTCGTGACTCTTTCAATCTGGAACACCAGCTGAATACGAGTGCTATGTGTGTGGACTGAGAAAGGCCAGCACAAATTCCTCTTATGTCCCCCCCGAGAGATGATCTCTAGAGCGATCTCCCCTGGCAGATCGACTCATGGAGTTTTGGTTGTTCTATTCCTTTCAGCTGTGGTTGTTTTGTATTTATATGGTACAGTGGAGTCTAAATCGTCTTCTAAATCACTAAATGATATATCATCTTCGTTCAAACTAAGTGAGGTGCCAGTATACCCAATTAAGTCCGAGTCATCCTTAAGCCAGTCATAATCATCGTCATCATCATTAACAACAACAACCACAACTGGCACAGGAATTTCTACGGAAGAACCCACAACAATCTCCTTATCCAGAAGTATGGCTGGTGGATCTTCCTTGATAACAGACTTGTCAACGAACTGAATTTCGTCAAGTACGTGCTTCTCAATCTCATGCTCAGTGGTCATTTGATGCGTTGAAGATTCAGAAACTGACCTCCAGTCTGTCTCATTTTCATACTGAACATCATCATAAGTGCAGACAATATTTTCACGGGGTGAGTCCGTGTTACCTTTGGATTGGAAACTACTTATTCCGGACCAATAGGAGTCCCCTTTAGTTTGTTTTTGTAGCTCATGTATCCACATGGCCCTAGCTTGCGCAAGCTGCAAATGAATAAAAAAAATTAGGTAAACTAATTGCATTCAATTATTCATTTGTATAGATGTTTTAATTTATCTGCAATAACATTGCCGTAGAACTCTGACACTCTTTACCAACAAAAACCAACTTTGACTTCCAAAATTAATGAGATTTGTAGGAAGAATAGAAAAGAGAAAGTGAAAACGTGTGACAGGTAAGCTATCTGCTTCAGTTGGGTACCGGCAGTACATTAAGGGGACGGTCGCCATGATTACTTGTGATTAAATGTCATGACTAATCTTATCACTTGCTCAGTTGTGTTTTTTTCAAAAGTTCAGCCCGTGACAATGTATCTTGGCCCGCCTCCATAATGGCAAGATTGGATTGTATATCAATCTCACCTTCACCCCTATGACTAATTTAATCCTAGACAAATCCTATTGTGGCTA
The DNA here is from genome assembly GCF_004379255.2 of Salvia splendens. Lineage (NCBI taxonomy): Eukaryota > Viridiplantae > Streptophyta > Magnoliopsida > Lamiales > Lamiaceae > Salvia > Salvia splendens. Next base: position 43,636,552 of record NC_056032.1, read on the forward strand.
ATCCAATAGTGAATCTCACTATTATACATTATCTAACGAACTGAACGCCACCTAAGAAGACAATCATTTAAGATGCCATGCTCATTTTGTGAAGCCCATTTTTAGTTCAGTAATGTTTTGTGCTTCTGTAATCATTCTAACATCAAAGTTCTAACAATTGGGTCACGTAACCAACTACACCATGATCACCATCAATCTCTTTTAAATAACATCAAATTTACTGAATGGTACCTATGCATACTTGGATTTGTGTGTCTGTGACCCAGGGGGGGGGGGGGTTAGAGGCGTGCCTAGTACCTATTTATACTACACAAGACACTATTGATTATCCCAAAAATGATAAACATGGAACCTAACTAAATGAAACATAGAACCACTGTATCTAAACATTCTGTAGGACAAGTCATTGAGTTGAAATCTGGGTCAAAACATCTTGCAATTTTTTGAAAAAAACAAAGTACTGATATCTGGATATGTTAATCTCTCTATGCATTAGTAACAACCAACCTGTGGCGAAGACAGCAGGTTACCATCGTGTTTATTCAACCTTGAGTGTAGAAGAACGAAATAGACCATCCAAAAGTAGCCCACACCCATATGGACTGGACAAAGTTCAAATCTGAGAGCTGCTAATCTTGGCGCTAAATGTTCAATTGCCAACAAATGCTTGTACTGGGCCTCGGATACATCAAAATCTGTAAACGATGAAAAGAGATATCACAATTAGATTAGATAGCCCATCAACATATAAACTTATGAATATATCTACATATAGGATAATATTATGCACATTATAATAGCTGTAGTTACAATCGCTGACCAAACATAATTAAGACTTCCCTTCCAGCTGAAAATAGGAAATAATCAGTAGCAACCACTGAATGATACACGTCATGTATCCATATGTGCAAGCATTCATATAATCAGCCTTTAACCACTATTCTTTTCAGGGACACACTCATCGAAAGATTATGTCGCATGAGAACATATACAGACCTTGTACACAATATTATTGAGAAATGGATAAAAGGTGCCAACATTTTACAAACGCGGTTTCATTATATGAGTTTACAAGCAAAAGACTCAAAATCTTATGAAATGAGTTCTCTGCTTATACTCCAATAAAATGAGCACGGACAGAATATATATTATAATTAAAATATTAAGGAAAAATGGAAAATATTGTTCTTTCTAAATGAAAGTTGAAGGTAAAGTTTCACAGAGGTCCTGAATAGCGACAACAAAATGAATATCTTGGAACAAGAAAGCACCGAAAAATAATTTTATAGAAATTTCGGAGAAAAATGAAAGCATCTTTTAAAGGAGAAAGTCTACTTGCTAATGAGAATCATTCAGACCGTCAAAGACCATTTATACAAATTATAATGGACTTCTTCTCCCTGGAGATAAATGAAGATCAGCCAAACCCTCTACCAAAATTCACAGAGTTCAGCACATAAATGGTTCATATTTGTACTAACATGCAAATGACCAGAAAACCAAGTAACCAACAGCCAGATTGGCCTCAAACACGATCAAGAACACACTCTAATATAGTCACCTTAGCTACGATGATATGAAACAGCTCAGTCAGAAGTATGTGGTCCACAGATTGACACTAAACGTTTACTCAACAAAGATAGATCCATATACTTAAGTCAGCTAGATAATCAACTTACTACTCTATAATGTATGTGAGAAGTCATCAAAATCTTCTATTTATTGACTGTATGTATCATCCCTAGTTCAGGTTCAGTGCTACAAGTTAAACTCAATAAACCGAGCTTGCTCCATATTTGTCTTTGTCATGTGCATTCTCTTCTAAAAGATCAAACCTTTTTACAAGTATAAATTCCAAAAGCTATATGATAACTTCTAATAGTTCTTGGCTTGAATAGCTGAAGGGAAACAAAGGACATTTCTTTATAAATGTTTCGAAATGATTACTAACAACTCCTCAAAATAGTTTACCAGATTATACAGCATTCACAGGTAGTCCAACTTTCTCATTCTATCAGCCATCCACAATCAATTCAATTCTACACGAAGTCATAGCAAAAGCCAAAAAACAGAGTCAGAGCAAACAATGACGGAAAGCTCAAACTGAAGTCAATCAAATTTGATTATTAATTAACAAAATGGATCCACAAAACTAAGTTTCTTTACCATCAAACTCCTCTTCCTCTATTGGGAAATCCAACCAAGTTTCTGGATGATGCGCGATGTTCCTCGCAAAGGCCAACACTTCCTCAGTAATCCCTACTGCATCCTCAAAATGAAATGCATCGTCATCCTTCGATGGAGAAAATTCCGCAGATTCCCCCAATTTACCAGACCCTCTATCATCATACTCCGACAATTCTTCTTCTTGTTCCTCCTCATCGTCAGCATTGACCGTACCTGCCGGATCAGATTTCGATCGTACGCTCGATCTATTAACAAACGGCGGCGGAGGGAGAGGCGGCGGGGGTGGGGGCGGAGGAGCGAGAAAAGTAGCAACGCCCCAAAATTGACGCGTCAGACTTTCTCGAAATTCCGATAAATCCTCTTTTACCCCACGGCGATCGCAATCGGCGTCGAAATCTTCGTCGACGCCGTGATTGTCACTTGCGTCGCCATCACTATCCAGCGGGCGATCTTCGATTGAGAAGGTGGAGTGGCGAGGCTGATCCTCCCGGAGCACGGCGTCGTTCTCAGTGGGACGTGGAACGGAGTCGGCTACGGGCTCATTGACATCCTCCACCGCCGCCGTCGCATCTTCTTCGCCGTCGTCGAGGCGGAGACTGTCGGCGATGGAGCGAGCCAGCCAAGACATGTTACTAAGACGTCGTTTTTCGTGATTGATTTATCGACCTCGATTTTGAATTGGCTGTTTTTTTCTCGTGCAAAGTGAAATAATGATAAGAGCATCTCCAATGGTCGGCGTCACCACCGGAGCGCCGATTTTTCGCCCACGCCGGTTTGACGCCGAACCATTGGAACCGGCGTGGGCGAAATCGGCGTCAAAATCGGCGTCGCCATGCCGATTCCCGCGCTGACGCCGGTTCCCACGCCGATCCTCACGGGCGCCATTGTGGCTCCCGGATCGGCGCCAAACCGGCGTCGGATTTAAATATTTTTTTTTTTTTTCGCAAAACACTATATATACGCGCGTTGAACCTCATTTTCATTCGCACCACTTGTTTTAACGAGTACTCTCTCTCTACCTTACTTTCTGTACAAGATCAATTTAAGAAATGAGTAATGCCGGTGGTAGTGGTGGGGATGCGGATGAGTACGAGCGTATGATGAACGAAGAGCTTGATGCCTATACGAGCCGTGAGGTTGATCGATGGATGCAGAGTTATATGCAGCCGGCGGCACCGCGGCAGACATTTTTTAAATGTAATATTTTTAATTATTGTACTTTTTTTTATATTAATGTAATAAAAAAATTTTAATATTATTATTCGAATTTTCCGTATTTGTCTCGTAATTTAAATTCCGTATGTTGATACAAGTGTAAATTAAATTATATAATTGTTATTAGTGATGTGGATAGGTAGTGTGAAGGCTATTTGATGGCTATTTGATGTCCAGTTGATGTGGCAAGCTGATGTGGCAGGAGAATTGTAGTGCTGATGATGTGGCAGTGTGAAGGCTATTTGACGGCTATTTGACGTCCGTCAGCATTGGAGATGCTCTAATGTTTCTTTCGTGGAGATTATTTTGTCTCTTTCTCCACTTAAAAATGCTCACGTGGAATTGCCAAAAATTTTGGTTTAATTTAGTTAAATTTTATTTTATCTCGTAATTTTAAAATAATATTATATTGTAAATTTGAAAATTTTCTTTAACTAATACTACATGATAAAAAATTCTGCATGCTAGTATATGTTATTAACGTGGCACGTTCATCCATAAAAATTTAAGAAATGACTAATTGAATATATTCGACTGACTTTAAGTAGTTGAATGTTTTGTCCTAATTGTATTTTATGTTTGTCGTATGCACAATTTCTCTCAAATATGAGATCAATTGAGAAAAATGTTAAAATTAAGATATCATCGGAATGTTTTTAAATTTTGTGATTGGCCTGATTTTTTTAGCTATTTTCCATCTAAAAATTAATCGGCAAAACATGAGCTCATATAGTTTCATATTGTTATACTATAAAATATTGTCGATATTAATCTCTAGTGACAAAAATTCACAATTTAAAATTAATTGTATGCGACGGGGATTATACAAGATAAATATTGAATCATATTTATTCAAATATTCAACCAAACAATATTCATAAGACTCGATTTTATCTAATGAGCTAGCAACATGTGAACTACATCTCTCATACTAGGCCTTGCATCTCTCTTCTCTTGCACACATTGCAATGCCACTCTCACCAGATTCCTAAATCCATCACACTCCCCAATCCCGTTGGTAACTGTTTCTGAGTCTTCCTCTACACTATCAAAATCAATCTCTTTAGGGCTCTTTCTGGTGACCATTTCAAGCACAACAACCCCATAGCTATAGACATCCACCTTTGCAGTTATGGGCAAATTATACACCCATTCAGGTGCCATGTACCATCTTGTGCCACGTATCAGTGACATATCCAAATTCTCAACCCGATCACTTCTCTTGAGTTGTTTTGACAAGCCATAATCCGCCACCATGGGATTGTAATTCTCATCAAGAAGTAAATTGTGAGGCTTCACGTCGCAGTGCAGAACCCACTCCAAGCACTGGTCGTGCAAGTATGCCAACCCTTTCGCAGTCCCTAGCGCGATTTCGAACTATTTTGACCGATCAAGTTTGTTTGAGCCTAGATTTTCCGCTAGGGATCTGTTCCTCATATACTCGTAACGAGTAATCTATGTCTCCTTTGTGCGCAATAGCCCCAACATTGGATCAAATTAGCATGGTTTAACCTTCGTATTAGGCTTACTTCAGCAAGAAATGCTTCTTCTTCTCCTCCTCCTCCTTGGCTAGCTTCACCCAAGCGCTTGATTGTTGCTACTCAGTTATCCGCCAATACGTCTTTGTAGACCACACCACTCCCTCCTCTGCTGATCTCCTCACTGAAATTGCGCAACGCCTTCTTGAGGTCCTCATATGTGAACCTCGTGAACCCGATGGCAACCTGGAAGAAACCCAACCCACACACATAAATAAGCCAAAGCACATAAACTGTAACTATATATGACACTCTCATAGCAGGAGAGTACAATTAGAGTTATCAACTGGACTGGGCCAACCCGGTCTAGCACAAGCCCAATATGGGTAAGCTTAGACCGGATCCATCAACAAAATGAAGCGAGTTTGGGCTAGGCTCATATATTGAAATGAGCTTCAATTGGGCCATTTGTCAAACCTAGGCAAATCCAGGCTCAGAACCATCAGAAACCCAGCCTAGACCAAACATTCCACGTACAACCGTTAATATTAACGACATCTGTTAACACCACAGACTTCGTTAATATTGCACGGCGGCACCGTGAGCTGCCACGTCACCTCCTACTTATGCCGCCACGAGATGACACGGTCGGCGTCTAGCGTCATCCTCCCGTGTGGCCCGGCGCTGAAATCCGACGTCTTGAATGTCAAATCCAAATTGTTAATCGAGTTTGCCATGATTTTTTGTTGGAAACATGTTGTTATGCTTCTTCCATTTCGGATGAAAATTATATTCCGACTAAATTTTAATGGGGTGAAAATTTAGTTAATTTACTCCACTTTCCTATGTGTTTTAAATAAGTTTAATGCTAGCAAACTATATAAATGTCATTAACAATATACGTTATAAGGTTAATTTTTCTTAAATTGCTAACTTGTTAACTCATCAACGCAATATATTAAAAATGTCAACATGATCGCATTAAAATGTCAACACAACTCATCAATGCAGTGTATTAAAAATGTCAATACGATGACATTGAAATGTCAACATAAACTTAGTTGATATTTTTAATACATTGTGTTGACATTTATATTTAAATGTCATTGTATTGACATTTTTAATACACTACATTGATGAGTCAATAGAGTTAGCAACTTAAGAAAGTTAGCAACGGATCACACCTCATCATTCTAGTGACACCATCTTTAACTATTTGAATCAAATTCAAATATATTTTTTATTTTTATATTATATCAAAAGTGATTTTATTCTAACCCAATGGATATGGAGAGAATGAAGCGATAATCATGGGGGAGTCAGACCCGAATTATTGTATCAGAGCAATATCGAGATGCAATGGACATGTGGAATTGGTATAGGCAAATTTTAGCCATCCAAAAATGTGAGGTGAATCTTATGGCTATAGTAGCTTCGGAGATTCCTATGGCTCACACGAGTATCCAACTAGGACAATTCCAGAATATTCTTACACTTCAAACAACATCATTTGTGTGATTATGAATATGATCATGGACGGGTTTAGGGACCCCTAAACCCCTACATGGCGTAACCCTTATTATCTTTTGATTGATTATACCATCCTTAACATAATTTCTTTTATCATTATGTGGGCTATAAATATTTTTCCACCTTAGCCCTTATAATCTGTTTTGTGTTTATTTGGCCCTTTCTGTACAAAGCTGTGAGTGTTATTCTAAATATTTATTTAAGAGTTCTTAAATTGTTAGTTCAAATTTGATTTAATGTTAAAATTTTAGCAGGTGATTTAATTTATTTTGAACTTTAATCTCTACTTATTTTCATTGTTCATTTTATCCCAATTCATAATTTTCTGATTAACTCAGTTAAGAGAATTTTCGTTGTCTTTTTTCCATTTAGAATAATACTCTCTCCGTCCCACAATAGGAGTCCTATTTGATTTTAGCACAAGTTTTAAGAAATGTAAAGAAAAAGTGAGTTGAATAAGTTAGTGGAAATGTGGAATATAAGTCACACTTATATATACTAGTTTTATAATAAAATGTGAGTATAATAAGTTGATGAAATGTGGAAGCTAGTTACCATTTATGGAAAAGTGGAATATGACTCTTATTATGGGACGGAGTGAGTATTTCAGTATGGTTATAGAGTTATAGACATATCGATATAGAATTTTCTATTAATGGCACCTTCATTTTAGGATAAAAAATAGATTAATTCTAATATTAAGGTTTCAAAGCTTTAAATATAATGCTATAGATAATGCTATAGACCTAAAGTGTATAATGACTTATATATCTACGACTAGAAATGAACTTTAATCTTAATCTATATCTATACATCTATATAAAATGCGAGTTTTTTACCTTCTTTTGAAATATATATAAGTTTTATCCTATATTTATAAGTTATGGACCAATTTGAATATTTGAGTAGTTAATTGGGCATGATAATCAATACGTATAGCATTTATAATTCATATTAATGCTTTAATAATCGATAAAGGTGGGAATCATAATTAGGTTAATTAACCTAATTTAAATGGATTGAAGGTGTAAACGTGAGAATAATAATTAAGTTATTTAGGCATCTTATTTGACCATATATCATAAATATTTTATAAAAGAAATAAACTAAAATTAATGGGGTAGTTACAAATGAAAATCTATCTATACATATATAAAAAAGGGAAGTTTTTGGATATTTAGAAGACTCCATTTTAATTTAAAGTTTATAATTTAATTAAAATTAATTTTTGTTAACGAATTTTTACGAATGAGCTCAAGTTGTTTGGACATCTTAATCACATTTAATGTCATTATGAATAATAAAAATGGTGTTCATCGTAACGTTAAGGCTATTAACACATTAATTTTCTCTTTACTCTACCATCAATATTCATTAATATATGAATAAAAATGAATGAAAAGTGAGTTGAATCAAAATTACTCTTTCTATGAAACAAAGTTAAGTCCCTATAAATACTCACCACGGGATAATTTTTTCAGCATGCGGTGGTGCCATTTCACCTAAATCAGTGGTGAATGCTTGGGATGATGATCTCGATTTTGCAGTTGACCTCGCTCGAGGAGCTCTTAGACTGCGGAGAGATCGCATGATAGTCCAGAGTAGGGATGTCAATCGGGCCAACCCGTTCGGGTTCGGGCCAACCCGTTCGGGTTCGGGCCAACCCGTTCGGGTTGTCGGGCCATTCGGGTACGAGCTATTTGGGTTATGATTTTTTCGGGTTATAAAAGTTCGACCCTAACCCTAACCCTTCGGGTTTCGGGCTAACCCACCGGGTTATTCGGGCCAATGCATATTTTTAATTCTTTTAATATTTTCAAAAAATAATACGTATTTTAAATTTTCTTTAATTATATACATATTTTTAATTAATCATTCAACAATGAAATACATATTTTTAATTTTCTTTAATATTTTTAAAAAAGATTAAGTTATTTAAATTGGAAATATACTAAAAGAAAGCTTTTATATACGAGTATTTATAATCCATGAACCACATGGTGATTTTTTCCGTGATCTTATATAGTCGGTTGACGTATTTGGATTTTGCATAGTTTTAGAGGGTTGTCTTGATTTTGATTATATTTCTATATTTTGGTATGTTTACATGCGTTGTTGAGAAATGATAGAAAATTGATTAGAAAATGTAAACAAAATATGTGGATGTGCAGCAGCCTTGTTGGAGTCAATGTTTCTCGCGATTTTGAAGTCTGATAAACCTCTAATACATATCATTCTCTTCGTCTTCGAAAGAGCTTCGCGTGGATATATTGCACGCCTCAATCGGAGCTTTGTAGAGAAAGTTATGACCGTTACAAAAACTGCTCGATGTGCAGAAGCCTTCAACCCGACGGGCCGACCCGTAACCCAAACGGGTCAGCCCGTCTAACCCGACAACCCGAACGGGTCAGCCCGAATGACCCGATTTTAAATTCGGGCTGTGAAATTACAACCCTAACCCTGTATTTTTATCGGGTTATTCGGGCCGGCCCGCGGGTTCGGGTTACATTGACATCCCTAGTCCAGAGCACTTTCTTGCCGCATTAGGGAGACGAGCTCGGCGGTGGAAAGAGGATGAGAAAGAGAAAGAGATCGTTAGAGTGGAAGGTTTCAAATGGAAGTAGAGGTTGAACGACGGAATTGGAGACAACACATATATGAAATTATGATTATTGTTTTTGTGGTAGACATAACAGAGTACATTAATTGTGGTTATTGGAAGCTTGATTAATTTTATGAACAATCTAAATTTCATATAATTATCTTAAATATGTGTGTGTATATGATTGGTTGATTTCTAAAGTTAGCTTTATTTATGTTTTTGGGATTGTACATTTAAATTATTTTACTGATTTTCAATTATTAAATAATGTAATTGTATATGATTTTAAGTGATTAATTCAAATTGTTAATTGATTATAATATAATGAACTTAAATTTAGTCGTGTGTGATACTAGTTTTAATATAATAGTCAAACTGAGTCTCTTCAAACCCAATTCCAATGAAGCCCACAATGCACACACCGAGGCCCACTTCTTTTCTTTTGCGATCTACCTTCACAGTGACATTATTACATGACGATATTCTTTATTATTTCAAGTTGGATGCAGAAAAATAAATTTATTATCTTGGACTACATTCATTATTATTTCAAGTTGGGCTAAAGAGGACCATAAACATTAACTCAATTTATAAAGCCAGCGAACTTATTCAATTACTAATCGAGAAAGTTCGCCATTTGTGTCATTGTTTGTGTGGCTTAGTCTAGTGGTAAATTGGTAATGTCTCATGTAAAAGGTCTCGGATTTGAATCTATTGTCGATGGCCTTTAAATTTATATTCATTTTCTTATAAAAAATTTGTCATTTTTAATATAGAATTTGTTTGGTACCATAAAATTAAGAAAGTAGATTTGAAACAAAGAATTTAAAACGAAATTTGAATAAATGTTTAGTATTTCAAAACTATTCCAATAATCCAATTTCATGGTACCAAATACATCCATGATTTTATATTTTTATTCATAGTTGACTTAATAATTTGGGTACACATTGTGTCTGTAACATACAAGAAACACCATGGCTCGGGATTTTAAATTGAAATCTGTTGAGCAATTACTTTCAACACAATTGTACATATAGTCAAATATAACCACCTAACAACGGATTACATAAAAAAATGAAGTAATATTCCAAACTACAGGAATTAAATAATACAAAGCTGGCATGCAAAAAACATTCAATTGAAGTCAAGCAAACATTTATTATTCATGTTTTTGTTTGAATTTCAAGCATTGCTTTCCCTTTAGCTTCCTCTTAATCTTATCCGGTGTGCCATTGAAAAAGTCCACCATTCATACCCTCTCTTGTTTATATATATATATATATATATATATATATATATATATGCACGAATCCCATTCTAGTTTATTCATATATAACAATACGCTTCACTTCATTTCCAAGCAAGAAACATTTCTCTTTTTTAAGAAACTTCAATTAAAAAAATCCAACTCTCGACGAAGATGAAATCGAAAGTGAGCCAGCAGAACCGGCTCTTGAGGATCATCGCGGTTCCGGTTCGGGCCCTGAGCAGGGCCAGGGATTTCTACGTGAGGAGCCTGTCGGACTACGCGGACAAGATGAACTACGGCAGCGCCATGGCGATCCCGGTGACATCGCAAGTGACGTCGCTGCCGAGGAGCTTCAGCGTCAGCTCGGGCAGGTCTGAGGTCGAGCCGGATCTGGTTCGGGCCTCGTCGACCCGGAGCATGGGTGATCGGGCCGAGGTGGAATCGTTCATCAAGCAGCAGATGAAGATGAGGGCGGGGCCGGCTGCAGGGGCCCGGACTGGCCCGCATGGGATGCCACCGAGGAGCAGCAGTGTTGCGATGGGGAGGATCGACGAAGATAGGGCGTGTGTCTATTTTGGGGAAGAAGATGGTAGTGGTTTTGCTAGTACCAAGTTTCCAAGAAGCAGAAGCCATGCTGTCTCTGCAAGAAGATTGCAAGCCTTTTGAATTTTTTCTATTTTTTATTGGTTTGGAAAAAATTGTTGCATAATTGTTGTAACAAAAAAGATGTGTTGGTATATAGAATGGAGAAAGGAAATGCTTTAAATTTAAAATTACCATACAGAATGGGGATAATCGAATTTTCAGAATCATAAGAATTTTATATATATATATGGTGCTCCTCAAATACATTATAGTACTACATAGGATTACTTGTGAATATACACTATATTGAAGTTATGAAGTTACTGATACAAAATTATGAAGTTACAGTACCTGGATGTTTAACTGAGATGTTTAACGAGGAGTAGGAATTTGATCGCAAAATAGTTCCCACTTATGCTTAATATTAATCTGCAAATATAGACCTCAAGTTTACTGGTGCACAATATTCAAAGTGCGATTGAACAATTTACCCCGAATCATATATGTGATCTATAAGTTCCATATTTATGACAAAACTTCTAGAGTATATAAATTGAGTTTGGTGTTGCTAAACCAGTGTAAATGTTGCACTAGACAGTGAAGCAACCAAAAAACAACTTACTTAATCCTTTCCTGAATACAATTCTCTTAAGAGCACCTAATTATTTTTTGTGGATCTTCATATTCAATCTACACAGCAAACAGCCTGCAAGTGTTCACGAGCATATTTACATCTTCATGGAAAAAGACAACCTAGACCAAGGCAGCATTGCTATTGCATGGGCATGGGCCAATCTACTCAAACATATATTCAGGTGTAGGGAAACTAACTATCTATAATGTATTTCTCGATACCAAGAACACGAATTGGAAGAAACTAAACATACTAAATATAGAGATAATTAGACAGAAATCCTCCATATATTTTTCATAGACCAGTAACACAAAATGCCATCAACAAGTCCTTCAACATTCTTCACAAACAGCAGTCAATGGCCATAACTCAAAGCTAGGACACTATTTTTTTATAATCAGAAAAAAGAAAAAAGAAAAAAGGAAATGAGAATAGGTAGGAGGATCTATTTCTCCGAATTGATACGAAGATGAAGATCATACTACTACGAGGTTAATTAACCATAAACACCCACCAGTCACTAACTCCACAATCTTATTTTATTCTAACGAATGCTGTGGAAGTAGACCTTAATTAGGAAGACCTTTGCAGGACTTCGCCATTTCTGCAGAGTTAATTAGGCAAAATAGCGTATTTAAAATAAAAAAAAAAATGAAATCCGAGTCTATATCTATATCTCTTACATAGATAAAATCTGAATTCTGAGAAGCAATTGCAATTTTACCACTTTCCACCAAATTGATAACAGCAGCGGCTGCGGCGATCGATGAGGATGATGAGTGGGAAGGAATTGAGGAGAAATTTGAAGAATCAGAGAGTCCTTCGCCTGTATTGGAAGAAGAAGAAGAAAGTGAAAAGGGGTTAGTTTGGTTGTTAATTTTATTTTATAGGAGTATTATTATATACTGTAGTTTATTTAATTTGAAAATGCAATATTTGTTTATAGTTTATACAGTTTCTTTCTATTTCTATATCTCACCTTTCATCCAAAAACCCTAGAGAGAAACCTTCACCATGAGAGGAGCTCTGCTCAGAAATCTCTCTCTCTACTCTCGCAGTCGCCATTTCTCTATCTACCACAGACCTACGGCCATCGTTTCCAATGCCTGCACCACTCTTCATCGTAAGCTTGTTGCCACCGACAATGCGCAACATTTCAACCATTTCCCATCCAGAATGCGATTTTTCTCTTCCGAAGATGGTACCCAGGATCCCGACGCGAATCCAGAACCCGAATCTCCCATCGCCCTACCCGAGGAGAAGATCACTGCGGCGGTTGAAGTAGGAGACGTAGATAACAAAGGTGGTTTTCACGAAAAATTGAATTCGATTTATTGTTACATTGTTCATCGCTCTTTCCTTCTATTTTGTGCAAAATAGTAGTAATTACTTGATTTTATTGAGATCAATTTTGGAAAACTTCCTACTTGTCTAATCTATTTGCTAAATATTGAGTAGGCAAAATGTTTTATGAGCTGCTTTGATATGTTTTATTCCAATTATCGATTGAAACCTGATTATCGATGTAAGATGTTAGGGTTGGTTTTGTATTCTGATTCTATGCGACTTCGTTGGCTGTAAATTGGTTTGCAGAACTGAAAGCGCAGGTAGAGGATTATTTACAAAACGCTAATGAGGAGGCAATCCCGAAGGTCTTCGAGTCCATTTTAAAGAGAAGGCTTTCAGATAAGCATGAAGAGACAGATGATGAATTTCTGGACGAGCTCTGTCGAGAGCCAATAGACAATGTAGCTGATGAAGATTTTGAATCAGATTTGGAGGATGCTCTCGAAACTGATGATGAAATTGATGATCTATGCAATGCTAGGGATTATGTGATGGAGAAAAGGTCATCGGATCCATTTTTCAACATGACTGACCAGAAATGGAATGAGATGATTAAGGAGGCTACTGAGCGTGGTCATCTTCAGGATACGAAGGAATGTGAAGACTTACTAGAGGATCTGCTTAACTGGGACAAGCTTTTACCAGGTATGATGGTTCAGTTTGATCTGTTACCTTGCTAATTTTCATTCTTTATTTTATATCATGGATTTTGTGTTTAGTTAGTTTTAATGGTTGGATGAAGTTGTTTCTGGATATGGTGGTCATTCATCTTCTCATTTAGATATGCTCTTGGATTGTTTACCAATTAATTTGAATGCAAACTGTGATAGGATTTGACTATGTATGAATTCAAATGATGGAATGAACTGTTGATAATCATCAGTAAGATCTCCCCAATTTTGTTGACCTAATTACCTTAATGTATATACTTCTAAGAAGCTAAGTTGCATTTATACCTGCGTGTTTTTCTTGGAGTCTGCATGAATAACTTCAACATGGTTATTACACTTTGTCAACTTGGGTATGTGATAAATCTGCATGCAATGCTTATGTTCCCTTCATAGAGTAAGATTAGTATGTATGCATACTCCCTCCATCCCTAATAAATAGTTTATGGAATCTAAAAGGAAATCTCTAGCTGCATTAGTATGGATGTAAATGTTACTCATTGTCAAACAGACCTCCATTGACATGCTAACTTTCTTTTAGAGCCCTTACTTGCATTTTAAATATCAATTCAGGATTTAACTTCGCAAATTATGCGTCTTGTTCTTACTAATATGAGTTGATTGGAACTGTGCTCTTTTTCATTACTGGTCAACAATGATTGATTATTACTGTATATATTTATTTATTTATTTATCAATCTGTGATTTTGAAAATGGACTTGTTTCAGATAAGATTAAAAAGAAGGTGGAAGTCAAGTTTAATGAGATAGCTGATAGGATTGAAAAAGGTGAGATTAATGATGAAGAAGGTTATGAGATTTTCAAGGAGTTTGAAGATCAGATGGTTTTGGAATGTATGAAAGAACAAGAACCCCCTCAGTTTGACAAGGACAGTGACAGATCCATGAATTGTGAAATGAGGGTGCGTTTGACCTGGTTTGCAGGCAGTGGTGCAGCGCAGCAGGAGTGTGAGTTTCGGTACTCTCAGCAGTGTAAGTGTCGCCTCTCTTTTTCTTTTTTCTTCTACTTTTCATCTCCTCTCTCAGTTGAAAAACTCCCATCTCCCTCCCTCTACTTTTGAATGGGCTGTGAAGTTTAGATAAATGGGCTTTTGTAATAATTTTTGTTGGGGGTACAGTTGTTCTCCCTCAGTTCAATGTAAATCCGCCACTGTACAAGGATGGCCCACAAGGTAGGGGAGCAATTCTTAGATGGCGATCTCGGGTGGTCCTATCTCCTGGTGGTGATTCATGGCATCCAAAAAATAGAAAAGTAAAGTTGTCCGTAACTGTGAAGGAGCTTGGCTTATCTAAGCATCAACTTTTGCGGCTGAGAGAATTGGTTGGAAAGCGTTACAATCCAGGAAAAGATGAACTGATGATAACCAGTGAAAGGTATGTCCATTTGCTTGTCCATCTGAACTTATGGTACCTGAACATCTATATTTGATCTACATTTGCTTAATTTCAGCTGAATAAGATCAAATACTATTACTATGTTATGAACTTTTGACCATGGTATTTCTGACTTAGATTCGAACATCGAGAAGAGAATAGAAAAGACTGCCTCAGAACTCTATATGCTTTGCTTGAGGAGGCTGGAAAAGCTAAAGAGATGGTGCATGAAGCTCGAGTTTCAGACATGAAAGAAAGACTCAAAGCCAACCCAGACTTCATGCTGAGATTGCTAAGCAAGAAAAAGGCATCAGCCACAAATCCAGAAATTGCATAATAGGAACTAGGTTGTTACCATAAAACCAGCTTTGAATCATCAAATGGATGCACGTTCCTTCAAAATTTTGTTTTGGAGCGTGGAATGTTTTGTTTGGAATTCACTCTAGCAATTCTGGCATTACCATTTTGAATCTTGTAGAATTTTTTTTGTTTAGAAACTGAGCCTGTAATAATAGGTCTCCTAGCCTTGATGCAGTACGATGAAATTGAATTAATTTTGGGAGACGAACAAAACCAAATTTGAGAGAGAGACTCTATTTGGCATGTGTTACAAATTGGAGTGAAGGCACCTTCACTAAGTTGGATTATCTGTCATGAAGAAGGCATCCATGGAAATGAGATAGAAATGTCACAGGTTCAATGCAACTATGTCTTCTCTTGAAAGAAATAAGGGCATCAAGATTACAGATTGAACTCCTTACATCGAGTAATGATTATAGAAAAACAAAAATCAATATGAAACTGAATAAAATAGCTCCTCCAAATTTCCATCCCAAACACCAAAATTCCTAGAGGCATAGAACTAGCTATCAAGCAACTACAAATAATAAGACGGTTTGAGACTTGAACACTGGCAACTCTCTTAAAAAGCTGTTGACACACCCCGTCTTTCTTCTTATGGTACGGTAAAGGGCCAGGCATGGTGTGGTAGGAGCATCCATTCAGCAATCGAAAAGTCTTATGTCCTCCAAGTTGCACGGCGTTTTAACCAAAAGAACTTCTGACGCAATTCAGACGGCCTTTGAGCTTTTATGACATAATATTCTTTCTTGACTATCATTTGAAATTGTTCTCTGGACTTTTTATCAATATGAGGTGATCGTAGCACAGTATATAAGACTCGTGAGTCTGGCAATGCAACCTTCTTAATCAAGTCACAAGTACCAAACTCTTGCTTCATCTCTTTATATCTGTCTTCATCCTTGCCGCCTGTGAGAATCCAAAAACAAACTAATTACATGATCTAATGTTTGAGAAAACATTAGCAACTGACCAAGAAATATACATCTCCAACAAGCCAACAGAACATACCTAATAACTGACCAAGATCTAAACCTTCTTTGGTGATGTCCACAAAGTTCTTGTCCTTGTAAGATTTCAGATTTTGGATAGCAACCTTATCTATAGGGTCCACCAAGAACAGAACCTGCAGCAGAAAGAAAATTATGGACATCAAGAATGTAGGCAAATGCAAGATTGATAGTGTAGCAGATTTAAAATACCTCAATACCCTTTTTGACAAGTTTCTTCAGCAAGGGTGTATTCCTTGCACTAGTTACGCTGTCAGCCGCAATGAAATAAATATCTTTCTGATCAGCCTTCATGTTCTCAACATACTCATTCAAGCTAATAACATCCTCCGTGCTTTGAGATGAACAAAATCGAAGTAATGGAGCAATGCGTTTGCGGTTCTCACGATCCTCAATGCAACCTAACTTCAAGTGTTTGCCAAAATTCCTCCAGAATTTCATATAGTCCTGCACATAAGAAGTTAAATTACCAATGGATACATCATACAGTAGTCCAGGAAAAGCCTACTCTTTACTGGGCAGCAAACTGTCTATGTTTCTCTGGATATTAACTGAATGAAGCACAATCAAAACACAAAATATATCAGGAAGGTATATATATACCTCTCTATCTTCACTCATAGATATGCCACGGATCATGTCAAAGGCCTTGCGCACCAGACGTTTCTTCATAATGCGAACCTACATATGAACTTGAGAATTAGGTCACTCATACTCACACCTTACAGACACAACATAATATTTTATATCTGCATCAAGACAACCACTAATCCTGCATACTTACAATATCGCTTTCTTGAAGGATTTTGCGTGAGACGTTTAGAGGAGGATCATTTGAATCAACAACACCCATGATGAATCTCAAATACCGTGGTAACTATTACATAGAGAGAGGAAACATATATAGGTTACAAATACCTTAAATAAACAATCAGGATATAAAAACCAATTAATTTTCTCTCACCAATTCACCATCGAAACCATCAGAAATGAATTCTCCTTTTACAAACAGCCATATATTCTTTGTCTTGGGGTTGATAATGTCATCGTTCCCTGAGGGTTTCATGGACGGCACATATAGTATAGACCTAAACTCAACTTCACCCTGAAAACAGCTAAATCAAATAAAGACACAATCTTGTATTTGTGATTTTATACAAGTCTCGGACTACTATATCCACACACAAAAAATAATTTGTACTGCCGAGAAATAACGGAAGTAATTAGCATCTTAACAAAAGGGGTGCAAAACAGACATCAGATGGAAGATTTATAAACAACAAAGAGAATGTTGTCGGAAGGAAAATGTGTAACCTCAGTCGCAAAGTGTGAAGAGGCAAGGGGTTCTAAATAATCATTAAACGTTTTTTTGTAGAACTCATTGTATTCCTCCTTTTTAACTTCATCAGGGTTACGCAGCTGCATCGAAAGGAACTATTAAATTCTGAAAGATAGCAGCTCTGGTGGCAAAACATAACAAATACAGATACAAAAGGCTAACCCATATTGGCTGCCTCCCATTTGTAAGCTCCCAATCCCAATCCCAATCCCTTCCAACTACACTCTTGGTCTTCTTCCTTTTCTGTTACATCACAAACAGAAAAAAAATTCATCCGCTGAAATCAAACAGCTTCATAAATGACACATAATTGTTACTCCACAAAACAATTAGAAAGATATAACTTTCTACGTATATTCACCTCTGCTTGGTACTCATTTTTTTCAGGTGGCGGAGGTGGATTAGCTGAAGCAGCAGTTGTCTCATAACGACACCCCATAAAACGCCCCTTTTTCAGATCAAATGACGTGGTGCCACCAATAGCAATGCTGCTGCCGGTTGTCAGCACAGAGTACCATCTCTTTGTTGGATCACTCTCTCCGGACTAATCAGCATAGAAGAAGATGAGGACTTATCATCAACAACAAACAACAATGGCGTAGGGCATGAACTCAATTTTCAAGAAGAAAGATGCAATTCATGAAATTTTAATTAAAAAAAATATACATTCAGCACAGTAGTATCGAATCACAAATCAAAACTGTTAAATAAGTAAATGCTGACATTTAGAAGGAGAAAGAGGAGCATACGAGCTGATGGTCGACGGAATAAATGGCGCGATTGCGCGCAGCGCCGCCTCGGAGGATAGCCGGAACAGAACGCCTCGATAAGCTGTACATTTTGGGAGACAGAGAGCGAATTGCAGCAAATTTTGAGAGGTGGTGGTAGGGTTTTCAAAGGTTTTTCCGGAGCTGAGATGAAGAGTGAGGAGAGAAGGAGAGAGAGAGAGTTTGATTTGGGCCTTTCACTCATTACATGAATAGTTGGGCTGGGCTAGTAGACTTGGGTTATCATCTATGGGCTTTATCATAACGGGTCACTGAATTCTACTTGTGTCATGTCGGACTCGTGTTGTTATTAATTCGTGTCAACACAAACTAAATCATGTCACCATCTTAACGTGACGGCTTTGAGTTTGATAATATATTATGCGGTGTATTTGTTATACTATTCTTGATGCCTTAATAAACTTTATGTTTTTATGGGGAATGGCTTTAACGAGGAAGAATGCTTGGTCCGCACATGGCATAAAACATCACACGTTGGGAAGAATGCTTGGTCCGCACAATTTATTCAAATTTCCTTTTCTCTCCAAACACTACAACTCGAATTATAAATATCATTATATCATAACTACAATTATTGCTATTGAAATTAAATCTATTTTTTTTTCTTGAGGAAATGGTGGAATGAAATCTTGCTTCTTCTACAAATCCTTGCTTACGAACTCATATTGAGACGAATTACAATCCTACTATCAACCTTAATTTTTTCGAGCCACTGTCTCTAATATATTTTCAACCTTCGATTATACAGTTGTGATTTAGCTTCTCAAAATACCTAGAACTAAATCAAACATGTTAATAATGAAATAAATTAAATGAAACACAAGTGCATAAATTAAACGTGCAAAACGTGAAAAAAGTTCAATCCCTAAACAAAATGTTCGTGCATGATAGATGAAAGGCTCACAGGCTAGGAAATTTTGTAAAAAATAGGATTCTAACTTAAAACAATAGAACGAATTATATTTTAGAGAGGGTTTACTTTGAATAATATTACAATTTGATAAATCGTAAAGATTGGGTATTTAATTTGAAGAATAAAATATTCTTTCCGTCCGCAAATAGGAGTCCCGTTTTTTCACTTTAGTCCGTCCGCAGATAAGAGTTTCGGTTCACTTTTACCATAAATGGTAATAAAGTCTCACATTCCACTAATTCATTTCACTCACATTTCATTTAAAACTAAGATATATAAGTGGGACTCATATTCCACTGACATTTTTTCACTTAATTTTCTTAACATTTCTTAAAATTCGTACCACTTAAAAATGAGACTCCTAATGGCGAACGGAGGGAGTAGTAGTTAAACAAATTAAAAATAATTAATCTACCAGGATAGGTCTAGGCCTCCCAAATCAAAGCCGACCCAGCCCGGCCCAGCCCGATCTATTTCCATATCCTGAGGACCTGATCTACAAATTAAGCTAAGGTCAAGATGAGTGAACACTTCAAATGGAGAATGGAACTAAAATTGAATTGTACGTATAATTGCTAGCTTAAAATTAACATGGATTAAAACTCAAAACTTAATCTACCTCTTTCTCAAATACACACACACACACACACACAAATTCATCTTTCCTCTTTCTTATTTTTTAAAAGGGAAAACTAAAGGAAATTAATGTTAATAGAGAAAATACCTTGGTGTTTATATGGATGTACATTGGTTGTCACTGGGAGAAAGATAGTCCCTATTATGTGATATGTTTTGTGTTAGGTCCACTTTGTAACATTTAGATGTCTTCCTTTGAATTGTTGATACTATCATTTGGAATTTTCTGTGTTATTAGGTGATGTTATTTTTCACATTGTACTCCTAATTAATTAAAGTGGTCGTGGACTTGTGGTCTAGAATTTGGAGGCATAAAGTTGGACAGTACTACTACGAATTTAAGTTAATTATACTGGAGCCTTGTGTTATAGCTAATTTGGAAATTATAATTTGAGTAACACAAAATGATCAATAATGTCTAATGATTTTGTTCCATAGGATGAAATATCATAGAAGCCGGATTGGGATGTCTACTATATAGTTCACCAAAATAAGAAGTTTTTGGTATCTTTCTCTTCTTACTTTTTTTTTATATATTAGATGAAAGGCTCGAATCATATCAAGCGGCAAGGAACAATTAAACAAAGTTTAAGGCAACTAAAAAGAAAAAACATACAAAAATTCTCTGGAATATGACGCTTGAACAAGATACACCAATGGCCAACAACCAACAACAAAACAAAAGAGAAACACATACTATAAACACTAAAGGTAAGAAAAAAATAGTCAGTCAACTATCCATCCAATCACCAAAGACCGAAGGAAAGCACACAAACATCACACATTAGGGGTACAATAGAAGCAAAATGAGGGTCACCCTTGTATCATTCGACAAGCGATGTATTGGTTCTTCGGCTACTTCCTGGCCACCTTCTAACTTTTTGAAACTCCGTCACGTAGCTCTTCCTCTTCCGCACAAAAGGAAAATCTGGGTACCACACCTTAATCAAGAACCAAGTCTCCAAAGACTGGGTTTTTTTCGTCGTCCCAATGTAGTTTAGTTTTTCAAAGATTACTTTGTTTCTATGTTCTCTTTATTCTTCTTTGCTTTGGTGCTTATTTCAGTGTTGTGAAATGCATTGTTCAATACTTTTATTATTTGAAATCGTTGGCAAGATCATTAATCTTGTTGTTATGGTTTTGTTTTTATTCCTTATCTAAGAGGGGAGTTTTCAAAATGCATAGTGTCATACATAAGAATTAATATTTGAGTTTTGATTACATGTATATTTTGTATATTAAGCATGCGTACTTTTTGTATATTTTATATGGAGTATGATATATGGATTATTAATTGTTCTAAAATGTTGTGTTATTAGGGGATTAAATTACATTTATTTATTCACATAGTTATGTTGTATATTCACTTAATGACCAATTACATAGTACTATTTTTTGCATAGAATATTAGTTTATATGTACTTGTAATAATTATCAACTTTGGAATACCATGCAAAAAAAAATTCTCATTTTGAATGACGTACTACATTTAAAATTATTACTTCTGTTCTGAAAAAATAACTTTTTTCTCATTTTGATCCGTCCTCTAAAATTAGTATTCATTTTTATTTATATATGGTAAGTTACACTTTGTAATGGGGTGAATCTTATTTCTCAAACAATATTTCAACTACTTGTTTTCTCTAATTTCTCTTATTTTATCAATTTTAAATTAAAAATATATATTGTGAAAAAAAATTGTACGAGGATAGTATTATTTATCGGGGCCCTCCTGTACAATACTTCTAGCTCGGAGACTATATCAAATTTATATGTTACTATTTCACATTTTACTATTTATATGGCATCATAAATATACCAATAGTTGTATTAGTTGAATGATTGACGAAATGTGACTTGAAAGAGAAATCTATAGCCCACCTTAAAATTAACAAATCGTGAGAAGATGGCATTAAATCACTTCGAGGAATCTCTATCACTTCTTTTATGAATAGGGACAGTGTTATAACATAATTAGCTGCATGAGAAAGACTGGTCTTTTTATTTTAAAAAAAGAAGTGAAAAGTATGAATTATTATGATTTTAATAATTGGCAAATGATTTCAACTTATAACCTAAAGAAGATGACAATCAAGAAACCACCAGCAACACAAAATTAAACCTATGTTTTTCCTTTCTTCAATTAAGTAAATTGCTCAAGATGGCAATGGAGAAAGTTGGAAGCATACAAAATCCCCAAAGAACATCAACACAAACCAGCAACATTTATCAATGCTATGGTTTTTTCTTCGACTAAGTAAAATGCTCGAAGCCAAAGAAGATGACGACTAAGAAAGATTGATATATACAAAATCCCCAAAGAAAGTAAACAGACAACCCGGGATAAGATGACGACTAGGAAAGATTGATATATACAAAATCCCCAAAGAAAGTAAACAGTCAACATGGGATTTAAAACGTAGTAACTAGTTATATTTCCATGAAGAAAAGAATTTGATCAAAACCTCATTGCTATTTTCAATTATATAAATATATATATATATATATATATATATATATATATATATATATATGCTAAAAAATTATTATGTGCTTAGTCTAAAATTAAACAAAAGTACCATGCAAGCTGTGCAAGAATAGTAGGTTTTTTGGGAGTATCATTCCAATTATTATTAGAGATTTGACACTAAGTTTACAAACATATTTGAGTCTCATTCAATGTATTGAAATGCTATTTAGTCACATTGACAAGACTTAGAAATACCTAAATTGGGATAAGGAAGTTGGACCTGCCTCTTAACATCACTTTTAAGTTACAGAAATTAGACTATGATTGATTGTGACAAATTAGGATCAAGTGAGGCTTTGGTATTTAATACTTGTATGTGTTGAGCTGTTAAGACCTATACCTTTTAACATTTGCCAACATATTAAAATTGCCACCTAAAATCCCAATTAATATCATGTTAAACATGCAACCTCTCACATGCGTGTGACCACAAAAGTTATCAAGATTGGTTGTAATTGTACCGTCCTAGTGAATGGCACATGGACCAGATACATAATCGAAACGAACTTAACCGAATAGTTATTTGTTTTTGAAATGTGTATAAACTTCATTACCAAGCCATTAATTAAATAAGAGTATTATGTTTAACAAATTTGATAAATTACATATACATTATTTTTGGGACATATTAGCATAAGTTTAGATGTTGATTCAAGAACTTATAATTTCTAAAATATGAGAGGCCCAATTGATTGTGGAAATTATATTTGAGGAAGACTTGTGTTACATAATTTGGTGAGACACAAGTAGACACGATTGATGTGAAGGGTAAAAAACTTTCAGGAAAAATATGGTAAAAAATGTCACATTCTTATGAAAATTTTAAAAATGATTCTATCTGTCCTTTAGACTCTTGAATTTGCAAGGGACCATTGAAGCTATATTTTAGTCCACATTTCACCTTTTCAATTTTCGTCCATAATTGAAAACTTAATAATTACTTTAAAAAATTTCAAAAAATCATTTTTCATCAATCCCCAAATGATTTACTACACTATATGTGTATTATTATTATTATTATTATTATTATTATTATTATTATTATTATTATTATTATTATTATTATTATTATTATTATTATTATTAACACACACATATTGACAAATGCGGCGGTACCATATGATTCATTTGAGTGCTATAATTATTATTGGTGAAATACTTAATTGTTAAATTAATACACGATTTCAATTATTTTTCTAATTGTACGATTTGCAATAATTCATAGCCTTTCTTTCAAAATGTTGTAATAGGAGTATTAATATTATTAATATTTTACAACGGTAAATTAAAAGGTGGCAAGATTATTGAAACGCTTCTAAACTGTGTTCAAATTGTAAATATATAAAATCATATGTATATAAATATAATAATATTGAATGATACAAAAAGGACATTTACTTCCAAGATCTTAAAACCTACTCCATCCTTGAAAGAGATGGTTAAACTGTCCTATAGCAAGAGTGAACTCAAGATTTTTTTTCTCTTGAAAAAAGTTGATTTCCAATTGCCATCTTTGACAAATTGACATTTGCAAAGGGACCATATGAATACGATAAGCTAATTAAATAGTAGTACTCCACTACTAGTATAACTTATGCATAGAAAATCCCATACTTCACAAATTTCATGGAAGATGACAGCCAAGAAATGGATTAACTATTTCAAAAATTTTACCTACACATGAATCATGATCATCTCAAATACCAATTCAAACCAATCCATACATGATCTTAAATTAAGTGTGAACTGGATTTTTGTTTTTCCAAATCAAGGCATGGCAAGAGATGAAATCCAAGGCCATGATTGGAAGAAAATGAGCCTCTAAACTTTGTCCATGGCTTTGCAAACAGCATGTGCAAAGGGGTGAAAGGACCACTTCTGCTGCAACGTCGAATTGCACCTGTACTCGCTTAGCCACATTATAAACACCACCTTTTCCTCCACACCACACACACTCACCTATGTTTGTTTCCTCTTTTTGAGGTGTTTTCCCATCTCCTCAGCCCCTCAACACAACTTGCATGCCCTAATCCAAGATTAGCCCCTCATCGGTGTCACAATTAGGTTTTCGAAGTGTTTGTGTTGTGTGTTTTTCTAGTACTAGTATGTGTCTGTGTTTGTCACCAGAGGCACATGAATGGGCCTAAATATATATATCAATCATACACTACTGTTCCCATCTCTGCTGGCCTAATTCAACTGTTCCAATCAAGCATGTATACATGTTACACATTTCAAGAACTCAACAAAAAATACCATGATCATGACTGGAAAACTTGAAATTAATGATGTCTTGATTAGGCTTGACAATTAAGATTGCACGTTTCTTGGTTTGTTCCTTCCTTTTGATTGATTTCAAGAATTCATGGTTGTCATGATGTATATACATGTGACTTGATGTTATCAGCCATATGCATATATGTGGTTTTTTTTCCTTTTTTCTTTTTTTGACATGTAAATAGCACAACACATTCTATTGCAATAGATTCACCTGTTTTCACTCAAAAACACTAAATATACATGATTGCAAACGTTTGAGTTTGAATTCTACATCTCTTTTGATTTTAGTTACTTTTTTTTTACTCCAAGTTATAATTTTGCTCTTCCATACACTATCATTGTCCATGGACCTCTCTCTCTCTCATCTCCCAAAACAAAACACCAAAGTAGACTAGACAACTGGCAAGTTTGATTCCTACAGCAACATATGTATAAAATTAAGGCAAATGGATAGAGCCAACCAGAAATATAGTCAAGGGATTTGAGATTTTGAGAGTGATTTATTTGGTCTCACACAATTCCTATCATTATACTATATAATATTCCATCTCACACATACATCCATCTACACATCTTAACAAAGCAATCACTAGAGGAATAATGAACACATCCACTTCTGAGTGCAGCAGCGGCTGCGAATCCGGGTGGACTACGTACTTGGATCATCTATCCAACTCGACAAATCCGTACACACACTACACACACCAAGACTACCAAGGCAAAGGAGCCAATTATGTGCATGATCATGATCAAGATCATGATCAAGAAGCTGATGAGGACCTTTCAATGGTCTCGGATGCCTCGTCCGGGCCTCCTCATTTACACGGTCCTCCTCCACCTCAGCCGGAAAGGAAGCAGAAAAGCAAGACAAAAGAGAAGAAGAACAAGAAGCTGCAGCAACATAGCTTCTGCCTTGATGACACTGCCAGCTCCCCTTTCTTGCTGGTAATAAGTCCAACATCTTTTTATGTATCATTTTTTTATTTAATTCCAAAATTTTAATTTTCCATTTGATTAATTTCAGGGCAATGCAGTTCCACCTGAAAATCAACATCACTCATTTTCCACAGCACAATTTGAGGTGCTTTGTTTGTTACTTCACTTCTTTTTTTTTCTTCCCTCTTTTTTTCACTTGTTTATAAAGATTGTTTTTTTACAATGTTTAGGAAGAGAGAATGCCAAAAACTAAGATGGGATTCTTCAAATCCTCAGGTGGGAATTTGGGTTGATTTTTTTATTTTATTTTATTTATTTATTTATTTTTGGTGACATGAATTTTGTTAGTCTGATTTTGGCTTGTGCATATTTGCAGGCAGTTTGCAGGGAAGAAAAAGGCACTAACTGAGAAGCCATGTGGTTTTTTTTTCTTTCCTCTCTCTCTATGTCTATTTTGTGTTTCAATGTCTCTAGAAATCAATTCAAATAAAAAGGCTATGTTCTAGCTCTCCTTTTCTATTTTTTCTTTAATAGAATTAATTAATTTCTACTTGGTTAGTATTTCCTGTCCATGCAGCAGGGAACAACTAGCTCTCATTAACGTAAAAAATTAGGAAAAAAAATTGTAACAAAAATTGTTCCATTAGCTTCATGACTTGCACACGCATTACAATTTACACATAAGAGCATCCACAATGGAGAGCACGCGCTCGTCCGTCCGTCTGTACCAGCGTCGCGGCACCGTTGTCCGCCGCTGCGCTCTTGCCGCTGGCACGGCGCTGCTCGATGCATCGAGCACGTCCGTGCCAGCGAGCAGCGTACGTGGCAGCATGTGATTGGCCAACGGCATATCCGTTGAAAAATCATTTTTTTTTGTTAAAAATCGAAAATAATACCAAAAAATTAAAAAAATATATTATCCCAATCCCAAAAAATGCCGTTTTTTTGCCCGTTTTCTGTATTTTTTTTATTCTCCCCCAAAATCATCTATAAATACACACATTCATCATCCATTTTTCACATCAAATCATCTCTCATTCATCTCTCATTCATCTCTCATTCATATTTTTCATACAACTTATCTACACTTTCATCTCTCACTCAAAACCTCAAATGGATTTCATCCATCTCATTGCGGAAGCGGAGCGTGAAGAACAAGAATACTACGAATAACATAGTGCCGCTTATGAAGCATATGTCGCAGCGAATACCCCCGCCCCTCCTCCTCAACCAACTAGATCAACTCACCGCTACATCCATCGTGACCGGGAGGGAGCCCACGAAAGGCTCGTTGCCGACTATTTTGCCGACCCACCCGCCGCGGTTTCCGGAAGATTACTTTAGGCGCCGTTTTCACATGTCAAAGCGCTTGTTTATGCGTATTGTCAACACATTGTCCGCCCGTGTTGAATTCTTCCAAACAGGTCCAGATGCAGCCGGTCGGCAAAGTCTCTCGGCGTTGCAGAAGTGTACGTGTGCCATCCGACAACTCGCTACTGGGCAAATGGCCGACCTCTTCGACGAGTATTTGCATGTCGGTGAGTCCACTGGAATCCTTTGTCTTAAAATTTTTTGCGAGGGCGTTCGTACAGCTTTCGGTGATGAATTCCTTCAGGCACCCACCACCGATGATTGCCAACGGCTGCTTCATCTTCACGAATCATTACATGGCTTTCCCGGTATGCTTGACAGCATTGACTGCTTGCATTGGAGGTGGAAGAATTGCCCGACTGCTTGGAGGGGGCAATACTTAAGCGGCCACAAAGGCGGCGGCCCAACACTTATCCTTGAAGCGGTCGCCGACTACCGCCTATGGATTTTGCATGCATATTTCGGTGTTGTCGGATCCAACAACGACTTGAACGTGCTCTATTCTTCACATTTCTTCAATGATGTGTTGAATGGTGTAGCACCGGCGATCGACTTCACCGTCAACGGAAATGTATACCACATGGGTTACTATCTCGCCGATGGTATCTACCCAAGGTGGTTGACTTTCGTGAAGACGCTCAGCAACCTGCAAGACCCGAGACGGGTTCTTTTTGCGCAGCGTCAAGAGTTCGTGCGGAAAGACGTCGAAAGAGCCTTTGGGGTCCTTCAAGCCCGATTCAACATTGTGAAGACACCGTCTCGGCTGTGGTAAGTGAAAAATATCGCTGACATCACGTACACGTGTATTATCTTACACAACATGATTATAGCCGACGAAGGACCGAGGGCGGCTAGCTTTTACAACGAGGATGAAGCCGGAAGCTCAAGTGCGAGGTCTCCCCCATGCCGAGGTATGCATACGACGGTGAGTGAGAGGATCGAAACAAGGTACACAATGTGCGATACCCGAACCCACGTTGAGCTACAAGAAGACCTAATCAAACACATGTGGGCGAAATTTGGCCACGAGTAATGAGTTTTTTAATTTTATGAATTTAATTATATAATTTTTAATTTTTAGGATTTTAATTATGTAATTTTTTTTAAGATTTTAATTATGTAATTTTTAATTTTTAATGTATTTTGTAATATTATTCCGGGTATGTTTAATGTATTTTAATTTTGTGGAAATATTTTTATTTAAATTGAATAATGGAATGGTGGGACCCTTGTGCTCGTCCTTGCGGAAGAGCACGACTGCGGGTGTTGTGCTCTTGCCTAAGAGCAGGCAGAAAAAGTGAGGCCGGGCCCACAAATATGCTCGTTGGCAAGAGCACGGGTGTGGATGCTCTAATAATTAATTCTTTTTTTTACAGAAAATGAAACATCTAAAAATCAAAGTTGATATTTTTCCACACAACATATTGATTTTCTTTACTTTATTTGTTTTAGCAGTAGGCTACATTGTTTGAGCACTCGTGTGGGCTGAAAAGGGCACGACGACAAATTAATAAATACAAAAATAATGAAGATAGAGATAAGAAAAATAATCAGCAAGCTAAATTTCTACAAAGAGAATAGCCAAGAACAAATTTAGGCTGAACAAATCTTGCTTTCCCCCAACATTAAAAAGGGGGACAAAATTGTTTTTTTTTTATGAAAAAAACTTGTTATAACTCTCCATATTATTTTTTCTTTACACCAATGTCCAAAAGTGGCATCTCACCACTTAATGACAGCAACACGGTGTGTGCGTTTATGTCACGTTCACTGTTCACCCACACGGGGCGAGAAATCTTAACTTGTCTAATATTGTAAAATAAAATGCGAGACATAATATATTACTGAATTATGAG
This sequence comes from Salvia splendens, assembly GCF_004379255.2. NCBI lineage: Eukaryota > Viridiplantae > Streptophyta > Magnoliopsida > Lamiales > Lamiaceae > Salvia > Salvia splendens. The sequence continues at coordinate 43,665,463 of NC_056032.1, forward strand.
GCGAATTAATTGCATAACAAGAGTGAAAAATTAATTAATGGAGGGAGAGGAGAGGGGTCTTTCTTTTAAATCATGTCATGAAGGGTCGCCATACTTGAGAATTTTGAAGTCCATATCTTGAAGAAAACAATTGATAGAGATTTTGAGAAAGGGACAAGAGATCACATCTATGTATAGTCTTCTCAATCTCTCACTACATGGTACTTCTAATAATTGAGAATAATATCATAGGGGTGTAATAAAATTTAATAATCCTATAGAATTAGAATATACTACTATCAGATAAAGATTTATTATGATTTGTATAGATTTTTGTCCATGTGGGGTAATATATACTCTCTCATTTCCATTTTTCATATCATGGATTCTTTTTCAGAGAGTCATATAATATAAAACATTTACTATTTATTACTCACATAGTCACATAACTATATTAACTTTTTTAAATACTCATGTCTGAGAAAAAATGTGTCATAAATAACAGAAGAAGATAGAACAATCATTATCACATGTTGAAACTCAATAATTAGTTGTACACTTGTACATTAATGTGTCATATATGATGGAATGAGGGAGTACAATCATTCTCTCTTGTACAAACAAATACTAATAATACTAGTCTACTGAATTTGTGGTTATTTCAAACTCAATGATGAATATAGTTGTAGTACAGGGATATTGTTCATATATTTTAGGTTCCAAAATTAGGCCATCGTGTTAAATTAAATATGTCATATAAATAATTAATTGGTAAGTCTTTTTAGTGCAAGATTGCTTTCATTAGTCAAATATTTGACCAAACGTTGATAGATGTATTTGTCCAAAGCATAATAAACAAACAAGAATTTGGCCTTGGTGATTGCCCCCAATTATTATTTTCTCTAACACTTAGTGCAACAATTATTGAATAAACCCATGCACGCACGTGACCTACATTTTGGCACACCTACTAAATTATCAAATGATAGACACCTTTAACTTTTTTTCGATTTTAAAAATAATGCTCAAAACCCAGATTTCGGCGAGCGAAAGTCCACTAACAACAGTGATAATTCAAACCACACAAAATATATTGCAATTTATCAAAAAGAGTAATAAGTAGATCTCGTATTCTATCAAATTATTTTGCTTACATTACATTTTTAAACTGTTAATATAAAAGTGTGACGGACACTCAATCAATATTTTTTCATTGATTTTTTCTTAAAATTAATGTCCCGAGTCAAAATGTGACAATTTATTTAGAACCGAACGAGTATTAACTATGCTAAACTAAAGATGACAAGTTAAAAAAACATATAAAGACTAAACAAAGCATCAACAAAAATTAGAAAGATGGGAAGCATGAATTGAGTTTGCCAGGCAGCTTATAGAACTCATTATTCCTAACATCTTTGGCATACGCAACGAACTTATCCCACCAGAACGAACCGTTGTCTTTCCTCGCCTGCTCAGTGCTACGATCGAGGCTGCAGTCGAGCACCAGCGCCACCAACCCGGCCACGGTCGCATGGGACATCAGCATCACCGAGATCATGTCATTGAACTGCACATAAATTGTATTAAGAGCTATTTTCTTGTTTTCTAAAAAAAAAATGAACTCTGTTTTAGCACGTACCCATCGTGCAGGGGTGTGGAGGGGGCCGGTGCCCGTATTCGCGTGATTCTCTCTGAAATACTGCGGCAGAGAGATTCCAACGAAGAAGGAGAATCCGAGTATCAGTTTTGTCCGGAAACTGTTGAGGTTGCAGAACTGGAGATACCCTAACCCTGCAGATGCTGCATTCATGCACGAATAAATGTTTTTTTTAATCTTTGATTGCAATTTATTTATAATAATAAAACGAGAGAGAAAAAAGTAGAGAAAATATTGTGGCGTCAATATTGTTATAAACTGTTTTCACTCAATGAATCACGACAAAATTATGTTTTGAATCCACTACTGCTTTTTAACGGATGGTGAAAAGATCTACTTACAAACATAGCCTAGGAAGATGCAGTAGGATGCTGCGATGATCGGTAGGGGCATTGATGCGAAGACAGCGCCAAATTTCCCTGCGATAGAACAATGTTACGTTCGATTAGAATTGGACCCGTAGTCCAAGTTAACAAATTCTCATCGACTTAGATCTTAGATATACTACTGCATTAGAATCCGCCCTTAATAAAAGATCATATTCTGATTTTACCAAGTCGATGTGGGATAATTACCGAAAATCGAGAAGAAGATCATGAAGAGGGATGAATATTGAATGATTCTTCTGCTCCCTGCTTTTGTGAGGGCTAAAAGGCCAACATTTTCCCTGCATATATATAGCACATGCCCTCAATTATACATATGTTGAAATAGTTTAAATTTATACATATGTTTAGTAAATTTATGTATATGTTTTTTTGTTACACTGATACTGTAGAGCAAGTGATGCTTCCAAATAAGGCATTGAGCAGAGTTCCAATCCCCTAACACACACACACACACACACACACACACACACACGTTAAGAAGAATGTTGAGCTTTTTTCATGAATGAATTAGCGCACACACACACACACATATATATATATATAGCTGACCAGCCAGCCGACGCCTCGGCTGATCACTGAAGGTGGCACGGGCGTTGCACTCCCGTACCTGGCTGCTGCAACCAACGAGCCAGTCGACTGCAGCCACAAGAAAAACATGAAGAGAAACGTCGCGAAAAATATAAGTATGTAGGGATGCAAAGAGAGTGTTTCAAGACCTCAGTCAGAGCTACAAACGAAGCGATCATCGCTGCAAATGTCTCTCCGCCGTTGAAAGTTGGAGGCCCCCATTGAAACGGAAATGGTGCGTAAAACCTGCGAAATTCAAGCTACGGCCTCATGTACAAACCATTAATGGCGCGTTTGGAAAACAAAAGATGATTCCAGCTACCAAGGCGCGGAGCTAATGAGGCCGGAGCCATCAGTGCGACAGCTAGATTGCTTCGTCTTGTTGAATGCGCCGCTTAATGTTAGGATCTCCGCGTAGATCCACACGAATGCAAGGGATATGAGCAGAGAGTATCTGTCCAAAACTGGCCTCTTGAGCTTTATGTATTTTGGGAGAATCTGCTGAAAACAAGTACCATTTTTAGTACTCATGTGTTATATTATAGTATCACATTTTTCATGCTTGTGTAGTGAATTCATTACCTGAGAGATAACAAGGATTAAGACAAGCTCTGGTATGCCTACTTCAAAGCATTTAGCTATCTACAAACAATGTTAATACATAATATGTTTAGTAAGCGTGATTCGGGATTAAAAGCTACCTAGATTCCTTAAAACATGATAAAGAAGTACTACTATTAAGTAAGTTTACCTGTGGGAAGCCAAGATAGTAGAGCCCGAGCCCGGTGAAGGTAACCAGAGGCGCAGTGGACAGAGGCGTAAGCAGCCTAATAAGATGAGATTCGAGAAGTTATTTCAACGCACATCACACGGGAGGAAAGCTAGTATCAGCAACGAGCGGTATACCTTGTTATGTTACGCCACAAGCCAGTGAATCCGAATACCATTTGGAAGCAAGAACTCATGATCAGAGCACCTTGGATTCCCCTCATTGTTAGTACAAATCTCTGAGACAATACCAAAACCAATTAAAACTTATTGAAAAAAAGCAACCTACGAGAGTAGGAAGAGCATCAAACCAGCTCGGGTGGATGCAATGTGGCGTATCTCCTGGACTGGATGATGGAAGTCGCGGGGATGAGGAAGGCGTAGGAGCCGCCTATGACTGAAGGAAGCCTCGTCCCGAAAAGGGAATGCAGCAGAGTGTTCACACCAGAAACAAATAGTAAGGTTTGAATCACCTTTGCCTTGTCTTTCTACATTAGTTCATTAGTAAGCTGATTAAAATGGGAAAAAAGTTTGAAGTTTATGTAAAAAATGGGATTAATCTTACATCACTTCCACCCATTTGAGGAACTAACAAAGTTGGGATTATGACAGTTGAGCCAAGGGAGAGGATGTAATGCTGGAATGCCAACAAGATTGATTCCACTGCAAGAACAAAATGAAGATGATTTTATTTTATTTTACATAAAAATCAAGAAGAGAGAAAAATGGAAGTGGGAACTGACACAAGGGTGGTGGGCTGTTGACGCAGAACTGGACTCCGGGAAGTTGCTCGAGGGGTGGATGGGACGGAGGCGGAGGCGGCTGCTGATCGCCGGTGGTGGCGGAGGGTGTGGCGGATGGGTTTGACATGTTTGGAGATGAGAGGGGAAATGGGAAGAGGTGGAGAGGATCTTGTATATAGAATTTGAAGTGATTGCAGAATCTGGTAATGATATGTAACTTATCACAAATTTTAAATTGGTATGAATTCTATAGTTATGGGAATCAAAACATGAAACCGTTACAATGGAGACATGAATAGCAAGTTTATGAATGATCTATGCATTTATGTAGTCTATCATGAATTATTTAATTTTCATGGGATTATTGTGTTTCATATGTTGGTAGATTGTTGATTTTATTTTGTGAACGTTGAGACAGTAAATATTTCTTGAAGAGCAATGTAGCTCGATAATTAAGACGTTTTGTTTTTAATTTGTGTCAATTACCCTCATTAATTTATTGACAGGATATTAACAATTGTTCACATTTTCGCGCATATAAAATGTAAAAGTAAATACTTCAGGAATATTTCTTCATTCCATTGGAACTGTAATGAATTCAGCAATGCATATTTATGTAAATCAGGGGACAATTTTGAGCTTAAGAATCAGAATTCAGAATATTTAATACTGTATATGTACCAAATACATCAAGAAGGAGATGCATATTTACTGCATAAATGACATTACAAGAATATACTGGACCCCGAACTGTGCTAAAGAAACAATAAAGGCAGATTCAGCCTCAGAAGTAGCCAGCCCGTTTGGAACTACGACAGTCGCACTGATAGAAATCGTTGTTCTTCTGATTGGTATGTATTTCACTCGCTCCTCATGATGTACTGAAGCTCCTCACGGCTGAAAGCAGACACGGGAAACATCATTCAAGGTATTGCAATGAAAATAATTGTAAGAGTTTTACATGACAAACCAATCTATAATATCCACATTTAGTGTAAGCATGCTACTGTCAGATATATGAATTTCTTTTTCACTAAAATAACCGTACAACGCAACATTTTTAGTGAGTTTGGAAGAAGTATTCAATCGTTATAACCTCTATTAATAAACGAGCTTTGCCAACAGAGATCACCTCCAATGTCCATATTCACCAATATCATCCACTTCACTTTACTTGTGACAAAAATGAATCTTATCTGCAACCACTACTTAGTATTGCATAACTGTTTATTCCGGCAGAATTAGTAAATATTAGTAGATCATGGAAAACTAAAGATTTTGATGCAACAGATGAGACGTGATATTGATGATGAACCAAAATTAAGGAGAGTGTGAACGGTTATAGATCACATTTCTTCAACAGCTAACGCTGTTCAACTTGTCTCAAGTTTGACTATATGATTGAAAAGCTGTGTCAACTATTTCAGCATCTTACATCTATTTAGAAACACAGCTAACTTGACTATACATGATCCCTAAAGCATACAAAATACACAAAATTACATCTTAAAAAGATAAATCAAATCAAAAAATTGCAGCTCTAGCAATAGCAATAGTAATAGCACAATTAGCATATGATGAAGCAGAAATGGTAAACTGATAACAGAATTATTCACAATGGAGATGAGTAATCAGATAGAGTTACCGAAGAATCCAAGTTCAGTAGCATCATGCATTCAGCTTGTCTTCTTTTTTCACCCACACCATAATTCTCTCTCTCGGTTTCATACTGAAGTCATCATATTTGTCCGGCCTCGTGTGGCTCATTCCCCTCCCAAAAGCTCCCCTCCAGTTCGCATTTGCTGGATATGCACGCTGTAAGCTCCTGTTTTCACCTTTTCTTGGTAAAACCTTATGATCCACCTTCTTCTCAATCTCCATTGTCAATGCCTCACTATTTGTGCCTCCCCCTTCAACTCCATCCTCTTTGGCCTTGTTCTCTGGCCCACAAATGCCATTTTCTCGATATGCCCTCCCATAGCGCCTGTTTTCACCTTTTCTTGGTAAAACCTTATGATCCACCTTCTTCTCAATCTCCACCACAACTCCCTCACCATTTGAGCCTTCACCTTCAACTCCATCCTCTTTGGCCTTGTTCTCTCCCTCCCAAATTTCATTTTCTCGATATCCCCTCCCATAGCTCTTGTTTTCACCTTTTCTTGGTAAAACCTTATGATCCACATTCTTCTCAATCTCCACTGCCACTTCCTCACCATTTGAGCCTCCACCTTCAACTCCATCCTCTTTGGTCTTGTTCTCTCGCTCAGATATTTCATTTTCTCGATATCCCCTCCCATAGCTCCTGTTTTCACCTTTTCTTGGTAAAACCTTATGATCCACATTCTTCTCAATCTCCACTGCCACTTCCTCACCATTTGAGCCCCCACCTTCAACTCCATCATCTTTGGCATTGTTCTCTCGCCCCCAGATTCTATTTTCTCGATATCCCCTCCCATGGCTCCTGTTTTCACCTTTTCTTGATACAACCTTATGATCCACCTTCTTTTCAATCTCCACTGCCACTATCTCACCATTTGAGCGTTCCCCTTCAACTCCGCCCTCTTTTTCCTTGCTGTCATGCCCCCGGATTCCAATTGCTCGATGCCCCTTCCAAGGCCCCCGGTTTTCTCCTTTTCTAGCTAAAACCTTATGATCCTCCTTCTTCTCAATCTCAACTGCCACTTTATCCACATTTGAGCCTCCCCCTTCAGCTCCATCCTCTTTCGCCCTGTTGTCCCGCCCCCGAGTTTCATTTACATCTCCAACTCTTAAACTAGCTATTCCACTACGAACCACAGAAATTTCATCCTGATCAGCCTTGTTTTGCAACTTCAGTTCAACTTCGTTACCCTCTGAAATAACAGGCCTATACTCCTTCAACATGTTTATCTTCCTCTCTGGATTGCCTCCATTTTTCCTTCCCCATCCTCCTCTTCCTATCCTTCTCTCTCTTTCTTCCTCACTCCTTCTCCCTCTATCTCTACCTCTCTCACTCCCTCCCTCTCCACCCCATCTCTCCCCTCCCCTTCTATCTCTCCCCCTCTCACTGCCTCTCCTTCTCTCCCCTTTTTCCTCACTCCCTCTTACTCTATCTCCACCTCTCTCACTCCCACCATCTCTACCTTTCCCTTCCCCTTTCCCACTCCCACTACACTTCTTACCACCACCCTCCTCTTCACTCTGCTTCAACTCATTTACTCTAAGTGAACCCTTATCTCTGCCATTTTTCTTGAATCCACCTCTCAAATCACTTCTATTCACAGGAGCAACCTCTCCATTTCTTGGCAAAACCTCAACCACAGACACACACGCTACTAGCTCAACCGCGCTAGACCCGCAAGCACTTCCACCTTCCTCACTCAAAATCAACACCTCAGCCTCAGCCCCAACTTTCTCCCTTTCCTCAATCGCCGCAGCCCCTTTGAAATTTCTCTTTTTTTTACCTTTTCCCCCCTTCTTACCTATGTTCTTATTATTTTCTCCTCCATCACCGGGCCCTCCACAGACTATCTCCTTCCCCTTCTCTAGAATCTCACCAGTCGCTCTCACAAACCCGCCCCCAATTTTCGCGCCTCCTCTCTGATTCTGATTCCGACTCCTCCACCTGTTCTGGGCCCGCGAATCTCTCTCTCTCTCCTCCCATTTCTGTTTTTGCTTCAGCGCCAACGCATCCCTCTCTCTCTTCTCCTCTTCTTCCCGCTTCTGCTTCAGCTTCGTCTCTTCTTGCTTCTGCAGCCACCGCTCTTGTAATTGAGCAAGCGAAACGTAGTCCGACGGCAACGCCGCCGCCTCCTTTCTCTCCCCTCCTTCCATCACCACCGTCTGAAGCCTCAAAATCAGATACAAAAAAGGGATCGCGAAATTGAAAACCCTTCAAAATAAAAAACTCAATTACTCTTCTTTTGCTTTTGGGTGCGAGAGCTTTTGTAGCTTTATGAGGATTTTCAGAGGATTCTAGTGAGTTTGGTGTGAACATAAAGTATTAACCACTGGGCAACTTTCCGTCGATTTTCTGATTGAATGCAGAAGAGAATGGAAAAGCACAAAATTGTTTGCCTATTTATATGCGGGCAGAGGCATGCAACGACAAATTTCCTTCAGTTTTTTCCCTTGGGTGATGATGATTAACGAATTTGGGTGAAACGAAGGCATTGGAATGCTCTCTTTTTCTGAATTTCTTTTTACGACAGTCGCTGTTTAATTTTATAGTTCTACTAATTAATTATTGAGTAATTATTATCAAATGGATATGGTTCGGGACTCGGGTCTTGACCCGGATCCGTATTACGAGACATAAGTTGTTAAATTTTAAGACTTTAGAGTGATGAATGTTAGTATTGAACTAACTAACAATTTTAAGATTATTTTATAGATACTTAAATTCCAAACTTTGCTCCTTGTTCTAAATTGGATTTGATATAAACTAATTTTCAATATATGTCTCAATTTTTCAATTTGCTTAGAGCATCTCCAGTGGGCGGATGTCCCACTCGGACATCCACTAGGACATCCCGAAAACACCTCCTGCCACGTTACTAGGACTTCTCATCCAACTGCCACGTCACTAGGACATCCCCTGCACAATCCGCCCTTCTCATCGCCCTTCCTACTAGGACTTCCCGCAATAAAAAAAATCACAAATTCACAAATAAAACAATTTACGTTTACGGAAATAAAATTTCAACACGAATACGAACGGGAAAAATTATCAACTTCATTAAAAAAACATACAAGATTTGAAAAAAAATTACATAGTAATAAAACAAAAAAAAAGTAATAACATCAACGTCAACCCCTCCGCGTCCAAACCTCTTCGATAATATCGTTCTGAAGTCGAACATGGGCATCTGCTTGTTAACACAAGTGGTGCGAATGAAATGAAGTTCAACGAGCCGTATATATAGAGTTTTAAAAAAAAATATTTACCGGACGTCCGACCCGGACGTCCGACCCACTCCACAATGGCGGACGTCCGCCCGCCCGTCGCCCGCACGTCCGAGGACACCCGACGTCCTCACGGGACGTCCGTATCCGACCTTCGACGCTCCAATGGCGGACGTCCCGGTCGCCCGTCGCGGACGTCCGACCGGACGTCCGCCATTGGAGATGCTCTTATACTAGTATTTGACTATGTCTAGTTTTTAACACGAGTTTAAAATTGTGATTTTGATATTCATCCAACATTGATTTATGTTAGCTGTGATAGTCGCATCATCGCATGCGCATATACGCATAGTTCATTCATCAAAATAATTATGCATTAATTCAATTTATTGAATATTAGAGTAAAGTCCAAAATTGATTATCTATATTTACTGGAAAAAAATAGGTTATATAATTTGATAATTTTTTGTCCTATAATGTTTAACATTTTTATCAAAAAATTAACCGTCAACAATATTTTGAACATATTAGTAATATATTGCATTTAACAGAAATTAAGAGGAGAAGAATGTTCTTTTAGTATTTATTTTTTATTACTATTTGTGTTTTTATCTAAATATAAATACTTTTTTTTTATCTGACGAGAAAGTAAAATTGATAAGGAAAATGATTCATGTATAAGTTTGAGATTAAGTACCTTCGAGAATATTTTGAAAATATTTTGATATGACCAACAAAATCGTGTTCCTTTAGTGTAAGGCCATTCAAGAGTCATTTTGGAAAAGAGATAGTATAAATGATCAAGTACAATATCCATACATACTTTTATTCTTTTGAATTTCTCAATCTCCATTTTATTCTCAAACACCAAAAATAAGAACACAATCCACACAAAACACATGGAATCAATGTGGTCTCAATTAAAGTTCAAATAGTATGATATGATCTTCAGCTACACTACACCACTTGTGTTCTTGCTCTCTCCTTCTAACTGGCTCAAGTTGCCCTTCTCTTTGATGAGTTGAATGTGGTGGTGCTTGCAGTAGAGCCGCCCCTCGTGCGCTATGTAGTTCGACGGGCTAATCGTGCACCCCCCATGGGTGCACTTGAAGCAGCTCTTGTGGTACGACGTCCCATTCACCGACACCTGCCATGGCACCATGTTACATTGTGTAATGAGACAACCCCTCTAATTAAAGTTCGTCCAAAGGTCTTGAGTTTGAATTCTTCATATAGATAAAATTATAATGAATGGTTTTACAATATCCGGTCTTTGGCCTAGGCGAGAGCAGCACATCAGCTCTCGCCTAAGACCCAAAAAGTGCGCTATATTCGTTTGGGAAATTTCCCAATTAAGAAGCTAATCATAGATTCTTTTCGATGTAACAATAGGGTCGCTACGCGTATTAGTACTAAACTTGTTGAAGTGACTCGGGCATCCAAATACATCGTAAGCTAAATCGATACTTACCTTCTCAGTTGGGTAGACGGTGTTCTTGCAGGCAAGGCATTTATCTCTTGTCCCACCAAACATGGTCGAAACCTTGTTAGCATTAGGTTTCTGCACAACAATCAATCTTGATTAGTTAACTTAACTAAAAACCATGAAAAAATAAGCAGAAATATGTTTGAACTTACCTCAAAATCTGCTGGTTTCTCTGGCTTCACAATTTTGGGTGTGCCTGGTGAGAAAATCATGAGCAATGTGAGTGTTTGGCCAACAAAAAATGAGGATTCTTACATTGTTATGATGTTTTTCCTTAGCTGAATCGAAGATACCTTCGAAGCTTTTGTCTAGACTGCCGGTTCTCTTAAAGAGCTGATCAAAGTGATGCCTGCAGTAGAGAACTCCCTCAAAAGAGTTGTAGTTCCCTAGCTGCAATCAACAGCATTGCATACTCAATCCTATCCATCCCGCAACTTTAATATCACATGAAAAAACTTGAAATTTGTATTTGTTCGCAATTATCAAATTTAGAAAAAAAAAATTGTCGCCTACGTGTAGTAGTATATTACTATATATGTTGATTTTTTAAACCAAATGGCTTAGTGTATAATTTCTCGGCTATCATATCATGGCAAATGGTATAGAATATTTGCGAACAAATCCAAATTCCGGCAGATATTTAATGTTGCATGCCAGATTATAATTTAACCAACCTTCATGATTTTTCTGACAATCTACCTTGTAGTATAATTTATCTAAGTTCAAGATTTTTCCATTATTGAAATTTGAAAGTGGTGTTTTTTAGGCTTGAAATTCTGGAATACAGATCCATTAAAGCAGATCTTCTATTGAAGAAAAACCTTAAAACTACAGAATAAATTAATAGAACACATCATCACTCTTGTTGATTATACATCTTTTCAAGATTAGATTCAATATTACCCTCATATTTAAATCAGGTACTAGTTCACAATTATGAAATGAGATCTTAATAGTAGATTTAAAAGTGAAGCCTCCCAATTCTGAGCTCAAATTAAGATCCAGCTAACTAATGTGCTTAACAAAGAAGCATAAATTTGCAGATGCAATCAAGAAAGCCAAAACCAAAGTGTACCTTGAGAGTGCCTTTGCAGTGGTGGCATCTAAAGCAAGCCTTGTGGAAGATTCTGTTGTCTGCAGTGAGCTTGTCTACAAGATATACAGTCTTCTCACATGCCATGCATTTCTGAGTTGTACCTGCAAATGCCATTGCCTTTCAATCACTGTGTGTTGTGTGTGTTTTGTTTTGTGCAGCAGAAGAGATAAAGGGACTTTGTGTTGATTGAATAGTGTAATAATTGCAAGGTTGGGGGAATTGCTATTTGCCTTTCATTTGGTCCCATTTTCAAATACTACTATATACCTACCAATTTTTTTTTATTCTTTTGTTTGTAAATAAAATTAATTCCCTCTTATCTAACTTCATATTTTTAAAGATGGTTTTGAGTTCGAATATCGCAAACGCTTCTCATCAATAAGATTATAGTCCTAAATTTTCCAAATATAGTATTATATGGATGTATCACATATGTTGTCGATAGTATTATTTAGATGTTTATATTGGTTGGTTTAAGAAATTATATTCATGGGTTTAGTTTGTTTGAAGGTACACATTAGAGACAAGATATCATGATTGTTATTTCACTTAAAAGATAATTGAAGTCACATTCTTGGTAGGAAACCACAATTGGTTGGCCATGTGACATTTTCTTGACCGATTCAATTTGTTAGTTCCTAATTCAGTAGGTTACAACAATAAGTACATCCTTTCCATATAATTAATTTCGTTGTTTTTATTCTGAATTGTTTTGTACTATTATTATTATTTTGCTAAAGATGGCTACTTTTCAGAAGTTATAATGTCAAATTTCATCATGAAAAATAAAAATACAAATATCATACATAATAAATGTAGTCACTTAAATGGACCATATTCAAGAATGAAGGTGGTGGACCACATTTATCGATATAATAATTCAAGAATCCAAAGAAATGAGAGTGATTGATTATTGTTTTGCCAGACGATATTGGTTTGCACACTCAACACCCATAAATAATTACTACTATATGATTACTGCAGCTATTTGTCTTGGTATTTTATATTACATAAAATATTTTTATTGATATTTATAATAAAAATTACTAAACGTTGTTATATGCATAAAAATTAGACAAAAAAAATTAAGTGAAGCTGAATAAAAAAAACAAATGAACTAAGTTAGAAATTTAGAGTGAAAAACAAAAGGCAACTCAAACAAGATAAATTTTACTATTTATACTGTAATTAAATGTGTGTCAAAAAATAGTTACAAAGGAAAGCACAAATTATTTTTAGTATTGAAAGAGGGGTTTTGGGTTTTAGGTCATTTTAATCTCCACAAATTAACCGTAAAAACTCTAATTTTGAGCTGAAGAAATTGATCGGAAGAACAATGGTGTTCGGTCAAGTGGTTATCGGACCACCGGGCTCCGGCAAGACCACCTACTGCAACGGCATGTCTCAGTTCCTCCAGCTCGTCGGCCGGTACTTTATGAACTTTCACCAATCTTGCCGTCTACTTATTTTCACCTTTTTTCGCATCAAATGCTACTATAGTGCGTTCTCGAATGCGGAATTTTGGAAAAAAGTCTTATCTTGATTGTTACTACTAATGTTTAGGGTTATGAATTTAATTTGGTGTTGTGTTTTTGAATTGTTGCCGTTGGTAAAAGTCGTTGCTGTGTCATGTGTTGCAGGAAGGTTGCGGTGATCAATTTGGATCCAGCTAATGATTCTTTGCCGTATCCTTTTCGTTTGTTGTTTTTCCGTGAGATTGAAATTCGCCTATTGTTACTTACTGGTGGAGTGATTTTGTGTATTTGGATGTTATGTGAGCTTATTCCTTATTGTAATGAAGATATGACTGTGCTATTAATATCGAGGATTTGATTAAGCTCGAAGATGTCATGGCGGAGCATTCCCTTGGCCCTAATGGAGGTGTAACTTTTGTGCTGGTTGTCGAACTTTATAGGGTTATTCGAGTTGCAGATATGCAGCTAGATGTTGTACATTGCTTTCCAATGATTATTTTTTCGATTTATAGATTGCGGACTTTCTTCGATTCAGCTAGATTTATAGTTTGCAGATATGCAACTAGGTGTCACACATTGCTTTCCTAAGAAGACTTCAGCATAAAGCAATATGTCCAACTCAAACCCAATCCAATCCGCTCTGTGTTTGAGTTTGCCATATTGTTTTGTTCTAAAGTCTTTATACTGTTTGAGTTCTGTAGCTATTTATGAGCAGTGCTACTTCAGTGATTCAACTCTCAGTTACTGAATTATGTTTCAATTTTTGTGTACTGGTTTTATGTTTACTTGCTGGACGGAGTGGTGTGGCTTTGAATGGTCTTTTACTTGTTGTGAATGAAAAAATTGGAAATGTTTAGTTATTGTGTTTTTTTTCTTCAAGCACGTAATGAATCATTCATTTTTCAATTTATCAAAACATTTATATAAAATGACGTTCTGTGAATATAATAGTATGTTTTTGTTAGTCTATTTCATTAATGGAAAATTATTCTGTCATGTTCAACAGGCCTTGTTTACTGCATGGATTTTTTGGAGAAGAACATCGATTGGTTAGAAGCCAAACTAAAACCCCTTCTCAAAGGTTGCTTAGTCTTTTGATTATTAGTTCGTCTTGCTTATTTGTTTTTTATGCGTTCCATCTGTTTATAATTTTATGCCACCAACAGATACTAATGATTCATCAAAATGGCAAGCCCTTTTTTCGTTTTAGTAATTGTCAAGAAATGGTGGTTTTTTAATGCGGATTTGAAAAATATAACTGATTACTGATTATGGTGGGGTTTTCCAAGCTTCCTAAACCATATGATGTTCTTCCTTTCAATAAAATAGAAGCAAAATTACGAGACATGGTAACAATTTTGGGGCACCAAACATTGTTGCGTTACAAACTTGACAGAGATATATTTTCTTTGCTGATTTTCCTGAGTTTTGAAATTAGTAACTTTTGTAAGTAAAATCAAGATTTCCTGATGCTTCGTGTTTCTCAACAATAAAGCTATTAATGGACTTGTATAATTGTTTCATACCTAGAGCAACAATTGTTGCCGACCTTCATGATACTTCAGATACTTTGTCTGTGCAAGATTGGCCTTCCCATCAACGACTATTGTTTTATTTGCTCATACTGCATTCTTCGTATGATCCTATCAGTTTATGCTTGCTGCTATGAAGTGTATTGTACTGTTATCTATGTTAATCATTTTCATTTTATTCACTCCAGAACTATATTTCTATTTTTCATTGAGGAGGGTGAAACTGATGTCATTTTGCAGATCACTATCTTCTCTTTGATTTCCCTGGCCAGGTTGAACTCTTTTTTCTTCATGAAAATGCCAAAAAAGTAATCATGAGACTTGTCAAGAAGTTAGATCTCAGGGTATATTGTTCATCTCTGCAATTGTTTCCATTACCTTGAAATTTTACAGGATGCAACTTCTTTTCAAAATGATTAGTTTTGCTATTTGATGCTTATGTATTAGTACCTGTAACCAATGAGGCTTCCTATTTGGAACTCCTTGTTGAAATTCTTAGTGGCGCCTCTCTGTTTTGCAGTTGACTGCTGTTCACTTGATTGATGCTCATCTTTGTAGCGATCCAGGGAAGTATATTAGCGCCCTGCTGCTTTCACTGTCAACCATGCTACACATGGAGCTCCCTCATGTTAATGTTTTGTCAAAGATCGATCTTATTGAAAGCTATGGCAAGCTAGGTTAGAGCTATTTGATTAGCTAGGACATAAACTATCTTATTTAAGTTTTGGTGTTATGCTCGTATTAACCCTTCGCTTGTTTTGCAGCTTTCAACCTTGACTTCTACACTGATGCACATGATTTATCATATCTACAGCATCATCTTGACCAAGATCCTCGATCTGCTAAGTATAGGTATGAAACCAGTCTGAGTCGTATATAGAAGTTGACGTTGATGTTAGAACGCTCTATTTGGCATCTAATGACTTGTGTATTGAACTAGCATAAATCTCCTTCATATTACTGATTGAGGATGAGCTCGAGTGGAATTTAATTTCAAAGACATAGGTCGTCCATTTAGTACAATCATTTGTCTAATGTTTCTGTGACTTGGCTGTTGAAACTCTTCTCATCAATGGTGGGATCTTGCAATCTCTGGTATTGCATAATTGGCAAGATATGAAATGCATTCTGTGATCACCTCTTATAAGCTTTTATGGAGGATAATCATGTCATATCCAATAACTCCACACCTCTTTACTTGCCTGCTAGTTGCTTATAGAAATCTTGCATATACATTTTGAACAGATGATTCAAAATTTCAATTTAGGGCCTATTGTTTGGCCCGATCTGGACGCTATAATACTATATACGATGGTAGCATGTTTGACAAGCTTAAGCTATGAAGGATTGTAATTGTATTGTATGTTAGTTCCAACAAAATGGCTATATGATTTAACTTCTATAGTTTCAATTATTAATTGCTACGTTTTCAGTGGAGATTCACTATAATTTGGAGCCAGGAATACTAGCATATATGAGTTCCACTAGCTCTCACATGTAGAGGCCCATTTTTCGCAATTTTCATCCTTCAGAAGATTAATCTGGGTCCATAATTGTGTATGTTTCATCATTTCATGTAGCCAAGCTACCAATACACTGTTTCTTTACTTTCTCCAGAAAGCTAACAAAGGAGCTCTGTGAAGTTATAGAAAATTTCAGTCTTGTCGACTTCACCACTCTGGACATTCAGGCATGTTTACATCCCTGTATGATGTAATTGTCAGTTCTGATTGTATATATACTTAGCTTCTACCCATGGTTTTTCAGGATAAGGTGAGCGTTGGGAATCTAGTTAAACTGATTGACAAGACCAACGGGTACATATTTGCTGGGATTGATTCAAGTGCAGTTGAATTTAGCAAAATCGCAGTTAGTCCAGTTGATTGGGATTATTACAGATATCCTTTTCTCAGTCTTAATCTTTCGTCTACACATGCTCGCTTCCTCATTTTAGTTCTTTATATTATTTCCTTAGTATACATATGCAATTGCTTTTCACATTATCTTGATTTTTGTACATTTTGACACTGTAATTTTCATCTAGGAGTATGTTCTTGTTGGATTATTCAGTGCAAGCTACTACATTTGCATAAATCTAAACCTCAAAGAGTCTTTGGAAGCAACAATTCAGTTCATGTTCCAGATATAAGTTATTGTTGCTCGTTCCTCGTCTGAAGCAGTTTCTCATTAAGCACTTGAACATTCTAACATTTGATCCATCTATGAATTCAGTCTGGTTTTCCTTGACATAGCAGTTCACAGTGGCAGCTGTGCAGGAGAAGTACATAAAGGACAACGAAGTATTTGATGACGAGATCATCACTTCACCACCACCACCACCACCGTCTATTGCTGAACGTGATCTTCGAAAGGATGAACGTTGATGATAATTCTCGTGCGCTTTAAAACTGTAAGTTTCCTCTGCAGTTGTGCCATAGATTTCGACTACAGCTTGATCATAATGTAGTGGGGAGGCATCATTGTTGTAGTATATGTGAATTACATTAATTTTGTCTTTATACTTTAGCTTTGATGATCGAGTTCAAGATCATGTCTACTGAATTGAATTTCCTAGTTCTTTCTTTTTTCTTTAAAAAAAAAGATGTTTGATTAAATCAAGTCTGAAAGATTTAGGAAGATTCTTTCACTTTTGCCGATATAGATGTAAGTAGTCTAGTAGGTCGCACGATTTATGAACATATTTTTTAAAAAATGCGATTTATCTAGAAAATGTAAGTAAAGCATGAACAAACAGCAGTCTCAAGTCGTCTTCTAGATTACCTTGATTTTCAAATTTATTTTTCTACTTCTAGATGCCTTGATCAAAGATGCCAATCATTTAATTTTCATGCATAATTTGACTTGCATAAATGGATTTTCCATTTCATACTTGAAGCTTGAAAGTTGTCTCAGACATGTGGATAAATAATGGTTTTAAATTCTTTGGGATCTTATCTTCTTCAATTATTACATGCTATATATAGAAAAAAGGTACTACTAATATTTCCACACCAAAAAAAGATCTCTCATTTTCATACATCATTGGCGAGCTGAAATGTAGTCATTCTACTCGGCTATATATTTGGACTAATTATAAACAAAACTAATTCTGAAATGTAGTCATTCTTGAGTGGCTATATATTCGCACAGTAATTTTAAATTTCTTAATGAACTACACATGGGAATGCGACGCATATTTTGTTTTTTAATATTCTTTGAAATTAACACAGCTTATTTCGAATAAATAAATGGTTGTATTAGTAATTGATTATAGTTAAAACAATTTTCACAAGTGATGTCGTGAATCCCATTTGCAACAATAATACTACTATATATACTACTAGTATTTAATTACTATAGATAAACTGAACATCTAAATCTCATCAACAAGCTCGTGTGAAAAATCATGTTATATTCGAATAGGACAATTGAAAGTTTGAGACATTGTTGAAACGTTTCCATATAGTATTCATTGATTACTATTCTCATTATCATATTATTATTATTATTATTATTATTATTATTATTATTATAGTACAAGAATGTGATTTATTCGAAATACACAATTGTCCAAACTGTGTTGTGGAAATACTGTCTACACCTCATCTAAAAACGTGGAAAAATAAGATTGAACCCGAGATCTATCGCTGAGGAAAGTGTTTGTGGTATACTTAAGAAACTTTAATTAACATTAAATCCTATAAATGGGTACTAATTTAAGCAGCCTTCTATACCATCGATATTTATACATATTTAGGCAGAACTTATGCGATATCCAAAAACACACATATAATATTACGTTCTTTATTCAGAACTTATTCGAATAATGTAAGATTATAACATACTGTCAATAATATGCTCCAAGTTTGATTTAACAAAATTAATAAGCTTCAACGGCTTATCTAGTGATCAGAAGAATATTTAATCAAATATAAACAAATCAAACTCAAATTAATCTAGCACTAATATTCAGCTTGTGAGTTTGCTGGTAAATTAAAATATAAAATCGATGCAGCACGTTAGAAATGGATCATGTGCTTGAGGCCTCACGAAGAATTGTTTAATACTACTACAATTGTTTAAATAAGGATTATCTTACATTATTGACGTGGTATTTTAAATATTCCTATAATTCGCAGTATAATTAAAATTTTGAAAATCAATAATCGGTGGCACAGTTGATAGCTTGCAAGTTACTCCACCTAACTATTTAATATTCCAGCCGCCATATCTACTAGTAATAACAAAATAGGGGTCTCGGTACTTAATTGTTATCGGTTATGAAATACTATTATCTTAATTAGCATTATCTAATTAAAATATATAGGCCACATTGACTGTTGGGTAGCTTCATAATCATAGTATACAGTACAATACCATATTTTTTACGTTCGATTTGATAAGTTTGATTAAATTAAGTTTTATAAATTTTAGTACATTAAATAGATAGTAAGTATAATTTTATAGTCAAATTTGGATATTATGTAAGATTATTCTTGATTTATGAGTTTAATTTTTTCTCCGTGATAAAATTAGTTTTGAGGTAGTTTAATTTCAATACAAAGTTAATTTTGAGGAATTAAACACAATAAGATTGTAATTAACTAAGAAAATAATGAACAAGAAAGTTAGAAGGATGTCTTGCTGATCTATTAAGTACTAGTACTATTTTAAAAACAGTGATAGGCGTTTTAAATTAATCAAATGAATAAACCAACAACTACGCTTAATAAATACATTAGGTATTGTGATTAATGCGTACATACATAGGTGAATATATCTGAATGCCTAGGACTCTCTAGAAAAAGAATATTACTTGGACTATTTATAGTTTTTTATTTAGGAGAATTGGACTATTTCTCTGAAATATCATAAAACCAACAAATTATAAGATCTTCTAAATCAGATCGAAATATTTGACTAATGAATATGCAAATCAACAAATGCACTAATTTCCAATGTTAGATTGAGAAACATCTGAACTCATATTAGTATGATTCTATATTCTTTAGTCTAATTTCTCGCAGTTTATAATCTTGGAAAATGTCTCATATTAATAAAATTGGATTAATTCTTATAGGAGTATATTACTTGCAACTTTACTGTTAAAATTTTTAAATGTTTCATTCTAAAATACTCCTAAAAAGTACG
Source organism: Salvia splendens (assembly GCF_004379255.2). Classification (NCBI taxonomy): domain Eukaryota; kingdom Viridiplantae; phylum Streptophyta; class Magnoliopsida; order Lamiales; family Lamiaceae; genus Salvia; species Salvia splendens. Next base: position 43,685,190 of record NC_056032.1, read on the forward strand.
ATCATAATATACACCATGCAACATTTTCCCATTTAAGATAACTTATGTTCCAAACAAACAAATAAATAAATAAAAAAGAATTATTTACATCAACCACACTCAAGAAAAGTCGAACACTCTTCGATCGACTTTCACAAATATTTAAAAAAATTAAAAAAAAAATCACCAACTGCACTTACGATCATGCTGAAGTCCATTGATCACAGTTTTTGGTGAAGAAGGCCCCTCACTATGCACCGCCATCTTCTCGCTCCTTTTCCTCTCATATTCCTTCTTCCTCTTCGGCTTTCTCTCACCACCCGCCGCTGTCGCTGTGCCGCTGATCGTCGGAGCCAAATACCACACAATCGACGTGCACAGGATCGCGAACGACCTGCCGTAGATGGCCAGAAACAGCAGAATCAGCACTACCATCACCGGGAAAAATAATTGAGGACGTTTCAGATCCTCCAGCTTAAAATTCCCCTTGCATCTCAGCGATCTCTTCTTCTTCATCGTTTTCTCGCTCTTCGCCTCCGTCTCCGCCGGCGCGGCGTCGTTGCTCTTGAAATTCTTGGCGGATTTCGGCGGAGATCTGTCCTTGACCTTGATTACGATGGGTTTAACGCAGTCGGAGTCGTTATCGTAGACGAATCGGACGGAGGAGATGTCCTCGGAGCCTTTCTGCGTGTAGATCTTCTGCTTCTTATCGTCGAGATCTGCTAGGAGCGCGTAGAATTTGTCGAGGCCTCGATCGGCGTAGGGATTTTTGGAGGCGCCGTCTCTTGACATGAGTTTGCAGAAGCTGGTGCTCCGCCGCGATCGCTTCGGCGTGGAGCAGGGGCTGAACTAGGGTTCGTCATCCTGATTGCTGAAACTTCCACTTCCGCAAATGAACATCTGAGAATTTGTTTTGCTGAATTTTGATGATTTGAAAAATATTCTGTTTGAAACTTTGAATTCAAATTGGGGAAATGAGGGGTATATATATATATATATATATGTGGGCGTGGGAGGAGAATTGGTCAGATAAATATTAGTTTATCAATGGCTGAATCTAAGATTGTATATTTGTATGGAAGCTTCTATTTTTTGCAGGTTATTCTATTTCTAAAGGGTTGACTTTTTGTGGGAATTGAAATAGTATCAAATATTATTAGCGCCATGTTTGAACTTGCCCAGGGTCTTTCCGGTAGTATTTAGTTATCTTGATTATGATTCGTGACATCAGTTTATACTGTATAAATTTAATCTGTTGTCATATAACGATGTCTACACTTTCTTTTTTTCATTAATTGATCCATAAAAATTGGCACATTTTCCATTTCTAAAAGAGAATAAATAATTATTAGTATATCCAATTTTATTTTCTTCCTATTCAGTATTATTCTAATTATCTTTTCCTTATATTGAACTACTTTTATTCTATCTACATGCTAAACAACGTCTTCTACAATTTTGTGTCATCCATCAAGTGCGACATCTTCTCCCGGATGAAGAGAGTATATTATGGGTAAAGAAAGTAGTAATTCAAGTGGTAAAAAGAGTAGTAAATTGTTATATTACGAGTTTTATGGGGTGGGATGCTATTTATAAACGGAAATAGACTATTTTTTGGGACGTGTAACAAAAGCTGTGTTTTTGTTAAAATAGAGAGTAGTATTACATTCTTAATTTACTATCCTCAATGTAAATTAAATTTATTTCGAAATTATTAAAGTAAATAAAACAAACCCAACCACTCACATCCCTACATATAGTTGGTGGGCAATTGTAAGTTAAGTTTATATTAGGGAAATTACAGTATGTTATGTAGAATGTATGTTATTTAATTAAATTAAATAGATAAACGTGAGCACGATGGGACACGTCGAATCAGATACCTGCACTATTAGTCTAAGCTTACTTATCTACAAAATACATATACTTTATCAACACGGTTTTGGTTTGAAATGCAAGTAACTACATACAGTACTAGGTTGATTTTTCAATATTCTTTCTTCTTTTTCTTACTCGTTGTAATAATAGTTAATATGAATATTGTATAAACCGTCAAAATAATACGTACCAACTTATTAGCACATTGTTTTTCAAATCCCAACTCGTTAAATTTGAGGAAGTTATATATTTTCAACAAACCATATATTGAAAAACAAAATGATCCCTTTTAAGAAAAAAAAAACTAATTTGAACTTGAAAGCGGCTGTAAAATACTACTTTATAAATTACGTTCCCACTATAGCTAACTCAAATTATTATTTTATTCGTTGCATCACTTTTAATTTATAAATATGTTTTGTATTAAAACCTGTTAAAGTATCGGTAGAATCGATATATTATTTCTGAATGAATTTACATTATACACATAACATCAATATATAGGGCTAAGGACTCATCTATATGGTAAACCTAATTAACATAATTACATTGATTCCAAATCTCCTATACTTGGTAAAGATTGATTCTCGTATATCTTTTCCCTGATTCGGTGCAATCTTCTCCAACACTCCCCCTCAAGTTAAGCGACGGGGTTACCGATGCTCAACTTGCACAATACTTCCCGAAATAGTTTCGAGTTTACTGCCTTTGTAAGGATGTCCGCCAAATGATCTTCGGACTTGACAAATGGCATCTCCACTATCTTTGCTTCAATGTTCTCCTTTATGAAGTGTCTGTCAACTTCAACATGTTTGGTTCGATCATGCTGAACCGGGTTCTCAGAAATGCTGATGGCTGCCTTGTTATCGCAAAACAATTTGCAGGTCTTCGATGAGTCCAGGCCCAATTCTTTCATAATCCTCCTTAGCCATAGTAGTTCGGTCAATCCACTTTTGATTTCGCGAAACTCTGCCTCCGCGCTAGAGAGTGCTACCACCTTCTGTTTCTTACTTCTCCATGTCACAAGATTACCTCCAATAAAGGTGAAGTATCCTGCGGTTGACTTCCTATCATTCGGATTTCCTGCCCAATCCGCATCAGTAAACCCATGTATCTCCAAGTTCCCGTGTTTTTCAAACAGAAGTCCATGATCTGCCGTCCCCTTTAAGTATCGGACGATTCTTAATACTGCATCACAGTGCTCTTCTTGTGGTGCATGCATAAACTGACTTACAACTCCCACAGCATAAGCAATATCTGGCCTAGTGTGTGATAGATAAATCAATTTTCCAACCAACCTCTGATATCTCCCCCTGTCGGCAAGTCTTGCGTTTTCCTTCATTTGTAACCCATGATTTTGGACCATTGGAGTGTCCGCGGGTTTACAGTCCACCATTCCCACTTCTGCCAATAGGTCGAGGACATACTTTCTCTGATTTATGAAGATCCCCTTTTTCGATCTTAGCACTTCTATCCCCAGGAAGTATTTAAGGAGTCCTAGATCCTTCATCTCAAATTCATTGAACAAGTTCTTCCTTAGCTCGATCATTTCTTCTGTATCATCTCCAGTGATAATCATGTCATCTACATATATGATTAGACACGTAATTTTACCTCCTTTCTTCTTAATGAACAATGTGTGATCGGAATTACTCTGCTTATATCCATACTTCTTCATCACCTCCGTGAATCTCCCGAACCATGCCCTTGGAGACTGCTTGAGCCCGTATAATGTCTTTTTCAGTTGGCACACCTCTCCAACTTGGAACTCACTAGCAAAGCCTGGTGGGGGTTCCATGAAGACTGGTTTTGGTAGCTCCCCGTGCAAGAAGGCATTAGTCACGTCGAACTGGTGAAGTGGCCAATCCTTGTTGGCGGCGATTGAGAACAAGACCCTCACAGTATTAATTTTCGCCACAGGTGAAAATGTTTCATCATAATCGATTCCATAGGTTTGAGTGTATCCTTTAGCCACAAGTCTGGCCTTGTACCTTTCCACCGTGCCATCTGGTCTATGTTTTATAGTGAACACCCATCTGCACCCGACTGTCCTTACTCCTTCAGGCAACTTGCCTTTCACCCATGTATTGTTCCTTATTAGTGCCCTCATTTCAGTAAGCATAGCATCCCTCCAATGTTTATGTTTCATTGCTTCCTCTGCCGATTGTGGAATTTCCTCTTCCTCATACAGTGCGGCTTCGAAAGCTCGTGCCATTTTAGCCAAATTCCCTTGCACAAAATTTGCTACTCCATAACGGCTCTTCTTCCCAATCTTCTCAGGGGAGTATCTCTTTGGTGGTATTCCTCTTGTAGTCCGATGAGGGAGAACATACCCTCCAGTATCACTGTCAATCGTATTATCTTCTTCGGGGAAATCTGGACTCAAGGGGTTAGGAGAAACTGTATTCTCACTAGGATCGGGTTCAGGAATTACCTCGGATATCATTGAAGGAGGATCCGGGGACGGCGGATGAGATGACTCTTGTGGTGAGACTTGCTCGGCGGCAATAACAACTGGTTCTGTTGGATCCTCAATCGAAGAGTTTGGAAGTGGCACAACCCAACTTAGATAGTCTGGTGAACTACCTGGATCACTCTCCCCCTGACTACTAAGGTGGGTGTGGTAAAAGAATTCGGTTTCTAGGAAGTTACAGTTCATGGTAGTAATGACCTTTTTGGTGAGAGGGTCAAAACATCGGTATCCCTTCTGGTTTATCCCATACCCGACAAAGGCACATTTTGTTGCACAAGGTGATAGTTTGGTTCTCTCGTGTTTCGGGATATGGACATAAACGGTGCACCCAAAGACTTTAGGTGAAAGGTTCAGGTGTTGGGGAATTTTGGTCATTTTGGAGAGGGTATCGAGCGGGGTTTTTTTGTTGAGGATTTTGGTAGGGAGACGGTTCATGAGATAGACAGAGGTGGCTATAGCTTCAGGCCAGAAATGTTTGGGTACCTTGGATTCGATCATGAGAGCCCGGGTGATTTCAAGGATAACTCTGTTCTTTCTCTCGGCTACCCCATTTTGTTCGGGTGTGTAGGCACAGGATGTTTGATGGATCATTCCCTTATCCTTACAAAATTGGGCCATAGAATTGTTAACAAACTCCCTCCCATTATCGGACCTAAGGGTTTTGATAGTGGTGTGAAACTGAGTTTGGATCATTTTATAGAATAAGACAAATTTTTCCACAACTTCAGATTTATGTTTCAAAAAGTATATCCAAGTCATTCTAGTGCAATCATCCACGAATAGCACAAAATATCGAAAACTGCCCCCACCAACAATTGGTGTAGGGCCCCACACATCAGCATGTATTAAGGAAAAAATAGAATTCATACGGGTGTTGGTAAGCTTAAAAGACTGTCTATGGCTCTTGGCCAAAACATATGTTTCACATGAAAAATCGGTAGGAATAGAAATGTTTGGAAAAAGAAGTTTAAAGTAACCAGGAGATGGGTGCCCTAGTCGTCGGTGCCACAGCCAAATTTCTTGTTTCGTGGTTCCGTGAGCCAGCATCGCATTGCCATGTTGAGCTATCTCATCCACGTAGTAAAGTCCTTGTTTCTCAGTGCCACGCCCAAGAATCCTCCTCGTCTGAATATCCTGTAATATACAGAAAGTGGGGTGCATCAGAAGTGTACAATTCAAGTCTCTAGTCACATGACTTATGGACATCAATCTCTGAGATAGCGTAGGAACATGTAGACAATTTGACAAACATAGAGTAGGAGATATATTGATAGTTCCCGACCCAACAACAGTAATCAACTCCCCATTTGCAGTTCTAATAAATGTATCAGCAATTTCACCATAGCTACTAAAATCATTTCTATCCGGGGTCATAGTATCTGTGGCTCCACAGTCAAAAATCCAACCCTTATTGCTCGTTCTATCATTATTATAAACATGAAATGCAGCGGAAATAGTTTCTAACGGTGCAAAGGGGTTGTTTGACACAAAACTGCAAATATCTGGGCTTTTTCGAGAATTTTCCATATTCTGGGGCCGTGTTTGATAACCCATAGGATCTGGGGGTCTAAATGAAATATCATGGGGTCCAATTTGTAATAAACATTTCTTCTTGGGGTCAAAAGTAGAGTAGGGAAAAATACAAGGGTTTGGTTTTAAACCAAACCCTTTACCTCCATAGACGGCGCCGCTCGTCTTCCTCAGCTCCTCCGCCCTCTCGGCGAAATTGCCGACTCTACGAACGCCGTCGCCGCCGGTCGAAGCTCCAGCCGACGATTTCCCTTGGCCAGTCGCCGTTTCCCTGTTTCCGGCACCAATTCGAGCGGGATGCCCCTTCTCATCTACGCTGACCGCGAGCTTTGCTTGAGCTCTCTCCTTCTGTTTCTCCTTCCACCACTCCGGATATCCGATTAGAAGGAAGCATTCCCCCCGGGAGTGTCTCGGTTTCCCGCAATGAGAACAGATTAGCCGGGATTTGTCTGGCCTGCTTCCCGGTCGGTGAGTGGTCGTGGTGGGTCGTGGTGGTCCGCGCGAGTTGGGGCGTTGGCTCTGGGCAGCGAGGCCGTGCCCAATTCCTCCTCCTGTCGACGAATCGGCTGCTCTGCCGTCGTCGTCTCCGGTGGGTGGGGGGGCTGTGTTGATACTCCTCCGGGCAGCCTCCCTCTTTACCCAACCGTAGGCCTCTCGGCCTCCTATCTTGACTTTCGTCAATCTGGACCAGATCGGGTAGTCCTTTCCGTTCAGTTTGAACGCGACAGTAACGTTCTTGCTGTTCCTTAACTTTGTTGGTGTTTCCAGATCCGTTTTTGTATCCTTCTCGGTGTCTGACATCGTTTCTGATGTAGGGTTCGATTTCTGTGGTTGATTTGGCTATGAGGTCGAGAATTTGGTATATTGTGGCTATGATGATATTGTTCTGAGCCAAGATCATTCCTGCTCTGAGGCCATGTTAAAGTATCGGTAGAATCGATATATTATTTCTGAATGAATTTACATTATACACATAACATCAATATATAGGGCTAAGGACTCATCTATATGGTAAACCTAATTAACATAATTACATTGATTCCAAATCTCCTATACTTGGTAAAGATTGATTCTCGTATATCTTTTCCCTGATTCGGTGCAATCTTCTCCAACAAAACCGAACTTCTTATGTTTAAATAGTTTTCCCTTTTAAAAGTCTTAGATATGAATCCGAAAGTTTTGTTTTAACTTACTCCACTCGCCACATCAATCTCTATTGGTGTCATCACTTTTTTCAATTTTCGAGTTCACATATGCAACGCACAAATTCAAAACTAAATAAATGTATAAATACAAATAAAACTTAATACTATAATTCTATGAAGACAAATCAGAATAATAGCTAAATTTATTATTAATAAACTGAGATGTTCAAACAAATTACGCCATAAAATGGGACCAGGTAGCACGTTTAATAAATGGTAATGATAGCTAGATCAGAAACAGTAAATAATAATTAAAGTCAAATAATGTATATACCATAGACGTAAGGCATAGTTGACAACAAATTTAATCTTATCCGACGCTATAAAATGTGGATAATTATCCATTTATCATTGGGATTAGCGCCAGGTAATCATCTTCACCTCCCTTTCACTCAGCTGAATTGAATTCACAACTTTAACCATATGAAAATTGGATTCAATATAAAATTTAAAATTTATTTTAAATGTAAGTTTAATTAAATATATTAACATTTACTACTATATTTTTCTATATTCATGTGGATGAACATATATCGTGTGAATAAAAATATGATTTAGAATTAAGTAATAGTCAAATAAGTATGATTCATAACGAGTATGCCTTGTTCTTGATTTTAATTTTATTAAATTTCTGAAAAGGAAATGAAAAAATTTGTGTTTATAAAATGAAGTAGTAATTAAAAAAAACACTCGTGGCCCATTGGACTCAGTTGGTCGAACCGGAGCTTTTGAGTGAATAAGTTGAAAAATACTCAATTAATAAGACCATCTTTTTAAATCTCGTTACCCATATTATTTCAGAATATTTTTTTTTCTTGAGGTCTTGGTCTTAAAGAATTACTCCCTCCGTTCCATGTTAATAGAGTCATTTTCTATTTTGGGAAGTTTCAAGTTAATTGAGTCATTTCTATTTTTAGCAAAAAGTAATTCTTCTTTTTACTTTATTCTCTCTTTATCTCTCTTACTTTACTCTCTCTTACTTTTTCCACCATCCATTTAACATACTCTGCGCGCGCAAAGCCCACGTGATTTCTAGTCATGCCCGATAACCACACCTGTACACTCATTATAAATTAAGGATTTTACCCAATGCATTAGATTTCTGTCTAATAAAATCTCTTTTTATTTGAAAACTTGGTACGCTACAAATAAGCAATTTGCTATATTCCAAATGCTACTATATACTTTCCCTAATCCCTACAATCTTCACTAACTTTTTAACAACAAATAAAAAAAGAGATTCATTTTTCTTACACACATGGCTTAAGCCCTTAGTAAGAAATTTGGATACACTTCTGATACTTATTATTCATGCAAGAAATTTCAAGTTAATTTTGATATCTCAACCAGTTGCTCAGTTACTTTTTGTTATATAAAAGACGATTCTCACTTTACTTGAAAGAAAAACTACGATGTTGCATACTACGAGATCAGCATACTGGGGAATAAATAGCAATGATACAAATTTTATGATATATTTTTACAATATCGATGACATAGTAAGGCAAATTTTACGATGGTGTATTTTCAATTTCTAAACAATAGATAAAGCCCACTATTTGCGGGAGATTCAATATTGCTAAGCTTCAATAACTATTAGGAGCATTACTATAAAAAAGCTTTTCAAGATAAAACAGCGATAACATTAGACTTGTAAATTTTGGATTAAACTATCACTGCATAAAGGTTTCAAATGAAAATTTTGATGTCTTGAAATCAACAACAAAAACATGCTGTTCAACAGAATAACACAAAATTTCTTCAAGATTGTCAAAAAAACTAGTAACACAGGGACCAGACTTAAACTTGTTACACTGAAAGAAAAAGGACTTCAAGATCAGCGGTAACGACGGAGGGACAGGGTCTGGTTTCTCTTCCATGTGGCCCTCCTGGATGGGCGCGCCTTGTGGTGCAAGTGACCCCTGCCTCTGAGACCCCTGTACTTCTTTCCAGCAGAGGTGAGACCTCGGAGCTCTCTGTGTTTGTGGACTGGGTTGCAGATCCAGTTGATCCTTGGGTCATTGCGAATAGTGGTGTGAGCTGGGTCAATCAATATGACTTCAAAGTACTTGTAGGTTGAGTCCTAAAGTGACATGAAACATTCAGGTAATTGAAGGGATGAACTTTGCATAATAAATACAGTACATATTTCAAAACAATATTCAATCATTCACAAAGCTCAGATGCTTAAAGTAAACAAAAGAATAATACTGTGATCAGAGGTAAAGAAAAGGAGATGCAAACCTCATTGATCCAGTAAGAACTCAGAACCCTAAGACCACCCAATTTCCGCCCGGCACGTTCCTCGGCAACAGATCGCTTGCTGCGTTGGAACTTAAGCTGGGTAACCCCCTGGTTGGTGGGCTTTCCATAGACAATACCCTTGGAGACTGGCCTCTTCCTTCCACCTCTTCTAATACGAACTCGGTAGATCACATATCCCTATTTCATGAAATCCATTGATCAATCACAATTCACAAAACATCATAAATTTAAAGTAACATTATGCAAATTAATAAATCAGTGATGAAACTCAAAAGATGACATCCTAGAATGAAATAACGATCTCTACTTCATATGATAATGGATATCGAATGACTGCAAGTACACACATGAAAATAAGACAACCATATGACATACAAAATCAGTCAAATCATATACGGAGTACTACAAATCTAACATATCAACGAATAACCCAAAACGGTATCAACAATTAACATCACCAGGAGCAACAATGTACACGGAGAATCATATCTTACAGCTATTCCAAAAATCAAATAAAACATTTCCTCATTTTTTCCCCAAACAAGATAAATCATTTAGGCAATAAATAACAACGATCAATAGATAAACCTAATCCACGCATCAAAAACACGAATTTCTCACCTACAAAACATTCATAAAAATGAATATTGCTATTGACAACAAAAAAAAAATACCTGCTTGGCCTTGTAGCCAAGGCGGCGAGCCTTGTCGGGGCGGGTGGGGCGAGTAACGCGCACAACAGCGGGAAGCTGGCGATACTCCCAGCAGCGAACCCTAAGCAGGAACCGCATCACATCGGATTGCTTCTTCTTCCATAGCTCCGACACATACGTGTAAGCACCTACAATATGAGAAACGAAAGGGTGAGGAAAAACTCGTCGGAAAAAGGAAGTTAATTGAGGCGGCGGATGAAACTCACCCATGGTTGTCTGCAGAGAGATGGGAGCGAGGTGCGATAGAATTATATGGCATGGCAGTTGGGAGCGATCTAGGGTTTTAGCTCAGAGTATTTGGGCCTTTTGGGCCGAGTTGGTATGAGATTGTAAAATTGAAGTTTAGTTGGATCCAATGGACTTTATATGGACTTAAATAAATTAGTTACCTGAAATATGGATTTAAATAATTCAAATTGTTACCAATCCGTGGATGTATATAAAGGCTCGGAGTTATGTATGTGACGGACTTTATTGGAGTGTGATGAATTCATGAATTACACGATTATAGTTCTTTATTGATATATATCCTTGACAAGAAGACAAACTAAAGTAAAAAAAAAAAAGAAAAGAAAAGAAAAGTAATAGTCATAAATTGTGTGAAATGTAGATGTGTCCTATGTTGCATTAATAAACAACTATTACAACATTTTAAATTGATGACTGGTTTAGCAAATTAAAGAGAGTGATACATAAACTGATCATCGTATCGTACCAATCGAATTCGCTTTTGTGAATAAGAAAAAAGAAAAGAAAAAAAGGATTCGCTTTTGTGCATCGCGTGGAAAAATAAAGCTTGGAACATGATGCTATGATAGTGGACTATCTTTTGAAATGACTATATCTTTAATAATCACTATAATAGTACGATGCCAACAAATACATTTGTGTCCAATCAATACTGCACTATTTACTCGTGGTTTTCATAGTTGCCATTATAAGCATCCTAAGTGATTTTAACATAGAGTAAATGATATGAACATATTTCATTATATCAATTTTCTTTAGCTTTAGTTAAGCAACATTTAAATGTGATTGTATGATTGTATCTCTAGACTATAAAATACCCAAGCCAAAAAAGATACGAGCAACATAGATATGCTCACCACATGAATTCTCATTTCTACACGGGATTTTATTCCATTTTTAAACTTTTATTCTTAATTTTCATAAACTTTTATTTAGGGTTTAGGGTTTAGGGTTTAGGTAGTCATTCTACACGGGATTTTCATAAACTTTTATTCTTTATTTTTAAAACGTCATAATTTATGACACCGAGACAGAAATTGGATGCACCACAACTATATAAGTGCATGTCATTTATCTTATGTGAAACTTCAATGATTTTTTTATTCCATTTTTTCTAAGGTTTTAGCAACTGAAAACTTGTTAGTTCCATATCCAATGACTAATTGCAATAAAACTTCACCTGAAAATTCATAGCACTATCAAATAATAATTGAATCACGTGTTGAAAGTATATTAAATTTGCAAATAGTGGTAAAACATTTGAGTCGTGGGAGTAGGTAGCCATTTTACCAACTGCGCTTTGTATCTTTTGTTTAGGTTTAGACTTTTAATTGCTACCTTTTTAAAACCAACTTGGGTTTGTCTAGATTATTCCTTTTAATTTTATTACAATTGGAGGTTTTTTTTAAGTAGTACTACAACTCCACTAAAGACTAAAGTATTACTACTATATGTACGTGGACGTCAATTCAAATTGCGATATTTATGGGTTAAATCGAATTGGCTGAATAAAAAGTGTGATCATAGTCGAAAATTTATAGTCAAATAAATTTGCAAACTGACTGACATGTAAGTGAGTGATATGATGTCTGATTCCAATCGGATGGACTCGATGAGATGTAACACCTCGTATTTGTTATGGTAAACACATTTTCTTCTCCTTATACAAAAAAATAAACTCAGTTCCAATTTAATTGTTTGGTTGTACTTTTACTAATCTATTTTTGTTGTATGATTCACTATCAATAACTTCCGTTTGATATGTGTGTTTTCAAGAAAGAAAAGTAAAGCTTCTTACCACAAACAATTTAAGTTTAATTTCGTATAAGTTTCAATTATGATTCCAATTTGAGTTAACTCGATAATTCAGTGCGTTAGAACTTAATTAATTACTACTTGTCCCTCAAATATTGTCTCACTTTGACTCGACACGAGTTTTAAGAAATGTAATGGAAAATGAATTGAAAAAGTTAGTGGACTGTGGATCCTACTCTTATATATTAGTTTTATAATAAAATGTGAGTAGGAATGAGTGAGTGGAATATGAGGTCTACTTCTAAAAATGGTAAAAAGTGAAATGTGACAAATTTTGAAGGTCGGACGAAAATAGAAAAATGGGACAAACTTTCAGGGACGGAGGTAGTATAAGTTATAACACGAAGTCAATTACCAATTTGAATAAATATTTCAACGGAATACAGTTATAACACAAATTAATACTCTAATTTAAATGTTAAGTAAATATGAATAAAATTGAATTTTATTACAAGTTGGATGGTTGGATATGCAATTGGATCCGACCAAAGTCAAACTGTAACCATTATTTAATGTATAAAACGGAATACTGGTCTGCTGTCTACCAACCATTTTGGCACGATACCACGTTTTTTTAGTTTTTTATTCAAATTATTTTCGTTTTTGTTTATTAATATATGCCGATGTACATACATCGATGATTCACACAGCAGTGATGCACACTTTCAAACCTACTTAAATAATAGAAAATAAATTATTTGAATAAAAATTAAAATTTATCACTACATCGTATATTAGATTTCATCACTCTGTCTAATTAAATCTACTCCTATATGTTTACTCACAAATGTGTTATAAATTGTAGGATGTGTGAAGATATGTCATATGATACTCATACACAAATCTAAATATTTGTATCAAAACGTACACTTTTCTATACCAAAATTAAATTAAATGAATAAAAATAGAAGAGTCTTGATTAACAACGGTAATACTCCACTATTAATATTCCAAAAAAAATGTTGTATTTCTAACCCTTTTCATTATGCTAAAAAAATCTTAACCCATCAAAAGTGTTGAGGTAGAGCACAGCATCAACAAAAACAACCAGCTAAACTAAAAGAAAAAATATCCAGACAAACCAGAAGCAAAACTGACCGCACAACTAGGGCAAAGATTGACAGAGCTAGAAGAAAGGGAACACCTAGGGACTCAAACAAGTACGCAATTTCTACACTTTTCAACTATATATACACAACGATTCAATTGACTCAAACAAGTACGCAATTTCTACACTTTTCAACGCTCTCCACGATATTTTTCAAATAAGGCAGCAGCAAAAACTGTTGCGAATCACCTCTGTTGCTCTTTCTGTTTCATGATCTGCAGCTGAGATTCTCGATCGGCGGCGATGGGGAGCTATTTGAAGGATTTTTCCGACGTGAAGCCGAAGAATTCATCTGAGGAGGCGCTGCAGCGATGGCGGAAAGCTTGCTGGCTGGTGAAGAATCGGAAGAGGAGGTTCCGCTTCACCGCTAATCTGTCAAAGCGTTTCGAAGCGCGCGAGATCCAGAAGTCCAATCAGGTTTGACCTATTTTTCTCAAAACTTTTCAATTAGGTTCTTCGCCTCGTTGACCCCCCTCTCTCTCTCTCTCTCTTTGATTTTTGCTTCGATTGATTCAGTTTAACTGTGCTTAATAAACTGTTGCCTGTGATTTAAAGTGGATTACTGAAACTGTGTCAATATAATTACACAAATTGATAGTTAAACGAATCATGAATTTCTGCTGTTATATAGATTTGGAATTTGAGATAGAATTGCTGAGTGAATTAGGTCGTAAATGGCGCCTAATTACCTGGTGACTGTGTTTCATCAAATAAAGGCTAATTTCTGCTGAGATTTCATCAAATAAGTTTATTTTGAGGTTTCAAAACTCTGTGATCAGTTCAGTAAAGATGTATATGAGTGTTTTCATGTTGTTGTGTTGCAGGAGAAGCTTAGAGTCGCGGTATTAGTTTCCCATGCCGCTCTTAGTTTTATTCAGGGTAAGACTTCTACGACGTGAATTGCGTGTTTTGGTCTCAATTTTTTTTATCTGTAGTGTGTACTGATTCTGTCCTAAATATGCCCCAGGTATAAGCTATAGTGTGCCTGAGGATGTCAAGGGGGCAGGTTTCGAAATAGATGCGGATGAACTAGGGTCGATTGTCGAAGGTCATAACGTAAAGAAGTTGAAGGTTCATGGTGGTGTTGAGGGTTTAGTAGGTAAGCTATCAACTTCAGTTAGTGATGGGATTAATAATTCTGAGGCGGCGCTTAGTCGTAGAAGAGATGTTTATGGAATTAATAAGTTTTTGGAGAGCCCGGCTAAGGGCTTTTGGCTTTTTGTGTGGGAAGCCCTGCAAGACACTACCCTCATGATACTTGCTGTTTGTGCTGTGGTCTCTCTGATTGTTGGCATTGCAACAGAGGGATGGCCGAATGGTGCTCATGATGGACTTGGCATCGTAGCCAGTATACTTCTTGTTGTATTCGTCACTGCTACAAGTGATTATAAACAATCATTACAATTCAAGGATTTGGATAAGGAAAAGAAAAAGATTACAGTCCAGGTTACTAGAAATGGATACAGACAAAAGATTTCAATATTTGATTTACTTGCAGGAGACATTGTTCATCTTGCTATAGGGGATCAGGTCCCAGCTGATGGACTCTTTGTTTCAGGTTATTCGTTGTTAATCAACGAGTCTAGTTTAACTGGAGAGAGTGAACCAGTAAATGTATCAGCTGAGAACCCCTTTCTTCTGTCTGGGACTAAAGTGCAAGATGGTTCGTGCAAAATGCTTATTACTACCGTTGGGATGAGAACTCAATGGGGAAAATTGATGGCTACTCTTTCTGAAGGTGGTGATGATGAGACCCCTTTGCAAGTTAAACTGAATGGAGTCGCAACTATTATTGGAAAAATAGGTCTATTTTTTGCTGTAATCACCTTTGCTGTTCTTGTGCAAGGACTGTTTAGCAAGAAGATGATTCAAGGTACCGTATGGAGCTGGTCAATAGACGAGGCACTGGAAATGCTCGAATACTTTGCTATTGCAGTCACCATTGTTGTGGTTGCTGTCCCTGAGGGGTTGCCTCTAGCTGTTACCTTGAGCCTTGCATTTGCCATGAAGAAGATGATGAACGACAAGGCACTGGTCCGTCATTTAGCAGCTTGTGAAACTATGGGATCTGCCACAACTATATGCAGTGACAAGACGGGGACTCTAACTACTAATCACATGACAGTTGTAAAAGCGTGTTTTTGTGGGAAAATAAAAGAAATTAGTAGCTCTATGGAGAAATCTACCTTCTGCTCAGACATTCCAGATTCTGTTGTTACAATGATTCAGAAGTCTATATTCAACAACACTGGAGGCGATATTGTCCTAACTGAGAATGGAAAAATCGAAGTCCTTGGCACACCTACTGAGGCTGCACTTCTTGAATTTGGCGTCTTCCTTGGAGGAGATTTCAAAGCAGAGAGACAAGCATCGAAGCTTGTCAAAGTCGAGCCATTTAACTCTGAAAAGAAGCGAATGGGTATAGTTCTGGAATTACCTGGAGAATGTTTTCAGGCACATTGCAAAGGCGCGTCCGAGATTATTCTCTCCGCCTGTGACAAGACCCTGAATTCAGCAGGCGAGGTTGTTCCTCTAGATGAAGAAACATATAATTTTCTGAACGAAACAATCGAACAATTTGCTAATGAAGCTCTGCGGACTCTGTGCCTCGCGTATAAGGATATTGAAGGTGACTACAAGGCTGATAGTCTCGTTGCATTTGAGGGTTACACTTTGATAGGAATTGTAGGTATCAAAGATCCAGTTCGTCCTGGAGTGAAGGAGTCTGTAGCAATCTGTAGGTCAGCTGGAATTATGGTGCGGATGGTGACAGGAGACAACATTAACACAGCTAAGGCTATAGCTAGAGAATGTGGAATATTGACTGATGATGGCCTTGCAATTGAAGGCCCAGAGTTCCGAACGAAGAGCGACGAGGAATTGCAAAAGATCATCCCTAAACTACAGGTACTTCTCTACCCGAAGCACTTCTCCTTTTCTTTGTTTTTTGTAATTCTGAAGTTTTATGCTTAATATAGTGATTTTACTGTATTCATTGAAAACGGTCACTTGTCTTATGTGTCTGATACTTAAGCAAGACTTTGAGATTAAGTAACTTTAAGCATCGGGTGGAGATTTGAGCATATTTCCATCTTGTTAGTCATGAAAATATAACTCCTAAGCTGGCTAGATGGTCATATTTTAAGCATGATGATTATTATGTACATATTTATCTTAGATAGATTGCTTGATATGGGTGATATAGCATTCATTAATGATACCTATTCTATGCTTCTTTTCTGAAGGTTATGGCTCGTTCTTCACCAATGGATAAGCATACCCTTGTCAGGCATCTGCGGTCCACATTTCAGGAGGTTGTTGCAGTGACTGGAGATGGAACAAATGATGCTCCAGCACTTCACGAAGCAGATATTGGTCTTGCGATGGGAATTGCTGGAACTGAGGTAGTAGTTTCGTCCATGAGTAGGATTATGCCTCATGTTCTAGAGGACATGGGATCTTTATATGTTTTCATTATTTTAAGACTGCTTCATGATATTGGTTTGATCTGAAAGTGTTTGAAATTCTAGTTTTGTACTTCTAAAACTTCTAACATAAACAACCACTTGATAAGCTGCTTCTAGCATTCTAGGTGCATAACCGAACATGCAGTAGAACATGGGTGTAAATTCTGTATTATCATGTTGATAAGGACTTAGATGCACTGAATTCCCAGTAAAGTGTTTGGATCTTCTTGCATCTTCAGTTGTTATTTGTGGTGTTTCAGCATACTCCTGAACTCCTGAGTTAAGACACTATGAAGAACACAAATGTCTTGTGTATAAATAATCTGCGAATTGTGGAAGTGCCTGTTACGAAACTCATTACGTTCTTGTTTATCTTAATTAATCGATGGTTGACTGAATTTTTTTCTCTGATTAAATGAAACTTGAAGTGTGAACAGTGATTTACTTACTGCTTGTTTACATTTTCCAGGTGGCTAAGGAGAGTGCCGATGTTATAATTTTAGATGATAACTTCTCCACCATTGTTACTGTTGCCAAATGGGGCCGCTCTGTTTATGTCAATATTCAAAAGTTCGTCCAATTTCAACTCACGGTTAATGTGGTAGCACTGATTGTCAACTTTTCCTCGGCTTGCTTGACAGGTGAATCACTTCTTCAGCTGTCTTTCATATGGATTGATTTGTACATTTTTCACAATGTAGAAGTTTATTACGATCACACGATAAAGAAAATCTGATCTTAAGTTATGATTCACGATCAGGCCAAACACCTCTCACCGCTGTCCAGCTTTTGTGGGTGAACATGATTATGGACACACTCGGAGCACTTGCACTCGCCACTGAGCCTCCCACCAACGACTTGATGAAGAGAACTCCAGTCGGAAGGAAAGGGAATTTCATCAGCAACGTCATGTGGAGGAACATCTTCGGGCAGTCTATCTACCAGTTTGTCGTCATTTGGTACCTCCAAACTGCTGGAAAGGCTGTGTTCCGTCTCCATGGAGACGATTCAGAGCTGATTCTTAACACAATCATATTCAACTCATTCGTCTTCTGTCAAGTAAACTTTGTTCAACTTCTCTGCGTTGACCAAATACCTTGTACCACATTATCTCAGAGTTGAGCTTGTCTGTGATGCAGGCTTTCAATGAGATAAACTCCAGGGACATGGAGAAGATAAACGTCTTCAAAGGCATACTCGACAACTATGTCTTTGTGGGAGTGCTGAGCTGCACGGTCTTCTTCCAAGCCATTATTGTCGAGTTTCTGGGCACTTTTGCAAACACACATCCTCTCACATGGCAGCAGTGGCTAGCAAGCATATTGATCGGGCTTCTGGGCATGCCGATTGCTGCTGCCATCAAAATGATCCCGGTCGGGTCAAGGTAAAAAACCAGCCTTAGATGTGAGACCTCATTGAAACAAACATTTGATATTATTTTTTGGGACAAAGCATTTTGCTGCGGAAGTGTGATGTCCATTTCTCACCTTGATTGTCCGCTTAATTATTATTGTTATCATCATTTTAGAACCAGTTTAGCATACAGAAAGATGACAATTTTTGTACGCATCATTTACTGTGTTTTCATATGTTTAAAATTTAAATTACAAGAATATTTTGCTGGTGATGAGCTTTATTCATTATTTTCCCCCCTTTTTATATTTTGAAATATTACTCCACATGACAAGTTTCTGATGCTTTTGTAAGTTAGAGTTAAATTATCACATGTTGATTCAGCCTCTCTCTCTTGTTATATAACCCTATTTCAACATAATTAACTCCGAAATATTTTCAAAATTGAACACATGTACACATAACGGTGGAGTTTTAATTGGTAAAGTAAGATATAAGAAACAATATAGTCAATAATAGTGAAGTAAAATACTCCCTCCGTGTCATTCAAGATGTCCACTTTTTTTTTTAGTTTGTGTATGTTTGGAAATAAATCTCTCTCTTATCTTTCCTCATCAAAATATTCAGCTATTTTTTTCTCTCTACTTAATTCACCTAACAACTCCTCCTAAAATCCCTTGCCACTTAAGAATGTGGACATCTTGAGTGGGACAGAGGAGGGAGTACTACACATTGGTAGTGTTTAGAACTTTTTTTAATGGGTAAATGAATTTAAATTTAAAGGTTGAACCTAAGACCTTTGGCTTTAGGCATTAATCTCTCTACTGCTTGGCCAACTCTTTAGATGATTTAGTGGGAAGTTGGACAATAAGAAAATAATTTGTAATAAGATGATTTATAGAGTAATGAGTTGTAGATAAGTTTTCATAAATATATGTAGACTAATTTTATAGGAAGGACCAAAATGACAAAAATTGACTTTTTAATGGGACAAATGGAGTATCACTTTAAAGCCTAATTTATTTTCGCACCACTATCAGTTACTCTTTCTGTCCCACTAAATGTGAAACATTTGCTTTTCGGCAAGGAATTTTATGTGGTGTCGTTTTGTGAGTTAAGTATAAAGAGAAAATGTAGAGATCATGTTATTTCCATTTTAGGAAATGTGTATTTTTAGTGGGATAATGCAAAAAGAAAAAGTTTCATTTTTAATAGGACAAAGAAAGTACTATTAGTATATTTTAAACTATTGAATATATTTTGATAGATTTTATATTAATTCTACCCCATAAATTTTATAATTACACTATTAAAATTCCAAATTACTACTTCTACACTATTAAACAATCGAAAATATGTTTTTTTAACCATACCTTATTATTTTCAGACTACAGAAAGTTGACAGGACATGCTGAATTAACCCAATGTATTCAACATTTTAAAAAAGAAATCTCACAAGGCAAAAATAACGCTGTTATTTTATTTGTAAATATTTTGTGACAAATTCACTATAGAAACAATATATCCTCACATGATTTGTTTGCCGAAATTGTTTTCTTCACTCAACTTAGTTAAAAAGGTTCGTTTACGGATAGAGTTTGTCTCCAATGTCATTTTTGTCATGTCATTTTTTAATTGTTTAATATATTGTGGCAATCCAACGTTGTCACCTCAATATTTTTGAGTCCGAAAATAAATGTGAAGTATAATTAAATTTACAAACTTAATAATTTTAGGTTTCAAATTAAATGCATTTTCAATAATTTAGTAGTATACTATATAATTTATATTGCAAAAATAGTGAGGTGTAATAACTATCTTAATCGTATTACATAATTAAGAGATGGGTAATATTAGTGGATTGTGGGGTACACGTTATTAATAGTACTAGTATTTAAATATTTTTAAAAAATTATAAGTAGTCTAATTTTGGCGGACGGTCCAAAATGGTAAAACTTAGTCTTTTTTTTTTTGGACGGAGCGAGTATATTATACTACTCATATTTACCTGTTTATGGTAAAAAAAATTAAAATAGTTGCTCATATTGACAAGTTAATCCATCTCTAAAATTGAATTAACCAATTGACATGGGATAAAAGAGGCTTAAATACTGGCATTTTCAGGCTGATCATGATCAAGAACAAGTAAAATAATATGATCAGTTTCTAGTTTCTACCCAATTACATTACCCTCATACACTCTTTTATCTCATATAATACGAAACAAATTTAAAATAAAAATATTTTCTCAAACTATATAATGACAAAAGAATCTTTAAAAAGATTGGTAAAGTATGCTTCTATATAGATAAGCTCGAAACTCAAAAGGCCCTCTAGTGATTATGTAGGATATACTGAAATTTATTACCACCAATTCAATGACATCAAACCTTTTGTTTTTGTATAGAATTCACTCGAGATTATTGCATCACAAATATATCAATATACATACGCATAATTCCTGAAAAATTAAATCGATAAAATAAAATTATATTAGTATCATAAATATATCTATATTACTATATACATAAATACACACAATTCCTCCATTTAATTTACACAGAATAATTTTCCAAAAAGAGAGTGCAGAAGTCAACTAAAAACTACTCCATTTAAATGACAAATTTCATCAGAATTTTTTTTATACGTATGAGACAACTGCGAAATGATTTAATTTTGCTACTTTTGAAAGTTTCCCTAAAAAAATAATGATATCATAAATGCATATCAATATTCATAAACATAATTCCACCATTTCATTTTTACAGAATTGTCCAAAAAAAAAGTGCTGAAATTCTTGAGCAATGCTGGAAATTATCAGCCCTTAGATTGCCCTGCCCATCATCCTTCAACGGCTGAGATTGCATGCATCTTGCTACAAGTATCACCTCCATCTCTTCCACCATTGTACAATCAAGAGCTCTCAAACCACATAGAATTTCATTTCTTCTGCACCAACCACATCTCTTTCATGGAGAATCCCATCTTTCAAATCCTTGAAAGCAGCTCCAACATTTGGCCTCAATCCACCTCCATTGATGACTTGTTCATTCCTCAAAATTTCACCAATAATAATATTTCTCCCAACCAAGATGTGGAAATGGTCACAACTCCTGATCCAGAGCCAGTTCCAGTCAAGAAAGTCAGACAAAGGAGGAAGAGGAAACAAAAGGAGAAAGAGAAAGAAACATGGTACAAAGGCCCTTGGACCAAAACTGAAGACAGGTACTAATGTAGTAAGAACTCTTATTAATTTGTCCAAATTCTTTCATTTTTTTTAAATTATTGATTATTCTAATTGGAAATGGGAATGCATGCAGAAAACTGGATAGCTTGGTGAAGCAATATGGCAACAAAAAATGGGCATCAGTTGCTAAACACATGCCTCGAAGAATTGGGAAACAATGTCGAGAGCGATGGCATAATAATCTTCGTCCCAATATCTCGGTTTCTATTTATTTCCCTTTCTTTAAATTTCTCTTTTTTTCAGTATTTTTTTAACTAAAATGTTAGTTGTTGTTTATGATAAGTACTTAAGTAATGATTAGGGTTTGTTTTGTCACGAGTAATTTTCATAAGATTATAATAAAGCATAAAAATTTGTTAGAGTGGCACTGAGTTTTAGGTTCCACGGAAAGAACTTAGTTGGATTTTGGAATATATTAATCCCAACCACTTTACCAATTAGGATCTCATTCATCGAATTTATTACTACATAAAAAAAAATCATTTCATTTATTACTTTACTAACAAATTTTCATGTATACATTTCAGAAAAGTGTAGTGTGGAGTGATGAAGAGGAGCTGAAGATAGTTGAAGGCCACAAAGCGTACGGAAACAGATGGTCTCAAATAGCAAAATTCCTTCCTGGAAGAAGTGAAAATGATGTGAAAAATCATTGGAACAAAACCAAAAGAAGGCAGACTTCTTCTAGAAACATCCAAAGGTCTAAGAAGCTAAGAGGCTTCTATCAATCCACCGTTTTAGAAGAATACCTAAGGAATGGGATCCTCAACACCGCCGCCGCCGCCGCCGATTCTCCTCCGCCGCCGCCAATCGGTGACGATCAAGAAGAAAATGACGTAACCAATGCGGAGGATGATGATGATGTTCCCCTTTCTGTTGATGATTATGACATTGACGGCGTGCCTTTCTTCTCATTCGAGATTGCCGCCGCTGTTGAAATAAGCAACTGTGTTGATGCCGTCGCCGGCGAAGATTCTCCGGTGACCGCTGGTGAAGCTTCTCCGGTGATCAGCGGCGATTATTACGAAGCTTCTCCGGTGATCGGCGGAGATGAGTATGGCGCGGCCGTTGCGGCGTCGTATTTGGCGATGGATGAGGCGGTGGATGAGGAGATGAACTTCTTGAGAAGTCTGTTTAGTGATGATATGTAAAATGCTATCTTCAAAAGAGTTAATTAATTAGCTCTTTTCCAAATAATTTAGAATGAAATAAATGGAGTAACAATTTGGAGTACTATTTCATAAGCAAGTATTCGTTTATTATAATTAATAATTCCATGTCACCCTTAAATATACAATGAGTCACTATTTCGTCATTAATTATTGTGGAATACAATCTTCCTAGTACTATTAATTAAGAGATTTAATTAATTCCTGATTCATCTCTCATTCACTTCTCTAGAATTATCTCATTTTTTTTCTACATCTACGAGATATTTTATGCTAGCATGAGTATTATTTTACACAAAATATTTCAATTGTAGTTGTTGTTCAGATGTTTTTTTTTTGGTTTATAGTTGCATGGAGTGATATTTTAATGAAAGGAATGCATGTGACGATCGAGCTATAGAAACCATAAAGTAATATAGGATATTTCGGAACTCCTCCACATATATAAATTCCCACGCATTATTATTCTTAAATTTTAAATAAGGGAAGGACAGAGAAATTTAATTATTAATATTACATAATTATAATATTATTCATAATTAAATCTAATACTACATAGGACCATGCTCACTTTTTTATGCACACGAACTTAATCCGAGTAAAAGTTAGATAATGGTATTTAATAAAAAGTTCTATTTCTATTATGAGGTGTGTGGATAAACTGTATGGTCCCACCTTTTATTGTGAAGGAAACAAAATGTGGGCCATCTAAGTAGAAAAGATGACATAAGAATTTAATAAATAATTTTTAAAAGCGAATAAGCAATTAAGCATGCACACTCTCGTGTGCCATAGGGAAAAGAGTATGTATAGACAACTTTCATAACACAACTCCCTTTTTTGTATAACTATATAAAGAAATAGAGTATATTTTTATGAAACTAAATTTCATAGTTTACACATTCAACAAAAAAAAATCAAATTTATTGAAAATTTCGTATTTTACCCATCCAGCTTTTCTTTTCTACGCATGCAAAATAACTTTTATTGTAGATAAAAAAGAATCAAAATTTGTTAGAAATGACACTGAAATTTGTGTTTTATAGAATTAATTGTTTGGAGTTATCTACCTTACACCCACCTCATTCCAAGTCGCCCATCATCATTTTCTTGGTATTCGATACATAAACCAAAAGTATGCTTCTTGGAACCTTTTTTCCGGATTATACTGAAAAAAAAATGAGAAATAGAATCATAGAAAAAACAAATTGAGAAAGAATAATGATAACATAGTCACATTCAAAGCATGAAGATTTTACATCCAAAAATAAAGATGCCTATCTCAACCCACTAGTTAATTAAAATCTTGAGA
The DNA here is from genome assembly GCF_004379255.2 of Salvia splendens. Taxonomy (NCBI): domain Eukaryota; kingdom Viridiplantae; phylum Streptophyta; class Magnoliopsida; order Lamiales; family Lamiaceae; genus Salvia; species Salvia splendens. The sequence goes on from NC_056032.1 coordinate 43,708,953, forward strand.
AGGTGAACAATTTTTAGCTAACTTGTTAGTAATTTGGTAATTCCGGTTTAATTTCAAGTATAATTTAGTACTCTCGATTTTGTATAAAATGTGTCATTAATTCATTTTTTGGAAAAAAAAAGTTTACATGGTAGTCTTGGTACTGTCATAGTTTGAGGAACATTTTTTTATTTATATCCTTTAATTATTAAAAATGTATGATTGCGAAAAAAGTTGTGACGATCGCCTGAGCCACGCTAATTTTTCGGAGCCGAAAAATGAATGGGGAACACAATTGGTCGTCTACATAATGGCGGCGCCGCCATATACAATGATGTTGGAAGAACTAAAATCGATATAGATACGAGAGAGCGCTTATTTTAACACCTTAACGGACTTGTAAATATTGCATGTGTCATTTATTTTGTAGTTATCGCTTAAAGAAATAATTACGGCACAACATCTAAACGTGCATGCGTTAGCTAATTTGTCGTTATGGCTTACAAAATTATCCATCGTACGTTTATCCGTCATATCATTGATAAATAGTTGTAGTAATAAAATTGAGTGATGCTATATTAGGAGAATGAAGAGATGGCAATCAAATTTGCTTTAATTTCTAATTAAAAATATATTAGGACTACAATATTATATTTTTTTAAAATTCAGTCTAAATTAAATTTAAAATTAAAATTGAGACTAAAAATGAACATAGTTGAAAGGTAAATCCCATTGTGAATAGTACTACAGTACTACTACTTGAAATCATTTCAGAATCACAATGGGCCAAAAAAAAAGATGGGCCACTTTTGGTCAAAAATTCATAAAAATACTCCTCATAATTTTATTGGTTTGGGTTGGGCCAAAATAAAGAAATACGGATTATTTATCAAATAAAAAATAAAAAACATCGACTGAATATGGATATATAATAGCACATGTAATATAGTAGTAGTAATTTTTTTTACCTAATATATTCTACATAAAAAGATGACTTTATTATAAGTACTACTACTACATAAGAATCTGGCGTTGACATGGAATATAATTTAATTATACGTACTTGTTAATAGATTCCTTAGAGAAGGATTTTAGTCAAATAAAGGTACATGACAAATTTCTTTGAAAAGATCACAGTTTATGCCGATAAAATGACTATAAAATTATTAATTAATTGTTTGTATTCTTTATTGTTTTTCTCCTCAGGTTTCAACTGCAATTGTGTCGGCAAGAAAAATTCTTCCAGTTTGAGTTCACATAGCAAACTACAGCTATAAGATTGTCAAATTTTACAAATTTCAAATATTTCATAGTAATGAGTGACAACAAATTTAAACTACAACAATATTTTAGAAAGTGATAATAAATTTCGGTCAATATTAAATATGTTCAATAGTGTTGAGCCGAGTGTTGTACTGATAGAACACTACAGTATCCGTTCAATTCCCACTACAATTTATGATTATATGTTATGTTTATTCTTAAAAAAAGCCAAGTTTATTTTTTCCTTGATAAGTGCATATTAATTTTTAATAAATATGTCTAATTAGTACTATCTCCATTCCGGTTTGTGTTAAAATGACAACACCTCTTAAAGTTATATTGTGACACCACGTATCCAGCAATATTATAAACGCTACACAGCAATAGAGCAATCTATAGATTGTTGTCTAGCGTATTGGATATTGCTGGCCGAGAAAATTTACCCTTAAACATTTTTTATTATTGCCACATGGCAGCTGATTATTCGTTCACGTGTACAAATGATTGGCTAGGAATGGTGATATGGTGTTACTTTAAGAGGTGCTGTCATTTTAACGCACCCATCTCTATTCCATGCTATACGCACTTTTATGTTTCATCTCGTCCCAAACTAATTATACTATTTCTATTTTAACTAAAATTAAAGTATTTAATTAAATTATTAATGGAGTTAATTAATTATTCTTTTATTAAATGTTTTCTTATTATACTTAAAATACTGTTTTAATTATACTATTAATTATTCAAATCTTAAATTAGCAACTTAAAACGAAAAGTGCAAGCAATATGAGTAATTATTAAATTGTTTATGTCTATTTTATAATGTGTACAGTATTATTTTGATAGTGTACTTTCGCAAAGAGGAATGTAATTTTATGTACTGTACTGATGCATGTATCCTGATGTAGAAATAGAGGTATGCCAGTTAATTTAATGTAGATTTGACCAATCACTATATCAATCATGATTTTTAAAGTATATTACTTTACCAAAATAAAAGGTCAATAATAATATACAGTATACATTAGTAAAAGTCATACTACAACAGTACCAACTTATTTGATATACTAATGTTTTGGAATCATAAGCTATATAATAAAAGCAATTCAATTCCAATCCCAATTAATATTTTAATTTTTTCTCCTTAAACAGAAACATTCCTTTTTCAATTGATATTTTCCCCATAAAATTTTATTCAACGGTCACCCAAATCTATCAATTTTGTCATAAATACTCATTTTGTTCAAATAGTTATATTTTCCAGTGTAGTCGGCCCATTTTTCAATAGCTCTACTAATAATATTATAAAGAAAATGTCTATATAAAATATAATTGTCGCCATTAATACACAAAATTAAAATATAATGATAGGGCGGAATCAATTGGTTAAACAGCACGAAATAATACAATACATATTGCTTAATTAGAAAACCGTGTTGCTTTCTACGAGATAAAATATGATTTTTCGAGGTATTGATATGTTTGATTTATTAGAAGTAAAAGTGTAAAACTATCATTTTATAAAAATAATTGTTTGTACGAAAATTAAATTTGAGTAACTTAATTAATTAATTCATAGTGGAAGGGTGAAATTATGATAGTTTAATACTACTAAATAGTAAAAATAAGATTTATATTGTAGAGGTGGTGTATGCATTTATAATTCAATAGCTTGGCATAATATATCATGAACCATGTTTTATACATAAATCTTTCGAGTCACATAAAATATAAAAAAAATCACTGCATATATTATCATATTGTGCTGGATAATAATATGTATTATCCATAAAACAAATAATAGTTTGGCGGCATAGAATAAATATTTATACAGTTAATGAAATTTATTCGGTGTATTTTAAGACTACAATTAATTGTGAAATTAATGATTTAATTAGGTGTATTTTAAAATTTGGGACGGTGTGTTTTAGGCCGCCAAGCCCAAGTCCATGATTAGTTCAAGAGGCCACCTTAAACTTATCTAATTCACACTATTTCAACAGCATTAATTTAACTATATAAATATAAATTTGTTCTTTAATTGCATCATATAATAGTACTATATTAATTCTGTAAAATACTAAAACCAATAATATTTGTACATACTATTAGCCGGAATTGATCCAACGTTATTAATTGACAAGAATGCCCCTCAAGAATCAAGATACAACCAAGTTATAATTAATTATCTCATCTCAATAAATAATTAATTAAGAAATAGAGATATATAGTAATATGTCTTGTACAACATTAAAGTTGCATTTATCCTCAAAAGAAATAATGCAATGCACCTTATTATATCTTATCAGAATCAAAACATAATTAAAATTTTAACACAATACAAAATCGAGTACAACTTTACAAGATATGTGATAAAATATTAGTAGTTCGCATATATCCCATATAAACTAGGTATATTTTAGTACCTATAGAAACTCCAAAGATATAAATAGTAAATGTGCCATGCTAAATAAGTGGAAGGACTAATATAGTTTTTTTTGTTTTTGAAGGGGCAACTGATATATATATATATATATATATATATATATATATATATATATATATATATATATATATATATATATATATATATATATATATATAATTGATTTACAAATTCCGTTTAATGATTGTGTATTGCCTTAAGAGCAAATTAAGTTGAATAATTACTATCATAAAGTTGGTAGTAAAAGATAACATTATTTAATATATAAATTATAAAAGTATATGCTAATTATGGGCTGAAGACTGTAGCTCCAGCTCTTAGTTGACAAGATAAGTCAATAGAGGGGTTAAAAAAAATTAAGTCCTTAACTTCAAGTGCCATCACTATCACTAAATAATTAACTTTTAATTAATACACCTAGTTACTTGAATAATACAATCATGTAGCGTCGATCATCCATGTAACTTAAGCGCACTAGAATATAAATTTATTTTTATCGCAATATTTAAGCAATTTTAGGTGTGTGATTGATGGTTTATACTATTTATGTTCATTATATTATTCATAATGTTGTTTTTAAATTCATGCATTCCTTAGGGTCATTTAATTTGATTGAATACTTTAACAACGGAAAAAAATTACCAACTAAAATGACGGACTTGGGTAATTACAAACAAATTTAATTTATTAGCTTTTGTGTTAATCCTTTGATATATGATATACGTATTGTTTTTTATATTTGAATTGTCACCAATTTTTTTTGGCTTTGAGAATGTTATATTCTATTAAAAAAAAGTTTGTTTATATTTGTATTTTAAACATAATTCATTATCATGCTATTTCATAGGATTGTAAATTTACTTATAGCTTATCAAAGGTACCAGCTGCAAATTCCCACGATAAGAAAATAAACATCACAAACAAAAATAATTTGAATAGAGATCTGTCATTTATACTGCCCTTTATAAAAAAAGGGATACGTGGTTTAATCCCGTGAATACGCGTGTCCCGAATTAGGTAACTTAGTTTGATCAGACAAAAAGATTAGCTGTCATTCTTCGAATCTTAATTAATTTAGTTTATATGCAATATAATAATTGATGATTAATGTCTTAATTAAAATGACCCCGCCACCCGCCGGGAGATTTTCGGCCTTAATCCGCAAGTCCGGTCGAGCAGAATTAGTCGAAAAAAAAAATGATGTAACTACCCCCCACCCCAGTCGTGCAGAGCCGGCCAAACTAAGCCCTAAAGAATTTAAAGAGACAGAACAATATCTGATTTTAGGGCTTTAATTATTAAATTAGGAACAAATGGAACTATAGATAATTAGATATTATTCCCATATTATTTAATACTACTATACAGAATTTTTTGTTTGGGGCTTCCCCCATCGTCGATGGCGATCGTGCAGTGGGAAGGAAATTTATGTAGTACTACTTGCTAAGAAGTTTCCAATACTTATCATTTTTATTAAATTCTCCTATTATCTTTATTTATGTGTATAATACTTGATTCCAAATTAAATAAATTCTTTAAAAAAAAAAAAAAAATTAAATAAATTCTTGCTAGAGTTAGTTAGATGTGTGCTAGGTAAGCTGGGATATTCTTATTGAAAATGTTATGGTTTTTATAGATTAATTGGTTTTTTCTTGACATAATATAATAGGTTGATCGCATACATTACATATTAATTTGTACATCGACCTATAATCGATGAATGTTAAAACATGTTTATGAGAGCATGTTTTTTGTTAGTCCCCCATTTATGTTTCGATTACTCTTTTACTCTTTTTTTCTCTCTGGTTGATGTATTATACAATGTTAATAAAAGTCCAACTCGTCAAATTTAACGTACTATGTAGTTAATCACAGAACCAAGTAACAATCTCCTAAAAAGAAAGAAGAAAATACTCACATTTTGAAAAAATAATTAGTAACATGATAAGATAAAATTATATGTCTAAGCAACTTTTTTAAGAGAATGGTAATTAGTAAATTAATTGTTCATTTTATGGGAATTGATAGTATCTGTGGCGGAGTTGAAGCGGTAAGAACGGCGGAATCAAAGGTGGCTAAGTTCATCTAATCTAAATAAATTTTGATTTATTGATTAAGAAACTTGTGTTTTTAATGAACCGTTAATTTAAATTTTTTTTAATTGAGATATCACAGCTAGGAACTCCCTCTTCATAATAAATACTATTATTGTGCTTTTCCTTGCCACATAATCTCAAGTTCACTATTATAACACCTGTATGTGTAATGTCCACCAACATTTTTTTAACCACATAGATAATACTATTTTGATGGATATGAATCTTCCTAATATCTCATAAACATGTAGCCAGCCCAAACACAAAATAATTCCCACTACATAATATAATTTGAGTATATATTATAACTCAAATCATGTATAATAATTCCAACATGGATATGTGGTGGGATTTAAAATCGAATTTTCTTTTAAATGCGTGATTTACCTATAAATTGATTTTACATATCAACTTTAAAATTCATCCTTAAATTATCAAATTAAGATGTAGGCAAGTGAAGTACCTCTTTTGGAAATTAAATTATCCGAACAATCTTTTGGCAAAAATACATTAAAAGGACTTATAAAGGCAGAGTTATCCACTCATTTTATAGGATATATAGGACTATAAGAAGGATTTTGCACTCACTGACTTGAGTATGTTCGAATATCTTGTTAAAAATGAGCCATTTAAAGACCTTATAAGGGGAAAATGTTATCGTTCGTATGTATGAGTTGGCCAAGCGATAGAGAGGTAATTAATGTCTAAGGTCAAAAATTTTGGATCAGAATCCTTTGTGGCACGAACTTTAAATTATATGCATTTATCTATAAAAAAAGGGGAGGAGAAGGTTTTCAATTATTTATGAGACATGATTATCAATTTGTCTATATTCTAATTGATAATCATGGCACTTCGAGACATTTACGTTAATTGCTTAAATATTCTAATTGTATTTTGTATTTATCTTATTTTCAAAAAAGTGTCCTTCGGTTCCAATAAGAGGTTTCATTTTGCAATTTTAATTTAGTTTTCATTATAAGTTTGATTTCAATTAATTATTTTTGGCAAGTGGACCCCACATTCCACTAACTCACTTCACTCACATTTTATTATAAAATTAATATACTTCATCCGTCCCTGAAAAGTATGAATATTTGATTTGATTTTAATGCATAATAGGTAAAGTAAGAGAGAAATAAATGAAAGGGTTAGTGTAAGAGAGAAATAAATGAAAGTGTTAGTGGAGAGTGAGCTCCACATCATTAATAGTATAGTGTAATGATATAAGTTGTAAATAAAATAATGTGTAAGGGTATTATGTTGTTTAACTATTCCAAAATTAGAAAGTTCACACTTTTCAAGGACCAACTAATAAGAGAATAATTCATACTTTTAAGGAAATGAGAGAGTATAAAAGTAGTACCCACATTGCACTAACTTTTTCTATCACTTTTATTTATAAAATCAAATAATTTTTTAAAACCCGCACTAGTAAAAAATTGGACTTCTAATGAGGATCGGAGGAAGTACTGGTACTAATTTGTAAATATCCCAAAATAAAAAGATGGTAAAATTATTTTGTATTTTTTATGGGTACAATAGACCACCACCATATACATGTTGTGAACAGGTGTGATTGATCGATTACTAGATCAAATATATATATATATATGCAAAACTAGATTTAAATACAGAAACGCAGAACAATATCATACGTAGGGCACTTTTAGTTTATAGTTAGTTAATTTTTAGGTCATGCTACCAAAGCATGACCTAAAATGATCTTAGCATGACATTAAACCTAAATATTATAATATGACCTAAAATTGCTTAATTATGACCTTCCGTGTTTTTGGTTAATTATTGATCATCTAATCATAGGGCCAAGATTTGGGCTGCATTTCTGGATTTAAATGCATTTTATTTTGATCATCTCCCTATATATATATATAGGGATGTATTCATTTCCTTTTTGTATCTTTTGTTCTATTGTTTTTTTAATCTCAGCCCCACGATTTTGTAATCCGACGGTTAGATTGATGCCACGTGTCATTTAATAATACAGATTTTCAGTTGAATAATGCACACCGACTAATAATGCACCATTATAGTGTAATAATGCAGATTTTCAGTTGAATAATGCACACCGACTAATAATGCAAATTTTTTGTCAAATAATGCAGATCATCACAACCATCCAATTCAAGCATCCAAGGGCTGCATTTCTGGATTTAAATGCATTTTTATTTTGATCATCTCCATATATATATATATATATATATATATATATATATATATATATATATGGATGTATTCATTTCCTTTTTGTATCTTTTGTTCTATTATTTTTTTAATATCAACCCCACAATTTTGTCATCCGACGGTTAGATTAATGCCACGTGTCATTTAATAATGCAGATTTTCAGTTGAATAATGCACACCGACTAATAATGCAAATTTTTCGTCAAATAATGCAGATCATTACAACCATCCAATTCAAGGATCCAAGAGCTGTGATTAAAAAGAACATTAGACTGAAAAACTGCGAAGGACCTTAACATATATATATATATATATATATATATATATAGAGTTGTGATGATCAATGTCGAACCAATTTTAAAGACCGAACTAGAGACCAAATCTGGGCCATTAGATCTAGTTTTTTTGATGAGATGTGCTACTGTGTAAATTTTTCGGTCTTCATTACAAGCCCATTTTACTTCATTGTATAGGTTTATTACTTCATTCCGTACGTAATACCTTGAAACTACAACATGTTTTTACTTTCTTCCAGTAGGTTTTGAAATGATTCAACATATGTTTCATTTGAATTCATTGACCTGAGTTTTTACTTTATTTACATTAAAAAATGCAATTTATTCAAGTGCGTTTATTACTTCATTCAGAAACGTTATTACTTCATTGGATAAGGTTTTTACTTCATTCCAGTAGGACTTCAAATACTTCATTCCAATAATTTATTGCATCATTCCATGTGTTTATTACATCATATCAGCGTTGTGGCGGTGGTGATAGATATTGTAGAGAGAAAGAACGACACGCGACGGCGAAACCGCATTTACGTACTGGAATGAAGTAAAAACCTACTGGAATGAAGTAAAAACCTACTGGAATGAAGTAAAAACCTACTGGAATGAATTTAAATCTTTGTAACATGTTTGTATGACTTATTTACCTTCGGATGAATTAAAATAGGCTCGTGATGAAGGTGAAAATAAATTATAAATTTGTGCCTCTCATCCATAAAAACCTAGATCAAAAAACCCTAATTTGGTATGGTTCGGTGGTTCGGTCTTTAAGAGTGGATTTGTGAATAATGGGACTCTATATATATATATATATATATATATATATATAGGGATGTATTCATTTCCTTTTCCTATATTTCCTCCTTTTTTCTTCTTAATATCAGCCATTAAATTAGAGAAATGGACGGTCAAGATCAACATTGGGTAATTAATCCCGTGTTGCATTATTTGTCCTATTTTGTGCATTATGAGGGTACAATAGTAATCTAATAATGACTGGAAACCGCTACGAATAATGCACCACATGGTCACGAGTAATGCATATAATTGCCTATATAATGCACAATATGTGAACTGCAATGCATACGAACAAGATGTGCTGTGTTATGATGTTTGACACACGTTTCTTGTTTCCCCTAAGGCTTTAATAAGCTTAGGGGCTAGGGTATAGTACGTACGCATTAATAACAAATTATAAAACGATACGAATAATTCACCAAATTGTCACGAGTAATGGATGTTATTAACTATATAATGCACGATATGTGAACTGCAATGTATACGAATAAGATGTACCATGTTATGATGTTTGACACACGTTTCTTGTTTCCCCTAAGAGTTTAATAAGCTTAGGGGCTAGGGTATAGTACGTAGACATTACTAAATGCACGTATGTAATCTTCAATCCGTTGATTAACTCATATACACAATACCTCTAATAATGCATAATAAACTGAGATAATGACAATTAACAGCTACATAATGCACTACCTAAACCAAATAATGCACATACGTATATTCCAATAACAATAATTTATTAGTAATGTCTACGTACTATATCCTAGCCCCTAAGCTTATTAAACCCTTAGGGGAAACAAGAAACGTGTGTCAAACATCATAATATGGTACATCTTATTCGTATGCATTGCAGTTCACATATTGTGCATTATATAGTTAATAACATCCATTACTCGTGACAATTTGGTGAATTATTCATATCATTTTATAATTTGTTATTAATGCGTACGTACTATACCCTAGCCCCTAAGCTTATTAAACCCTTAGGGGAAACAAGAAACGTGTGTCAAACATCATAACACAGCACATCTTGTTCGTATGCATTGCAGTTCACAAATTGTGCATTATATAGTCAATTATATTCATTACTCGTTACCATGTGAAGATTACATACATGTCTACGTACTATACCCTAGCCCCTAAGCTTATTAAACCCTTAGGGGAAACAAGAAACGTGTGACCAAACATCATAACATGGTACATCTTATTCGTATGCATTGCAGTTCACATATTGTGCATTATATAGTCAATTATATGCATTACTCGTGATCATGTGGTGCATTATTCGCAGATACCAAAATGTGGCAGTTACTTTTCCGTCAAATGTCAATAATAACCCTGTAATGCATACAACCACCTTCTATAATGCAACACGGAACCAGTTTTATAGAATCAATCTGATCCGTTGATGCCTTAGATCTAACGCGTATTATTAAGAAGGAAAAAGGATCTAAGATGTGAAAAGGAGAATAACGCTCCCCTATATATATATATATATAAATACTTATATTTGCAACATGGGTTGGTCACATAGAATAATAAGATAATGCAAGGAATTCGAAGATGATATACCTAATCTCATGTGGTTTTATCTTGATCGAAATTGATTGATCGAAACGTAGTACGGAATATTTGATTTTATGGATCTTGTTTTGAATAATTCCAACTATATATGATCATCAATGTGCAAACACCTCGAACATGTGAGTATTTTATTTTTTCTAAAACCATTGGTAAAATTCAACACAATTTTTTTTGTTTTAGTTGTAAATTTCAAACAAGTATGTCCGTAAAAAAAATTAAATCAAGAATAAATTATATAAATGCAATAAATAAATCCTCTCAAAACCAATATCGTCTTAGTACATGGGTCCTGTGGTCGGAGGTGCAACCACACGGTATGTGTGGAAGTTTTTGGACTCAAGGCCACTTAGGGCTCGGATCGCGTACTTGGCCTATCCAGCACATGGAACGACTGCGATTACCTTGCACGGCCTGTTTGCTTTATCTTTCGTCCGGACAGTCAGTGCACTTAACTCAACTCTCTATTTTTCTCCGAACTCTGCCCTTTCTTCGCTGTCCATTGAGCCACGACCTACGCGAATCCATTAACACCAAAGTGAGTTTATGAAATACATAAAAAGTACATTAAATTAAAGGGAAAAGATACTAACTATAATTTGATACACACCAAAAATAGTTTGTGATTTTGGACCATTAAAGCTAATTGGACAACTCATGGTTAGAACTACTACTATATTGTTTTTCGCAAAATTTAACAACATTTTGAAGTTATAAAACCGTTAATTTGATAAATATAGAGTAATAAATAAATATTATGATGAAGTACGGTTGTCAAAGGTTAGGTTTAAGGCAAAGTGCGATGTTCGCGGGAATCATGTCGGATAGTTATTGTGTTGCTACGCAAATATTTCATACTCATCGCCACGATCGATCATCATCAAAAAAGCCCACTTATTTCTGGAGTTTTTTTTTGTTAAAATACTTTTATGTAATCGTAGTTGTCTGGAGTTTTTTTGTAGTTTCAAACTGTTGTTACACCCGTCATTTTTGGTGGATGAGGTTAATAAATAACGATAACTGATGTCAAGAGAGCTCAAACTCGACACCTTATACAATAATGTCTAAGCTCCTTGGCGCTAGGACAAAGGCTCTGGAGATGATTGTTGTTCATTTGATTGTGTTTTTCTTGTTTCAATGTGATATGTCATTTTATTCTATTGATATGTTGATTTCGTTTTTTACACTATTTATATACTGAAATGCTGCTATATTGATATTACACTATTCATCTTTTTCTATTTGAATATTTTGTACTTCCTCCGTCCATGATTTATAGTCTTACTTTAATTCGCATGTGTTTTAAGAATTGTGACGGAAAGTGATGGAAAAAATTAGTGAATATAAGTTTCACTTTTATATACTTAATTTTACAGTAGAATGTGAGTGTAAGAATTTAGTGGAGTGTGAGACTCACTACCTAAAACGAAAAAATATAAGTGAGATTTTAAATTGTGAACGTTCCAAAATAGCAAATTGAGACATTATTTCGTCGACGGATGAAGTAACATAAAAGAAAACAATACTTAAATCGGGAAGAAGATGGATGGACCATCCCATCAATTATGGGATATGATTCTAATCCATCTTGATTTAATTAAACTTGTTCTGTGTACATGTTTCAATGTGATTACATATAATCTTAGATGGAGCGTGAGCACATGAAATATGAATTTAAATAATATATACTAGAATATTAATTTATATTTTTCACGATGAATTAGCTTAATAACGATCTTATTCATGATACAATCATAATGTTATATATGCAACACCACATATTTTAAGATTATATATACAATTTGTATCCCAGTTGATTCCAATGAAGGGATCTATGAATTCAATTCAAAAGTAAAATTGGGGTATTCAACAGATATATAGTTTCAATTAATTAATTAACTACGACTAATTATATACTTTAATTAATGAGAAAAGTTAAACAAATGAGTTTCTGATGACAATTGAAAAAAAAAGATTGAACCAGATGTAACATTAAAATCTTATCCTTAATAAATCTAAATCGATTTAGTAAACATCCACTGTATATCCGATAAGAAGACGATTCAAATCATATCCTTAAAATAAATTCTGCCCATTTACTCATTAGTCCCAAATGACATCACATACTTAATAATCAATAAATTCATAAACATTAATATCATTAATTAGGTTATAGTTAGTCGTGATCAAATGATTAATTAGGTGAGATAGTTAATATAAACTTATAACTATCATAGAGAGGGAGGAGAAAGAGAGTTGCATGTTGGGATACATTAATTTGGTAACCAAAAATAATGCAATAAAAAAAATGAAGTCAATCACTTCTACTACTATTCTTTCCCCCCTTAATCTCCTATATAAATATCAAACCAATTCCTCCACATTTCCAACATCAAACCAATATCTCATTTCTAACAAGATACCAAAACATTTCTTGTTGAGAAAAGATGGAAATTGCAGGATCTTTTCTGGATGAAGAATGGGAATCTCTGAGCCAAATCTTTTCGAGCGGCGGCGAAAATCTTGATCTCTTTCACCAACACGGCGGCGGCGGTGAGACTCCATCACCCTCATTTATCCCCTCCGATCAAACCAACTTCTGCTCCATCTCTCAAGAAAGCAGCAACACTACCGAATTCGACGAAGCCCTTTTCCTCAACATTCATCATCAGCCTCCTCTCAATGCTGCCTATCATCACGATACCAACTCATTCGAATCCATGATCATGAATTTTCACAACAATGCCGGAGAGTTTCCACGTTCCAAAGGCGAAAATCCGCCTTTGGAAACGGCCGATTTGAAGAGGAAGTCCGAGGATTTCCCGCCACAAAATCCTAAGAAAAGACCAAGAAATGTGAGTGTAGAATTTTCACATTGTCTGAATTTTCTTCTATATAGGTATGTATGTATGTATGTATGTATAGTAGATTGATTGAGAGACTTATTAAATATGGTGCAGGCACAGAAAAATAAAAAAGTGCAGTCAAAAAAAGGGAAGAAAATGGTTCAAGAAAAGAATAATGAAGAAGAAATGAATGGATACACCTCTGAAGATGAGTCAAATGCTTCTCAAGAACTTGTCAATGAAGAAATCAAGAACTCGAGCACGAAAGCGAAAGGCAGAGCTAGTAGAGGATCTGCAACTGATCCACAAAGCCTCTATGCAAGGGTAAGTATACAATCATAATTAACATCTCAATCTAATGGAGATAATTAAGGGTTTTAAATTAATGTTTTATGTTTGTTTTTTCAGAGAAGAAGAGAGAGAATCAACGAGAGATTGAAGATCTTGCAGAATCTTGTTCCCAATGGAACAAAGGTTGACATTAGCACAATGTTGGAAGAAGCTGTGCAATATGTCAAATTTTTGCAGCTTCAAATTAAGGTATAAATTTTATGCAATTTTTACATCATACAATTTGATTTCTTTACATGTTTTATTTATTTATTTATTTATTTATTAATATTTGTGTGGTTTTATTCAGTTGCTGAGCTCTGATAATATGTGGATGTATGCTCCACTTGCTTACAATGGAATGGACATGGGCATCTATGAAAAGCTTTGTTCAAATCTGAGGCAATAGAATCAAGAGTTATATTGCTGAATTTTAAACCAAATGAGGCTATATTCTCTTAAAAAGTATTACATGAAAAAATTAAATTTTTTGGGATACCAATTTGGAGGAAGGTCCAATAATAAGTATCCAAATTCATTGGTACTGATTCAAGTGTATAGCTATCCTCTTTGATTATGTAATGTGATCGGCATTTTGGTAAATTTATGTTGAGCATTTTGATGTACACTTATGTTGATATAATTTGATCCACAAATTTCATTATCCTACCAATAGATTAAATAGATTAAGAGATCAAATCAATACAACCACAAATTATTAATCATATCAAATTAATTGTTCAAGATGATATATGTTTGATATGCTAACTAGATTGTATTTTACAAAAGAAATGAAGTTACAAATAAAATATCACGATCTGAATAAGATTAAAATTCTGGACAACAAGAGGCAAACTCAAGTCATCATCTGTCAAACTATGAAATCATATAACACAACTATATACTCCGTCCCTCGGTCCCTTATAATTTGTCATCATTTGACCCGACATGAGTTTTAATAAATATAATAGAAAGTAGATTGAAAAAGTTAGTGGCACGTGGATCCTACTTTTATATATTAATTTTATAATAAAATGTGAGTGAGAATGAGTTGATGGAATGTGGGGCCCACTGTCAAAAATGATAGAAGTGAAAGATGACAAATTTTTAGCGGCATACAAGAATAGAAATACGTGACAAATTTATAGCTACAGAGGTGGTACTAATTAATAACTTTTAATTAGATGCCAACAAATTCTTAAAGATTAATAATCATGCATAATATAATCAGAAAGTGAGAATAAATAATTTACTACAATTAATCCATAATGAAGTCTTAATTATGATTAATAATCATGCATAATAGAATATTAATCACTCCAACTGTCAATATTAATTGATGCTTAATGAGTTCGGCCATCCACAAGCTGCGAACTGCCGCACACAAATTTTGGCTCTTTATAACAACTATAGGCAGAACTTTATTCATAACAAGAGCACGATTTTATAATTTATGGTGTATTTAATTCGATAACATATATCTAATTTCTCTCTAAATTGATGGTAAAATTTTATCAAATTTGAGATATGAAATTAAATTTGAGAAAAATCTAATACTATTGATATGGATCTCATTCGTTTCTACCTAAATTTGATACCAATTTAGCCTATTTTCATAACCTAACTACATATTCTCAAGCCTCTGACTTATATTTAAGATGGGCTAATCTTTGGGTTTTTCTTTTTCTTTTAAATCCTTTGGGCTAAGAATTTGCAAAAGCCCAAACTAACTTCGAATTTAATCATTTTTTGCTCCCCTTATTCTTCTTACCAAAATTATCTAGAGGCAAAAACTAAATTAGTGGAGTACGACTTATTTTATACCAATAGTATAAATTTTTTAAAAGGTTAATATATATTTTCAAATTTTTTATTTATAGTTTTAGAGGTCGAAACTAACATCACTCTTTTAATTACAGTATTTATTAGGGCATGATTCACCCTAGAAGTTGTCACCAAATTGCGAAGAAACGTATAGTAATTTCCTAAAAAATGACATAAAATATCATAGTAGCAATTAGCAAATATATAAACAAAAAGTTTAGGTGAACCATAAAAGAGTTAGCCCTCCAGACTCCATTGACCATGGAAATGAAGACCTGTCACAAGTTGATAACTTATGACTAATCTAGAAGTCAGCATTTTTAATTTCTTATCCCTAATTTTTACCAGAAAATTATTAATGACTTGACTTTTTATTTCTACAAGCAAAAATTAGGCCAAATTTGGGTCGAAAAGTCAATTCTTTGTAATTCCCAAACGTTCAAAACTTTACCCACTAATATACATTCATGCACATATACAATATTTAGTAAACAAGTAGTAGTACTATTTTTCTTTAAAAAAAAGATAGACGAGTAATGGTTTCTTGTTTCCTCTGATGATCACAAAATCATCAATAGAAGAAAGTTTAGTTATTTACAAAATTCAAGATTATATGCTTGCTCATGTAAATAGTGTACACTAAATTTCTAGTATTGGATCTACTATATATTATTATTCACACGTGTATCACTTATATAAAAATGATGCATCCCCCCTTCCCTCTTTTCATACAATTATTATATCTTTTCCAAGATGCCAAAATCGTTAGAAACACATTTATTTACGAAACGTTCACTCAAAGTAGATGAATTGTACTCTTCTTTCTCAGAAAAAAAGTTAGATGCATTGTATATGTATGAGTTAAATAGATGACATTCACAAGTTGGATATATTTTTAAAAAATCCATTAATTTTACTAATACATTGAATTAATTATTTGATAATATAGAAATTGTAAAATTAATAAGGAGGCGAAGAAGTAAGACCGCGTGTGTGTTTTGACTTGGACCAACTCAACCTTAGAGTTCACACTCAGTCTTCAGTTACAGACTCATAATTAAGTTGCCCAAATTTTACACTAATACACTCTCTCACACACACCACACACACTATTTTCTGATCCACAATTCTAATAAATATATAGATAATTTTTTTAAATAATTATACTAAGATATTCATATATTAGTTGTATTACGATAACAATATAAAGTTAAAAATTAACTTTAATATGTAATGAATCACCCATCTTAGGAGCAATTGATTTTTAGATTGAACTTCATTATGATTTTGTTGCTCTCTTTTTTATATACTAGTATCAAATAAGTTTTGGTGAATGAGATTATAAGGTCTTATAGGTGTACAAAATGTAACGTCGTATAGTAGATTGTTATGTCTTTCACATGTGTGTTTTTGAATCTCTATTTTGCAAGTTTGATCAATAAGATTGGGTTGGTCTTATTTTCACGTAATTGAACCGTATTAATATTTTATTGATCATATATTACGCTTTAACAAATGAGATTATAGTATTCAATTAATATCAACTGATTAAATAATCTTATATACTCCACAATTTGTGTTTTGATTTATATATAAACGCATAAAAAGTTTATAAATACCATATAGTATAGTGAGTCAAATATATAGTTTGAAATTTCTAATTTACCATAGAAGTATCCATAGAGAAATGAATAGTCAACTTGCCTAATCACAACGTGTTCATATATCTATATATGTTTATTAAATTCCTAGTAAAATTGGTAACCATCTAACTTTCCCACCACTTGTCACGCAACTTCCACTCACTCACCAAACTCACCCTTATATAAAACTCAATACCACACTCAATTTTTCATATTCAACAACAAGAACACTAAAAACTTCACACAAAAAAACGCACACTACTCTTCCCTTGGCTAAAAGAAAAAAACACAACACAAAAAATGGCCGTCGAAGCTCTCAACTCTCCCACCACTCCGGCGCCGCCGTCGTTCAAGTTCGACAACACCGCCGCCTCCCTCGAGCCGTGGTCCAAGGGCAAGCGGTCGAAGCGCTCCCGCAGCTCCGACCGCCACGATCACCCCAAGGAGGAGGAATACCTCGCTCTCTGCCTCATCATGCTCGCTCGCGGCGGCGGCGCCTCTTCCACGGCGGCGCCACCGCCCAAATCCCGCCTTCCACCGCCTCCTCCGGCGGCGCTGGTATACAAGTGCTCGGTTTGTAGCAAGGCGTTTGGGTCCTACCAAGCCTTGGGCGGCCACAAAGCCAGCCACCGCAACAAGCTCAGCTCCGGCGCCGACGGAGACGAGCACTCCACCACCTCCGCCTCCGCCGTCACGTCGACCTCCGGCAGCGGCGGCGGGAGAGTCCACGAGTGCTCCATCTGTCACAAGTGCTTCCCCAGCGGCCAGGCCTTGGGCGGCCACAAGCGCTGCCACTACGAGGGCGGCGCTCCCAGCGCCGCCGCCGCCGCCGGAAGCAGCGTGGTGAGCTCGTCGGAGGGAGTGGGGTCCACCGTTAGCCACCGCGATTTCGACCTGAATCTGCCGGCGTTCCCGGAATTCTGGCAGAGATTCGGAGGCGAGGACGAAGTAGAAAGCCCGCATCCGGCGAAGAAGGCGCGGCTGTCGCCGCCGGCGAAGTTGGAATTGGTCTGAAGAATCTGTATAGAATAGTGAAATTATTAGGAAAAGTTGAAAATTAATTAATTTTTTTTTAGTTTTGTTTGGCGGTGGAAATTGTTTGTAAATGGAAGTGGGGAATCATTGCTGATTATTTATTGATTCTTTGATTTATTGCGATACAATAAATTGTTTTAACTAAATTATGACGTTTCCAAGTTGAGTTACAAAATTGACATTGTCAATAAGAGACTAATCATGGATTAATTAGACTTCAAATAGTACCCAAAAATTTTAATTCATTTTACTTTTCTTTTGAATATAAATTATTTTAACATAATCAGTCTTAATTTGGTTGGCATAAGCAAAAATTATTTTACAGAACTTGTACAAGCAGTAGATAAGGAACTTTGTTTAAAGGTGATTAATAATTTAATATGACATGTGGCTATCATTTCTCATTAGTTTTCACGTTCGTCACGTTTTATACACTAGACTAGCCACGTTTTAAATTCTCAATATATCAATATTTGGGTGTTGTGAGAGATGGAGATGGAGATGGAGATGGAGATGGAGATGGAGATGGAGATATATTCATGTTAACTTTTACAAAGCATTTCAAACATATTTTTCAAGCCAGTTGGTAAAGAAGCTTCTTCTCGTTGTTAAATTTATATTACATGTGTAAAAGCCTCTCCATGAATAGATTCTATTACAAAGTATACTAATGAGGTCAAATTAATAATGCATTTATTGGTTATAACTTATACTCCTATGTAACAAAAGGGGTTACTTGAACTTTGGCACAATTGGGACAATTAAATTAAATAAAGGAAATCGTAGTTTCTTGCTACGTGTTTGTCAATGAAACTCATAAAAGTCTTATCAGAAAAACTAGTTTTAATCATGTGACAGTATATCTTGGTGACATGGTTCATGTTAACTTTTGTATTAACGGCATTTGATCTTATGTCGTAGGAGTTGATATCAAATAAAACTATCATTACTTATTTATTAAGTAAACAAATGAAGAGAGGCTAGTGGGATTCAAGTCTATTAAGATACCAAAATCATAATGGTTTGCTACTATAGCATTTACTTAGTCGGCACCACCCACCACGTAGCAAATATATATTTAATGTTGCCATTTTTGTGGGCCAAATGGCTATATACAATATATTACGCATAAACACACATTAAAAGTGAAAGCTAATGTAGTAATGTAGGCCAACCAAATGGAAACACAAATTTATCATAAGAGATTTAGTGTCAAACTCTTTATGCCGTGTTGCATTCATAAATGAATGATTTTAATAAAATTTATGTTTAAAATAGAACTTATCATAATAAATACTCCAATTAATAAAATATTTGAAATTTTAAAATATTATATTTTACTAGTAGTTTTTTAATATAGGGAGCACTATGTTAAAAATCTAAAAGAGATAAACTGAACCAAGAAAATAAGTAGGATATGTTTAATTCTGTGTTACTAAAGCTGATTAGCGTTGTTTGGTAGAAAAAAATGTAGGACCATTTGGTGAACAATGCATATTCACATATATATATTTGATGGAAAATGAAGATGATTAAGTGTATACAATCAATCAACCTAGTCGACAACCCCAAATTAGGATCGGAGATGCTTCAACTGACCTTCGATCGAGCATAAAAAACCGCTATCTAAGATACTATTTGACCTACCATGTTAGCTGTAAATCGGGATCAGCATGTTAGGTTTTCTTTGAGAAGCTTTCTTGTGAACATTGAACCTGCATTACTTGGACTTTTAAGCTCCAATTTATCACCTGCCATCACGCCTTATGTTAGGGAGAGGGATACTAGAATGGTTTACAGATGAACAGGCGATGTTAACGAGGAAGGAACGTGTATTCTAACCTGTAAGGGTACGAATGTTGTTGAGAACAATTCTTTGCATTGCTCTAGCAAACCATGCTCTCTTGCACTTAACTTGGAAATGTCTGTTGCTAGTGAGTTCATCCGCTCCACCTATTGAGGCATAGGAATTAAAACCCAATTCCAGAAGGAGACGTTTAGACAGTAGACCAAATTAGGCAGTTTTTCTTGAAGTTCAGTCACTCTAAGATTTTTCAATTTCAACTGATCTTCAAATGTTTTTTTTTTTTTACAACTCTATATTGCAAAGAGTAATGGCAACCAGAAAGCAAAGTACAGTGAAGCATGGTTTGGTTCAAGTGGTAGAATCGTTAAATCAAAACATTAAAAGCTTGTGATGTTATGAACTAAATGAAGAAGTGAATTATTAAGTTAGTTGCAGATTACGCCCAAGCACCAATAGTCATTATAGCATCAGTTATTACTCATTTGGGAATGAGTAATTACACACACCTTATAGCTGACATAGTAGATGGAGTCATAAAGCAAAGTAGCAGATTCAGTAACTACCATATTTTTTATTGACTTGTCAAAATCCGACGAGTAGGTAGCGGTATAATACTACCTCAATTACCCCAAATGTAGATATATATATAAAGTTGAGATTCAATACCTTCAACTGTAAAGAGTAAATTGAAGATTCCATTGCTTGCATAACGTCAACAGCTGAATATATTGCTTCTTGAACTTCATGAACATCAGCCTGAAAATGTTGAAAAGGGACGAAAATGTCCTTAGTTACGTGTTAAGCTATCCAAATCAGAAGAAATGAATGATGCATCTGTCAGGAGAAAAGCTATCATACCCTGGCACCATCAACAATAGGAAGACGGACAGTGCTAGCTTCTAACGCTTTTATAGCACCAGAAACTGAACTCCAGTAATCTCTATCTAGCAGACTCCATCTCTCCAAATGTGGCAGCTGTGTCCAATGAGAAGCATTTTAAACACTTTGGCAAGTCTTACAATTTGTACAATTATAATTCCAGCAAAAGGAAAGAATCTACAGACTTATACATATAAGCTGAAATCATATCCAACGGTATTAGAGGTTAGTTGGAGGAAGGAGTGGGGAAAAGTCTTACTTGTTCCTTTAACGTTGAATAAAGCTTCAAATACATTCTCAACGTTTGTAGTTCAATCCTCTTGGACATAACAGAGAGCTGCAATTTCGAAGTGTTCACCCAAGCATTGTAGAGGTTTCTCTGATGATGTGAAAAGGAACAGAAAGATATTAAAATAGTTTTCCTCAAATACACAGTAAAGAAATGCAAATAAGAACCATTTAAAGTATCAGACGGTTAGTCGAATAAGATTTCGACGTTGGGACATAAATCAATAATCAGAGAATAACTGGTCTAGTTAGGACACTGTCATCGAGCCGTAAGAAATAATATAACTAACTTATGAGGTGTAAAAAACTAATTAATGCACAGTTCCAAGCCCAACAAATCCTAATTGATTCTAAATAAAACCATAAACAACTTGAAAACAGATTAAATTTTTTTGGGTTTGGTTCCAGCAAAAAAAGTGATATTAAAATGCCAAAAGATTTTCATTTTCCATTTCAACCGACATGACAGATACATCAGCAGGGTGAAAATACTTCATAATATCCAGACTTGAGACAAAATTATTCATTTTAATTACTCTTAGAAACAACCACATTTAGTAATCCCTCTAACTCTCATAAATGTTGTCAATACAGATATGTTTATTAGCCGATTAAATGCTCTACTAACTGAACTCAAATTGTATCTAGTTTCCCACAAGAGTCTCCCTATTTGCATTAGTTCTCTATCAAAGCCTCTAATACACATCAAAGTAAAAATTTTGGTTACCCTTCCCCACTGGAAACTACTACGAATTAATAAATATACCCGTGTAGGCTTAGAAAATTTCATATAGAGATCACTGACTTATGGAACTCAAGCACCCGAACGACAAGTTGTTGGTGTTGCCATAACTTTCTGACAATTACCAAATTTAAACAAGAAACAGTGTGCTGAACATAAATCATCTGTAACTGTTAACTATATTCTAGAGCAACACATTTCTGAAAATAGTTATCTACTAATAAATTAACTTCTAATAGTTTGATGCACTTACTTTAATAGTAGAGAACTAAAACCTACCTTCAAATATCAAAGACTAAGTTTTGTCCTGCTCAAGTTGGCCTGACCGCCAGAACAAAGGTCAACTTCAATAGCATCTAATTTGTCACTGTGTAATATCGAGTTCCTTCTTTAATTACCTCGCAAATTATGCTAACTTTCACAATATTTAATTTTAATTATGAGGATAATTTGCAGCATATCACGCAAACCATGCACTAATATTCTCAAGACAATTGAAAATGAAATGTAACACGGTTGAAGTTCTACTTATTTTTATAGCAATAAGAGTGTTGGGAGCAAGTTAGTACCTCGGCTGCATGTTTTTGCACCAAAAGGGTATTCTCTACCTTTGCATTTGTTAATCGCCACTGCAACTGCCGGTTATAAAGCATCCTCAAGTCATGCGCATCAGCTATTCGACTTTCTCCGAACTTTCCTCTCCTCAATTCAATGGGAAAGCTAATCAAGGACGGTGTACTAACCATGTTATTGTCGTTCACCACACTCCCTGTGCCATTTCTAGCCCTTATTGGACTAGCCATGCTCCTCAACAGAGCACCACTCCCCGAAGTCATGGCCCTACTTGGTGAAGCTGCTCTGCTACCACCTCGAAGAGGCGAATGGCCCCTATTAGCATAAACGTCCCGAGGTGATGATACAGGGCTTTCATTTTGAACCTTCTTTGCCACGATTAATTTGGCAGAGCCCGCCATTCTGCTAGAGGCACTGTTTGATAAGGGTGAAACAGGATCTACTACTTTCTGGGCTCGGTGGCTAGCCTCTTGCCAACTTCTTGCCGGTAAAATCCTCCCACGCGGCCGAGTAGCATCGGTGCCCTCGGAAGAGACGCTCTCAACATCGGAATTCAACGAACCTCCTAATCCCGATCGACCTTCGTCGATAACTGCTGGATCCTCAGTTTCTCTATTCTCAAGCGTATTCACAGATTTTCTCAATCCCGAAATAGCAGGGTTGGATCGGTTCCATTTTGCTCTGTCGGTACCGTAATCCAAGCTTCGATTCATGAAATTCGGATTCTCACTGCGTAATCTCCCAGGCCAAAGATGTCGCTGCTGTTCAATCGGCCTCGGGGTGTCTCTATCCTTTACTGTACGATCTCTCACAGGAGAGACCCCTGATTTCCTCCTCTCCGGCGTTCCCTTCCTCGAAACCCCCGGGGTCCCGGCCGCCACCGGAGGCGGCTTCTCCTTACACACCGGCAATGAATACGATTGCCCCTGAAACGACACCGATAATCTCCGCACCGACTTCACCAGCATTTTCTCCGCAATGGTCGGCGTCGGCGTCGCTGCCAACGGACGCCGTCTCTCCTCAGAAACCGCCCGCGGTTGAGTCCTCGGAGTGGCGATTGCGGCGCCTCTGCCTCCGAGCATCGGAGATATGGACCTCCTCGGCGGAATTGGCGATCCGGAAGCGACGGAGGACGACACCGAGGAATTGGAGGAGGAGGACGTGGAGAGAGACAAGTAGCGCGAGGTGACTTCGCGTGCCCTGGGGCGGCGCGGGGGCGCATTGTCGGAGTCGGACGGCAGCAACGGCGGCCGTTTCGGATTCTGCGACGGCCGCTGCTTCGGAGTGGATGCAGCGGCGGTTACCATTTCACATCGTCAGCTGATTCAGCTCAATTACCGCACTTCACCGAACCCTAATTTCGCTACAAAATTGATTTATCGTCGAAACCTTGCGTCTCCGATATGATTTTCACGCGTGTGGGGAATTAGGAGTGAGCTTTATTTTTTAGAGAGAGAAAACGAAGTGGGTTTTGATGAGTGGTTAGACAGAGATGGAGATCATATGACCGTTGCTATAGCGCCGCGAATATATATAATATATATATTTCCACATTATATTTTTTTATCAATATTAATACTTCCTATAATTAATGCGCGATCGAGGTTTTGGAGCATAATTAGATTGTCGTGTACTGTGTGAGAGAGGGATTAAATATTTAAATAATTAGATTGACAAATGAATTGGGTCGATTAATCTAAGTTATGTTAGTAAATATGCATTGACTTATGCAATAGGGGCCAATAGAAATAATTTGGGTAATAAATGAATAACAAATTTAAAGTTGCTAACTAGAAACGTATAAAGCTTCAAAATTTTAAATTTATAACACTCACCAATAAATTGGCAAATCATTTATCATAAGGAACAGATAATTTGAATTTTCCAAATCATAAAAAGTGAAAAGCCAATATAAGGAAAGTGAGTTTAAAGAATTTTTATCAGATAATTTAAAATATTACTCAACTAAATTTGATTTTAAGAATAATACGAAAAAATCATATCGATAATATATTTAATGCATTTTAACATTAGCAGTAATATATTTATTCCGTACTAGTTCTTCACAATTGATTTGTATTTACGTTAATTTAGTAAGGGCTAAAGATAATTTGGGACAATATAAAAAAAATTGAATGAACGTCGCGAATGCATACAATGTGGCTCTTAAAGACTGAAGTGCGTCTTTCCTGTAAAATATTTGAATACGTACTTATATATAAACGATCCCAGTAGATTTAAATTTTACCTTATCCTCAAATCAATGTTCAATAACTGATAACAACAACAAAACAAAAAAGAAGTATCTTATTCGAAGCTTAATGCTTGGACTTATATTAGATTCTAAGAATAATTTATTAGTTTCATTAAGTTGCTCTAACAACTTTGTTTCAACAACATTAGCACAACATATCTTAATTTCGGAAATATGAATGGGATATTTAATTGTTGAATACAACATTTGAACTAAATAAGGACAGCTTGATTATGAGCGTTCGTTTGAAATTATTATTAAGATTTATGGGTTTCTTTTTTTATTTTTTTCTCTCATGTTGTGTTTCAAATTTTAGTTTTTAGATAAAGAGGTGAAAAATATAGCTAGAATAACTTTACTATTGTTTACAATGTTGACTTAGTTACTATAGTTTTTCTATTAAAATACGATTTTTTTTGTTCCCTCTACATGTTTCTATTAAAGCCAAAATAATATTCACAATTTCTAATAACAAATTCGGTAGCAAAAGTTGTTTTTTTTTTCTAGTGAATAATCAAATTTGTCTCTCTACATGTTTTTGCTAGATTTAATATTATCTCCAGTTGTAGGGATCAATAAATAAATAAATAAAACACAACATAATTATGAAGAAATGAGAATATTTTTCAGAATGCATGTCTACTAATTAAAGATAAAAGCATGGCTGCAACTTCAGTGATCTACATGAGTACTCTATTATTTTATTTATTCCTTTTCCCCTCAATGGATACATATATGATTATCGGAAAGAAAAAAAATCAAGATAAGGATTAGTTTATTGTAATGGAATAATTAGGATTTCAAAAAGGAAAAAATACCTCTGGTGTACTAATTACAATTTGACCCAATTAATATTATTTAACTAATTATAGACTAGTCATTAGCTTGAACCTTAAATAAAGGCAAACAACTTCTTAGATAAAATCAATTTTGGTAGTAAAAAGTATGACCATCATATTCAGAGAAATTCTTTTTTTCTTTTTAACGATACCAACTTTGAGTTCTAATTAATCTACACCCTTTATGCATGTACGAAGTTATTAATACTATTATAATTACTAATTATGATAATATGGGTAAACTTAAACAAATGCAAAGCCATAAGATTTTGTTAAGAAATAATAACATCCAAACCCAACATAAAAGCAACTTGTGGATAGTAGAACTATTGAAAACTGAGACCTAAACTTTATTTAATGGGTAGATATTAGCTCACCAATCTATATCTATAAGTAAATAAAAAAAAAGATAGGAAAATTAAAAAAATAAAAATTCTTACTTTAAATTTCTCTATATGGATAAGGTCAAGTTATGGATAAACAACTTGCATTTACCAGTTACTACTATATATTACCATTAATTCAAAATCCGATACACATGTAGTAT
This sequence comes from Salvia splendens, assembly GCF_004379255.2. Lineage (NCBI taxonomy): Eukaryota > Viridiplantae > Streptophyta > Magnoliopsida > Lamiales > Lamiaceae > Salvia > Salvia splendens. The sequence continues at coordinate 43,735,218 of NC_056032.1, forward strand.
TATATTGTTTCGGTAAATATAATTACCTGGTATGATAATGTGATTTTGTAACAAGTTTTACCTAATAAATAAATGATTAATACATTAATCATATGGAGTAATAAATAGTGTTTGTGCCAGTTTTTTATTTCCAACCCTTTTGATTAACACGACTCTATCCAATTGGACTTAAATTAAATCATTTATATATTTACAGATAAAATTAACACGTCTCTATGCCACTGGACTTGAATTAAACTAGTATATTATTAGGATCCTAATTCCAAAACCTAAATATTTTCCCATAACTCATACAAACTTATTATATTAGCAAAATAAAATATGAAAATGAAATTTAATTAATAGAATATTAATGATATCCTAACAAAGCCAAATGACGATAATCACTTTACATACACATGCATGGCATGGAACGACCACCGTTGATCTATAAATCTATCGCATCTCCACCGTCGATTTGATTCTGTTGCTTCTGCTTAACTTTCTCCTCAACTTTAAGTCCTTTTATTTCCAATATTCAATCAATGAATCAAGTGATAAAGATATTATCTGTCTTGAAATATAATTATACTGATCATAGGAAAAGTTCTTGATTAGGACTGGTTACTGCGCTAATTACTTTGCAATCAAAAGTTGAAATTATTAAAATTTATTAATCACAATTAGAGTGGATGCACCATCCATGTTTTTACACAATTAAGTAAAGCCACAATAAACCCTGTTAGTTACAAAAAAGAAAATGAAGAAGCTCAGTTCTCAAAGGGAAAAAAACAAGAAAAGATATAAGTATTGATTAAGATCAGGTATTCACTTTTAATCAAAAAGAGCAAATTCCACATGCAGAAAGAGTGACAAAGCCATCATTTGCAAGCTAAGTCTCTAAAGCAAATTGAGTGAGTCCTCTTTTAGTGTGTGCTCTTCTATGGCCTATCCCTATTCTTCCCATTGCTTTGTTTGGTGATCTAGCTGGTTAAGGACCCACACTTTCTCCATTGTAGGTTGAGGGTGTAAAAGTCATTCTCTTCAATGCACAAATTACGTTCTAACGCGTACACAAATTCAACGATAAATAATGGGATACGGAAGAGTGAATGAAATTCAGTGGGGGTGCGACAAATAATCACATAACGCCGAGTTATAGTCATAGCAGTGCGATAAAATAGGCTATGCAGTATGAACTTTTGAATGAAAATTTGGAGTGCAGACTTTGATATATCTATATGAACAGAGAATTGTATTTAATTTGTCCCCATTTAGAAGTGATGTAGCATGTGTAAATTTGACATGATTATTTTTTTTCTTCTCTAGGAACAGAATCTCTTGATTCATTGTTGGCTGTATAGATGCCCTAATTAGTAAAAAAGAGGTTGAAGTTGAAAGCATGTGGTGAAGCTGTTCACTCTCATGGAAAGCTGTCAGCTCAAAAGAGGATTCCCATTTCACCTTCTGTCTGTTTCAGTGGTTGTTACAGTTAGCTCTATCACATAATAATGAGCAAAGAGAATACTTCTAGGTCACTCCTCCGAGGCAAAACGTTTTAACAACTAAGCTACATTTCATCATTTCCACAATGTTTAACGAACAACACTACACATAGCATCATCGCAAAACTATACGAGGCAGTGAATGAAAATTAGGAGTATAAAGTAGCAATATTGTGATCCATATGAAGGGGTAAGAGGCGCTTCAACCTTAAGGAATGGTGGCCAATGACTAAAGTGATAGAATATGAAGACCAATGGAAATGGTCCAATTTGTTCTCTTTTCTAGAAACATATCCTTCACTTACAATATCTAGGGACAAAGAATAGAAGGAATTGTAGGGACACACATAATTTCCTATCACAATCATAACCAGAACCACTGTATTAATGAGGACAAATTAAAGAAAGATATTTCTACAGACACATACACACACTGATTAAGTGTAATATGGGGATAAATGCAAACACTGATTAAGGCTGTAACAATACACATATCTGACACAAATGTTACATTAGGAAAATATGCAAAGGAAACACCAGAGAGGATATCTTCTTGAAACTACATAGTTATTAGTACATCATTTCTCAGTGGAAGTGGTATTATTAGCAATGAGGAGAAAGTGTTAGCCGCCGTGTTGTGGTTTACCAGGAGCAGGTGGGATATAGGGCATTAGAGGAGTACCGTGCTGGATGGGTCCATGTCTTATTGAAGCCTTCGAGTTTGGGACTGGATCAATGGGCCGGTAATCCTCCAAACTGAAACGATCTTCATCTTCGTCAGGTGTAGGAGGATCCCTATTCTCCTTAAGCTTCCTGCTTTTCAGTACCAATGCCATAGCATTGCTCCCTCTTGAAACCATACCTTGAATCATGATTTGATCAAAAAAGTGTTGAGGAAAATCATACGGATTAGGGCAAACATCAAGCAATAGCAAGGTGAAAATTCATCTTCAAAACTAGATTAACTTGATGTGCTTTATCTATATGTGCATTATATATGTCTCTAAAAGAAAATAAATATATTCTATCAAAAAGATCAATTTTTTCACATAAAAAACCGTCAAGAAGAGCTTCTGTGGTCAATGAACAAATTGATATCAAAAGCATAAATTTCATTATTTTGAGGGGTAGATAAAGATTGATGGGATGGAGAAATTTTAAGTAATTGTTAATATACAATAAAATTGAAATCCATCTTTCAAAATCCTTTCAAAATGTTATCTGAAAGCTCTAAATTTTAAGTAATTGTTAATATACAATAAAATTGAAATCCATCTTTCAAAAATCCTTTCAAAATGTTATCTGAAAGCTCTAAATTTTAAACTCCAGCTATCAGATTCTATTAAAAATAATTCTGCAAACATAAATTATGTCTCGAATTCTAATTCTTTTTTATGTTGTGTTTACTTTCAATGATTTACAATGATACATATTCAACAAAATTGACTAAGAAAATTATTTTACCAATAAGATTAATTAATTAGATATTCGATTAAAATAATTAATTAATTGCAATATCTGTTCATCAAAATTAACCATGCATCCAATCATTTTTTAAACAAAACTTTGCATTTACATGATCACCAAATTGCATAGTACTCCCTATTTTATCCAAAAAGTTGCATGCAGAGATAATCAAATTTCCCAACAATAAAAAAGCATCACTAATATGCCAGATTATAACTTTAAATACATTAATTCCCCTATCCAACAAAGCAAGTAGTACTTTATTATCTATAGATTTTGGTAGATTAATTTCTTAATATTTATAAAGTAGGACTATATCACAGCAAAAAATATATATATACTATAAAAAAGAAAAAAATATCAGACTAAAGTTACCTGGATTTGAGCTCAATATTTCTCCACAAGAAAATCCATGGTAAACAAAAGCAGCTGTCCCAATCAACAAGAGCAAACACAAGAATCCAAAACCTCTCATTTCAAAAACAGAAAAAAAACAAGTTTTCTCGACACGAAAATGCCAAAAAAGGGGTGAAATCGAAGAAATTACAGAGAAAGAAACAAAGAAGCAGCCCCGACTTATATAACAAACTCAACCCATTTAGAGATTGCTCTCGATTTCTTCTTCGATTCAGCCGACCGCCGTAGAGATAAGGAGAAACAGCCCATACCCTAAAATTAATGAATACAGCAACAAAAATTGGGAGCGAAATAGCAATCATGATAAATGATCATGTGAGCTTTCGCTGTCTATGGGATTTAATTTTCCTCAATTTTGCTGCAGAAATATGCAGAGGTGTAAATGTGTGAGGTGAGGAATTGAATGCGCGCCTTTCTTCAAGATTGGTGTTTAAAATACAAAATGGCTATTTATTTCTTCGACCTTGTATTTTATTTTCATATATTGTGGTGATATTAAATAGGTCATCAAACACATTAAATCATGTTTTCAAATTTATCTTTATCTTGGAGGATGTTGGGCTTGCATGTGGACTTGTCATTTTGCCATAGAGTAGAATTGAGGCAAATTTATTATTGAGAAAATTTAATAAAATTGAAGAAGAATGAAAATAAAAACATAAAGAAATAAGGTTATTATGTAATCATCATATAGGAAGATAGAGTGAATTTGTTAAGCCTTTTAAAGGTCAGATACAAATAATTTCAGATGCTGAAAACTAAGAATAATATAAAAGAAACCACAGAGAAGGTAATTGCAGCATCCCAAGAAGGGGAAAGGGTTTTTTGATTCCAACAAACATACAGTTGGAGAGCCACCATAACATCATACATTAGCTATCTCCAGTATCCCTTCTACATAAAGAAAAAACCCGAAAAGAGAAACCTATGTTGAGTGTGGGGAGAAACTCATAAGACATACATGAAGATATTCACAAATTCTCCAATGAACAAGAGAAAATAAAATAGGATACTGAGTACTGTATAAGGGCATCCCCAACCATACTGGAAAACCCATTTTTAAGGTGGAATTGAGCTCCAATCATACTGGAAAACCCATCCCAAAATCGTCCTTTTTTGAGTTTTTGAACAGTATTACTCCATCTTTGCAGTAGTACTGTAGCACGACGCAAAACTCATCCGGAATTGCAATTGAGCCCCTCATTTTTGATGATATTTGAAGAAGACAGAGTTGAGAGATGCTCAGAAACAGAAAAATGGAGAAGAAGAATTAGATGAAGAAACGACTTACCTGATTATGAAGAGTTGTAGATGGTTGAAGAACTTGTAAAGAAAATTTGGAGAAGGGGAAAATTACAGAGAAGGGGAAAATTTAGAGATGCAAAGAAGGGGAAGAAGAAGATAAAAGCGGCGACGGGAGAGAAGAGTAAATTAGGTTTAGTACTGGAATATAGTTAAGGAAATGGGCTATTTAAACATATGTATTTGTTTTTTTGGAGTTGAGATGTGCTAATTAATTACATATATATGAGATGGGCTAATTAATTATCATATGTATAATGTAATGATGCAGAGTATTTATTTGTTTTAGGATATATACGATTTCATCAATATTTAATTTAAAAAGATAATTGATATTATTTTATTTTATATAAATTATTAGTATTGACTATTTATTTTGTATGATTTGTGAAATTATATTAAATATTATAATACAATTGAATGCATAATATATTTAATATATATATATATATAAATTATAAATAATTGTATCAAATTAAATAATAGTACAATATTTAGTAATAAAAGTACTCCTATTACATAACACGTCCTAAAAATGGAAATTACGTTACAACGACATAAAACTAAAATAAAGACAAACGACATATTACAATAACAAATATGAAAAACATAATCTAATAATCCGGTAAACCAGAACCAGAACCTCCTATATTATCGAAGTATCGAAAAACATAAATTAAAATTATCCTTTAATTATATTTGGAAAATTATTGACAAAATGTTGTGGGTGAATGTGTAATTTAAATAAATATGTAGTTAAGATTGAAAAAGTAAAAAAAGTAGGTGAATATGGAATATTCTTTTGGGTTTTGGGTTTGGTGTAAATGGTTGGAGTAGAATTATTGTTTGATGTGACAGAACTGGAAAAATGGGTTTGAGTTTGGTATAAATGGTTGGAGATGGCCTAAGACAGCAAAATGGTATGATCTTCAGAGCTCACACACACTGCATATGCATGTTGTTCAAAAGTCCAAAGCAGGAGCAAGGTTAATTAAGATCAGCGGCAAAGCAAGGAGGAGCACTGCGCCCACTGGAACCTCCACGAACGCCCCTTTCTGCTTCTGGCAAGGTCTGCCTCATTCCTCTTCAGCAAGTCCCATAAGATATGGACATCCCCGTACTCACATGTCCTCACGTCTTTGTGAAGTTTAATGAGCCCTGAAAGATTACAAAACGACGCTAGGTGTTTAGAAATAGATTATATCTAGTGCAGTCAATGTACAGAGCTAATATAACCACATTACAGAGAATGAGAGAAAAATGGCATCTTTGATGATACAACAAGCAAAATTCGACAGAACTAATTATGTCACAATTGTGCAATCTGCTTATGATAATAAATATGCTAATTTCACTCCTCTTGCCTTACCCCACCTTCCTCTACTTTAGGCATCAATTCATTGTTTGGAGTTCCATGACATAGTTAAAAGTGATGATACAGAGTTAAGCTCAATGAAGTTGAAGTGATGATACAGAGTTACTCTATTTGACAATAACTAACTACTCCATCATTCATCTATTCTTCTTGTTAATCCTAGCTACAGATTGTCGAAAGTTGGGAGAGGAAAAATCAAGACTTGGAAATCGAAAGAGAATTTTATTCACCAGAAACGGAAGATGAAAAATTACTGAATAAAGCAGAATAACAAACTATTAAAAGCTCAAAACTAACTAACGGCTATTTTCCATCTAACGGTCAGGATTAAACATGACTAACTAAGTACATCCAACGGCTGTTGAAACGAGTTGTTATAACAGCCGAACTCTTCTTCATGTTTTGATCGTTCTCTCCAGACCACGGAGCTGCCGAGCTACCGAACTTGGTGCCGAACTACCGAACTCTAACACCGAACTCGATTAAGCTCGTAACACCGAGCTCTGACACCGAACATCATCACCGAGCTCAAAAAAACCGAAGCTATCACAATCTACCAACAAACTCCACCTGTGATAGCGGAGTCACCAACCAGAACTCCTCCTCTCCAGTCCCACCAGTTTCAAACATAGCAGAAACTTTTCCTTAGGTAATGGCTTAGTCAACATATCTGCCGGGTTTTCTGAAGTGTGAACTTTGAAGACTTTCACATTGCCTCTTTCAATCTCCTCCCTAATGAAGTGCAACCTCACGTCTATGTGCTTACTCCTCTCGTGATATACTTGATGCTTAGCCAAGCTCAATGCACTGTTGTTGTCACAACCAATGCTCACACTACATTGCTTTACACCAAAATCCTCCAAAATCCCCTTTAACCACTTGCTTTCTTTCACAGCAGATGTCATAGCCATGAACTCAGCCTCTGTGGTTGATAATGCAACCACTCCCTGCAAGCTGCTTTTCCAGCTGATGACGGATCCATACAAAGTAAATAGGAACCCAGACTGAGATCTCCTGGTGTCTAAGTTACCAGCAAAATCAGAGTCACACCAGCCAACCAAAGCATCCCCTTCATGGTCTTCTCCTCCCTTGAACAGAATACCAACATCTGATGCTCCTTTCAAGTATCTCATCAACCACTTCAGTGCAGCCCAATGCTCCTTACCATGGTTGGACATATATCTACTTGTTACTGAAATAGCTTGTGCCACATCCGGCCTTGTGCTAATCATAGCATACATGATGCTACCAATGATGCTAGCATAAGGGATCTGTCTCATCTCATCTTCCTCAGCCTTACATTTTGGTTTCTGGTCTGCAGACAATTTATATTGTTGGCTCATAGGAACTGAGACTTCCTTGATGTTACTCATCTGGAACCTCTTGAGTATTCTCTGCACATAATCAGTTTGAGACAACACAATCTCTCTCTTCTTTCTATCTCTGAAAATAGACATACCCAGAATTCGTTTTGCAGAGCCTAAATCCTTCATCTCAAAAGCATTACTGAGATCAGCCTTAACTTTCTGAATTTCTTTCAAACTTGCTTCAGCCAAGAGCATATCATCCACATATAAGAGTAAGTATGCCACAGCAGCTCCACCTACACTCTTAATGTAAACACACTCATCATAGCTTGATTTCAGAAAACCACTCTTAACCATGTGATCATCAAACTTCTTATGCCACTGCCTACTTGCTTGTTTCAGACCATATATGCTCCTTTTCAACAAGCACACCTTTCCCTCATCACCTGGCCTCTCAAAGCCTTTTGGTTGTGCCATATAGATGGTTTCTTTCAAGTCTCCATGCAAGAAGGCTGTCTTGACATCAAGTTGTTCAAGCTCCCAATCTCTTCTTGCAACAATAGCCAACAAGATTCTGATACTAGTGTGTTTCACAACAGGTGAAAACACTTCATCATAGTCAATACCATGTTCTTGTGTGAAACCCCTAGCAACCAACCTTGCTTTAAATCTGACACTTTTACCATCAGCTCCTTCCAGCTTCTGTTTGAAAATCCATTTGCAACTCACTACCCTTCTACCATTGGGCCTTTCCACCAGCACCCAAGTCCCATTTCTAAGCAGTGAATCAATCTCCTCAATCATGGCTTGCATCCATTTTTCTGCATCTTTACTGTCCATAGCCTCTTCATAAGTGCTTGGCTCTGAGAACTCTATTTCCTCAGCTACTAGTAATGCATAAAACAGGAACTCAGCATCAGAGTATCTCTCTGGTGGCTTTCTGATCCTTTTACCTCGGTCTCTAACCAGCTTATAGCTTCCTGGCTCATTTGGTGTTGCTGCCGTCTGAGTTGGTTGTCCAAGATCAGAGGCATCAGGAAACTCAGATTCTCTTTCATCTTCATCCTGCTGCTCCTGTTGAACTCCCCCAATCTCCACCTCAAATCCAGAACTATCTACTGCAGTCTCTGAATTTTTCTTAAAAGGCAGCTCACCTTCCCAGAAAGTTACATCCCTACTTATCACAACTCTTTCATTTCCTGGCTCCACACACCACAACCGATAGCCCTTCACACCCGATTGGTATCCAATCATAACACATTTTAGGGCCCTTGCTTCCAATTTACCTTGCTTCACATGAGCAAAAGCTTTACAACCGAAAGTCCTCAAGCCATCATAGCCACTATGCTTCCCATACCATCTGAAATCTGGTGTGTCCCCTCCAATGCTGGAAGAAGGACATTTATTGATCAGTTTAACAGCTGTGGATGCAGCCTCTGCCCAGAACCGCTTCTTCATCCCAGCAGCCAAGATCATGCATCTAACTCTCTCAAGGATAGTGCGGTTTACCCTCTCGGCCACTCCATTTTGTTGCGGATTTAATGGAACTGTTTTGTGTCTTTTGATGCCTTTTGATTTGCAAAACTCATCAAACTCTTTGGACAGAAACTCCAACCCGTTATCTGTCCTCAAGCATTTCAAACTCAGCCTTTTCTCTGCCTCAACTTCACTGCACCATGTTTTGAAACAGCTGAAAGCCTCTGACTTCTGCTTCAATATGTAAATCCAGACCTTTCTACTGAAATCATCTATGATGCTCATGTAGTATCTGCCACCTCCAATTGAATTCTCCTGTGCAGGCCCCCAAAGATCACTATGGGCATAATCTAGAGGCATTGTTGAAGAATGTGTGCTGTTGGGATATGGCAACTTCTTGGCTTTCCCTAACACACACTCCTCACATTGAGTTGTATCAGTCTGATCTGAGCATTGCAATACACCCTTCTTGACCAGTTCCTTTATACTACCAATTGCTGGGTGCCCCAATCTGGTATGCCACAGACTCAAAGAATCACCAACCACATTGTGTGCATGCCCTGAGTCTCTTCTCTGAACAGCAGCCATCATGTAATATAGACTGCCTTTTCTAGTTGCCTTCAAGATAGATCTTCCTGCCTTACTAACAACCATCTGCCCACCTTCAGAGACAAATCTGCATCCCTTTCTTTCAAGAGAGCCTAAGGATATTAGATTCCTTTTAACATCAGGAATATACCTAACATCACTCAGAGTCACCATACACCCATTCTCCATCTTCAACTTGATGGTACCTATGCCTTTTATCAAGCACACTTGGTTGTTGCCTAGAATGACAGTTCCTGTTGACTCTTTAATGTCTTCGAACCAGTCCAGATTCGGGCTCATGTGGAAGCTACACCCTGAATCCATTATCCAAGATTCCTTTCCCTTTTCCTCCATCACATTCAAAGCAACAGAAACTTCATCCTCTTCGCAATATTCTGCTGTGTTGACAGCTTTTCCTCCCTCAGCCGCTTGCTTTTTCTTCCACACGAAGCAGTCCTTTTGAGGTGCCCTGGTTTCTTGCACCAGTGGCAGGACCGAGTTTCTCTCCCCTCCGAGCTTGAAGGCTTAAACTCATTATTTTGGTTTTTCTTGAAACTCTTATTCTTGAATTTCTTGACATTGAGACTCTCAGCCTGTGTCTCCAATGCCTTCCCACCTGTCAATCGCAGCATCTCTTTCGCCATCAACGCAGCATGAACCTCGGCATATGTGATTGGCTTATCTCTGCCGTAGATTATTGCATCGCTTAGCTGATCATACGAACTTGGCAACGCATTCAAGACCAGTATAGCCTTGTCTTCATCCGTGATCTTCACATCCACGGACCCAAGATCATCAATGATCTTATTAAAATCTTCCAATTGTTCGACGATCGATTTTTTCGGCTACAAAATTGTACGAATACAGTCTCTTCTTCATATAAAGCCTATTGGCCAGGGATTTTGCCAAATAGACCTCATCTAACTTCGCTAGCACCTCAACCGCCGTGGTCGCTTCTTGAACCTCCCTCAGAACTTTATCACTGAGACAAAGAATAACCGCACTGTGAGCTCGCTGTATCATTTCATCGAACTTCGCCTGTGCTTTCTCATCAAGAACTGGCGCATTCTCCTTATCTACCGGAGCCAAAACCGCCGCCAAACCACGATCGATCAGAATCGCTTTCATTTTCATCTTCCACAGACCGTAATCATTCTTGCCTGTGAATTTCTCAGCCTCAAGCCTTGTCGCCATCGAGATCGTTTGAATCGTCCGCAAACCAACCTCCTTTCACCTCTTTCCCACAGACGGCGCCAATTGTTAATCCTAGCTACAGATTGTCGAAAGTTGGGAGAGGAAAAATCAAGACTTGGAAATCGAAAGAGAATTTTATTCACCAGAAACGGAAGATGAAAAATTACTGAATAAAGCAGAATAACAAACTATTAAAAGCTCAAAACTAACTAACGGCTATTTTCCATCTAACGGTCAGGATTAAACATGACTAACTAAGTACATCCAACGGCTGTTGAAACGAGTTGTTATAACAGCCGAACTCTTCTTCATGTTTTGATCGTTCTCTCCAGACCACGGAGCTGCCGAGCTACCGAACTTGGTGCCGAACTACCGAACTCTAACACCGAACTCGATTAAGCTCGTAACACCGAGCTCTGACACCGAACATCATCACCGAGCTCAAAAAAACCGAAGCTATCACAATCTACCAACACTTCTATTTAACATCTTTGATTTTTCTCTAATCAAATTGGCTCCTCCTTTAATTCTTTTACACCTACAGGCTACAACAAAACATATTTGAACTAGTAATATTCTACATACTCAATTTTGAAATAAATAAGAAAATACAAGGAAGAACTTGGGGGAATTCCTAAATCAGAGAAGATTAAACCCTAGAGAGCAACAGAATTTCATGAAAATTGGAAACAAACCTGTTTTACGAAATCCAAACCTTCTGGAGACTCTGCCCCAAACTTTCCGCATCGGAATCACCATTTTCTCCCACCAAATCACCTCCGTCATGACCATCTCAGTCTCAGATGAAATCAAACACACTCCACTCCACAAAAACCCCTGAAAAATATTAAAAAATTATAATTAAACTAACCGAAACAACATCGCAATTCAAACAACCTCACGCACAAACAAACCTCTGCGTGTGTGTACGGAAATTGGCCTCTCTCTCTCTCTCAATGAGAGGAGAGATGGAGGAATGAATAAATGGCGATTGATAACAGCCTGAATTGGTTTCCCGTTTGATTTAATTCATTGTGGTTGGTTTATAACTGCAGTGGGGGACGTGTGTCAGTGTGTGAGTGGTGGGTGCCCGCATCTAGTGTCCACGTGGAGGCCAGAGGTTGGAAAGCGTCGATATCGTTTGTGGACCTGTGTTAGTTTATGGCCGCCCATTGCCGTCACTCCCATCGTGCTTTCAATTTCATAATTCTATAATATTATTTATGGTTCTCATAATTTTATTTTTAATATATAGCCGTGAAAAGATTATTAAAGAAGAGCTTTTTTAATTGGTTATGTAGTTGACAAATTTGACATGTTTATCACTACAAAAAGAGAGATATTTTTACTAATGACGAATACAAAAGGCTAGGTATGTCATCACCATTTTTTTGAGTTTTTAATAATTGTTTTTTTTCCGTCAATTTTATTTTTGTACATTTTACTTAATTTTAAGAACTTCATTCATCCGGAGTTGATCAATTACATTTAATTTTCAATGAATATTTGATTAGTGGTAGATGATTAATCTATATTTATAGTACTCCATATTATATAATGAGACAATTCTTTTAAGAATAATGCTATGCGGTCACATTATGGCCAGCCATAAATTAATTAAATAATAAAAAAATTGATTTTTTTCAAATTTTTGGTTTAATACTACTTGATTTTACTTGTATATCACTTCATTATATGTTGCTCAACATGTTAGTGTTGCTCTTTCGTAGTTTTTGCTCAACTTATTACTACTGTCATTTCTTGATTGTTGCTCAACGTATACAGTAATTCGTGATATTAATGTGTTTTACGTAATGGAATTCAAAGATAAGTATCAACTCACAAGTCCATTCACACACATATAAGTTTATATCGGTAATTCTAATTTTTTTATACATGTAAATGGACTAAATTAACTCTTTATAGCCGACCACATTATGACCATTTAGCATCACTCTTCTTTTAAACCATATTATGGGCTAAGAGAAACGGCTGAAGGCCCAAAATAGTTATTTCTTCGCAAGCCCAAGATGAAGCCCCGTTTTCGAATTCTGACCCACCATTGTTGTTCGTACAATCAACCCAGAATTAAAAAAAAAGAAAAAAATAAACTAAAATTACTATACACAAAATCAGGTGCAAAAACGAAATCTCCACCGGAGAATCCAAGCTTGTGATGTCGCAAGCTAGAGTGTACACTGACGTGAACGTTCATCGGCCTCGGCAATACTGGGATTATGAGTCTCTCGCCGTTCAATGGGGGTATTTCATTGCCGCTCTTCAATTTTTTGCCCCATTTTCTGTTCAAATTTTCTATTATTTATGAGTAATAATTCATAGTTGATAGATAAATTTATGATTGAAAAGTTAAATGTTGAGTTAATTTTAGTTGGAGGTGCTTGTGAATGATTTGATTGAGATGTATGGTTTTGTATGCACATAATCATACATCTCGTTTTTTTTTCATTCGTACTTGCCGTAGATTGATTGAGCATATGAATAAGCTTTTTTGGTCACATAAGTTGCTAATTCCGGCTGGAGTTGATTAGAATGTTGTCGGACAGTTAAAAATTTGACATATGTAGTAGCAACAGAGTTTGTTTTGGTCTCTTTCGAGCTTTAGCTGCTGTAAACTACTAGTAGTTGTTTTAGCTTGTTATAGGCCGGATATAAGGAGGTTAATACGTTAAGCACAACTCTTTCGTGTTGTTTTTGCTGTGCTAAATGATAATATCCTTTTGTATTTAAGTGTTTCGTTTAGATGTTTTTCGTTGTTTCGGTTACATGATTGTGCTTTCTGGTATATTTAGAGATCAAGATGATTATGAAGTTGTTCGAAAAGTGGGGAGGGGAAAATATAGTGAGGTCTTCGAAGGTATAAATGTGGCAAATAATGAAAGGTGCGTCATCAAAATTCTCAAACCAGTCAAGAAGAAGAAGGTAATTTTGTATTTTTTTTTTGTCGGGTGCCGGTAAAGGGAAGAATTTTAATGGAATTTTTAGTTCGGTACCTACTTAGGTTTCAGTATTATGCATAAACTCTCTACAGTGGTCATATATCTGCATCATGTTATCTCTTTTAATGTATTCTATACATGTCCTGTTATAGGTTTATTGAGAACTGCATGGAGATCTTCTTTGAAATTTATTAATTAGACATTATTTTGGGTCCTCCAAGATGGATAGTTCCTTTTGCCTTATGCTATATAAAACATTTGTTGCAAGGATTATTTTTTGGAACTTCATTTAGTTTAACTTTGGGGCTGAAAGAACTAAGAAGTTCAAATATCAGTATGCAACTTCTTTGTAGACAAAATTCTTTAAATTTGATGATACACTCTCTACCTGTTGGCTTCTTTTTAAGTTAGATCTTATCAAAGTAGTAAATTTTAAATTCAATCTCTATATAATTCTTCCACAAATATCGAAATATAAGAAGCATCGGGGATATGCAATAGCACATCCTCTTGCTTACAATTGTAGTGAATGATGATTGGTGACTCTTTTTCAATGATGCAGATAAAGAGAGAGATTAAGATACTTCAAAACCTTTGTGGAGGTCCAAATATTGTGAAGCTTCTAGATATAGTTAGAGATCAGCATTCAAAGACGCCTAGCTTGGTGTTTGAATTTGTGAACAACAATGACTTTAGAGCCTTGTACCCAACATTGACTGATTATGATATACGCTACTACATTTACGAGCTTCTGAAGGTCTCCTTTCTATCTTATTAATATTTCCTATACATGGACTTCTGTTATTTTGTACAGTACCTCTTTTTTCTTTGTTAGGTTTTGTTTTGTTATTCCTTTATGTGTCAATGATCATTTTATGCAGCTCATAGCTGGGTTGCTGTGAATTAATGATTTGTTCCTGAATAGGAATTGCTTTGAGATATTGAAGTATTGCCTCACTGCTGTGTGATTATGGAAGTATGCATTATTGCTTCCTCTTGAGAAGATTTCATCTCTCAGTTAATAAGTTATTTTATATTCTAATAACTATTAGGTTGGTCCTGCCAGGGTATTTCATGTTTGAACGTTTTGTAAGTATCATGTGATTATGGAAAAGCTCCCTGGTTCATGATCATAGATGAAGATGCAGTACCTTACTTTTTAGTTTTTCTTTACCCTCTAATATATGTAGGACACATCTATTTGCTTTTATTTCTGTGCTATTTTATTCTCATGGAAAATTGAGCCACAATTTTGCATGGAATGATGAGATTCTACTATTCTAGGGTTTGGGAACTTGATCTGCTATACAAATCTACTTAGTTACAGCATTGGCTTATAGTGTTCCATACATGCATAACTGGTTGCACTGTAGAATGGCAAGGCTTTTTATGAACTGCAATTTTTTAGTCCCTTATCTCTTCTTATAACTTGCAACTTGTTAATATATGCTTATTGTAGATGACTTAGCGTTTAACTCACTTTTCAGCAAGGGTCACATAATCTACTTCCAGGATGACTGCAATACCAAAAGCACTAGTTTCTTGCACTGAATTCATTTTATACTTATTAGATGATAGCTTTTCTTTTATTGAACTTGGATTCTATTTTGTGTATTTATTGTATCGTTTGAGATTTTGTTTGCAACTCTGATGGTGTTTGGGTTAATCTTCAGCAGCTACCATCATACCATGTTGATTTGTGCTAATCTTAAGGTTGATCGGGTGGTTAACATTCTCCATCACAATTGTTATATCAAGTTTATTTTTTCACCTGGGTAGGTAGATATTCTGGTAGTTGGTGACCTGATTTAAGAGATTATTTTGTATCCAAATATGCAGGCTCTCGATTATTGCCATTCACAAGGGATAATGCATAGGGACGTGAAGCCCCATAATGTGATGATTGATCATGAGTTGCGGAAACTTCGGCTGATAGATTGGGGGCTTGCTGAATTCTATCACCCTGGCAAAGAATACAATGTCAGAGTGGCTTCAAGGTCTTCAATTTAAAGTTTTTAAGTTGTTGTCTTTTTAAATTTGGGTTAGGACTAGGGGAGCTGTGATGTTGAAAAAGGTCATGGCCATGCCAACACCCTTAGCAATCCCACTTGAGCTGCTTTTTCTTCTGAGTTTTGCCTGAAGTTTGGCTGATCCAGAAAATGATGTATTTAATCTTCTCATGTTGCTCTGAAAGCCCGTGTTGAATTGTGGTACTAACTTGTGGCATTTTTGTCTTTGGAACTATCCTCAGATACTTTAAAGGGCCTGAACTACTTGTGGACTTGCAAGACTATGACTACTCTCTAGACATGTGGAGTCTTGGTTGTATGTTTGCTGGGATGGTAAGAATTAGTTTTTGTTTACATAATCTGTATTTGCTATATAGTTATACTTGCTGGACAATAATATTCTTCCAACTTGCAGATTTTTCGTAAAGAACCATTCTTTTATGGTCATGATAACCAAGATCAGCTTGTCAAAATTGCCAAGGTATATTTACTTTCTAGATTTTCTATCATTATGGATAGTTATTTTCGAAAAGAGTTGATTGCTTACTGGGCAAATTGCATTACTTGCTTTGAAGTAAACATTTATGATTTATCTTCTTTTATTGCTCTTTTAACGCATGGCATAGCATTAAGTGTTACATAGGTTGGTGATTGAGGACTACACGGTAACACTTTAAACTTTTTGATCACGAGGTTCTAGAATTAGAGGGTTTTGTACCATCATCGGTCTGATATATCCTTCTAGGGCTGTTTATGCTGTAAATATGTCAAACTTGATAATCGAAGATTTATTTTCTCTTGGTAATAAAGGTATGCTTTTTTTATTAACTTTTGACTTCACAGGTCCTTGGTACAGATGAGCTGAATGCATATTTAGACCATTACCATCTTGAGCTGGATCCTCAACTTGATGCTCTTGTTGGAAGGTAGTTAAAAGCATATTTTCTCTTGTTGATTATGCTGAATGCATTTATCTTCCTTCTCTGTATGGTTCAATGAGTTGATACACGCAACCAATTAATATGCACACTGGCTTGAGTTAAGATAATTTATTGTTGTCGACTTGTCGTTTTTCCACAGGCACACTAGGAAGCCCTGGTCGAGGTTTGTTAATTCAGACAATCAACATCTCATCTCACCAGAGGTTATTTAGTCTTTGAAAACTTGAGAAGATTTTCTTTCTATTTCTCTTGTAAGTTGTAAAACTAACATTTCTGTTGATTTCTTCGGTTTCACAACGCGTTGAGCAGGCTATAGATTTTCTGGATAAGCTTCTCCTCTATGATCATCAAAGTAGACTTACAGCCAAGGAAGCAATGGTAAAGTATTATGGCTTCTGTCTTCTATTTCTGTTACTTTCCTCTTCCAAAATTCTTCAATATTCTAATTAATGCGGTTGTCATAATGAAAGAGAAACTGGCATTCAATGTCTTTGTTTCCAAGAAGCTGCATCACATTTTTGAATGATGTTTTGTGGCTCTTCTGCAATTAGCACTGTTGTAAAACACTCATGTCACTCTGTTACAGGCTCATCCATACTTCAACCAAGTGCGAGCTGCTGAAACTAGCAGGACGCGGATGCAGTTGCAGTAGCTCGAATTCTCACATTCTCCGGTTTCTTATCATCGTTCCTAATATGGCACCGAAGGGCCAGGCTGAAATTGAGTTTCATGCCTTCATTCCAAAAAATTTCCAACATTATCAAAAGATTGTACACTATAAATCTCTACTTAATTGTTACACCAACTTTGTGGATTGTAGTTTATAAAATCAGTGCATGTTTGATTATTTACTGATCCATCTTCTCGAATTTCGATATATATAGAAAACTTACCCAAATCTTAGATGTTATGAGAAATTTTGGAAAAGTATCAAACATCAACTGGCAACAGTTGTGATATAAAAGGGCAGAGAAGAGAGATATAGACTGGGATAATATGAACTTGTTTCAGAGTTTCAATACACTTAGGGCTCGTTTTTTAACATGGACTGGTATTAGTGGGCTGGATTACTTCAGGGTTTGTGAAGGAGGATAAGTAGGGCTTATTCTCAAATTTGTCACATGTTTTGTGGGTTGGACATTTTCGGCCCATGTCATGACCCACGTTTGGTACAGTTTGTAGAAGTTAGGTTTTCCACCAAAAAGGCAGAGGGTACAGTTTCTATACCCTCTGGTATTTTCTCATATTCCCAAACTATCACCTATTATTTCGCCTGAACTTATAAAGTAGCATTGTTCCCGCCTTAACAGCAACATTACGCGCCACGCTTGGGAGGAGCATCTACCAACAAGATCCAAGTAAGAATTGAAAATAGACTTTGCTTATGTTCACTGATCAGTTACTTTGGGAATATGCTTGAGATCTTGCAAAATTGTGGTGAATCTGGCTTTACTCATTCGTGGGTGTAATGCAATTTATGCGAAAATCTCATATTTTATTCGCAATTAATTTGGCATATGATTAAACTTGTTGATTACTCATTGTCGTCGCGTACTCTGTGTGCAAATTCGCGTTGGGCTGCGTCGGTGAAGTCTACATGGCCGAGTCACGTCGCACTGGTTTTGAGCCACCACGGAAGACAAATGTACACGGTAAAAGGCTCACATTTAGTTGGTAGTTTTTGTATACCTACTGTCTCGTACACGATCTTTATTTGTTAGTTAAGCTAGCTGTGTAAAAACAAATACTTTTTTGTGTCTTAGCACCCACTGGATATTATCTCAGCAACAATACTGAAACAGCTTCAAAAACATTGACTGACTTGAGATATAGTTGAAACCCATTTCACCGGTAGCTTCTCGTCACTTCTTCAGGTGGGGGAAACAAGTATAGACGTCGGCCATTGGATGCTTTGCCTCTGCGTGTTCTCTGCATTTCACCTCCGAAGTAGTGCAGATGAAAGTTTGCATACAAACCTTGCACTGCAATTTAGAACCAGCAACAATGTGGTTAATACATGAACCGGCACGAAAATGGTCAATGCTATTCTGGATTTTTAAAAAAATGCACAAGAGACGATCGACATTATCCAATATATCACCCATTTGTTCCATGTTACCTAAACATGATATTGGAAGGAGAATTGAACAAACCACATACTCAGCAGTAATTTTTCAGTTCACAAAAAATACCAAGAAAACAACATTAGGAAACCACATAAAGATCAGACAAGACATTATTCGGCACATAAAAACCCCGAAATGCAAGAAAAATAAACAAGATATCACAATAAAAAAGATAAAACTTATTAAAAAATGAGGTGTGGGTTTCTAATTTTTTGGACAACCTAACATAAAAGATAAAATTATTAATGTTAAACTGAAGGAGATTATTAAGTTTGTAAGCTTCGTAACTTAAAAAGTGTTGGAAATGTTTAATTGATGTATTGATATAGTATTTAGGAGCGGCATTGGGGAGAGCAGTGGCAGTCTTGGCGCAGACAACAATGTGGAAGGCTTGAAGCCATTATTACTTACTAGGACGAAAGGTGGATGCAGGCGAAGCTTGTGGAGGAGACGAGGACAGAAACTTCGCAGTCGTGCAGCCGCAATGGTGATTGGCTAGAGGATCTGGTTGTTGATGTTGGTTTGTGCTTATAGTCATAACTAAGATTGCCATATTAATTAGCAAATTCAAATTTTCTGGGCTGGAACTCCAAGGAACACATTGTTTCCCCTCCCATACCCCCTCCATCACCACCACCACCTCCACCTCCACCTCCGCCACTACCGCCACCATACCCTGATCCCGAGCCACTCCCACTCCCACCGCCACCGCCATGAGCAGCAGCCGTCAACCCCATATCGACACCAACATTTTCAGGCATTGAAGCGGAAAACCTTGCCGCCATAGCAGCTCCAATACCGCCGTAATTACAAGACAGGATCACAACCCACCAAGAAACTACATCACGCCCTTCCATGACTGCCAAAAAACAGACTTATTTTGAAAGAGACGGAGAAGGATGTTGTAGTGATAAATGGCGGCGAATCGCCATTATATATATATATATATATATATATATATATATAGGGCTGATTAATTCCTTCATGTTTAGAATCATGGCGATGGAGTTGAAGGTGTGGAGCATGCTTCATCAGTTTGGTAGTAAATGCTTTCCGCACACAAATGCTTCAACCCAATTAAACAAAAATCTTTGATTTTTATAATTATAAACACTCATTTACTCTATTAATATGTGCAAGCTTCTTTTATTTACCTACGATTATTATTCTAAAATAATCTCAACCTATATTTATATATTAGTTTTATTTTATAATAAAGTGTGAGTAAAATAAGTTAATAAAATGTAGAATCTAGTTACATTTATGATAAAAAGTGAAATTGGACAATTAATGGGGATGACCGAAAATGACAAAAGTTCACAATTAATGGGGATAGAGAGAGTAAAATAGAAACATAAAATATGAATAAAATAGGTAAGAGAAAGATAAAACTGAGTAACAATTTTCGGTTACATCAGTTTTTTTATATTAAAATAGTTAATTAATATATTTAAGAACCATAATGTTAGTCTCGAGTTATAGTTGAATTGACGGAAGGTGAAAATTTCAAGCTCAACACATCCAAAATAATTTTTGGCCTGTTCCGAACAAACAAAATAAAATATTCCATTCAATTTTCACATAGATTAAGAATGCATTTAATGTTAATAAAAAGTTTAAGTGTAAATATTCTACTCCTTCCGTCCCAGTCTAAGAGTCATGTTTTATCATTTTCGTTCGTCCCAATTTAAGAGTCCTATTTAAAATTTACTATTTTTGGACATAAAATTTAACTTCATTGTTGATGAAATTTACACTCAAATAATGTCATTACTTTCATAAAAATAAAACAAAACAAAACAAAATCCTAAACATACAAAAAATCAAAAGGTCTCACTTTCCACTATCTCACTTTAATTATTACACACTTCAATTATTACACACCCCAACAATTTCTTAAAACTCGTGCTCTAACTAAATTGCACTCCTAAACTGGGACGATGAGAGTATTTTATGCCCTTATCTATTACTCCATGTTATATTCTTCAATATTTAATAAAATAACATTTTAGTGCAATTACATTAAAGAAAATTGAATAAGTTTATGGACATCCCACAAATGGAACAATAGTTATCGTGGACAGATTTAGGCGGGGTCGAGGATAACTGACCCTATCGGCTATCGCCAGCTCACAAGAGTCGAAAAACTCCATTGAATTCGGTATTTGGAGCTCCCGCCAACCCCACAGTGCGGCTGTTTGCCTCAACCCGAAAGAACTGACTTATTTCCGACCATCGTCTGCTCTCCTACTACCAGCGACGACCGCCACACACAAAATTATATTCTATGAATACATACAAAATTGCATGACTTGAGATGTTGCAAGAATTCCAGTCAGGAGAATCTTATCACAAAAGTGAGGGCACTATCCTAATCTTTCCCCTGTTATATGCCAATAATTCACTTAAAACACACAAGCACCTTGATTTTGCTATCATGTCATCATGCCACAATTCCCTAAAGAAAAAATGAATGCCTATCAACTAAGAGGCTGACAGCCCATCTCCCACAAACAGTCCAATCACATCTCCCATATAAATGTTTGCAAATTCTTGAAAATATTCAATCTGTTGAGAAAGGACCACTCATAGGATTTAAGCCACTCGAAATTCTAGAATGCAAAAGGGATCACATCAGCCAGTTGTTCTGATGAAACCACCCATGTTTCTAATAACATGAAACATCAAACCGTCCAAATCACCAAAACAGGGCATATAGTTATATAACTTATTATACAAACTTACAAGTAAAAATACAAAAGAAAAGAATGCCATTACAAAATAGGGAGAGAGACACCAAAAGTAATGATGCAAAAAGATTCTTAATATTACTTGCTTGTAGATGAATAATGGAATCTTATACCAATGGAATCATCTCTCTCCAATTGCTTCTAACTTAATGTGGGACCAGATTATGACTATATATGTATGTATGACTACTTGGAAGCTCTCCACACAAAAGAAGTGATTGGCAGTATGAGTGTATCAATTTAAGACACAAAACACATATCTCAAACTCTTTGGAGAACTTACATGATGTCTGTGCTGATCCTGACACTTGTGTTTCTTTGCCACTCCTTAGTTGATGCGGAGATTTTGCATCAGCAGACGAACAAGACGACGTTCATAGTTCACATAGACGAGTCGAGCGTGCCAGAAAGCTTCGACAATCACCTGCAGTGGTATGACTCTTCTCTTAAGTCAATATCACAAACTGCCAGCAAGCTCTACACCTACAACAACGTTGTCCACGGATACTCGGCTCGCCTAACAGAAGACGAGGCTCGGTTGCTTGAAGAGCAACCGGGAGTCCTCTTGGTTCAAGAGGATAAGAGATACGAAATCCACACCACCAGATCACCTGAGTTCCTCGGAATCCTCAACAGTGATGAATCCTTTCCTGAGTCCAGCACGCCAAGTGACATGATCATTGGAGTGCTGGACACAGGGGTTTGGCCCGAATCAAGTAGCTATGATGATAAGGACATGGGCCCGGTCCCTCCTGGCTGGAAGGGAGCGTGTGAAGCAAGCAGAACCTTCAGCTCGTCGAGCTGCAATCGCAAACTGATTGGTGCAAGGTTCTTCTCGCAAGGGTATGAAGCAGCGTATGGACCAGTAGACGAGACTAAAGAATCCAGATCCCCAAGGGACAACGACGGCCATGGAACACACACGTCGACCACAGCAGCTGGATCAGCCGTGGTTGGAGCAAGTCTCTTCGGCTATGCTGCAGGCACAGCACGCGGAATGGCCAAGCACGCGAGAGTGGCAGCGTACAAAGTATGCTGGCTGGGAGGATGCCTCAGCAGCGACATACTAATGGCGATGGACAAGGCAATTGAAGACGGTGTCCACATTCTGTCGCTGTCACTGGGTGGATCAGTCAATGACTACTTCCTAGACACTGTTGCAATCGGAGCATTTGCAGCAGTGTCTAAAGGAGTTTTTGTCTCATGCTCAGCCGGGAATGGAGGGCCACGTCCAGGTAGCTTGTCTAACGTCGCGCCATGGATAACTTCAGTGGGGGCTGGCACGATGGACCGGCAGTTTCCATCGTATATCACCCTCGGAAACGGTAGAAAGCTAACAGGGGAATCACTCTACAGTGGGAAACCATTACCTGGCTCATTAGTCCAATTGGTTTATGCTGGCAATATCAGTAAAGCATCCAATGGTAATCTATGCATTGAAGGATGCCTAATCCCGGAAAAGGCCAAGGGGAAGATCGTGGTGTGCGACCGAGGGCTGAACCCGAGGGCACAGAAAGGTCTCGCAGTCAAAGAGGCCGGTGGGATCGGGATGATTTTAGCAAACACTGAGGCATTCGGAGAAGAGCTGGTTGCTGACGCGCATTTTATACCCACAGCAGCAGTAGGCCAGGCTCCGGGTGAGGAGATAAAGAAATACGCCTTTTCAGAAGCGAATCCGACTGCCACGGTTGCATCCGGGCGTACCCAGCTCGGAGTCCAGCCATCACCTGTCCTGGCAGCATTCAGCTCAAGAGGTCCAAATCCAATCACACCTGATATACTGAAACCTGATTTGATAGCACCAGGTGTGAACATACTTGCTGGTTGGACGGGAAAGGTCGGTCCGACAGGATTGCCTGAGGACACCCGGCACGTGGACTTCAACATAGTTTCTGGCACGTCCATGTCCTGCCCTCACATAAGCGGACTAGCAGCGCTCGTTAAGGCCACCCACCCAGAATGGAGCCCTGCAGCTATAAGATCAGCACTGATGACGACGGCTTACAATAGATACAAGAATGGAGAAAGAATAAAAGACATTGCAACTGGAAAGGCATCCACACCGTTTGGGTATGGTGCTGGACATGTGGACCCTTTATCCGCGCTAGAACCGGGTCTAGTATACGATACCAGGACCAGCAACTATGTAGATTTTCTGTGTGCCATAGGATACAGTTCTAGAATGATAAAGCTCGTCGCGAAGCAAGAATATGAATGCAAGGCGGGCGTGAAATACAGCGTGGCAGATCTTAATTACCCGTCTTTTGCTGTTGCACTTGAGACGGCCTCATTTGACAAATGAGGGAGATCCAGCAACTTATAAGGCGTCGGTCTCTCAGGAGACGGATTCAGTCAAGATCCAGGTTCAGCCGGAAGTGCTCAGCTTCATTACTCCGAACGAGAAGAAGACTTACACGGTGACATTCGCTGCAACTTCTTCTATGCCCTCAGGAACAAGCAGCTTTGCTCATCTGGAATGGTCGGATGGGAAACACACTGTTGGTAGCCCAATTGTGTTTAGTTGGTCATAGTAGTATCAAGCAAATCATGATTGTAATTAAGACATATATATATATATATATATATATATATATATATATATATATATATATATATATCCCCAAATGTATTCAATAAGCATGTTCATTACAAGTGAAAATCATTCAAATACGAAGCAACAGATAACTTCATTATCAGCAGCAAATGTCTGAGATGGGAAGAGATTCAGCACATAATGATTCATGAAACCCATAAGACACCAAAATATCAGAAATGGCGGAATTAAAACATCAGATTGATGATCACACCAGAAATAGAGGGTGAGTGAGCTATTAAAATTGCAACTATTATGTAGGTCTTTCCCCAAGAAAGGGAGACCTTCCGAAAATTCTCGACGGCCCAAGTCAAGCCTGGGCCGAAGAGGGGGTTTGGAAATAGTTTTCAACCAGCAATAGACACGCCTCGGTTAGAACCTCACTAGCTGTGTTATTGCCCCAAGCGCAAAGATGCTTTTCCTGTTCCACTTATTCGCCCTTTTATACAACAAGCTACACTCATATTTTCAGTGTGTTAACCGAGGTGGGATAAATATTCAACGCCTACCTCCCGAGCAAATAGCTTCCATTATATAATAGTCTTGCTTTCTGCCTCCTTCCCGGCCGGCGGCTGTATCAGTATGACTAACATTCTCATTTACGATTTATCTTTCCGCAAATTTTATTAGACCATTGTGATCCAATTTATAGTAATTTAATTAAATTTTTAATTGATTTTATTTATACAGAATTTTAATCGCATGTGAGAGTAGCACATGTCAATCAAAATTTATGATAAATGCCAATATTTCCTAAATTAAATAATATGCTTACAAGATAATTATGATTAATTGGAGAGCATAGTCTACAATAAAAAAGAATTTCAATTAAATAAAAAAAACGCACAATCATTTTGACCGCACACCACAATCTAAGGCAGACACCAAGAACCGAAAACGACACCGTTGTATTTAGATGATTGCAAAAAGGAAAAAACCTCTTTCTCCGTAGTTGCAGCTTCACGATACAATAATTATTCCCAAATCCAGAAAAAGACCGCCGTTTTCCCACAATTCCGTTTTCTCATTCAATTACACCTCAATTTTGTGAGCTTTTTTCCGGCAGATTGATCTGCGCCAGCTAGGGCTTTGCTTATTATTTTCTGGGCTTCTTTCATTTGCGCCATTTTTTTAGCTCCTATTTGTAGATTTAATTTAAGGGCCTGTGTTTTTGGGTGAGAAAATGACATCAACATTTGATAGATGGGAAAAGGATCCGTTTTTCTCTGCTGCGGAGGACGTTCAGGAATCTGCCGACAGGTGCCTTCAACAACTTTCCTATTTTTATCACGCAGTTACTGAAAAAATGTTTTTTTTTCTCTATTGTTTTGTGGTGGTGAATTTGTTAATTGGACAATTCTTCCGTTGGTGTAACTGATCGAATTTATCTGATTCATTGTGAAGGATGGAATCGACATATAGAACATGGATTCATGCCATCAAGGAGCCCTCCGGTTCTTGGAATTTGGATGAGCTTCGGAGAGATCTTCAGAGAAATCATGGCACAACTAAGTGGCAGGTTATTTGCTTATGTTATATGATTGAAATGATTTATCTCAGTACACTTGCAGTATTGTGTAACGATATGTTTTCTGCTTTACTTATTCGAAAGGTTGTGTGTGTGATGGATTGCAGTTGGAAGAATTTGGACGTGCTGTAAGATCGAGTTACCCTGGTAGAAGCTCGGCCGATGATGCAAAGGATAGGCATAGAAATTTCATTGTTGCAATTGAGAATCAAATCAAAAAAGTTGAAACCTCTTTGAATGAATCTACAGTACGACAAGGCAAGCCTCCGTTGCCTTGGGTGCGGTTGGATGAAGGAGAACAAAATGAGCTTGCACTGTTTCTTTCAGGACAATCATTATCTTCCCCGAGTAAACTCTATGGAAAGCATCATGCTTGCCCTAGGGTGCAGGGGCAGGAAAATTTGCGTGAGGGTGATCAACAAGTGAATAATGAGTGTTCGAGGAGTTCGTCTCATTTGGTTGAATTGGCTCAAGTAGAGGGTAAGGGGGACAAGTTTGCAGGTCATCGGAGGGCAGCTAGTGCAAGTGCAGACATTAGCTCATGGAAGATTGTTGTAGCTGATGATGCTCTGCACGATTCATCTAGTGCAAAACCTGATCGTCCACCACGAAAGATACCTAGTTTTTCAGGATTCTTAAATACCATGGAATCATCCATGTCGCAATTGAAGTGGTCAAAGAACGGTTACAAGAAACTAAAGCTTACTGATGATGGGCCTCAGGAGGCTGGAGCCTCAAATCTGACCAGAGTTAGTAATCAATTATATCTACTATTACTTGTTAAGTTGTTATCAATCAATGTATAACTGAGTTGCTAATTTGATCATAACTTTCTTTGTACATGAAGGGCATTACTACGTGCTATGAGAAGAGTAAAAGTTGCCTTGAAGGCTGTGATGATTATGAAAAGCAATGGTATGGTTGGTATGGTACTATCCAGAGACAGCTTCAGAGATCCCAGTATCATGTGCAATATAGCCGGTCTGTACA
Source organism: Salvia splendens (assembly GCF_004379255.2). Taxonomy (NCBI): domain Eukaryota; kingdom Viridiplantae; phylum Streptophyta; class Magnoliopsida; order Lamiales; family Lamiaceae; genus Salvia; species Salvia splendens. The sequence continues at coordinate 43,761,722 of NC_056032.1, forward strand.
ATTCGTTTTCTCCGTCATTCTCATATTCTGCTTACTTGGTGAGCCTCCTCCTGATTAGCTTTTTTCTACTCCATTTGATACTGTATATAGTAACTGTTTCATTTATTGTAGTGGTTCAGTGGGGAACTTAAGATTTGACCGAATTTGCAATTTGATAGTGGTTTTTTAGACGTCTTATTGTTAACATCATTGACCTTTCTACTTGAATTATAGGTTACATACTATAGTGCTACACTAGATTAATTCCCCCTCTCCACTTTGATGTATGTGGTGTATATATGAGATTATTCGTTACCTATCACAGTAAAAGTTCATGATAACTTTGTCAAATTTTGTCCTGATATTACACATCATAGTCCCGGTTTGAATGATGCAAATTATCTGGTATGAACTAACTACAGTGCCAAATTTTGAAATTATTTTAATTCATATATAACCCCAACTACTTTTTCATCCATTTTTCTACAAGTTAGGGAACATATGTAATTCTGTATCATAATTTGCTCTTTTTTGTTATTCACATGCTTCATGCAAACGATTGGAGTTACTTAAAATTTTGTGAAAATGTGTAGATCATTTTATTGAGAATTGAGAAATATAGATTGCTAGAAGTCTGGATCCCCCAACAGTACTTACAACTTTTCCTGAATTAATTTAAAGTCTCAACATTTTTAATTTGTAGACAGCATGTTAGCTCCTCAAACTAAGAAGAATATGGTACCTTCTTTAGATCATTTTTTGGCCTAGAAGCAAATGTTTATGGTGCTGCCAATGATTCAATTTTGTTTTGTTTATAATGAAATTAAATAGTGCTAGGATTACACGCATTATGAACCAAGAAATCAAAGAAATGGAATCTAGGTGAATATGAAATCCATGAATCTCTCTCACTATACTTCTTTTCTTGAATACTTAAAAAAGATGCAGTGTGTTTTTTTAACTACAGTAGTAAATCCATGCAAATGTTTTGTGTTTTGAAATTAGAGCTCGCAGTGAATCCGTACATGAATCATGAAAACTGCTGATGTGTATATAGAAACTGCAATGTTTAAATTCACCTTGAATTGCTGCTTATCTTCTATGTTGCATTTACTAGTACTGCTATATTTGGTCTGCTCCGTGTATAACTCTGTAATTGTGCTTTAATATAAACTATACTTATTGTATTATTCAATCTGCAGTTTTATTGGTTTTGCGTTCAATCTGAGGAGGAATCTCCATTCTAATTCATGATTCATCTATGGAAAAGATCGAGTGGGCGATGGCTTCACCTGCGTACCCTAAATAGATGATACGCTGCATCCATAGAACTATTTGATAGAACTGTAATCTAGCATTCATGCTTATGGCAACACCATGAGCAGTCCCACTATCCTGTTTTGTTTCTTCCGTGTGTTGTAGCTGATAGAGCTCGTTGTACCATTATATCTTTGAAGCTGCTGCTGTTGTACCGATATGTTGTAGTATCGATCTTTGTAGCCTTTTCCACGGCAGAAACTTACTGTCATTTTCGCTTCGGTTGTCTCATTGGTGTCATGTATCGAAGACAGCGTGTATATAAATTTTTGTGACTTCTGTATATATTGGTTTCCAGTTCTGGACATCTACATATACATCTGTTTGAACTTGAAAACTGCATTATTGTTTAGTTATCTAATGCTATTTTATATATGCTGCAGGCTTTGCAATAATACCTTTTATAAATATCATGTTTAATATATTTCATTAGAAATCAGCTGCCAAAAATAAGACTATAAGTGCAACACAACATGATGAATCATTTCTGTGGCAAGCAAGTGACATACGAAATCAAACTATTCATTAAATTTCCACACTACAAAAGCTTTTGGAAAACAATGGAAGATAAAAGTACTTTTTCTAAGTATTCTTTGACAATTTTTTGGCATCTTTTTCTTCACTATGTTTATTGGCAAATTCGACACCTTGGAATGTTAAAAACCAGGACTATAGTACCGACTGCCATAAGATCACCTTCATATATAACATTAATATTTAACCTATATTTTCATAGTATATTGCGATAAAACTCACATTGAAAATGAATAATACTGAAACGGGAGTGTTTAGAAAGACAGACACACACACTCCTTTGAGTAGTAGTAATTCATAGACGTGATCTAGGGAAACCACTACTTAAATGCATAACTAGAGAACACGAATTTAGTTCACTATAAGCAGTGAACCAAAACGCTATTACATGACCTAAATCCTTCACTATAAAGGTATTTTGGTTCACTCCTTGTTTTCAAATTCGTATTGTGAACTAAAACGCTCATATAGTGAACTAGATCGTTTTGATCTAATGACTGAGATTTGTTCTCTAATTATACACTTAATATTAGTTATACCTTGATCATCTCCTGTAATTCATAGGCTCATCAATATTATTGATTTTTCCCACAAAGAAGTAAAGCAGAGAAAAATAACCGATACAATCTGAAATCAAGATAACTCTGCGAAAATTCACAATTACTACTAAACAAATCAAAACTCAATGTCATCATTCAACTAAAATAATATGAATCCAGAATCTTGCCCTTTCCGATTTAGTCTCCTCGATTTTGTTATTTATAGAAAAATGAAGTTCGATTAACAGAAGAAATAGAGTCACTAACCTCCGAATCCCCACCCAACTCAAAACTCAGTTATCCAAGAAAAATGAAGGCTTGCATTCACCTAAGCAAAATTAAAAATGAATAAATTGTTATTTAGTTTCATAATTAGTGGATAAGAGTTGTTTATTTAGTTTCCATAGTTTAGTGGCATAATGTTGCACGTTTCTCATCAATTAGTTATTGCATATTGTTCTTTATTATAAATATTTGTAATCCTTTGGCATTAAGGAAGAAAGAATAGAAAACTTTATTTCCATTTCCATTAGTTTATCAAGTTTCTTTTCTTTAATTTATAAGTTTTCTAAATTTCCATAATTTAGTTATTTTGTTGGAGTTAGAATCCACTCGAAGGATTCAAGTTCGTAACAGCTTACCAAAACCGACACCTCCTCCACTGAAATTTGTTAGCACCATTTTCCCCTTTCCCAATACTGTCAATCCTACATTCACTAATTTTTCATTTGGAATTTCTTCAATGTTGTAAATTCATGAAATTTTAAACTGTTAATATTTTTCTCTCTAGGAGTAAAGGCAAAAATTGGTCCTGAACATATGCCCATTTTTCAATTTTGGTCCTACGCTTTATCTTTTGAATTTTTACATTCAACTCGGATCACAAACGGTCCTACACTAACTGTTCCATCTATATATATTCATGATGCAAAAACTCAAAAGATAAAGTCTATGACCAAAATTGAAAAATGATTCAGGACCAATTTTTGCCTTTACTCTATTTTTTAGTTAAAACCTAGGACTACTATTTACATGAATTTTGAGTATTTTTAAATTTTTTAGAATTTTCGTAAACAGTGAATTTCTATCAAACTTTTGAGATGTTTTTATTTCGGTCAACTTTTGTAACACTTTATTTGATACTCCATTAAACATGATTTCTACCGGATGGTGACCAGTAAGCGTGGATCATGTTTTAGAGTTTGCCCCAAGTTAATTAATCATGTTCATTACTGTACCAAATAATGTTAATATAATCAGTGTAATTTGTTTATGACCAAAGATATATATTTTCAATTAATGGCGTACATTCCGATAATTATAAAATGTCAGTTGCTTAATTAAAAATTAGCCTCAACCTTGATACTACTTACTATAAACTAGGTCCATTTTAGTGTGTCGTCATTATCAAATTCAAATGTGTGTCGTTCGTAGAGTAATGATGAGCCATCTCCACACTCAAACGCAATTAGATACTAGTATATGATTAGTGCTTATCTTATCATAATTAACTTGGAACTATCGATTTAGCCACACTGAAGCTTCTATTTTTTGAAACATAATCGACATATTTATCATTCTAGATGGCTTTATTGATTAATCTACACATACTAACCATATTATTGTCAAATAGTTGATTGTGAGACAAGAAGGAACTATAACATCATTTCCTCACAAATTTAAACATATCTCTAAAACTCTCTTTCTGCTGAAGCTCTCATTGCAATAATCATAACCCACCCAACCACGCTTAATCATCATCACTCCATATTTCCCACTCCTAGTTTTCCAATTCACACACACACACACACTCCAAAACTCTTAACTCAAACTCATCCAACATAAAGATAACAATTAAATTTAGACAAAAAAGGAACTTTTGCTAATTGTTGACATACAGAACCAAAGACTCATTTCCAACATATATACAAATTAAACTGAATTTGGCTAAGTTTAGTTTCCCAACTTCACTACTTACCTCAGTTGATCAGCCTTCTATTGTCCAACTATGCTACTAATAATTTTCTTGAAATGGAAGAAGCTCTTCAATTGCTACTCACATCACACATCCATCCTCACCGCAATGCCGTCGTGGGACCGCCCCAGCGCGGCCACCTTGGCCCTATACGCCGCGGCTGCAGCCGCCCTCTTCGCCCTATCCTCCTGAGGCAGGTCGCACTCCTCGCTGATCGAACTGAACCTCAGCTCGGCGGGAGGAATGAAGCAGTCCATGGACAGCCCGGGCACGTTGAACGCCACCTCCTGGATCGTCCATGCCTCCTCCATCCTCGTCTTCGTGTGGCTCATGGCCGTCTCCCCGAACCTGAACAGGGTCACCACGGACCTCCCCGAGTGGGCGATCATGATCCCCTCGACCGGCCTGTAGTCGTCGAGGAACGAGTTGATGGTCGTCTCCCAGTACACGGCCTCGCCCCCGTTGGCCTGTATCCGCGTCAAGTGAGAGTCCTCCAAGTGCAGGAGCAGCCCCGTCCGCTGGCTGAAGTACCCGAACAATACGTGCCTGATGATCTCCGCCGGCCCCTCGCTCCTCGCCTTGAGCGTGTGGGGGTCCGCACAGAGCTTCAGGATGAAACAATCCTCGCCGTCGATCTTCTTCTCACCCGTGCACCTTGAGTTAACGAACATGCTCGCAGTCGTCCTCGGATCAAGCCCCTACAAAATCCCAAATCGAGTTCAGAGACCTAACAGGAAAACGCATCCCAAAATCAAAAGATAAGATTCATTTAGGGGAAGTTTGGAGGGAAGATAAATAAACAAAACATGATTAGACAACACATTTTATGCCAATTTTAGTCATATAACTCCAAGATAGATGAATTATATATCCTACCAAACTGCCCCTTACACAACCGATGACATTCAAATACCTGGAGGGCGCGGCGGAGGGGGCGAACGGGCCCTTTGGCCGCGTGGGCGCCAAGCCAGGGGGTGTGGCGCCACACGAGCCTCCCGTTGCAGCCAGCGTGGACCTTGCTCCCTCCGAGGGCTAGCTCGACATACCACATGTCGGGGTTCATCTGCCACAGCACGAAGCTACCGGACTCAGCCGCCTTGGCGGAGTTCCGGCTCTTCAACACCTTCGTGGCCGTCTCTATATCAGATGTCAGCATCTTCACACTCCCCATTGCATAAGCATTCTGAACCGAGCTCTGCACCTTGTGGCCGCCCGATGCGGCCAGATACTGCTGTAGTATGTACTGTGCGGACGATGATTCCTGCATAAAATTTCCCATTAAAAAAAAAGAAATTAGACATAATTCCAAACATTGGACCACAAATCCAGCATGTGCACAACCAAAAAATTAATTATCTCATGATCTTGATGAGCAAACCAGCTGTCCATCAATCCAAGAAATGCGGTCTAATCTAAATTCCCAATTCTCAATCCTGAAACAGCATTTATTGCTCCAGTTCATCTCAGGAGCCTAAGCTCATTAATGGAGAATATTCATTATTATTCACTCAAATACGAATACCACTACGGATTTGTAAATGCTACATTCAGTGAAGTTGATGAAGAATTAGATGATGCATCACAGATTCTCACCAATTTTTATTTTATCATCATAAAAATCGAGTCTTTACATCAAATTGGGATTTCCCAGAAAGGAGAGAAAGGGAGAGAAACTAACAATGGGGGTATCTTTGATGCAGAGGTGTGGGAGGGGTTCGTTGTTGCTAACGTGCACGGGGCCGAGCGGCGCACCCAAGACGCCGAGGAGAAGCCGCAGATCGGAGGCGGAGTAGCCCGGCGCGGCGGCGGAGGCGGAAGGAGCGCGGCAGAGCCAATTGGCCCACCTCTCGGATTTCGGGTCGGAGGAGTCCGGGCCGGCCGGGTCCGGGCCCTCTCTGAGAGGGGAGAGGGCCTCTGGGCCGGGGCGGAAGCTGCCCGATCTCGACATGTATATGTCGGGCGGGCCGAGGCTGCTGGTGCGCCTGCGGCGGCGGAGGAGGCCCGAAGCGGAGCGGGAGGGGCTGCGGGCCCGCCTGGAGCGGGCCGGGGAGAGGCCGCGGACGACTTCGTCCTTGAGAGTGGAGAAGAAGCCTTGCTTTCGGTCCATGGTGGCAGCAATGCAGAGGGAGATGGGAATGGCAGCTGCTGCCTCTGCTGCTGCTGCTAGTGTGTATGTATAGTCAGGAAAGAGAGAGAGAGAGAGAGAGAGAGAGAGAGTGTGTGGAAAAAGGAGAGAGAATGACGTTTGGAAGAAGCAGAGCATTTTTCTTTTTTGTTTCGCCCTTTTTATACAGTGTGAGTAAGAAACAGAGTAGTGAACAATGACTTTTTTTTTTGCTTTCTCTTTCTTATTTCTTTTTCTTTGTCATTTTTTTTTATCTATTCTTAATAATAACTGGCAAATTGCATGAAAAATCATTATGTTGAATTAAATTTACATTCGTCCAACTTTAAAAGTTAGCAGAAAAAACATTATAACTAAATTTATTTGTAATTATTAAATAGTAACAGCAATTTAACTTAATTTAGCTACTGAAAAAGCATATATGGATATTGTTTCTGCCTATAGGTTAAACGATCTGGTCTAAGAAATGTTTCATTAAAATCATCAACTATAAATTATACGAAGACGGTTAGATTTTCTAGACGTAAATCAAATTATTATTTTTCTTGCTGGTTTTTAAATTTTTAAAAAATTGTTTATTTTTCTGACATTTAAAATATACACAAACGTGATTTTTAAAGATTAGTTTTTACTCTAAAACTCTAAATACAGTATTAAAAATTAAGACAAAATGATTAAAAGCTAAAAATTAAGTTGCCAATGTAGATCAAATATGCGATTGAGTATCCCAATTCCCACGTATACATAAAACGCGTATTCGCATTTTGATATACTACTAATTATGTACAACGTCAAAACAATAATTAGAGATCATGCAAAAATAGTCATATTTAATCACTTAAATGATGAGGGTAGACATCTTTAATTGATGTCGGATTTTATTTGTTTATACGCCACTTTAACCATCGTACTTTTACTAGTCACGATTTGTACATAATTAATGCAGAATTCATTGAATTCAGCTATCCAATTAATGTGAAAGCTGAAATCCTCAAACAAAAAGCATCAACAAAATGCTTTTTCAAGATATATAGGCCGAAATTTTGTTAAAATTACCATTTAATAAATAATACTATTTGATTGAATATTGATTAAAGTCTAATTTTCTATCAAAGCTTGCAAATTAAATCGATTTTTTACAACAATTGGCAATCATCAAATGACGAGACTAATTTTCGTTGAAATTTATAGTCACATGGATAACCTATTTTTTTCATTTACGACTACGATTTGTAACTCAATGCTCTCATTAAATAACACCGAAAAATTAGTCTCGTGAGACAATTGCGAACTGCAGTAAAGTTATAGTTTAATTGGCAAGATCTGAAATTATGGAATTGATTAAAATTCAACTACGGAGTCATCATGTTGTCATATATACTTGTGCCTAAAGATCATGTCTATTTTTTATTATCTCTTGTTAGGCTACTTTAGAGCATCCGCAATAGAGGCGGGCACACCGGCTAGCCGATTTTTAGCGCTCGCCGGTCCGCTCGCCGAACTATTGCAGCCGGCGAGCGTCAAATCGGCGAGAATTTCTGCGAGCGCACGCTGATTCCCAGGCGCTCGCCGATTCGCTCGTCGATCAGCTCGCCCATATTGCAGCCTCTCGATCAGCGAGCGCAATTTTATTATTTTTTTTTTCAAAACTCTATATATACGCGATTTGAACTTCATTTTCATTCGCACCACTTGTTTTATCGGGTGGGGGGCTCTGACGCGGGCTCAGATGCCGCAGATTTGGGGGTCCCGGAAAGCGGCGACGAGTGAGGCGGCGGCGGAGGCGGGGGGCTCGTGCGTAGATTAGGAGTTTTTTTTAAGTAATGTAATTTTTTTTATTTGACTTTTTTTAATTAATGTACTTTTTAAAATTGTAATATTATTATTGAATTTTCCCGTATATGTGTCGTAAATTTAATTCCGTATTTTGTGTGATTGTTTAGTTATTTGTTTTTAGTGCTGATGATGTGGCTGAGTTATGGCTGAGTTATTGGTTGTCCAGTTGCTTGTCCTGCTGATGTGGCAGGAGGAATTTAGTGCTGCTGATGTGGCAGAGGAGTTTGTGGCTAGACTATGGCTGGGCTATTGCTTGTCCACGAACTATTGTGGATGTTCTAATTCTCAAAGCCCGGTCTATGATAATGTATCTTGTTCTGTCTTCACGATGTCAATATATATTGCATTATATCTCGTGATTATCAATCACATTTCCACTCACATTACTAATTAATTATATTAAAAAATTGTATATTGTCTTGTTCTATATTATATCATCCAACTAATCAAACACCATCTGAAAATATATGGTGTAGACTAAACAACATTTATTATCAAAATTTATGTCCGAACTCACCACATGCCACATGGAGTAAAAATACATAAAAAATAGCAGATGAAAAAGACTAAAGTCAAAGTCAACCGGTTCCAATGAAGATTGAGATTCTCAAAATAAGAATCAGCTAAGATGTAAAATGCCAAAGAGGAAAAACGGAGCAAGATCACATGCTCGCATACTATATCCAACTCATTATTCCATTATTATCTGCAATGTATTCTATTTCGATTAATAAAAAACGCAAATTTGTGTAAATTATAGAAGAAAGAAGAAGAGTGGATAAAGTATGAGAGAAAAACTTTCCAGTTATATAAATGAGACTATTTTTTGAACATCACAAATGACAAAATGAAACTATTTTTCATGGACGGAGGAATCATTAAATGACACCTTGATAATGTACAATTAATTGATCTTAGCATTTCAATTAGTATCAATGGTGGGTATTGTTTAAAACTTCTCATTTTGCTTGAAGCAATTTAAATACTGTTATATGTTATCAGTGCTTTTTATTAGTATTAGTAGTTTTTATGTTATAAAATGCATTGTATTGTTATTTTGCTGCTCGTCAATGTATAGCTCCGAGCACTTCGTAAGTATATTTGAAATATCATCTAATAAAGTTATAAATATCATATTTAATGGTGATCATATTTGAAATTAAAGACACCACCTAACTAATCATGCATGATGCAAAATAAGTCAAAACAGATTTTGGTGGTGGTTGTAAAGAAAAATAGTTTCTCCACACCGTTTTCAAAAGAAAAGCTAATTAATTACTAAGAAATTCGTGTTTGACAACAAATAAATAGTAGTAGTAGTATAATAGGAGTACTAGACATAGTTGTAACATTAAATAACTCAATAAGAATATAAAGAATTAAGAAGTACGTGAGAAATTCTTATAGTTTATGCCGCGAATGGCGGGGGAATAATTTGCACCATTGTTTTCTTGGCGTGTTTTTTTTTATTATTATTTTTTGGATAATTGAAGTTTCATCTCTGAATTATTGTCATTTAGTGAGAATGTACCCAACTATGTATAATTAGAATGAATTGCTGAACTATCCACCTTTTAGTGAAAATATATGGTACTATATAAGAGCATCCACAACCGTGCTCTTGCCAGCGGCACGGTTGTGAGCCCGACCCCACTTTTTCTGCCTGCTCTCTGGCAAGAGCACAACACCCACAGCCGTGCTCTTCCGCAAGGACAAGCACAATTAATTTAAAATTCAATTACACAAAACATTTCCATAATACTAAAATTCATAAAAAAACAACAATAAATATTACAAATTACAAATAAAATAAAAAAGACATAATTAAAATCCTAAAAATTAAAAATTACATAATTAAAAAATTAAAAAATAAAAATTACATAATTAAACTCCTAAAAATAAAAAAATTACATGATTATTGGCTAATATTACCCGAGGAAGACTACGCATCCTGCGGCACCAACCCCAATTGTTTTTTGAGACACAATATCATGTCCTCGTGCGTTTGAAGTTGCGTGGGGGTCATAGTTGACCTATCGGCCATATTGAGTTGGGCCAAAAGAGCCCACAACGAGTTGTTCGGGGGTGGAGGTGGAACATAGGGTGCGGGTTCGGGGGCGGGGGCAGATGGAGTCGCGGCGCGACGGCGTTCGGCCGCCGCCTTCTTCCTTCCTTGCGGTCGGCGTCGGGAACCGCTTGGTCCGGCGTCGGGGCTACCCAAGTTAGCTTCAGCGAGTTGGCTAGCCACTTCTTTGTCGGCGTCGGATAGGGATGCCGACCGTGACCGTTTGGAGGAGCCGCTAGAGGAGGATGTTACGCCTCCCATATACTTCAGGTGCGTCCTCGTTTCCTGCCAAACATTTAGGTACTTGAACGACTTACCGTTCATGGATTGGTTGGTGCTCAGCGCCGCAGTGATGATGTCGACCTCGCTCCGGCCGCTCCCGGCATTCCGCGACTCCTGGAGGAAATAGCCATTGAACTTGCCAATTTCGTCGTTGGCTCGGCCGATGCAGTTGCGCACCATACTCTCGTTGCGCTCAATCGTTCCCGGCGGCCGGTTTGCATTGTACCGCCGAGAGACGCGCCACCAAAAGTGATCGCCGGATTGGTTCGTGCCAACCACCGCATCTTCGGAGATTTCCAAGTACGCCTTGAACAATCTATCCATCTCCGCCGGTGAGTACGGTGTGCAGACACCGGCGCGAGATGGAGGAGTCGGAGTTTGGGAAGGGACGGGAGGCCTAGGCTCCGGTGTCCACCCGTATCGCCCATCGGAGGCACCTTGCTCGTCGACCGGGTATGGCCGTTAGCCACCCGGAAAGCCCGAATCTTGGGTGAGAGGAGGGGCCGAATAGTCCGTTTCCGGACTAGGAAACAGTTGTGAACCGAACCATTCGGGGTTCCAACCGTGGGAGCCCGTAGGGTTATCGTCTTGGCCGGACATAGTGATGTTGTAGGGTATGAGAGAATGAAGATGAAAATGGATATGAGAGATTGAAGATGAAAATGGATATGAGAGAATGAAGATGAGAATTGTGTAGTTTGATGTGAATTTTTGGGAGTGAAATTGAGGGTATTTATAGATGAAACTGTGTATTTTTTGGGTAAAAAAATGAAAAAAAAATTAAAAAGTGGAAAAAAACGGTTATAAACGGATATATTTTTTTTGGGAAGTGAATTTTTTTATTTTTTATCGGTTTTTTAATTAAAAACCGATTTTTTAATTAAAAAATTTTTTAAACACAACGGCTATGCCGTTGACGAATCCCAGCGCGCCACGTCAGCTGCTCGCTGGCACGGCGCGAGCACAGCAGCGGCGGGTAGCGTCCGTGCCAGCAGCGCGGACGGCCGTGGCGACGGACGCCACCGTTGTGGATGCTCTAAGTAACGTTTAAAAATTCAAATTATCCTAACACTTTCAAAAATGTCTTGAAATTTAATTGTTCACGCCTATTTGACCTATTTTCAGCTGAATCGAGAATAGTAACAAAATGTCTCCAAATTTGATTTTCACTATATAATTCGTCTTTCATTTAATGTATGATACAAATTTCGTCTTCTTTTTAATTTCGATCATCCAAATGGTACATTCAATTAACAATTAACAATAAACAATTTTGGTTAAACATTTAAAAGGCGAATGCACTTTAACACGTCTCTTCAGTAATTAAATAAATTGTAGGGAAATATGGATATGGGTGGACATGTATTTGAGCATTGATATTTCCTTTTCATCGAGCGACAATTCGTAGTAGAATTTTGCACTTACATTTGTCAATATCAAATACTTCATATACTAGAACCACGGCTACCCAGAATACTACTATGAATTATTTAATTAAGTTCATTTACAATCATTAAATTATTATATATCGCCCATGAATTTTTCTCACTATAGCCATCCTATTTAAAAATCATAAATATGCTAAATTTTGCTTTGGGGGCTATATTATATACCAGGAATTTAATTTGGATTTCAAAAAATATTTTATTGCATCCAGTATATTTTATTATTATTTGTTATGTTGGTATATATATAATGATAAAAAAAAAGAAAGCTATGTATAAAATTAACCTTAATTTTTATAGAGTTTTTTCAATGGGGATAGATGGAGGAACAATTCTACTTTTGTTCTAGAAAATTAATGGAATTCCATTTTAATGAAGAAGATTAGATTTATTCCGATTGGGGGAGTGACGCACAAGGGTTATGCGTCGTTATTATTGAACGACGCACAACCCTTATGCGTCGTTGGGTAATGACGCACAAGGATTATGCGTCGTTAAAAGACGCATAAGGGTTATGCGTCTTACCCTAATGACACATAACCTTTATGCGTTACACTGGTAAGCATTCCCGCCTGTCACCCGGGTGACCCGGGTTCGATCCCCGGCAACGGCGCATTTTTTTAAGTGATTAGTATTTGATAAAAATGAGTTATTCTAAACATTTGTTTTTGGCAAATAGATATTACTCTTATAAAAGAATTAATTAAAGAAGTTAAGAATAAATGCCCAATCTAATTGGTCCCCCAAAACGAATACATGTACATTGACAAATTAATTTATACTTCTATTATCTATGACCACTGTTTATTTTATTTTATATATTAAGTTTATTTTTGAATATCTTAAAAATTACTATTGTTTATGCCGTTAATGGTATAATAACATAAAAATCAAAACTATTCACTTATAGATTACGCTTATATAAAATACATGGCATAATATTATATACTATTAATTAAATAATCCAAGTCTTTATGTTATAAGAAAATAAAATAATACTTATTATAAAATAATTTCCAAAAGTTCTTGCTGCAATATTGATTAATGAATGTTCTACCCACTATTATAAGAAAATAAAATAATGCTTATTATAATAGCGGTGACTATACTCTAATAAATAATAGTAATAATAATAGTAAAAATGCGCCGTTGCCAGGGATCGAACCCGGGTCACCCGGGTGACAGGCGGGAATGCTTACCAGTGTGACGCATAAGGGTTATGCGTCATTAGGGTAAGACGCATAATGCTTATGCGTCTTTGAACGACGCATAATCCTTATGCGTCGTTAACCAACGACGAATAAGGGTTGTGCGTCGTTCAATAATAACGACGCATAACCCTTGTGCGTCACTCCCCCAATCGGAATAAATCTAATCTCCTTCATTAAAATGGAATTCCATTAATTCTCTAGAACAAAAGTAGAATTGTCTCGATAGATGGAGAATGGCCCATTCAAAGTCCAAACGAAGTCAAGCAGTGGGCGTCTACTTTAAGTTTCCTCATTGGGCTCAAGGCCCATTTAGTAATCCAAAATACTATAATCATTTCAAATTGATCATGGTTAATAATCTTAGAATTTGGAAACTAGTTTTCGATTATCCGATTTCATGAATCTCAGAGTGACTATCCATATTTTTAAGTATTACGACCTTACTTGAACATGTTCTATAGGCTCGTACCTTTGCATCATTATCGTATTTGCATGTGTTCGTTGGCTATGCGACAGAGTGGTTGATATTCGGACCAAAGGTCGAGTTCGAGTCCATCATGACGCGCACTATAAAATTTATGTTTATATGCATATCAGAATAATATTACAACTCACACATACTTATAGATGCTTCAAACTTTCGACGTTTTGTCCTTCCACATTCATATACTAGCCAGAAGCCCGGCCGCTATAGGCCGGGCTCTGCAATATGCCATCAACGGCGTCACCCTTGGCATCGACAACCCAGCCCCCTCGCTCATATCAACGAGCTCCTTGCCGGGCCTCTCCCAATCAAAGCACTGAATCAGCGTCCCCAGCCCGAGCCCCACCATGCGCACGGCGAGGGGCTCACCGGGGCAGCCGCGCCTTCCGGCGCCAAACGGCATCAGCCTGAAGCCGTCTCGGTAGCCATCGAGCTTCTCGAACCGCTCCGGCCTGAACTCGCGCGGCCGGTCCCAGTTCTTGGGGTCGTTGTGCATGGCCCACGCGTTCACCAGCAGCATCGTGCCGGCGGGGATGCGGTAGCCTCCGACGACGCACTCGTCGGAGGACTCGTGGGGGATCAGCAGCGGCCCGGCTGGGAACATCCGCAGCGTCTCGTTGATGATGCACCGGAGGTACGGGAGGTTGGCGATGTCCGCCTCGTCAAAGAGGCGATCGTGGCCGACCCGGTCGTCGATCTCGGCCCGGGCCTTGCGGAGGGCGTCGGGGTGGTTGAGGAGGAGAGAGAGTGCCCATTCCATCGTTCCGGCGGAAGTGTCGGTGCCGGCGATTAGCATCACCTGAACACAAGATTAAGAGTCCGTGAACCTTCAATCTGTATAGTTAATCCTATCCTCAATTATTTTTTTTTGGACGAACATACTTTAATAATGCTGGTTTATTTGACATGGTTTAATTAATCTATAAAGTTTGGTTTAATTTTTTGAAGAATCATACTTCAATTTTACACTTTAGACGGAAATGTTGACATGACTATAATTCTATTTCTAACCCTTGGACGTGTTTTTCCTACGGTAGGTCCTGCCAACTTTGACTAGCATCAATCAATTAATTTGAGCAGTTGAATTATAAATATTGATATTTGCACTTTTAAAAAGATAAAACGTACTACTACTACTACTACAGTATCACTTTAAATAGAACCAAGAATTATCCCGGACGGAAGAGTCCGACCTGCACGGCCCCACCTTCATCTACCAGTGACATGAGGCATGTGCTATATGTATCATTGCACATTAAAGTTTTTGCATTTATTATGATTCAACCACTCAGATATGATCAAATTCATTCAAAATCTCAATATCAGTTAGATGAGTTCATAATTAGGAGTACAGTATATAAAGTATTAAATAAATCATATTAAAATGATAATAGTCGAATTAATTACCAGCATTAAGCTCCTAATAATGGCATCTGTATAATACTCAGGCTCCTTCTCCTGCAACGCCAACAACATTTCAATCATCGTCTTCATCCTCCCTTCCTCCCCATCTCCGCCGCCGTAGTTCTTAAACTTCCTCTTCCGCTCCTCCACCAGCTCCTGCATGAACACATTCCTCTTCCTCTGCAGCTCCACCATCGCCTTCTCCACCCCTCCCACCCCAAGCCACCTCACCACCGGCACGAAATCCCCCACGCTCGACGCCGCCAGCCGCAGCGACTCCGCCACGATCTCCTTAAACCGCCGCGCCTCCTCCGCCTCCTCCACCTTCTCCCCGTAGTACCTCTTCCCGGCGATCATCCGCATCATCACGTTCATCGTCAGCTCCGTGAACGCCGCCTTCATGTCAACGGGGCTCCCCTGGGCCGAGGCTCGGGCCATGGCCCGAGCCACGGCCCGCACCTCGTCCGCCCGGATGCCGTGCAGGAGGTGCAGGCGGTGGGCGGAGAGGACCTCGATGGAGGCGACCTTGCGGAGGTTGCGCCAGTGGTCGCCGTAGGAGGTCCAGGCGAGGGAGGTGTAGTTGTAGCCGATGTGCTTGCCGGCGAGGAGGCGGGGGCGGTTGGCGAAGACGACGTCGTTTTTGGAGAGGCAGTCCTCGGCGGCGGAGGGGGAGGAGACGACAAGGACGGGGCGGGAGCCGAAGTGGAGGAGGACGACGGGGCCGTGGCGGGCGGAGATGCGGGCGAGGGAGCGGTAGAGGGGCTTTTTGAGGAGGGGGAGGTGGCCGAGGAGGGGGAGGGAGAGGAGGGGGGTGGGGGGGAGGTTTTGGAGCTTGTGGAGGAAGTGTTTTGTGAGGATGTAGAGGGCATATATGAGTGGGAGATATATGAGATTTAGTGTATCCATTTTGGAAGTGAAATGGGATTCAATCATCTTTTATGGGTGGGGATTTAGGTATTTATTTTGGTTGGACATGTGGGAGCTCACAATCAGTAGTGTGTGTGTAACTGATCATGATCCTCTTGAAGAACACCATCACTATAGTAAGATATATTATGTTGGCCTATGAGCATCCTTAACGCGCGGGCTGGGCCGCAATGAGCGAGTCCCGGCCCGTGCGTGGCGTTGGAGGGGAGAAAGTTCCAGCCCAGGCCGGTCCCGGGGCCGCAGTTGCGGCCTGTGGACGCTCCCGGGGTCCGGCCTGGTCGGCGTTAAGTGTGCCCGGGCCGCAACGAACGCGTCCCGGCCCAGCGTTAGATGCTCTCCGGGCCGGGTCGCAAGTCCCTAATTTTTTTTCCGAATTTTTATCTATAAATACTGAACATTTGGCCACCATTCTTCCGCACTTTACACGTTTCAATCCTCTTGTATTCCCATATTTTCGGCTTCTATGGAGTGGTTTAACAGCGATGAACGTCAGATGAACGAGTTCGTCAACGCCAACAATTGGTACGTGCCGCCATCACCCCCATCACATGCGACGCCTAGTCCAAGGGTGGCTAGCAACATCGACATAACATCGTCAGTTAGCACTGATGAGTACGAGATCATTGATATGGAGCCCGCTAAAGGGAGGGGCAAGGGCAAGGTTACGGATGATGAGGGGCCGAAGAAGTATAGTTTGCGCGAGACATTGTGGATGGCCAAGAACTTCGTCGACGTCTCCGAGGATCCTATCATCGGCAACCAGCAGAGCGGCAAGGTGTTCTGGTAGCGGATTGCAGAGAAGTACAACGCTGGTCGTCCTAGAGGGTCGTTCGAGCGTAGCTATGTGAAGCTGCGCAAGCATTGGAGTCAGGTCCAGAAGGAGAAGAACAAGTGGAATGGCAAGTGGACCAACGTAATCCGGATGTGGCCGAGCGGCACAGCTAGATGGACCTCGTGGAGAAGGCCAAGACGGGGTTCTTCGCTGACGGGAAGAAGCACTTCAAGTACTTCGACGTTTGAAAGATTGTCGAGAAGAGCCCGAAGTACACCGGTGGGGCCGAACCGACGACAAGTGGGGCGCCGAAGAGAACCAAAGTTTCTGCCGCCGGAAACTACTCTTCGAGCGAAGGAGGTCCGGCGATCGACCTCAACGTGACGGACGACGACGTCTTCTTCTCATCCCCTAGCACTCAAAGCCGTCCGATGGGAACAAAGACGACAGAGAGGAAAGCGAAGGGGAAGGCAACTGCGAGCTACTCCGCTATGCCGCCACCATCGCCCAATCAGTCTCTAGATAAGATCTCCGACTCTATGTCGGAGATGAGTATTATCTGGCGGATGAGCCAGCTGACGGAGTTGACATCGAGGGATACCTCAACAATGTTGAAGTTTGATCTCGAGTTGCACCATGAGATGATTGCCTACCTTCGCGCACAAATGAAGAAGTAGTAGTTTTATCCTTTTTTAAAAAAAATGTATGACTTGTATTTTTATTTTCTAGGATTTTTAATTTGCTTTGTCTAGGATTTGTAATTTTAATTTCTACTGAACAATGTATTTTCCAGTTTGAATTGTTCAACGTATTGCATTTACGAGTAAAATAGGTTGAAGTTGTGAATAGTGCAATTTATTAGTTGTGGCCCGGGTTGGGGCCTGCAGGGTTAGAGCAGTTGTGGTATGTGACTCAAATTTAGGGGAATGATGACGTGGAGGGGACTTGGGGCCTGAATCCAGACTAGGGTTAAGGATGCTCTAATGATACTTGGTGATGTATAAGACTAAAGATATCGGATTTAAGTCAACCGTTGTGCAATCTTCAAATTTAAAGTATTCATTTGCTTATAAATAAAAATACATTATGTGATGATGTCACCACTCTATACGATCTATATGGTCAACATTCCATTAACTCATTTTTTATTTTTTATTTTTTATTTTCTTAAGATCAAACAATTTTTTAAAACTCGTGACGAGTTAAAATAAGACTGTAAATGAAGGTCGGGAGAGTAGCATTTAGTATCTTTTAATCAATACTAGTATACTACCCGTGTATTCATAATGTAGGTCTTTATATTTGAAATTTAGTATACATATTAATAATCAGAATTAATGGTGGAAAAATATACATACGAGAAGTGCCAAAAAGACTTGCGTTATGAATGGAGTGGACTGCGGAGCACTAAATTATCACTTAAATACGCTAGAAAAATGTGATCTTGCTTACCCATAAAATAAGCAAAGATTAATAAAAGTCGAAGCCACCTATGTTGACTAAGGAAAAGACAAAGACTCATGTCTAACGTTTTTTAGCTGCCAACTAAATGTCTTATATTTTAAGTTTATCTTACTTAGCCTTTGTATTTAAATTATTTTTATGCAAATTAAATATAATATTTATCATGTAATCGTACAATAATCTAGGTATTACGACAAATAATTTAAATTTGTGAAATACTCATAAATAATTATCGACATACACAAAATTACTATTACTAGTATATACAATCGGTTTCTACAATTTAAGGTGACAAAGGAAAATGGTGCTCGTCTAACTAGAGTCTAAGCCACGACTCTCATCAAATCAATTACGTCTTCCAGAAAGTGTGTAAATTTCTTCTATATTCTTAAAATTCTTTGCTTTTGTCTTGGTAATGTTGGAATATTTGAACCACTTCAACTTTTCTTCACCTTCGTGGGAATAAAAAAATTATTCTAGATGACTTTTTATATGTATAATATAGTCTTATACGTAATCCTATCTTATACTCCCTCCGTTCCACAATAATTATTACTCTTTTCTATTTTAGTTCATCCCATAATAATTGTCACACTTCATTTTTACCATAAATGATAAGTAGTTCCAACATTCCACTAACTCACTTCACTCACATTTTATTATAAAATCAATATAAAAAAGTGGGTCTCACGTTCCACTAACTTTTCCAACCAACTTTTCTTTACATTCCTTAAAACTCGTGTCATCATCAAGAGTGACAATTATTATGGGACGGAGGAAGTAGTATCGAACTTCGTATCGAAGGCTATGTATATCAAAATCAAAATAAATTTAAAGTCAAACAACAATAAAGAGAATAAAGTTAAAACCAAAGGAGCTACTACATCACCTCAACCTCAAGTTAGAGTCCTCATCCAGATATATATCCATGCTCATCGAACCGATATAATACAAACAACTATTATACCAAGGCAACCGAGACTAGTTGATAAAGAAATGAGATTATTGACTTGCATCGTTCAAGTTTTGTGTCTGAAACCTGACTTACCATTTCTCAAACCTATAATCAATTCTCCCTTCAATTATTGTTGTTACTATAGTAGTTACTCCACTATATGCTTCATTCTATGGGCTGATGATTCAAGGGCAGTTTTGAGCACCAAATTCTAATTCACGATTCACCAACCAAACTGCCACCTAAGTTATTTCTTCATAAAATTCATGTTCGATTATAATCCTTAATTTGTCATTTTATTTTAAATATTTTAAATTTTCGGAGTTTGAAAGCGATAATTTAGGGATGTCAATCGGGCCAACCCTACTCGGGTTGCGGGCTAATCGGGTTGTGATTTTTTCGGGTTATGAAAGTTCAACCCTAACCCTAAAAGGTCGGGTTTCGGGCTAGCCCAGCGGGTTAATCAAACAAGGGTTTATTGTATTGATTAGCTCCCACTAATTTTAACATATATTATGTCCCCCAAACATAAAATACGAATTTATATCAAATATAAATTTTAGTGGTCCAAGATCCAAGTCTATATTATTGCAGCCCCTGCTTTGGCTGATCACTACAATAATATCACAAGGTAGGCCTCCAAGCCAATTGCAACAACTATTTTGCAATTCTTGGTTTATTAATCCAATTAATATGCATCCATAAACTATTTAGGTCGCTTTGGCGTCACTAAACAATTTAAGCAAGTCAACCCCATCACACGATGCCAACCATGCATCTATGAATGAGCCTAGGTCTTGTAGATTTAGAGTAAACACTTTGGCGTAAAACTCGTGGTCGAAAAGGCTAGGAACATCAAACAATTATGATGGACGATGCGTTTGTTTCAAAACAAGACTTATATTTTGTGGGGAAAAGTGTGATACTAGTTTCGTGAATATAATATCCAATATTAAATTTCAAACAATTACTGGGCGCCGCCTACCCAGACATAGTATAACACGGACTACAAATACTGGGCGCCGCCTACCCAGACATAGTATAACACGGACTACACATACTGGGCGCCGCCTACCCAGACAATAAAACGGTCTCTAACTACTATAGTTAAATAAATAAGCATAAAATCAAATAGCATGCTTATCACATAGGATATCAAATAATGCTCAATGAATAAAATCAAATTTTATTCTCTAATTTATATGTGGATTTAATTATATTAATTCGAAATTAATATAATTATACATGTTTAATATTAATTCCAAATTAATATTGTGCTGTGGAGTTAAAATTATATTAATTCAAAATTATTGTAACAAAAATAATGATAGTAAATGTGTTTTAATATTAGTTTGATTAATATTATTAATTCTAAATTAATAATGTGATTTATAGTGACCAAAATCACAATTCGGATCCGACCCGGATCTTCAAAACCCGCTAGGGTTCTGGAACAGACGCCCCTTCCATGGGGGTGCTTCACTCCACCGCCCATCGCCACTCACCGCCGCCCCCAAATTTTAAAATGAGTCAAACTCAAAGAATAAATCAACAATTGAGAATTGCGGCCCTGACAACCAAAGCACCCCTCTTCCTCTCTCTCTCTAGAAATTCCCCAGATTTGAGTCTTTGTATTCTCGTTGTTGCTGGAATCAACTTCTCACCTTATTCTTTGGTTTAACTGCTTCCTAATCAACGGAATCATCATCGCCATCGCCACCGCGTCGCGATTCTACCGGAGCCACCTGCCGCCACCGCCGGCGACTCGATCGCAGAAGAAGATGAAGGCGAGGACAACGCATTGGACGGCAATGAAAGATTTTGAAAGAATTTTGAAATCCAATTTCAGAATTTTGATTTCCAAAATCATCCACAAATTAATTAGGAAACAAAAATTAATTATGAATCGAGCCCTGGGCTCTGATACCACTGTTAGGAATTCTTGTATTCATCTAATGAGCGCAGCGGAAATTGCAGACAAGAATAACAGATCTAGATTCATAATCATATTGCAAGTTGAGCACGTAATACACAACGGAACTAAATCTTACTTGTTGTGTTGTTCTTCTTCGATTGAATCCTGCAAGTTGAATCCACTACTATCGAGGTCCACGTGCAATCCAATCCGATGCAGGAACTATCCCGGTACAATTGCTCCGTAGAAGAAAGCTAGGAATTCTCTCTACAGAGCTTTACGTATTTTCTCTCTAATGTTACGCTATTTCTCATCACCCACAATGGAGAATAAATGATCATTATATAGACAAAGAGTCATTAGGGTTTCATGATTGTTGGGCTTATGGACTAAATATAATTGTAGCCCAACTATAATTATTTAATCCATATTAATCTAATCTAGCCCATATCCTTTCAATCTCCCACTTGGACTAGCATTAGATATAATACGCAGTTCCAACTTTGTACCCTTGAGCGGATCAAAATACACTTATAGTGTGACCCTTTAGGCCCCCATTATCGACGACGATCTAATCGAAGTCTGCACAAAACTCCTAGACTGCGTTGGCAGCGTAGCTCGATATATGATGGGCGTTTACGTGAATTCGGTAAACAAGCCTTTACACAAAGTTTATAGTAATATCCTTTCATTCACGAACCACCCGATTGAGCCTAAGATTTGTCATGTGTCATCCAAATAGCGCAATCACTTTATCTCATCTTTATTAAATGACCCATTCGATCATATTCAATTACTTTAATTGAATATATCTTTGCATTGGCCAATGACTTAATGGTCAAGTAATATAGAGAATTTGAGTGTTCTCTCGAAATTCTAATCGAGGAATGAATCTCATTCTTGGCTCAACTACCATTTCCATTTATCTTATGATGTACCCAACACAAGTCCGTATCTTAATCCTCCGAGGGGAGGCAAAGCGTTGGACAAGATCAAAGCACACCACTCAACAAACAAAATGTGTAATGACCTCAGATCCTAGGATATTACATACTTCATGTACTAACAAACTGTAGACACTCAACAAAACAGTTTAATAGTAGGGTATACCAATACTCTCCAAAGTATACCATGTGTCCATCACGAGTATCTAATATCTCATAGTTGTGAGAACAACTACATTCTCAAAGAATGTGATGCAAACCCCATGCTAACCTATAACATATCATCAATATCCCATTCTTGACGATCATTGGTTAGGGCTATTTTAGAATTATACTATATCATTAATGTCTCAGACCATTAACGACAGTCATAATTCAAGGGAACAAATATTTAGAATAAAATCAAACATTTAAAACAATTATTCCAATAAGTGCACAAAACCCATAGAAAATAAAATTTTCATATAATGTGATCAAGTAATATTGTCTCAACACAAAATGTTTCTAAGACATATAAAATTGTAACTCCCACTGATTCAAAGCCATCTACCAACATGCTTAACACCTAAGCTCTCAAAGTGCTTGTTGTGTTTTGCTATACATAACGGTTTGGTGAAAGGATCAGCCAAATTATCATCAGTGGGTACTCTTTCTAATTTTATGTCGCCTCTTTCAATTATTTCTCTGATCAGATGATATCTTCTGGGAACCCAGTTCTTTAACGAAATCTAACAAAGCAACAGCTTCTTTGGCAGCTTCAGATGCAGCAATATACTCGGCTTCGGTGGTGGAATCGGCAGTTGTACCTTGTTTGGAACTATTCCAACTCACTGCTCCACCATTGAGGACAAAAACATATCCAGACTGAGACTTATAGTCGTCATGGTCTGTTTGGAAACTAGCATCAGTGTACCCAGTAACTGATAACTCTGGTTGTCCACCATAGACTAAGAAATATTCTTTAGTCCTCCTAAGGTACTTAAGAATAGTCTTAACAGTTTTCCAATGTTCCTCACCGGGATTTTGCTGAAATCTGCCTGTCATGCTAAGCGCATAGGCCACATCTGGCCTAGTAGAAATCATGGCATACATAATAGATCCTATAACCGAAGCATACGAGATCCTTTTCATGTTGTCTCTTTCTTTGTCATTAGAAGGACAATCCTTCTTTGACAATACAATGCCATGTCCCATAGGAAGAAAACCTTTCTTAGAATTCTCCATTGAGAAGCGCCTTAGCAACTTATCTATGTAAGTGGATTGTGATAATCCTAACATCCTATTCGGTCTATCTCGATAGATCTTGATTCCAAGGATGTAGGAAGCATCACCCAGATCCTTCATCATAAAGGAACTAGACAACCATTCTTTCACGGATTGCATCATGGAACGATCGCTTCCCATAATCAAGATGTCATCAACATATATGATGAGGAAGACAACGTTTCCATTCTCGCGTTTACTATAAACACATGGGTCCTCTTTGCTTCTGACAAAACCAAACGATTTGATTGTTCTATCAAAACAAATATTCCAACTCCTCGAAGCTTGCTTAAGTCCATAGATGGACTTCTTTAGCTTGCACACTGCATTCGGCCTTTCTTTCGATACAAAACCTTCAGGCTGTGTCATATAGACATCACCTTCTAATTCTCCATTGAGAAATGCGGTTTTGACATCCATTTGCCAAATGTCGAAGTTGTAGTATCCAGCAATTGCAAGTAGTATCCGAATGGACTTGATCTTAGCAACGGGCGAAAAGGTTTCATCATAGTCAATGCCTTCGCGCTGACTATAACCTTTTGCCACTAACCTAGCCTTGTAGGTTTGTACTTTGCCATCTGCATCTCTCTTCTTTTTGAAGATCCATTTGCAGCCTATGGGGTAAACCCCATCTGGCAAGTCAACTAGTTCCCAAACTAAGTTGAAGTACATCGAGTCCATTTCTGATATCAAGGCTTCAAGCCACTTCTCTCGATCGGTGTCCGACACCG
Organism: Salvia splendens; assembly: GCF_004379255.2. Taxonomy (NCBI): domain Eukaryota; kingdom Viridiplantae; phylum Streptophyta; class Magnoliopsida; order Lamiales; family Lamiaceae; genus Salvia; species Salvia splendens. The sequence continues at coordinate 43,785,889 of NC_056032.1, forward strand.
CCTCGGTATAGGTTTTAGGCTCATCGTCATCTAAATCAACTTCATCATCTTGGTTCTCAACCATTAGATTCAGTCTCTCAGGTGCGCGACGAATCCTCCTAGGCCTATTGAGTTGGTTTTGCTATGGTTCAGGCTGTTCATTCTGTATGTGAGAAGGTTCAGGAATATCACTATGATCTTCTTGAGGTAGAGGTGATGCAACTATTGTATCATCTTGTCTTTGATGCATCTCATTGTCTTGAGGTGGTCCTTCGAGAGTCTCTCCAAGGTCCTCTCTAAGAGTAATTTCCCCTCCCAATAGATCATCAAAAACTCTCACTGAGTTATTGTCCAATCCAATGGATAATACCTCATCCTCATTGTTAACTTGTGGTTCTTGAATTTCTTCAAGATCTACTGTATTTTGACCTTGTTCCTTGCAGACATAATTGTCTTCAAGGAACGTCACATTCCTTGATGTTATCACCTTGTGATTTTCAGGACAGTAGAAATCGTACCCTTTAGTTTCTTTAGGATATCCCACAAAATAACATTTCTCACTTTTAGTTTCCAATTTATTAGTCATCATTTTCTTAACAAAAGCTGGACAACCCCAGGTCCGGATATGGTTAAGACTTGCTTTCTTGCCACACCATAACTCATATGGTGTTTTCTCGACTGATTTAGAAGGAAACCTTTTTAGAATGTAAATAGCCGTTAGTAAGGCATGACCCCATAGGAATAAAGGAAGACTAGCTAAACTCATCATGGATCGAACCATATCTAATAATGTTCGGTTTCTCCTTTCAGATACTCCATTCATTTTTGGTGTACCAGGAGGTGTCCAGTCTGACTGAATTCCATGTGATTTCAAGTAATCAAGAAATTCCCGGCTCAAGTATTCCCCTCCTCGATCTGATCGGAGAGTCTTGATACTTTTCCCAAGTTGTTTCTCAACTTCACACTTAAACTCTTTAAATTTCCCAAAGGCCTCAGATTTGTGTTTCATAAGATACACATATCCATACCTTGTCAAATCATCAGTGAAAGTAATGAAGTACGAATAACCACCTTTTGCTTGAGTTGGAAACGGTCCACACACATCTGTGTGGATCAACTCTAGCACATCATTAACACGCACCCCCTTCCCAGAAAGTGGCTTATTAGTCATCTTTCCTTTGAGACAGAATTCACAAGCACCATATGATTCAAAATCAAATGAAGTGAGATAGTCTAGCTTTCTCAATCTTGCTATTCTTTTCTCATTAATATGACCAAGTCTGCAATGCCAAAGATAAGTTGCATTATTCGTATTACTTAGCTTAAGTCTTTTATTTTGCACATTGAGAATGTCCCGTTTGCATTCAAGCATATACAATCCATTCTCTAAAGAGGCATTTCCATAAAACAATCCATTATTAGAAAACGAGCATCTGCTGTTTGCAAAATGGAAGGAAAAACCTTCGATGTCCAACATCGGAACGGAAATAATATTCTTTGAAATAACTGGAACAAAATAACAATTATGTAAATCTAGTCTATGTCCTGAGGGAAGATCTAATCTATAAGTTCCTACGCGTTCGGCAGCAACCCTTGCTCCATTTCCAACACGTAGGTCTACTTCCCCAGGTCTCACTTTCCTGCTGTCAATTAAACCTTGCACATTATTACAAATGTGTGAACCACAAGCGGTATCCAATACCCAGGATTGTGAGTTATTAATAGACATATTTATCTCAATGACAAACATAGCTGAACTCCCACTCATTGCACCTTGTGCCTTGAGTTTTGGGCAGTCTCTCTGCCACTCCGTGAAATTTGACCTAGTCAATTTGTTTGTTTCCATCATACACTCATAAGATAAGTTTGACATATTATCTGAACAGAAAATAAAACGAAAAGCAAATTAGAAAAGCATACAAAAATCACATTCGCATCACTAATCAAACAAGGGTTTATTGTATTGATTAGCTCCCACTAATTTTAACATATATTATGTCCCCCAAACATAAAATACGAATTTATATCAAATATAAATTTTAGTGGTCCAAGATCCAAGTCTATATTATTGCAGCCCCTGCTTTGGCTGATCACTACAATAATATCACAAGGTAGGCCTCCAAGCCAATTGCAACAACTATTTTGCAATTCTTGGTTTATTAATCCAATTAATATGCATCCATAAACTATTTAGGTCGCTTTGGCGTCACTAAACAATTTAAGCAAGTCAACCCCATCACACGATGCCAACCATGCATCTATGAATGAGCCTAGGTCTTGTAGATTTAGAGTAAACACTTTGGCGTAAAACTCGTGGTCGAAAAGGCTAGGAACATCAAACAATTATGATGGACGATGCGTTTGTTTCAAAACAAGACTTATATTTTGTGGGGAAAAGTGTGATACTAGTTTCGTGAATATAATATCCAATATTAAATTTCAAACAATTACTGGGCGCCGCCTACCCAGACATAGTATAACACGGACTACAAATACTGGGCGCCGCCTACCCAGACATAGTATAACACGGACTACACATACTGGGCGCCGCCTACCCAGACAATAAAACGGTCTCTAACTACTATAGTTAAATAAATAAGCATAAAATCAAATAGCATGCTTATCACATAGGATATCAAATAATGCTCAATGAATAAAATCAAATTTTATTCTCTAATTTATATGTGGATTTAATTATATTAATTCGAAATTAATATAATTATACATGTTTAATATTAATTCCAAATTAATATTGTGCTGTGGAGTTAAAATTATATTAATTCAAAATTATTGTAACAAAAATAATGATAGTAAATGTGTTTTAATATTAGTTTGATTAATATTATTAATTCTAAATTAATAATGTGATTTATAGTGACCAAAATCACAATTCGGATCCGACCCGGATCTTCAAAACCCGCTAGGGTTCTGGAACAGACGCCCCTTCCATGGGGGTGCTTCACTCCACCGCCCATCGCCACTCACCGCCGCCCCCAAATTTTAAAATGAGTCAAACTCAAAGAATAAATCAACAATTGAGAATTGCGGCCCTGACAACCAAAGCACCCCTCTTCCTCTCTCTCTCTAGAAATTCCCCAGATTTGAGTCTTTGTATTCTCGTTGTTGCTGGAATCAACTTCTCACCTTATTCTTTGGTTTAACTGCTTCCTAATCAACGGAATCATCATCGCCATCGCCACCGCGTCGCGATTCTACCGGAGCCACCTGCCGCCACCGCCGGCGACTCGATCGCAGAAGAAGATGAAGGCGAGGACAACGCATTGGACGGCAATGAAAGATTTTGAAAGAATTTTGAAATCCAATTTCAGAATTTTGATTTCCAAAATCATCCACAAATTAATTAGGAAACAAAAATTAATTATGAATCGAGCCCTGGGCTCTGATACCACTGTTAGGAATTCTTGTATTCATCTAATGAGCGCAGCGGAAATTGCAGACAAGAATAACAGATCTAGATTCATAATCATATTGCAAGTTGAGCACGTAATACACAACGGAACTAAATCTTACTTGTTGTGTTGTTCTTCTTCGATTGAATCCTGCAAGTTGAATCCACTACTATCGAGGTCCACGTGCAATCCAATCCGATGCAGGAACTATCCCGGTACAATTGCTCCGTAGAAGAAAGCTAGGAATTCTCTCTACAGAGCTTTACGTATTTTCTCTCTAATGTTACGCTATTTCTCATCACCCACAATGGAGAATAAATGATCATTATATAGACAAAGAGTCATTAGGGTTTCATGATTGTTGGGCTTATGGACTAAATATAATTGTAGCCCAACTATAATTATTTAATCCATATTAATCTAATCTAGCCCATATCCTTTCAATCTCCCACTTGGACTAGCATTAGATATAATACGCAGTTCCAACTTTGTACCCTTGAGCGGATCAAAATACACTTATAGTGTGACCCTTTAGGCCCCCATTATCGACGACGATCTAATCGAAGTCTGCACAAAACTCCTAGACTGCGTTGGCAGCGTAGCTCGATATATGATGGACGTTTACGTGAATTCGGTAAACAAGCCTTTACACAAAGTTTATAGTAATATCCTTTCATTCACGAACCACCCGATTGAGCCTAAGATTTGTCATGTGTCATCCAAATAGCGCAATCACTTTATCTCATCTTTATTAAATGACCCATTCGATCATATTCAATTACTTTAATTGAATATATCTTTGCATTGGCCAATGACTTAATGGTCAAGTAATATAGAGAATTTGAGTGTTCTCTCGAAATTCTAATCGAGGAATGAATCTCATTCTTGGCTCAACTACCATTTCCATTTATCTTATGATGTACCCAACACAAGTCCGTATCTTAATCCTCCGAGGGGAGGCAAAGCGTTGGACAAGATCAAAGCACACCACTCAACAAACAAAATGTGTAATGACCTCAGATCCTAGGATATTACATACTTCATGTACTAACAAACTGTAGACACTCAACAAAACAGTTTAATAGTAGGGTATACCAATACTCTCCAAAGTATACCATGTGTCCATCACGAGTATCTAATATCTCATAGTTGTGAGAACAACTACATTCTCAAAGAATGTGATGCAAACCCCATGCTAACCTATAACATATCATCAATATCCCATTCTTGACGATCATTGGTTAGGGCTATTTTAGAATTATACTATATCATTAATGTCTCACACCATCAACGACAGTCATAATTCAAGGGAACAAATATTTAGAATAAAATCAAACATTTAAAACAATTATTCCAATAAGTGCACAAAACCCATAGAAAATGAAATTTTCATATAATGTGATCAAGTAATATTGTCTCAACACAAAATGTTTCTAAGACATATAAAATTTTAACTCCCACTGATTCAAAGCCATCTACCAAGATGCTTAACACCTAAGCTCTCAAAGTGCTTGTTGTGTTTTGCTATACATAACGGTTTAGTGAAAGGATCAACCAAATTATCATCAGTGGGTACTCTTTCTAATTTTATGTTGCCTCTTTCAATTATTTCTCTGATCATATGATATCTTCTGGGAACCCAGTTCTTTAACGAAATCTAACAAAGCAACAGCTTCTTTGGCAGCTTCAGATGCAGCAATATACTCGGCTTCGGTGGTGGAATCGGCAGTTGTACCTTGTTTGGAACTATTCCAACTCACTGCTCCACCATTGAGGACAAAAACATATCCAGACTGAGACTTATAGTCGTCATGGTCTGTTTGGAAACTAGCATCAGTGTACCCAGTAACTGATAACTCTGGTTGTCCACCATAGACTAAGAAATATTCTTTAGTCCTCCTAAGGTACTTAAGAATAGTCTTAACAGTTTTCCAATGTTCCTCACCGGGATTTTGCTGAAATCTGCCTGTCATGCTAAGCGCATAGGCCACATCTGGCCTAGTAGAAATCATGGCATACATAATAGATCCTATAACCGAAGCATACGGGATCCTTTTCATGTTGTCTCTTTCTTTGTCATTAGAAGGACAATCCTTCTTTGACAATACAATGCCATGTCCCATAGGAAGAAAACCTTTCTTAGAATTCTCCATTGAGAAGCGCCTTAGCAACTTATCTATGTAAGTGGATTGTGATAATCCTAACATCCTATTCGGTCTATCTCGATAGATCTTGATTCCAAGGATGTAGGAAGCATCACCCAGATCCTTCATCATAAAGGAACTAGACAACCATTCTTTCACGGATTGCATCATGGAACGATCGCTTCCCATAATCAAGATGTCATCAACATATATGATGAGGAAGACAACGTTTCCATTCTCGCGTTTACTATAAACACATGGGTCCTCTTTGCTTCTGACAAAACCAAACGATTTGATTGTTCTATCAAAACAAATATTCCAACTCCTCGAAGCTTGCTTAAGTCCATAGATGGACTTCTTTAGCTTGCACACTGCATTCGGCCTTTCTTTCGATACAAAACCTTCAGGCTGTGTCATATAGACATCACCTTCTAATTCTCCATTGAGAAATGCGGTTTTGACATCCATTTGCCAAATGTCGAAGTTGTAGTATCCAGCAATTGCAAGTAGTATCCGAATGGACTTGATCTTAGCAACGGGCGAAAAGGTTTCATCATAGTCAATGCCTTCGCGCTGACTATAACCTTTTGCCACTAACCTAGCCTTGTAGGTTTGTACTTTGCCATCTGCATCTCTCTTCTTTTTGAAGATCCATTTGCAGCCTATGGGGTAAACTCCATCTGGCAAGTCATCTAGTTCCCAGACTAAGTTGAAGTACATCGAGTCCATTTCGGATATCAAGACTTCAAGTAATTTCTCTCGGTCGGTGTCCGACACCGCCTCGGTATAGGTTTTAGGCTCATCGTCATCTAAATCAACTTCATCATCTTGGTTCTCAACCATTAGATTCAGTCTCTCAGGTGCGCGACGAATCCTCCTAGGCCTATTGAGTTGGTTTTGCTATGGTTCAGGCTGTTCATTCTGTATGTGAGAAGGTTCAGGAATATCACTATGATCTTCTTGAGGTAGAGGTGATGCAACTATTGTATCATCTTGTCTTTGATGCATCTCATTGTCTTGAGGTGGTCCTTCGAGAGTCTCTCCAAGGTCCTCTCTAAGAGTAATTTCCCCTCCCAATAGATCATCAAAAACTCTCACTGAGTTATTGTCCAATCCAATGGATAATACCTCATCCTCATTGTTAACTTGTGGTTCTTGAATTTCTTCAAGATCTACTGTATTTTGACCTTGTTCCTTGCAGACATAATTGTCTTCAAGGAACGTCACATTCCTTGATGTTATCACCTTGTGATTTTCAGGACAGTAGAAATCGTACCCTTTAGTTTCTTTAGGATATCCCACAAAATAACATTTCTCACTTTTAGTTTCCAATTTATTAGTCATCATTTTCTTAACAAAAGCTGGACAACCCCAGGTCCGGATATGGTTAAGACTTGCTTTCTTGCCACACCATAACTCATATGGTGTTTTCTCGACTGATTTAGAAGGAAACCTTTTTAGAATGTAAATAGCCGTTAGTAAGGCATGACCCCATAGGAATAAAGGAAGACTAGCTAAACTCATCATGGATCGAACCATATCTAATAATGTTCGGTTTCTCCTTTCAGATACTCCATTCATTTTTGGTGTACCAGGAGGTGTCCAGTCTGACTGAATTCCATGTGATTTCAAGTAATCAAGAAATTCCCGGCTCAAGTATTCCCCTCCTCGATCTGATCGGAGAGTCTTGATACTTTTCCCAAGTTGTTTCTCAACTTCACACTTAAACTCTTTAAATTTCCCAAAGGCCTCAGATTTGTGTTTCATAAGATACACATATCCATACCTTGTCAAATCATCAGTGAAAGTAATGAAGTACGAATAACCACCTTTTGCTTGAGTTGGAAACGGTCCGCACACATCTGTGTGGATCAACTCTAGCACATCATTAGCACGCACCCCTTTCCCAGAAAGTGGCTTATTAGTCATCTTTCCTTTGAGACAGAATTCACAAGCACCATATGATTCAAAATCAAATGAAGTGAGATAGTCTAGCTTTCTCAATCTTGCTATTCTTTTCTCATTAATATGACCAAGTCTGCAATGCCAAAGATAAGTTGCATTATTCGTATTACTTAGCTTAAGTCTTTTATTTTGCACATTGAGAATGTCCCGTTTGCATTCAAGCATATACAATCCATTCTCTAAAGAGGCATTTCCATAAAACAATCCATTATTAGAAAACGAGCATCTGCTGTTTGCAAAATGGAAGGAAAAACCTTCGATGTCCAACATCGGAACGGAAATAATATTCTTTGAAATAACTGGAACAAAATAACAATTATGTAAATCTAGTCTATGTCCTGAGGGAAGATCTAATCTATAAGTTCCTACGCGTTCGGCAGCAACCCTTGCTCCATTTCCAACACGTAGGTCTACTTCCCCAGGTCTCACTTTCCTGCTGTCAATTAAACCTTGCACATTATTACAAATGTGTGAACCACAAGCGGTATCCAATACCCAGGATTGTGAGTTATTAATAGACATATTTATCTCAATGACAAACATAGCTGAACTCCCACTCATTGCACCTTGTGCCTTGAGTTTTGGGCAGTCTCTCTGCCACTCCGTGAAATTTGACCTAGTCAATTTGTTTGTTTCCATCATACACTCATAAGATAAGTTTGACATATTATCTGAACAGAAAATAAAACGAAAAGCAAATTAGAAAAGCATACAAAAATCACATTCGCATCACTAATCAAACAAGGGTTTATTGTATTGATTAGCTCCCACTAATTTTAACATATATTATGTCCCCCAAACATAAAATACGAATTTATATCAAATATAAATTTTAGTGGTCCAAGATCCAAGTCTATATTATTGCAGCCCCTGCTTTGGCTGATCACTACAATAATATCACAAGGTAGGCCTCCAAGCCAATTGCAACAACTATTTTGCAATTCTTAGTTTATTAATCCAATTAATATGCATCCATAAACTATTTAGGTCGCTTTGGCGTCACTAAACAATTTAAGCAAGTCAACCCCATCACACGATGCCAACCATGCATCTATGAATGAGCCTAGGTCTTGTAGATTTAGAGTAAACACTTTGGCGTAAAACTCGTGGTCGAAAAGGCTGGGAACATCAAACAATTATGATGGACGATGCGTTTATTTCAAAACAAGACTTATATTTTGTGGGGAAAAGTGTGATACTAGTTTCGTGAATATAATATCCAATATTAAATTTCAAACAATTACTGGGCGCCGCCTACCTAGACATAGTATAACACGGACTACAAATACTGGGCGCCGCCTACCCAGACATAGTATAACACGGACTACACATACTGGGCGCCGCCTACCCAGACAATAAAACGGTCTCTAACTACTATAGTTAAATAAATAAGCATAAAATCAAATAGCATGCTTATCACATAGGATATCAAATAATGCTCAATGAATAAAATCAAATTTTATTCTCTAATTTATATGTGGATTTAATTATATTAATTCGAAATTAATATAATTATACATGTTTAATATTAATTCCAAATTAATATTGTGCTGTGGAGTTAAAATTATATTAATTCAAAATTATTGTAACAAAAATAATGATAGTAAATGTGTTTTAATATTAGTTTGATTAATAATTCTAAATTAATAATGTGATTTATAGTGACCAAAATCACAATTCGGATCCGACCCGGATCTTCAAAACCCGCTAGGGTTCTGGAACAGACGCCCCTTCCATGGGGGTGCTTCACTCCACCGCCCATCGCCACTCACCGCCGCCCCCAAATTTTAAAATGAGTCAAACTCAAAGAATAAATCAACAATTGAGAATTGCGGCCCTGACAACCAAAGCACCCCTCTTCCTCTCTCTCTCTAGAAATTCCCCAGATTTGAGTCTTTGTATTCTCGTTGTTGCTGGAATCAACTTCTCACCTTATTCTTTGGTTTAACTGCTTCCTAATCAACGGAATCATCATCGCCATCGCCACCGCGTCGCGATTCTACCGGAGCCACCTGCCGCCACCGCCGGCGACTCGATCGCAGAAGAAGATGAAGGCGAGGACAACGCATTGGACGGCAATGAAAGATTTTGAAAGAATTTTGAAATCCAATTTCAGAATTTTGATTTCCAAAATCATCCACAAATTAATTAGGAAACAAAAATTAATTATGAATCGAGCCCTGGGCTCTGATACCACTGTTAGGAATTCTTGTATTCATCTAATGAGCGCAGCGGAAATTGCAGACAAGAATAACAGATCTAGATTCATAATCATATTGCAAGTTGAGCACGTAATACACAACGGAACTAAATCTTACTTGTTGTGTTGTTCTTCTTCGATTGAATCCTGCAAGTTGAATCCACTACTATCGAGGTCCACGTGCAATCCAATCCGATGCAGGAACTATCCCGGTACAATTGCTCCGTAGAAGAAAGCTAGGAATTCTCTCTACAGAGCTTTACGTATTTTCTCTCTAATGTTACGCTATTTCTCATCACCCACAATGGAGAATAAATGATCATTATATAGACAAAGAGTCATTAGGGTTTCATGATTGTTGGGCTTATGGACTAAATATAATTGTAGCCCAACTATAATTATTTAATCCATATTAATCTAATCTAGCCCATATCCTTTCATTGCCCACTAATCTACTCTTGAAAGTTGAAACTTTACCCAGTTAAGAATTTAGGGCATCTCCACTACCAAAAGCGCAGCTACAAACTCCTCCTGTCACGTCATCAGTACTAAAAATCCTCCTGCCACATCATCAGGACAAGCAAATAGCTAAGCAAATAGCTCAGCAATAGCCTAGCCACATCACCCCTAATTATATAAAACAAATAATTGACAATCACACAAAATACGGAATTAAAAGTACGACACAGATACGAGAAAATTCAATAATATTAGTTAAATTAAAAAAAGTACAATAAAAAAATACATTAATTTTTAAAAAATTACATTATTTAAAAAAACACGACCTCCACCTCACTCCTCGTCTCCGTCGCCCCCCTCGCCACCGTCACCGTCGCCGCCGCCTCCGTATCCGCCGGAACCCCCCCGTGCGCGGCCTCCCCTCCGGATCTCAAATCGTCACGCATGCTCACGAGCATTGCGTGAAGAAAACTCTTCTCCTCGGGGTCCTTCTCCGTCCGCCATTCGGCTAACGTCTTGGCCATCTGAGCGCGCGTTTGTTGACGCTCGAAGAATTTGAGATCGTCTGTCGACTGGCCAAGGGGGGATGCCGACTGTACCTCTGGGACCCCCCGGCGCCTCCCCTCGCCTCCCGTTGCGCCCACCTTTGACCAACCGGGCGAGTGCGGCGAGCAAACGCGGGAGGGGACGGGAACTCCTGTGCATCCTCGGGGAGGTCGTGGGAACCGCCGCTGCTGCCGCTGTAATCACCGATATAGTTCAGTCGTTGCTTCTTCGGCCAGCCAGCGTCGACACCTGCCCGGAACTTCTCGGAGTCATTCAGCACCTCATAGCAGTTCCAGTAGGTGAACTCCTTATACAACCCGGGCTGGGGGAAGGCTTTCTCCGCTATCCTCCTGCAGTCATCCTCGGTTTGGCCACTGCTCTGCATACGGAGGGCGTTGGCGTACAAGCCCGAAAATCGGGAGACCCCAGCCCTGATTCGGTCCCACCCATTCCGGCACTCCTCCCCGGTGCGCGGCCTCCCCTCCGGGCAAAATCTCATGTAGGCAATTTTGGCCCACTTGTTGACGATCCTCTGATTGTTCGAAGTCAGAGGATCATCACAGACACTCACCCACGCCTTGAAAAGCGCGACGTTCTCCGCGTCCGTCCACTTCCTCCGCACCGAGGGTCGTCCTCGACCGGCTGCGACGACTGGCCGACCCTCTTGTCCTTCCCCTTGCCCTTCTTCTTTGCGGGGCCCTGGCCCCGCCCTACTCCCCCCGTTTGAACGGGAGTTTCCGGAACACCGAGAAGATCAATCCCCAACTCCTCTAAGGAGAAAGTCTCATATTGCGTTAACTGCGGCTCCGTTGGGGTCGTTGTGTGCGAAGATTTAGTCGAAAAATCAAAACTGGGGCGATAGACTCCCCCCCGCTTCCCCTGCGTCGCCGGTACCCCCCGCGGCGTCCCCTGCGTCGCCGGTACCCCTCCCGGCATCATCTGCAACCCGGGACCCCACCCCCGACATCATCTGCATCCCGGGTGTCCACCCCGGCAAACTCCCCCCGGGTGCCATCCCGGGCATCATCTGCTTCCACGGGTACATGTTGTAGTACCCGGGCATCGGACCCCATCCACCTCCCACGGGTACCGGGGGGTTTGAGACCCGCTCGTCAATGGAGTACCTTCGTTGTTGTTCTCCATTTCGCATTATTGATCTTGTACAGAAATTAATATAGAGAGAGTACTCGTTAAAACAAGTGGTGTGAATGAAAATGACGTGTAAATCCCGTATATATAGTGTTTCAAAAATTTAAAAAAAAAAATAAAATTCGCTCGCCGAACGCTCGCCGGTACTGAGCCTGCAATGGCGGCGAGCGGACCGGCGAGCGCATCGGTGAGCGCTCGCGAATCGGCCAGCGCTAGCCGATTTTTTCACCGAAATGGCGCTCGCCGGTTCCAATGGTTCGGCGAGCGGACCGGCGAGCGCCGGAAATCGGCTAGCCAGCCCGCTCGCCGCCATTGGAGATGCTCTTAAAAAACGAGAATTTATTGAGTGTTCAAATCTTTGGATTGCCTTTGACCTCCTGTATTTTCATTTCCAATTTCATTCTAGATTTCATTTATTGAAAAGGATTAAAGGATTTTAGTTAACTCAATTATGATCTACAAACTAAAAACATAATTAAAATAACATATCCAACTTTTGTTTTTCATATACTATACTATACTATATAAAATACAAATCAATAATACCAACAACACAAAAATAAAATTGAAATAGTAAGGCACAAAAGAAAGCAGACCAAGCAACAACAATAAATCACATTGAATGACTCACACAAGTAGGAATGTTGATTCAATATGAAACCTACAAGTTGGCGCCAATTTGATAGAGTTAAAAGTTACATATTTATAGCTTAAAGAAAAAACCACAACCTAAATTAGCCTAACCGAATAGCCCACAATATGATAGGAGGGTTGGCCCGAAATAAACCTGAATCCCATAGGGTTGATCTGAACTGAATTAATTCTCATTATTTAAATTATGATTATTATTAGTGATTTTTTTCAATTGTATATGAAAATATATTGACTAATTATTATTTTATTTCTTTATATTTATCATAAAAATATTATTTGTAAAAATAATAAAATTATTATTATTTAGAAGAAAAAAAAATTGTATTATCATCAGTCAATGGGATACATATTTATTTCAAGTTGAAATAACACTAGTTTGTATATGTAGTCGCATATTAAAGATATAATGACTTTTTTAGCGTGATTGGCCCATCAAATTAACCCAAAACTTGAAAATTTAGAGTTAGAATTGATAATTTATATTATCCGTACCTGTATGAAACACGTCTATAGTCCTTTATTGTGTGGTAAGTACTCAATTTGAGTCCATTGAGCCCAACCAATGTTCATAGCATGCCCATAAATAGTGTGTCAGTATCTCCATTTTATATCTAAAATAGCATGCATAGAATACGGCGGCTAATTAATTTGGCGGCGGTAATTAAATAAATCTATTTATGATATTTTCGTAATTAATACGCCACATTTACCACTTCATAACATACACAACGTAACGCGACACGCTCCTTCACAAACTTAATTAGTTCATTATAAAATTATTAAAACTTGATCACATTTTTTAATCATTTATTGAATTTATAAATAAAACTGACAAACTGAAATTGATGCTTACTTAATTTATAAAAGTAATAATATTAAAAAATTTGTATATATTAGATTAAAATTTATAAAGAAAATAAATACTCCTAAAACTAATGTCTTTAACTCTTAACACTATTATGCCAAGGTGGTCAATGGATAACAAAAGAGGGTCATTTCTTGTGTTAGCATAAAAAAAAACTAAAAAGAGCGATATTGAATCTCAGAAGAACTCACTTTATATGGAGTAGTCTCTTGGCATTTCAAAAATGACTAAGGTTGAAATCGACTTAACAAAGTCATTGTTTATAGACTATGCTCGCATAAAATATATAGTACTACTCCATTTGTTTTGTTTAAAGAATGTATTTTTTTTCTAAATGTATGACCTATTCATGATACTCCATTCGTCCCCAATAAACTTTTCATTTTATTATTTCATGCGTCCATCAATAACTTCTTATTTGTTTTATAATACTATACACCCACCTTCCACTAATATTTTCAACCAACTTTCTACTATATTTTATAAAACTAGTGTCGGGTCAAAACTTCCGTTGTATTAGTGGATAGAACTCACGGAAGGAGTATATTTTTAAACTAGAAAACCATTCCTTTTATTTTATTTTATTTTATTTTATTTTATTTTATTTTATTTTATTTTATTTTATTTTATTTTATTTTATTTTATTTTATTTTTATTATGTACATATAGATGTAGAGTGATAACAAATGTTATCAAGAAAGACAACATGGAAATCTCTCTCACACACACTATCTTCATCTCTTTGCTTCCATCTTTTCTGTATCTATTACTATTAGCATTTCGCCCAATTTTCCTCACAAAATCCCTAAAATTTCCTCCAAGTCCGCCATTGTCACTCCCAATCATCGGCCACCTCTATCTCTTCAAAAAACCCTTGCATCAAACCTTAGCAAAAATCTCCCAAAAATACGGCCCAATTCTACTCCTTCAGTTCGGTTCCCGCCCCGTTCTCGTCGTCTCCTCCCCCGCAGCGGCAGAGGAATGCTTCACGAAAAACGACGTCGTCTTCGCCAACCGCCCGAGGCTGCTGGCCGGGAAGCACCTCGGCTACGGCTACACCACCCTCGTGTGGTCCCCCTACGGCCACAACTGGCGCAGCCTCCGCCGCATCGCCACCGTCGAGATTCTGTCCGCTCATCGCCTCCAGATGTTCGCCGACGTGCGGCAGGACGAGATCCGCCACCTCGTGCGCCGCCTCCTCAACGGCGGCGGAGAAAGCGAGGACGGATACCGAGCGGTCGATATGAAATCGGCCTTCTTCGAGACGATGGCGAACGTGATGATGCTGACGATCGGCGGAAAGCGATACTACGACGACGTTTTGGGGAATTCGGAGGAAAAATTAAGATTCAAAGAGATCGTAGCGGAGACTTTCGCAGTGAGCGGCGCCACTAATATTGGGGATTTCGTGCCGATTTTGAGGTGGATTGGGATGGATAAGATCGAAAACAAGCTGAGGGCGTTGCAAGTGAAAAGAGATAATTTCATGCAGGATTTGATCGATGAGCACAGAAAAATCAAATCGGAGAAACAGAGAAATTCAACATTGATCCATGTGCTTTTGTCGTTACAAGAGAATGATCCTCAAAATTACAATGATGAAATCATCAGAGGCATGATGCAGGTTTGGATAAACAATTAATTCACTAATTTAATTGCAAATTTGTAATGGTTGATTTTTTTCGCAAATTTTTGACCAGGTGATGCTGACAGCTGGAACGGACACGTCAGCATCAACAATGGAATGGGCAATGTCGCTCTTGCTCAACAATCCGGACGCGCTAATAAAGGCACGAGCCGAGATTGACTGTGAAATCGGTCATTCTCGACTCGTAGATGACTCCGACCTCCCTCGCCTGCCCTATCTACAGGCGGTCATAAAAGAGACGTTACGCCTATGCCCGGTGGGGCCGATGCTTGTCCCACACGAGTCGGCGGCTGGTTGTACGGTTGGGGGATACAGGGTGCCTAGCGGGACAATGTTGCTTGTGAACGCGTGGGCCATACAGAGAGATCCTAAGGTGTGGGAGGATCCGATGAAATTTAAGCCCGAGAGATTCTTTGACTTAGATGGGAAGAAAGAAGGATCGTTTGTGATGATGCCCTTTGGATATGGGAGGAGAGGGTGCCCTGGTGAGAACATGGCGTTACGTGTCGTAGGCCTAGTCCTGGCGTCGCTCATTCAGTGCTTTGAATGGGAGCGCCTTGATTGGGAGATGGTGGATATGTCCGAGGGGTCGGGGCTTACCATGCCCAAGGCTCAACCGCTCGTAGCGAGATGTAGGCCACGGGCAACGGAATTGCTTCAACATATTTGAACCAATTCGAAGTTAATAATTAATGTGTTTTTAATTTGTATAGAAAATAGTTTATACTACTAGTTTGTTTATACTAGCAAAATATTTGAACATATTTTGTTTATGCTACATGCGTCGAGGTTTAAAACAGGCCACATTATGTGGATGACAATAATTGACGGTAAATTTCTTCTTTATAAAGTGTTTCTGTATCTATTAATTTCTACGTTTGTTGGTTTTTTCTACGATGATTTTTGTATTTATTTTGTTTGTAGTACAAGTTAGGGGACTGAATTATGTTTAGGGCTCGTTTGTTTGCCATGTTAGGTATTGATAAGCCCACTTATCTCCCTTATATCTTCCGTTTGTTTGCCATGTTAGTGAATCTTCCTGATCCGGGGAAATAAAAGCGACCCGGTTCAAATCATGTTATTTAACTACTCTTCTTTAGATAACTCTAACACAACAAAAGTTAGCGATAGGCATTATCACAATTTTCCCGCTTGGCTTTACCAAGTACTTGTGACCTTATTGTCCCTCCACCTTCTTCTATCTACATCCCTATTCCTCACGCCAAATTCAATTTTTCTCATAAGGCAGTTACCAGGAGTGGCGAATCATATTTTCAGGTACGACCTTGTTTTTTTTTGTTTTGATTAATTGGGCGATAGAGAGCGACTAAGACGTCTGCGAGATTCGATGGTTGGGGTTTTATTTGAGTGTACGTCTATGAGATTTCTTCTGTGATCTTCTTTCCAGTAATTGATAGGGTTGTGTGTTTGCAATTGATCGAGATGGAAATTAGATGAGGTTCTAAATTGGTTTTCTGTTGTTCCTTTCAATTAATTTCGATGTCATTAGACTTGCTGCATTTGCCGTGACAATTTATTTTTTTTGTAATTCAGATTTCAAAATCAATCTAGGGAGCCTTTGGTTGGAGTCATTTATTTCTCAAAAATTTGGAGGTTGTGGTGTTTCTTAATGATGAGATGTCAATTACACTACGTTCTAAATCAATTTCAGTTGTTGTCCGTTGAAGCAAATTGGATGTGATTAAGATTAAAGTCTTTGGATAGGATGGGGGGCTGCGCTCGAGCTCCGTCTCGCCGCCGCATTTGTCCGATCTCTCGCACACCCCGACTGCTTCCAAGGTGGATCAATGCTTCTTTTAATTGCTATACTTCATCTTGTTTGTTTCATTGTGTGCACACATTGACATATTCTATTTAAATCTTGAATTCCTCTAATTTAAGGAGTCATTTGTTGTGTATTGTTTGACATGATGGAGTTGGTGATTATTGGTTCAAGAAAGATTAATTGTAGTGTTTGACTGGATGATGTTATTCATTTTCTTATTCGAACTTGTGGATTTGGAAGACTTCAACGAGTAGAAAGAAAAAAAACCTTGTCATATGCTGAACTTATAAGATTATGAACTAAATTAGTTTATGGATTTTGTGGAAGGATGATCGAAGTGGCATAGCTAGTGAGAAGAAGACACCATCGATTTCACGGAGGTAAAAATATGCTCAATTTGATATGGAGGTACTCTTCTTTTTTTCCCATCAAATATGTTGTGTAGAGAGGTGAAATTCAATATTATCCTATATATCAACTGCCTGAGTATGAACATGGCTTGCAGATTGAGAGTCTGGTCGAGGCCCCGACTTCGAGTGGATCGGTTAGTGGAGGTAGGAGTCGCCTTAGAATGTAAATAACGCTTTGACCATGTCGAAAGAGTAGCTGAAATCATCAGCTGCATTTGGGCTCATCAAGCAGACCAACCTTCTTCACACATGTCGGTGGTGTCAGCGCTGCACGCTGAGCTTGAGAGAGCTCGGACGCAGGTCAATTATCTAATGCAAGAGCAGCGGAATAGAGACGAGGCCCATCATCTCATCAAGTGTTTTGCTGAGGAAAAGATGTCGTGGGAGAGGAGTTCATCATCTCATCATCCTTCTTCACACATGTTAGGGTTAGTGCGAAAATTTTAGTTCAGCCCCAAAAATGAGGGAATGAGGACAATCTGAGAATTATGAAATATTAATGACGATAAATTCGTGAATTTATGTGTGTATCTACAGTTTGGCTACCTCATACCAAACAGAGTGTTTACAAACGTGAGATACGTGTATGTACAAACAAACCAATGTATGTGATTACTAACTCCAACCCTAAACATGAGATTGGAGTTTACAATATTGTAACATCGGTTAGACCGTCATGGAAAACAAACGAGCCCTTATAGGGGGATACACAAATAAATGTGTTGGAGCTATAAGGATCAAATAGTACATTCACTTATGTTTTTTATATATTTTTGAAATATGAAAGACTATAATAAGAAAAAAAAATAATTATGTAAAGAATTACCCTAAATGTAATTATGTAAATAAATATACAACTCACGGATTCTACTTACTAGTGTACCATCATTTTTTAGTAAAATAGAAAAAAAAATAAACATTTTTTCAAAACACAATTTTTTATGCAAATACGAGTAGAAAAGCAGTGTATTATCCTACTCATTTAGGCATTTAATAGAAGTGACAAGGGATTGTTCCTTCTAGATTGCACAAAACCTTGTCTCTACCAAATGATGGAATGTGTCGAGTACAGATAAAAGCAGTGACAAATGTAATACTAAAGTAACTGAAAGGAACCTGAGAAAGTTTAGATCGGTCGTCTCTCTCGAGCATGTAGCAAACGAAACATTGTTTCTCCAATCATCATCCACGGCAGGAGCTGCAAGCAAATATATAATCAAATGATGACACAAGTTAGAAAACATGTAAAGGATGAGCCAGGGATAACAGAGATTAGTGAAGTGTGTGATATACTATCATAATTATCATTTTCTAAGGTAAAAAAGGAAGCTACCGATATCCTCTTGAGATATAAAACAAAAAGATGCAACGGGATAGCAGACTCTACCTTTTCTAAACCAGCCACATGTTTTCGAATGTTTCATCTTCTTTTTCGTTTGCATCAAGCATTATTGCTTCAAGAAAAATTAAGCTACATAATCTGTAGGGAATGGTATCTCAACAACTTCTCTTTCTTATCCGTGAATTTGGGAGAGAAAGAGCTGAGGGATTTGGGACACGGACTGGGTTTTCCGACTATGGATTTCTGAGAAACCGAATGTATGGAAAAGACCTCATTACCCTTGACGTGCTACCGAAAACTAATCCAGTCACGGTGTGACATGAGACTCGTTCATTTTATCTAAATGGTCAAGTCTGCTTTTAACATGAAACAATTTTAAATCTGTCCAGTCCAGTCCACTCCACATAGGCTAAAGAAGTCTGAGTGTGTGATCTAACCCGCTAATTGTACGAGTGATGTTCAAGTTTAGACATGTCCGATGTCTTGAAGTTCTGGTCGTTACACTTTGTGTAATCTTCTATTTTCTTCTTGTATTTAATATATATTGTGTACATCTTTTTGAATTTGTTAGTTGATGGGGTACGAACTAAACAACTAAACCCTAATGGCGAGCCCAATAGCAGTGACGGCCCATTAGCCCAAAACCCAAGAAAGAGTATCAGTTCGGCACGACCAAAGAGTTCAGTTCGGTTCGGCACAACCAAAGAGTTCGGTCGCAGCCTACAGCTCGGTAAAAGCCAACCAATCAAGCTCTACTCTCAGATCGGCAAAAGAACCAATCAAGCTCTACTCTCAGATCGGCAAAAGCTGATCGGCAAAGTTCAGCAGTTCGGTCTCAGTATTCGACCGAACAAGGAGATAGTGGACCCATGCAGGACCTCCACGACCTCCACTACACCCACGATCTATCTAGTGGTATGAAGCAGTTGTCAACCTGCAAGCCACGATCTTGGTTCAAATGTATAAATAGAACTTAGATCAGATAGACAAGGGTTAAGCTCTCTAGATATCGAATCTCATATAGCAAGTCAGTATTGTAAGCTGTAATCCAGATCAAGCAATACAAATTTGCCCTCCTTTCTTCCCGTGGACGTAGATTTACCTCAGTAAATCGAACCACGTAACTTTCTGTGTCGTGATCTATATTTATTACCTGCATTTATTACCATCAAAAATTCGCCAATCATCACTGGCGCCGTCTGTGGGAACCAGAGAACCAAATCTGTGATAAAAGCGAGTTTTTGATCCTCTTCCACCAAAAAAATGCATACCAGATCACATAATACCCGTGCTTCCGTCCGTGATAACCATGAGGAAGCTAGTCCAGCCCGTCGGTCTGGAAAACAGCCTCGTGAGAAATCTGTCTCCAGTCCTCACGGTGAAGGAACAAGCCACTCCAGAAGTCGTCGCACCGAGTCTTCCCAGCAGCCCGATTTGAACGAGGCTGTCAAGTTGTTTTTGGCCGAGAAGCAGGATGAATTCTTAACATTCCTGCAAACAGGCCAAAAGCCGGAGACGAAAACGGCGGATTCTCCCTCTCCATCCAGACATGAAAGTCACTACCGCAGTAGTGTCGCATCTCCCCGGAGAAAGAATCCTCACCACCGACATGTTCCTCTTCCTCCTCGTTACCGGAATCACAGGAGAACTCCATCTCCACCATACCGAAGAGATGTCGGGTTCGCCATGTATGGAGCGCTGAAGACTCCATTCTCGGATGATATCACCCGAACTCCGTTGCCGCAGAATTACCGAACTCCGTCAATGACTTATGACGGGTTAGTGGATCCTCATGATTTCTTGGGACGCTATCAGTATAATATGGCGAACCAAGGTCTCAATGAGGTTCACATGTGTAAGCTGTTTCCCGAGCTGCTCATCGGGAACGCAAGGAGGTGGTTTGATAGCCTCCCTCAAGGCAGCATTAGATCTTACAGAGATCTAATGGATGTTTTTCATAGGAGATTCTTCCAGAAAGCGGAAGCCCGAATCACTTCGGCTCAGCTGCTTTCTATTCGTCAAGGTCGCGATGAAAAAATTAGCGACTTCATGACGAGGTTCCACAAGGAATGCCTACAAGTAGATGATCTCAATGATCTACTTGTCATTTCGGCATTCCAAAATGGAATACTGCCAGGAGCTCTCTACAGGAAGCTCGTTGAATGCAGTCCGCAAACAGCTCAAGAGATGTGGGACATTGCGAACCCGTTTTCTCGTGCCGATGAGGCAGACCGTCGAAAACGGTCTTTAGACAGCTCATCTAGAGGAGACAAAAAGAAGCCCGGTCATAGCGATCAGAGGCTTCCTCGCCGAACTCCTTTTGAAAGAATTCAAAGGGCACCGGTACAAGGCAGATTGGGACCACGTCTCGATCTTGAGAAACCGCCCGCTCAGTTCGTACCATTGAACAAGCCGAGAGCGGAAATTTTCGAACTGCATTCCGATATGTTCGAAAAGCCAAAGCGGATGACGAAATCGGCCGCGCGCCGAAGTCAGGATAATTATTGCTCCTTCCATCAAGACCACGGTCACGATACCGAGGAGTGCCGACATTTGGCTGCAGGTATTGATGTTCTTGTGAAAGCAGGGACGTTAAAAAAATACCAAAGCAAGCAGCCGAAAAAGAACAAGAAGCAGAGAGGTGCGAACTGCGCTCCTCAGGATCCGAAAAGGCAACAGGATCCCGAAGACGATGACGAGCCGCAATATGATGGAGTAATCCAGACTATTGACGCTCTCCCAGCCGGGAAGACTAAATCGTCCCTGAAGTCAGAGCGCAGAGGCTTCAATCGAGAGGAGCCAACGCATAAAAGGCTGAAGCAGGACGAAGTGATTACATTTTCAGATGCCGATCCCGTCCCGGCCATCTCTCCTCATCAAGACGCCATTGTCATTCAAGCAGGAGTGGCAAACAAACTGATCCACAGAGTGTTCGTGGATACAGGAGCGTCAGTTAGCATTCTTTTTAAAGAATGTTTCGATAAACTGGAAGTGGATCCAGCTCGGCTCAGTCCGGCTCCGCTTCCTCTGAAAAGTTTCGCCCAGGAGGACACCCGCCCTGAAGGTATTATCAGCCTTCCGATTACGGTGGGAAGAGCGCCTACAAGCTCCAGTATGATGATCGAGTTCTTTGTGGTAAAAGCTCGGTCCCCGTACAACATTATACTGGGAAGAGACTGGCTCAACACAGTTCGGGCCATTTGCTCTACTTATCACCTCACCATCAAGATCCCCACTAAAGGAGGGATAGCGGTCATCCGAGGTGATCAAAAGAGAGCAAAAGAGTGTTTGCAGATTGCGCTTAAAAGTGCCGAGCAATCAGATCGGCACCATCAAGCATAGCAATCACAGCAGCCGGAGTCAGAGGCAGGCTCCGGTGTGACTTCGGTCATTTCGCCTGCCTCTGACTCCGGCTGCTGTGATTGCTATGCTTGATGGTGCCGATCTGATTGCTCGGCACTTTTAAGCGCAATCTGCAAACACTCTTTTGCTCTCTTTTGATCACCTCGGATGACCGCTATCCCTCCTTTAGTGGGGATCTTGATGGTGAGGTGATAAGTAGAGCAAATGGCCCGAACTGTGTTGAGCCAGTCTCTTCCCAGTATAATGTTGTACGGGGACCGAGCTTTTACCACAAAGAACTCGATCATCATACTGGAGCTTGTAGGCGCTCTTCCCACCGTAATCGGAAGGCTGATAATACCTTCAGGGCGGGTGTCCTCCTGGGCGAAACTTTTCAGAGGAAGCGGAGCCGGACTGAGCCGAGCTGGATCCACTTCCAGTTTATCGAAACATTCTTTAAAAAGAATGCTAACTGACGCTCCTGTATCCACGAACACTCTGTGGATCAGTTTGTTTGCCACTCCGGCTTGAATGACAATGGCGTCTTGATGAGGAGAGATGGCCGGGACGGGATCGGCATCTGAAAATGTAATCACTTCGTCCTGCTTCAGCCTTTTATGCGTTGGCTCCTCTCGATTGAAGCCTCTGCGCTCTGACTTCAGGGACGATTTAGTCTTCCCGGCTGGGAGAGCGTCAATAGTCTGGATTACTCCATCATATTGCGGCTCGTCATCGTCTTCGGGATCCTGTTGCCTTTTCGGATCCTGAGGAGCGCAGTTCGCACCTCTCTGCTTCTTGTTCTTTTTCGGCTGCTTGCTTTGGTATTTTTTTAACGTCACTGCTTTCACAAGAACATCAATACCTGCAGCCAAATGTCGGCACTCCTCGGTATCGTGACCGTGGTCTTGATGGAAGGAGCAATAATTATCCTGACTTCGGCGCGCGGCCGATTTCGTCATCCGCTTTGGCTTTTCGAACATATCGGAATGCAGTTCGAAAATTTCCACTCTCGACTTGTTCAATGGTACGAACTGAGCGGGCGGTTTCTCAAGATCGAGACGTGGTCCCAATCTGCCTTGTACCGGTGCCCTTTGAATTCTTTCAAAAGGAGTTCGGCGAGGAAGCCTCTGATCGCTATGATCGGGCTTCTTTTTGTCTCCTCTAGATGAGCTGTCTAAAGACCGTTTTCGACGGTCTGCCTCATCGGCACGAGAAAACTGGTCCGCAATGTCCCACATCTCTTGAGCTGTTTGCGGACTGCATTCAACGAGCTTCCTGTAGAGAGCTCCTGGCAGTATTCCATTTTGGAATGCCGAAATGACAAGTAGATCATTGAGATCATCTACTTGTAGGCATTCCTTGTGGAACCTCGTCATGAAGTCGCTAATTTTTTCATCGCGACCTTGACGAATAGAAAGCAGCTGAGCCGAAGTGATTCGGGCTTCCGCTTTCTGGAAGAATCTCCTATGAAAAGCATCCATTAGATCTCTGTAAGATCTAATGCTGCCTTGAGGGAGGCTATCAAACCACCTCCTTGCGTTCCCGATGAGCAGCTCGGGAAACAGCTTACACATGTGAACCTCATTGAGACCTTGGTTCGCCATATTATACTGATAGCGTCCCAAGAAATCATGAGGATCCACTAACCCGTCATAAGTCATTGACGGAGTTCGGTAATTCTGCGGCAACGGAGTTCGGGTGATATCATCCGAGAATGGAGTCTTCAGCGCTCCATACATGGCGAACCCGACATCTCTTCGGTATGGTGGAGATGGAGTTCTCCTGTGATTCCGGTAACGAGGAGGAAGAGGAACATGTCGGTGGTGAGGATTCTTGCGTGGTCGCCGTTGGACATGACCGGAGTGCCCCCCGAGGTAATTACACATCGGTTAAATATTGATCCTTCAGTCCGGCCTATAAAACAGAAGCAAAGACTCTTTGCGGCAGAAAGAAGTCAAGTCATCCATGACGAAGTCCGCCAATTACTGAAAGCGGATGTGTTATTTGAAGTGAAATATCCTTCTTGGGTGGCCAACCCTGTGATGATCAAGAAAAAAGAGGGAGGATGGCGGATGTGCATAGATTTTACCGATCTAAACAAGCACTGTCCTAAAGATTGCTATCCCCTTCCGAACATAGATAAAAAAGTAGAAGCTTTGATAGGCTTCGAAATTTTTTGTTTTCTTGATTTATACAAAGGATATCACCAAGTTTTAATGGATGAGAGTGATGCTTCAAAAACGGCTTTCATTACTGACTTCGGCATTTTTGCTTACAAAAAGATGCCATTCGGTTTAAAGAATGCCGGAGCCACATATCAAAGGATGGTTGACAAGCTATTTCGGCACCTAATCGGAAAAGAGGTTGAAGTGTATGTTGACGACATAGTCGTTAAAAGCAGAAGCACTTCGGAGTACGAAGACAATCTCAAGTCCACTCTCGACGTGCTCCGAAAAGCCAACCTCAAACTCAATCCCCAAAAATGTACCTTTTTGGTAGATTCGGGAAAGTTTCTAGGTTGTTGGGTTTCAAAGGAAGGACTCAAGGCAAATCCGCTAAAAGTTCAAGTTGTTCAGAACATGGCAACGCCGAAGTCCATACATGATGTGCAAAGGCTAACTGGATGTCTAGCCGCACTGAATAGATTCCTTTCCCAAGCAGCCGAAAAGCAAATGCCGTTCTTCAATGTGTTGAAGAAGGCACCAAAGTTTGAGTGGGGAGTCGAGCAGAAAAAGGCTTTTGACGAGCTCAAAAGTTATTTAGCCGAGCTTCCTATTCTCTCTGCTCCAACAGATGCCGAAGTGATATTCTTATACTTAGCGGCATCAGATCAAACCATTAGCGCGGTGCTTGTACGAGAAGAAGGCCTAAAGCAGCTTCCCATCTACTTTACAAGCCGAGCATTAAGAGGTCCAGAAACAAGGTATCAACCTCTGGAAAAAATTGCTCTGGCATTAGTAAATGCAGCAAGGAGACTGCGGCCATATTTCTATGCTCACAAGGTATGCGTCTTAACCGATCTTCCACTTCGGCAAGTTTTGACTAAGCCTGAAGCATCAGGCAGAATTGCCAAGTGGGCCATAGAGCTGGGAGAACACTCAATAGAATATCTACCTCGGAAAGCCATCAAGGGACAAGCCTTGGCAGATTTTCTTGCAGAGGCAAAGTTCGATCAAGCAATCCCTGTTATTGCCGAACAGAAAAATCCTGCCAATGACGAACTAACACAGCCCCAGGAATCCGAAGTAGAGCCGCCGGACTGCTGGAGTGGATTCGTAGATGGAGCTTCGAATAAGACGGGAAGTGGAGCTGGTATTCTACTTATCGCTCCCGACGGACACGAGGTAACTTATTCACTTCGGTTCTTATTCCCAACTACTAATAACGAAGCCGAATACGAAGCCCTCCTTGCCGGACTTCAATTAGCGCAAAGTCTATTTGTCAAATCTCTCAAAATCCATTGTGATTCACAAGTCATAGTGAATCACATGCTGGGTACAAGTGAAGCCCGAGATGAGAGGATGAAAAAATACTTGGACAAAGCGCAAAGCATTAGCCGAAGTTTCTCTTATTTTCGGATAATCCGCATTCCCAGAGCGGAAAACAGCCGAGCAGATACTTTAAGTAAGTTGGCCTCATATCCGAGCTCAAAGGTGGAGGAATTACTACACCGAAGCATTGATGAAGCTGAGGTACATTCAGTAACCAGCTCGCCGAACTGGATGACGCCGATCTTACAGTATCTAGATCAAGGACAACTGCCCGAGGATAAGAGAGAAGCTCGGAAAATCACATGCCGAGCACTTCGGTATGAACTTCATGAAGGAGTCCTATACAGAAAGTCCTACCTTCAACCGTTATTGCGATGTGTAGGACCAGAAGAGACGGACTACATCCTTAGAGAAGTTCATGAAGGATCTTGCGGTAGCCACATCGGAGCTAGAGCTTTAGCTAAAAAAGTTCTGAGATGGGGATATTATTGGCCAACTTTGGTACAAGAAGCAGTGCAGCTCGTCAAGACATGTACGAAGTGCCAAATCCATGCAAATATCCCAAGGATGCCGCAGACCGATCTATGTGCTATGCAAAGCCCTTGGCCTTTTATGCAATGGGGCATAGACATAGTAGGACCACTACCACAAGCTCCTCGGCAAATGAAATTCCTTATCGTTGCCGTGGATTACTTCACGAAGTGGGTGGAGGCTGAACCATTAGCTACGATAACGAGCTCGAAGGCATTGGATTTTGTCTGGAAGAACATAGTTTGCCGATTTGGCATACCCCATATCCTCATTTCGGATAATGGGACTCAGTTCACCGACAAGACATTCAAGAATTGGTGCCAAGAGCTGAATATTCAACAGCGGTTCACTTCGGTCTCTCACCCACAAGCAAACGGACAAACGGAAGTAACAAACCGTATTCTGGTGAAAGGTTTAAAAGCTCGGTTAGAACAAGCCAAAGGACAATGGGTAGAAAATCTTCCTCAAGTCCTATGGTCTTACCGAACTACACCAAAAACCTCAAACGGTGAAACTCCGTACAGTCTGGTGTACGGCACTGAAGCCGTGATTCCGGTTGAGATCGGCATACCCAGTCCCCGAACTCTTAATTTCTCAGCAGAACTGAATGAGGACGGACTGAGAGCCGAACTAGATCTTGCCGAAGAAAGAAGAGAATTGGCCTGCATAAAAGCAGCCAAGTACAAGGAGCAAGTAGCCCGGTATTATAACCAAAGGGTGAAAAAGCTGCAATTTCAAGTGGGAGATCTCGTCTTGAGAAACAATGAAGTAAGCCGAGCAGAAAAGCTGGGCAAACTCGAACCCACATGGGAAGGTCCATATCGGGTGTCAGAAGTCCTCGGCAAAGGGTCTTATAAATTGACTCACATGTCAGGAGAACAAGTACCCCGAACATGGCACATTTCCAACCTCAAGAAGTTCCATTTGTAAGAGACAGTCCGGTCAGTCAGTCTTGTGTCTAGTTCGGTCCTAGGGATATGTGCTTTCTTTGTTTTTTACTTGTTTTTCATGCTTGTCGTTTTATAAAAGTTTAAAACCTTTTTCGTCTTTTTTATTTGTCTTTATGTGCGTTGTCTCTCTATGTGCGTGTCGTCTCTTACAAATGTTACTGAGGTATCTTGTTCTTTAAAGACTGATCCCCTTTTTAGAACATGTATTAAAGACAATTGTGAGTCCAAGCTTCTCAGGAAGATACAAGACTCCACAATTCAGCTTAAGAAACAAGCAGTTCGTCTGAAACGAACTGCAAAAAGGGAAAGTCCGATCCGAGCGATAAAACTCGCCAAATTAGGACAAAGGGAAAGTCCGATCCGAGCGATAAAACTCGCCGACACAAACCAAGTCCGGTCAAAGAAGATTTTACTTCATAAGACCACTTCGGTTAACAAAGGGAAAGTCCGATCCAAGCGACAAAACTCGCCAAATTAGGACACAAACCAAGTCCGGTCAAAGAAGTTTATTTCATAAGACCGAGGACTAAGTCCGGTCAAGGAAGTTTACTTCATAAGACCAAGGACGAGTCCGGTCAAAGAAGTTCACTTCATAAGACCAAAGACGAGTCCGGTCAAAGAAGTTTACTTCATAAGACCGAGGACGAGTCCGGTCAAAGAAGTTTACTTCATAAGACCGAGGACGAGTACAATAAATGAAATAAAAAATCGCTGAACTGTAAGTACGCAGTGATAGAAGCGAAATAAAATCGCTGAACTGTAAGTACGCAGTGATAGAAGCGAAATGAAAAAAATTTCATT
This sequence comes from Salvia splendens, assembly GCF_004379255.2. NCBI lineage: Eukaryota > Viridiplantae > Streptophyta > Magnoliopsida > Lamiales > Lamiaceae > Salvia > Salvia splendens. Next base: position 43,813,561 of record NC_056032.1, read on the forward strand.
TATTAAGTCTTGTTCGGCATACAACTCCGCTGCTCTACGAGAAGGCGTTACGCTATTACAAAGGACTATTCTACTGTCCACGGTTGCTAAAGTTGAGCCACCTATTCAAAAAATCCTCGTGAAGCCGAGTTCGGGCGTTCCGGGCAGCTGAAGAATAAGCAGGTCGACGAGATGCTCTGATCGACCTACCGCCTCTTCCCTGAGTCCGGGAAGTTCTGGCACCTCGGCGGCGAAGAGTCTCTTCACGAAGCATTTGTTGATCTTGCTCACTCATAATCACAGCTCCTCTACGAACTTCAGTCCGTCCTTGTCTTGACGTTTCCGGTTGCTCCTGAGTCCGTTCTCGTCTTGACGTTTCCGGTTGCTCCTGAGTTCGTTGCTGATTTGGAGTAGGATTTTGAGCAAGTGGATCAGAGGTTTGAGCTGGAGTGTGAGCATCTGTTGGCGGGAAATGCCTAAGGAATCTCTCGATTGAAGGACGCCGGGAAAGAATGATGTCGTACCGAGAAGCCCAGCGCCGCAATGATTTCACAACTTGTTGGCAAGCCGAGCTCTCCAGCGCATTGTTCCTCCGGAGTACATGAAGCTCCTCCCACAGTTCATCAACTTGATTCTGAACTTCAGATATGCTCATTCCCCCGCGTCCGCAGATGAAATCCTCATATGCAGTCCTCTCAGCGACGACAATATCCAGCTCGGCCTCCAGATCCTTCCTTATGGACTCTAAGTCCTTATTGTCGGACTCCAGCTCCACTGAACGAGCCAAGAGTTCGTCATACTTCATCTGGTCCTCTATGGCTTTTTTCTCAGCTTCGTTTAAAGCCGAAGAGTATAGCCGCTTCCAGTGAGGTACCTCCAGCTCCTTAAGAGTTAAAGAATACAAAGCAGCTAGGTCAGTTCGGCATTTCAGCTTACCGAGCAGGCAGTAAACCACAACAGGAGTAAAAGAGATCAAGAAAAGCCATACGAAGACACGAGTGTAGAAAGAAAATTTTTTCATTCATAAGAAAAAATTTTTTTACACAAGGAGGGCTTCAAGGCCATTTTACAAGAAGGAAGAAAGAAACTAAACTAAGAGAAGGGAGATGAAATCATACTCCGCCAGTTTCATCTCCGGCTCCCCTCCGGGTTTCAGCTTCTCCCTCCTTGTCCACCTCGGCTTCAGCCTCAGCCTCCCTACTCCCCCCAGCCTGCTCGGCGCCCCCATAGCCGATCTGCTGCACCTCCTGCTCGGCCTGCCCGTCGCCGGTCTGCCGATCCGGCTGCTCGGTCTCCTTGCCGGCCTCGTTTTCCTGCTCACCCTCTCCTTGGAAAATTGGAGCGGGTGAAACAGGTCCCAATCCCGGTCAGCTCGGCAATTACGGACTCGGTCAGCAGAAAGCAGGACCGAGGAAGACGCGAGCTCGTCAAGGAGCGGCAGACTCCGGAGACGAGCTGCAATTTCTCGGCCATACAGCGGCAGGACGACTTCGGGTCCCTGCTCAGCATTATCGGTCATCAGTTTCAGCAGATCACCGACAAAGGCCGAAAATTGATTGCTCAAAAAGAGTTTCTCCGCGAAAGCACGGAGGGCCTCCCCTTGGGCAACCACGGCAGCAGCCTCCCTCTGTTTCGACTGCTCTCTCTGGATAATGAGCTCGTTTTTTGCCCGCTGTGCCTCATCCTGAGCCGAGATCCTAGCAGCCCTTGCCTTCTCAAAGTCTGCCCTAGCCTGTTCGGCCTGGTGACGAGCAGCAGTCAACTTCCTCTGCATCTCAGCATAGTCGCTGGACGCTTTAGAGAGTTCAACTGCGACGAGCTTGCTGAGCATATCGTTCCTCTGAAAATGGAAAAAGGAAAAAGTCAACTGAGGGGCCACAAAAAATACAGGAAAAAAGCAAGGCCAGAAAATCAAGAAGAGAATTCACCTCGGCGAAGTCCGTGGGCCATAAAAAGGGCTCACAGATAGGTTCCGAAGGAGGCGCCAAGACCACGTCTTTCTCTGGCGCTCTTGGGGGCTTCTGAAGCTTCGCCTTCCCCTTTGCCGAAGTCGACTCCGGCTTCTTTGGATCCGAAGAGGTCTTTTGCCTCTTCGGATTCTTCTCGGCATCAGACGCCGAGCTGGTGGTTTTCGGCCTCTCCGGTTCCTTAGATTCGGAGGATTTGCGACCGAGCTTGTTTAGCAAGTTCACTGCCAAAAAGCAAGAAAACAAGGTTAGTTTTCGTCGTCAAGGCAGTAATGCATAAAAAAGAAATCCTCACCCTCAGTCTCGTCGTCCGAAGACGAGGAGTCGAACACGAAGTCGCCCTTGACGAGCTCAGACTCCAAGTACTGCTTCCTAATCATGGGAATCTTATTGAGCTCGGCCTCGAGCTCGTCCAACGGTTCTACCCGAGGATGAGGAATAACGGACTTCGGCCCTCTCCAGGAAAAGTCCGAAGCCGAAGTCCTATTATAAAAAAAGAAACGATTTTGCCATTTCGGCCATTTGGTTTTACAAAAGGCTCTAAAGGGCTGTAAAGGGATCAAGTAAAACCAAGATCCCTTCCTCTTAAACTGGAAGAAATTAAGGATTGCCCTCAGAGACAGATCCTTATCTAGCCTACGCAGTTCGGCAGCAAAGGCCGATAAGTGCCTCCAAGAATTCGGAGTCACCTGACCTAAAGGGAGTTGGAAAAAATCAAGAAGCTCTACAAAAGGTGGGGGAAGAGGGAAACGAAGCCCGCATTCTAAGCAGGCTTCGTAAACGGTGGCATAACCCTCCGGCGGCGAGTTAGCCCTATGATCGTCGTCGGGAATCACCACCTTCCCCCCGGGAAGAAGATATTTTCCGTGTAGGGATATCACAGTGTCCTTACTCAAGATGCTGTGAAAGTATTCTACGGTCTTCTCCCCGGACTCTTTCCGGCTAGAAGATCCCTTACCCCCTTTCCTACCGCTACCTGACTCAGAAGAAGAAGAAGAAGACATGATTCTTACTCTTTGAAAGTCTGAAGAAGTTCTGAAGAAATTCTTGAAGGAGCGGAAGGAAATTTTGCGCAAAAGAGAGAGAATGCAGAAGAAACAATAGCAAAAGTGTTCCAATGATGGAAAATGGTAATATTTATCAGATTCACAGAGGCATTTCAAATCCGTAGCGCCGTTTCAAATCCCCCTTTTTCTGGATTCAACGGCCGTATTTGCTATCGCATTTAATGCAGACACGCGCATGGCACGTCCCCTGACGTCAGCCTCCCCCTTACACTCATCCAAAATGCCGAAGTGATTCACTTCGCTTTTCGGGGGGGTAGTGATGGGGTACGAACTAAACAACTAAACCCTAATGGCGAGCCCAATAGCAGTGACGGCCCATTAGCCCAAAACCCAAGAAAGAGTATCAGTTCGGCACGACCAAAGAGTTCAGTTCGGTTCGGCACAACCAAAGAGTTCGGTCGCAGCCTACAGCTCGGTAAAAGCCAACCAATCAAGCTCTACTCTCAGATCGGCAAAAGAACCAATCAAGCTCTACTCTCAGATCGGCAAAAGCTGATCGGCAAAGTTCAGCAGTTCGGTCTCAGTATTCGACCGAACAAGGAGATAGTGGACCCATGCAGGACCTCCACGACCTCCACTACACCCACGATCTATCTAGTGGTATGAAGCAGTTGTCAACCTGCAAGCCACGATCTTGGTTCAAATATATAAATAGAACTTAGATCAGATAGACAAGGGTTAAGCTCTCTAGATATCGAATCTCATATAGCAAGTCAGTATTGTAAGCTGTAATCCAGATCAAGCAATACAAATTTGCCCTCCTTTCTTCCCGTGGACGTAGATTTACCTCAGTAAATCGAACCACGTAACTTTCTGTGTCGTGATCTATATTTATTACCTGCATTTATTACCATCAAAAATTCGCCAATCATCACTAGTTTTGTTTCATATTTGTATTATCTTGCTATATTACATTTAAGTTATATTTTGGCGAGAGTTAACCACCTTACTCTCTCGGTGTACAAAAGAAATCTCAATTTAAGTGAACTTCGGCAGGCAGGTCTAATTAGCCTCACAAAGGTTTTTCATACAAAGAATAGTTTCTTCACCAAAGCACAAAAGCTTTATAAATCTCTCAATTACAGCAAGTAAAATATGCATATACAAAAGATTTCTATGGATTAAGAATGAATATCATATTTCTATTATAATTTGAAAAAGTGTGAAGTAGAATTGAACTTAGTATCATGAACTAGGTATCCATCCATTTCAATGAATAAAATCAAGAATGTAGTGAAAAGCAGAAGACATGCATTCCAAAAGAAAAAGATGCATCAGAAGTGGTGAGACATACTTGTCTTATAGCATATATATGCATTCACGAACAAGTGCAACATTTGTTCTGTTTCACACTGTCACTATTTCAACTAGTTTCCAAGATACATAAAGATTAAGGCCATCCACGACGCTGTCTCTATACCGTCTCTTAAACCGTCTCTTAACTACTATTTGAGCACTATTTGAGGGCCCCACTGTCCTTTTTTCCTCCATCTCTTAAGTAAGAGACGGAACCTGCAACGCTCCGTCTCTTAACCGTCTCTATACCGTCTCTTAATTACTATTCATTCAATTTAATTTATAATTTTTTTTAAAACCCAATTCAATTTAAACAAACACACTTTATTAAAATTAAAACAAAAAAAACACACAAAATAAAAAAACACACAAAAAAAAAATTTTAAAAAAACAAAATAAAAAAACACACAAAATAAAAAAAAAAACTAATCGGAAGGGCTAATCATCCTCCGGAGGCGGTCGAGGTTGAGGGGGAGTCGGAAGGCCAAGTTGTGCTGCCATATGCACAATTCCGTTCCACCGGGCCGCAAATTGGGAGTGCGAGAAGCGGGAAGTGTCCGCCATTGTGGCGGTCATGTACGCCACCATAAGTGTGTCCGAGCCTCCTCGCGAGCCCGATCCTGAGATCCCACCCGCCGGAGCCGGAGCCGCCATAGTTGCCCTCGCCGTCGCCGGACATCTTGAGTTGGGTTATGAAAATTTCAGCGAAAATTTGAGAGAAAATTTAGATGATAGGAAGAATAGATGTGTAGTTGTGTGTAAATGAGGATGGGTTTAGGAGTATTTATAGAGTAAAAAATTTAATAAAAAACAAAAAAAATATTAAAAAAAAACAAAAAAACGGTAATAATACCGTTACAAAAAAATTTTTTTTATTTAAATTCGAATTTTTTTTAAAAATATTTATTGCGTCAGCACGTGACGACGCCCACTCGCGGGCCGGCGAGTGGGCGTCACGCACGACGCCGGGCTGCGCCACGTCGCCTAGGCGCGTGGCGAGACAGCTCGTCTCGTGGCTCGCCGAGGCGAGACGCGCGACGAGACGGGACGAGATGGAGGCTGCAACGCGTCTCGCCGGGGTCTCGTCTCGCTGAGACGAGACGCGAGACGCCGGCGAGACCCGTTGTGGATGGTCTAAAACTCATAAAAACCAACAATCTCTTTTGCATCATTTCCTATATATGAAGACTAGGAGTGTGACCCATATTTTAGGGAATGAAAGCAATGCCCAAATAATAGTACATGTTTTCTTTAACAACTTGACATATATAATTAAAGCTCCATAAAGTTCTCGTGATGCACTCAAAAAATAATATACGTATATAAATAGAGAATAAAAAAGCTAAAGCTGAGACCAACATCGTGTAACGTGTCCCATGTTTGCGGGGCGTGTACCAAAAAATTGAATAAATTATACTCCCTCCGTCCCGCACTACTCGCACCTTTCCTTTTGGGCACGGAGATTAAGGAATGAGTGATAGACAAAGTCAACAATTACGGAGTATATATATATATATATATATATGTAAGTTGTTACTTAATTGTGTATAACTCTTACAATCAAATTAATGTGTTAATGTTATTGGAGAAAATTTTATATTTGAGCTGTTAGTACTGAGGTGAACTCGTATGTAAAATATAAAAAATAAATAAATAAATTTGAACACGTACTCCTTGCTAATTAAAGTAGGAGGTAACCTTATTAAAAAGTAATGCCTTCGGTGTATGAGATCGTACTATATAATTTATATAGTATCAGACTAGGTTATGCTCAAACTTAATATTGGAGGTGACAAAATATGGGTGACCATGTTCAGATATTAACAAATGTGAATGACTAACACATGTTGGGACATGATATCAAAGCAGACTCAAGTTTAAGTTAAAGAGCTGAGACGGATATATAAAAAATATATTGGTAGGGACGATCTTTCCTAAAATTTTTTGAAAATTTACTTTCAATTGATTTAGATCATTGGCAAAAAATTGTCAAAAAAGTTCTTCATGTGTTCCATGTTAATAGAGCCGTTTTTCTATTTTGGGAAGTTCCAAGTTAATTGAGTCATTTCTATTTTTTACAAAAAGTAATTCTCCCTTTTGCTTTATTATGTCTTCATCTCTCTTACTTTATTCTCTCTTACTTTTCCCCCCATCCATTTAATACACTATTTTTAAACTCCGTGCTGAAAAGAAATGTCTCTATTAACAAGGAACGGATGAAATATCGAATTTGGATTTGTTCACAATTATTTCATGGCAAAAAAACTAGATCTCCTTGTGTAACATATAGTACTTGATATTTATCAATGAAACAACATCATTTTCTTCACCTCCAAGATGGTGACGTCCACGCATGATTTCTCAGCTATAGTAATTTGCCAATAAACACACACACTAAAATCAAAAATCAAAAGGGCCCATAAGATCTGAATCTTTTCTGCCTTTTACATGTATATAAACACACCACTTGTACTAAAAAAGACAATCCCTTTTGTACAAAATCCTCCTTTCCCAACACCATGCACTATTTCAGACTCGTCTTCCTCCAAAAATTATCCATTTTGTTTCTGCTAACGTTGCTGTTCTCTTCCGCAACGATGGTTGTCTGCACCAGGCAATTCTCCTCCTCAAAAATTCAACACCAGCACTTGCAGGTTGAGGAAAGCGTGAAGCGCGATTTCGATGCGTTTTTCTCAAGCAAAAGGCGAGTTCCGAATGAATCCGATCCCCTTCACAATCGCTGAAGAAGAGAGAGAGGAGGAAGAAGTAGAAGAAGAGAGTGTAATATGTATATGAGTATATGCTTGTGAATTTTTTGTGTATATTTTCAGAAAAATATTTGAATTGTGATGTTTTATTTTTAAAAAATGTTGGAATTTACCGGTTTGTTTATTATTCTTGGCCGGTTTTTTGAATTATTCATTTTTTTAGTTTGATTTCTATGTTTTATCAAGTTCATGTTTGGTGGAGTATAACTTATAATTAAGCAAATTGTGTTCTTTATTTTGAATACGAAAAATAAACAGAAGAGGGGGGGGGGGGGGGGGGATGGTTAATCATATGAATAAAAATAGAAAGATACTAGGAGTGTTAATTTTTCTGGAAAAATTAAGACTATTAATTAGTTATGGACAAAAGTAGTATAAAAACAACTTTCGGTATTGTGATATTAAATTTTTATGTGAAACAACCATTATATTTTAATAAAATCTATATCGCCATTTTCCTATATTTTGACCAAATTTCGTTGAGTTTGGAATGGCAGAGAAAGGACATATTTGGAACAAATAAGGGAAAAGGGCAATTAATTTTCATGAGTTCCAATCTCTAGTTTTTTTTATACACTTAAAAAATTAGTTGAGGGAGCTTAATTCTCTAGGTTATTTTTATTCTTGATGAGTTTTTTATTTGATCAAATTTTGATTTACCACCCTTTATTACGAGTAGTATAAAATAAAATTTGGTAAAAGATAGTAATTGTAATGGACAAGGTTACTTAAAATATGGATAAATGGGAGAAATTGGAAAGAGTTAAGGGTGCCTTTTTTCTCTTGTGTATGGCTCCATGTTTCTTGTCTTTTTGAGTTTGTCTTTTTGTCTCTTCTATTCTTTTCTTCTTTGCCCTAACTTTCCACTTTTACAGTTCTTTTTTCTTTCTATGTATCATCATTATTGCCTAAAATTTTGAAAATTTTGTAAAAACTAAATGTAAGAACACATTTTATTCCTTTAAACAAATGCATGCGCGAAGACTCCCACATTCCTAATTTAGTTTTCAATTGTAACTTTTTGTGTTATAAGAATATACTAACACTGTAGTAACATTTTATTTAATATTATTAGTTAATTGTTGTTATTAGTGTAGTGTTGCACTTGATTATAACTTACGAGAATGAGAGTATTAACTGATTGTTTAAGATTAATTTATCTTGAAATTGTCTAGATCGAATTACTCTGGGATTTATGTTACCACTTCATATATAATCGATTACTATTATGCACAAAATTGCTATTGATATATTCAAGTACATTTTCTTATACCTAATACTACTTCACATTGTAACGTGGACAAAATTATTATAAAAGTTCTAGCTACACCTATATTAGTAGTCTATAGGTAGTAATTAAGATTCAAAACTTAACCATTAAAAGACATCAATGGAAAATATATTTCTTAGTGTGGGAAAATATTCATAAAACATTATACTCCATTTGACTATTTGAATGATAAAATAATCAAACTCAACATCAATTAATTCAACAAAATAAATATTGAAATATTTCAAATTATTTTTATTGATCCATCTTATCGTTAAAAATGAACACTTCCCAAAAGTACCAAAAGTTGGGATTAATTATTAAATAAGATTGAATGTCACATCAAACGCAAATTCAAGATTTGCCTAATTACATCTCTTTAATCTTGTAAACTTGTAGTGCTACAAAGTACAAAATATGAAACCAAAAACTTTCAAATTTTTTAATGAAAATGAATAAAATAAATAGAAATAAATCAAGTTCTTAACTAATTCCGTTAAGGAGATTAACGAGGTACTAATGATTAGTGTTGGGGCACTCCATTTGTCACGTATTTAGCGTGGGAAGGCAGCAAAAAACAAGCATGTTAATTAACAATTAAGCTGCTCCTTATTCAGCTAATTATTTCCAGCTTTTCATCGATAAGCTGAATCTTGCTTTTCTCTTTTTTTTTGTTTGACTACTCAATGGAAAAATTTCTCTCTAGACCAGCCAGATCACAGATTCCTTGTGAGATTCCATCTGCCATGCTTTCACACACTAACAAGTTCGAAGTAGTATGATTCATATCTCTTCTCATCGACCGATCCAACCACGTGTCTTGGTCCACGAGGGTCGAAAAGCTACATTAAATTCAGTATACAGAATGCCACTAGACTCAATGTGGACAGTTATGCCCCAAACCTTTGGGGACCACCAAGTTAAACTACAAAAAACTTATTGTACTACTCCCCCGTTCCATATTAGTAGAATCATTTTTTATCATTTTGATATATTTCATAGTAGTAGAATCATTTCCTTTTTTAATAGTAAAAGTCAACATATTTCTTCTCAATTACTTTTTCTTCTCTCTAACTTTATTCTCTCTACTTTTCCTTCTCTCCTACTTTATTATCTTTTAATTTAATACACTACACACATTTTTCTTAATTTCCGTGCCGAAAAGAAATGTCTCCAATATTATGGAACGGATGGAGTATTTTTTAGGGACACTAAAATTGAGAAGCAATTATTGGCATTTAGAAATTTTTAAAAATAATCATAATTTAGGGCGTAAAAGAAAGTGTCCTTAAGTTGCGGGCAAATGATCTTAATCTTTTGTTTTTAGGACGGTTCTATTTGTATCTTCTAATTTAAGTTGAGACACTAACAATAGAGACGCTTTATGAAGAAGCGTTGATGATATAATTAGACACACTAATTAGCGTCGTCAATATTGTTCTTATCTGATTTTTTTGATGTAGTGTTATTTCCGTTTTTCGTCCAATATTTCATTAGTATAATGCCTCTTTCTTTTGATACTAGTGAAGTCTTCTTCGGTCTAATCCTACAATAAATCCGTCATTATGCCTATGACAAAGTATTACATGTTGATCACATACTGATGGTATATATGATCAGCTTTATTGATATTGGTCCCTAAAATCAGAAACTTTAGATAAAATTTAATACTAGTATATTCTAAAACTTAATTTTCTCTACAAAAATCATGGATTTTTGCAGCAGTGGTTTTCATTATTTACAATTTTAGCGATATTTGGGAGGAATTTTATACTCAAGAGGCACAAAATGATATAGTTTACGTCCATTAGGCCATCCGCAACGCAGTCACTTAACCGTCCCTTAAATTACTATTCATGGGCCCCACTGTACTTTTTTACTTCGTCCCTTAACTAAGGGACGGAACCTACAACCCTCCGTCCCTTAACCGTCCCTTAAATTACTATTCATTCAATTTAATTTTTTATTTTTATTTCTAACCAAATTCAATTAAAAAAACACACTTCATTAAAAATAAAATAAAATTACAATATAAAATAAAAATACAACCTAAAATTCAAAAAAATAAAAAAAAACACATAATTAAAATCCTAAAAAAATAAAAATGACATAATTTAAAATACAATTTTATAGAAAATAAAAAAAACTACTCCGCGGGCGAATCATCCCCCGGAGGCGGTGGAGGTGCACTGAGTCGTGAGAAGGCAGAATGCCAAGTTGTGCCGCCATAAACACAATTTCGTTAAGAGGTCATGTACATGGACATAAGGGAGTTCGAGGGTCCCCCGAGCCCGCCTGGCTTGATTCGGCTCGGCTCCTCCTCCCTCTAGCCGCCTTCGCCGCATTTCTCCCTTGCGGCCGACGGCGCCCACGGGAGGACCCACCGGCATCGTCTGCTGGGGCCTCAACCTCTTGCGAGGCAAACTCTTGTGGCCCACTGCTCGAACTGCCCTCACCAGACGAGTATTGGCCACCCGCCGTGTGCTTCATGCGCTTCGAGGTCGAGCCCGAGCTGAACCGGACACCGCCTGCCCACCTTTCCTCGTCATTGATGACCTCTGATACGGCTATTATTATTATAATTATTTAGTTAGATAATTATGGATTTTCATATATTTTTCATATCTTTTGTCTTGCTCATTAAGTTAGTATCCACTATTATAAATAGTGGACATTGTTCTTTAGTTCTATCATTCAAGAAATATCAATTATCCTTCTATTTTACTTTCTCTTACTCTCTTTCCTTTCAAACGTGCAAAACGCACAAAATCATAATTTTGACGCCGGGTTGATCGACGGGCAAAAGCTCCCGCGACGTTCGACGCAAAATCTACGAGTTAAGGAACTTCATCCTTAACAATTTTCATTGAGATGAAAGCACCAATTGTTAAGGATGAAGTTCCTTAACTCGTAGATTTTGCGTCGAACGTCGCGGGAGCTTTTGCCCGTCGATCAATCCGACGTCAAAATTATGATTTTGTGCGTTTTGCACGTTTGAAAGGAAAGAGAGTAAGAGAAAGTAAAATAGAAGGATAATTGATATTTCTTGAATGATAGAACTAAAGAACAATGTCCACTATTTATAATAGTGGATACTAACTTAATGAGCAAGACAAAATATATGAAAAAGATATGAAAATCCATAATTATCTAACTAAATAATTATAATAATAATAGCCGTATCAACTCCCCCACGGTTCAAATCCACCTTGTCCTCAAGGTGGGCACCATGAAGCAACGATAAGTGTCGAGGAATCCTCCTGGGTCAAACATACACCGAATAGTTGAGCGTCTCCCTGCAGCAATGCGTCCATGAATGCTCAAGCATAAAGTGTCATTTTGCGGAGGAATCAACCGGGCATCGGCGTCGAGCGATGTTGATCGATGATTCATACTTGCGACAACCCTTACATGAGATGAATCACTCAATAATTTCAGCGATGCGTTGTCCACAATGGAACTACCCAAACCAATCTGGACTTGGGGAATCTTGAATTGAGAAGCATTCAATTGTCGCGCACACAGAATCTTGATGCAACCGTGAACCGGTTTCTCTTTACGTGCGGAATCCGGACTGGACTTCTCTATCTTCTCAACCTTTTCAAGTCCACCAAAACCAATAGAAGAAACAGGAATCATCTTGGCAGAATCAGCAAAGCCTTCCTCAACTCGATCACAATCAGGAATCAACGTCGATGGTGGCGGCGACTGATCGAGGACAGTATTGGGAAGCAGCGCAAAGGGTGGTGGTGATGTACTCGACTGCTGCGGCGGAGCCAATGAGTCGTAGGGGACTAAACCCGACGGCCCCGGCGAAGCCTTGCTATTTCCTGATGGAGGAAGGTGCTGAACGAGGTCCCCAAACCTGAAAATTTGGGAGCCGTAGGGCTGCGCGGGTTCAGGCAGCTCGGGAGGAAGCATGTTGTCGATGCGTCGGTCGGCTGCAACAAGGAGAGACTCCATGCTGTAGCAAGCTTCCAACAATTGTTGAAGTTGTGCGAGATTCGGATGTGCCGTGGTAGTGGCTGGACAAGGTGGCTGCGGCGCGGGTTGATTCCATCCTGAGTTATGGTTGGGGGCAGCGGATGATCGTATGCCGAGACCTCGTGGAAGGGGCGTTGTCCCGTTGTCTCCCAGTAGGCAGGTGGATCCCAACTAGTGGGTTGTCTGAGCGCGGTGTGGTGTGACTGTTGAGGCGGTTGATAAGGTTGAGAGTATCCCTGCTGCGTGCACAACCTTGGCGGGTCCCAACAAGAGGGCGGTGGTGGCGAGTACAAATCTGTCTCGTAGGACGATGGTTGCTGACACGCAGTTTCCTGGCGCAGCCATGGCGGGTCCCAGGAAGTGGGTTGACGGGCTTGGTAGGGATGGTGTTGTGGGTGGAGTCTCCCATCTCTGATCGGATGGAGCAGGGGTTGAGATACAGGCTGCCATGGGTGGCAATCCGCCTGCCGGAGTTGATATCCGGTGTAGTTGTACGACATGTCAGCGATTCGAAGGAAGAGATCACGATGAAAGCACCAATTGTTAAGGATGAAGTTCCTTAACTCGTAGATTTTGCGTCGAACGTCGCGGGAGCTTTTGCCCGTCGATCAATCCGGCGTCAAAATTATGATTTTGTGCGTTTTGCACGTTTGAAAGGAAAGAAAGTAAGAGAAAGTAAAATAGAAGGATAATTGATATTTCTTGAATGATAGAACTAAAGAACAATGTTCACTATTTATAATAGTGGATACTAACTTAATGAGCAAGACAAAAGATATGAAAAAAATATGAAAATCCATAATTATCTAACTAAATAATTATAATAATAATAGCCGTATCAACCTCCCAAATATCGACATATTTGAATTGTTTGTCGGTGTCGTCGAAGTAGACCCTCAAAGCTGACCTCAGAATGTCGGCTCCCGTGGCTCCGCTTTGGTAATGAGCCGCTTCATTCTTGTGGATGGCGCAGAATCGTTTGACCTCTCTGTCGACTCGGTCAAATTGAGCGCGAAGCATCTTATATGTGCGGCGGCGGGACCCCTTCGGCTTAATCTCGTGGTAGGCCTCGGTGACTTTTTCCCAGAAGTACTTTCGGGGTTGTTGATTTCCAACGATGGGATCGTACGAGACGTTGATCCAGACGTTGTACACCGCCAGCGTTTCTTTGGGTTCGTACGGATGCCGGCCTATATCCTCCTCCTCTTCCTCGTCCGCCTCCGCCTCGGCCTTCTTCCGGAGTGGGATCAAAGGAATAATCCTCCTGAATCTGGGATAATCCCTGCGAATACCTCGGGGCGGAGGGACGGGCGTATGCATCCACATCAAAATGGGGTGGTTGGTACCCCCGGCGTCGACGAACCGGAACCACCACCGAGGACATTGTACATGCCCCCAGTCGCCGAACGCGTTGATGTCGAACCCGCCGGAGCCGCCACCGTCAGAGTTTCCGTCGCCGGACATTTTGTGATGAGAGGTTAGATGAAAATTGGAGAGGAAATGGAAATGATTTGGGAAGAATAGATGTGTATTTATGTGAAATAAGGATGAATTGAGAGTATTTATAGATTAAAAAAATAATAAAAAATAAAAAAATGAAAAAACGGTAATATTACCGTTTTTCATTTTTAAATTTTTTTATTTAATTCAATTTTTTTAAAAAAATTAAATTATTGCGTCAGCATGACGATGCCCACTCGCGGCCTGCGAATGGGCGTCGCGCATGGCTCCGGAGCGCGCCACGTCGCCTCGGCGCGTGGCCTTAAAAGCGACGTTTTATATTGACCGATTTAATTTACCTACATAATCCGACTTGTCACATCGAATTTAATTCAGAGGAATCGAATACGTGGGAAAATTGTCTCAAGGCATAAATTCTTGATATTAAGGCCATCCACAACGCTGTTCCTATACCGTTCCTATCTCGTTCCTTAAACCACTATTTGAGGGCCCCACTGTACTTTTTTACTCCATTCCTTAACTAAGGAACGGAACCTGCAACCCTCCGTTTTTTATCCGTTCCTTAACCGTTCCTTAAATTACTATTCATTCAATTTCATTTTTTATTTTTATTTCCAATCCAATTCAATTAAAACAAACACACTTCATTAAAATTAAAATAACATTACAACATAAAATATAAATACAACTTAAAATTTAAAAAAATAAAAAAAGACATAATTAAAATCCTAAAAAAAATGACATAATTTAAAATATAATTTTATAGAGACATCCTTAAATGTTTTATGTTTCACTTTCGATGTGGGATAAAATCATTCAAGGATGTCTCTATAAAAGAGAAACAACCAAGGATGATTTTATCCCACATCAAAAGTGGAACATAAAACATTCAAGGTTGTCTCTATAAAAGAGAAACAACCAAAAATGATTTTATCACACATCGAAAGTAGAACATAAAAACATTCAAGGTTGTATCTATAAAAGAGAAACCACCAAGAATGATTTTATCCCACATCGAAAGTGGAACATAAAGCATTCAAGGTTGTCTCTATAAAAGAGAAACAACCAAGAATGAGTTTGTCCCACATCGAAAGTGAAACATAAAACATTCAAGGATGTCTCTATAAAAGAGAAACAACCAAGAATGATTTTATCCCACATCAAAAGTGAAACATAAAACATTCAAGGTTGTCTCTATAAAAGAGAGTCAACCAAGAATGAGTTGTCCCACATCGAAAGTGAAACATAAAAACATTCAAGCTTGTATCTATAAAAGAGAAACAACCAAGAATGAGTTTGTCCCACATCGAAAGTGAAACATAAAACATTCAAGGATGTCTCTATAAAAGAGAAACCACCAAGAATGATTTTATCCCACATCGAAAGTGAAACATAAAACATTCAAGGATGTCTCTATAAAAGAGAAACAACCAAGAATGAGTTTGTCCCACATCGAAAGTGGAACATAAAATATTCAAGGTTGTATCTATAAAAGAGAAACAACCAAGAATGAGTTTGTCCCACATCGAAAGTGGAACATAAAACATTCAAGGTTGTCTCTATAAAAGAGAAACAACCAAGAATGGTTTCATAAATTCGCAAGTCCATCAAATTTATATGGGATATTACGAATTTCTTGTATTCATTTATTTGTAAAAATTGTTTTTAATTATAAAAACAATTTTTATAAATAAAAGTATTTTTTTTTAAATTTGATTTTTTTTAAAAAAAAATCGAATTATTGCGTCACCGTGACGACGCCCACTCGCGAGGCAGCGAGTGGGCGTCACGCACATCGCGGGGAGAGCCACGTCGCCGAAGCGCGTGGCGGCACAGACCGTGCCGCGTCTCGTGCTGACGGCACCCGGGACGGCATGGGCACGGAACCGTGACGAAACGTAGTGCCGCAACGCGTTCCGCTACGGTTTCGTTCCGGAGGAACGAAACGCGGAACGCCCACGGCTCGCGTTGCGGGTGCTCTAACTAAAATTCGTGGAAAAACAAAAATACTTTCTACCAAAATTTGTGATTTTATGAAACTTACCCATAACTTATGTACTACTCCACGAATTATCACTTTAATAAATACAATCACACAACTAATAAAGTTAATTTGAAACATCTTTCTTCAGTTAATCCCTATTAAGATTAGAACTCTCAAGATTCTTAAATCAGCCTCTCTAAGCAATTCGAACAATCATAATTTTAATACACTCATATATACTAACTCAATTACTGTATGTTTTTTGTAAATTATTAAAAATTTATTATACGTTTTGTAAAAGAAAATTTAAAACTATGCATTACCTTCTTTTGCACTCATTTTTATTCGCATGCGCTCCAACTATTCGACGAAATGACCATGTGAAATTTAACGTAAGCCTATCTTCGTTTGCTGTCTTCCTAAGTTAAGATCTTTACGTTGATTCTGTGACAGCCACTTCTTCAATTCCATCCACAAATCGTAAATTCCAGCCTCGTGTCCACTGTAAAGCCAATCCAATTTCTGCTGGGAAGTCAACAAAATCATAAGACAAAGCTAAATTAATCTGCAGAAAAGATTGTGTTCTAGAATTTCAGATTCGAAGCAGAAAGAAAAACAAAAATTACGTTAGTTACGTACGGGCTTACCTCAACGTTTCGTACAACAACGCAAGGCTCAACAAGCAGTTACCTAACTTACTAATTACTACTATCATCTTCACCTATATCTTTCAACATTCCATTGACTATGATTTTGCTAACATGCTCGAATTTCGCCCAAATTTTGGGCTTTATCCAATTAATTTCAGTTAATTATATTATTTGGTGGACCAATGGAACCAAGAAATTATCTTTGGGAAAAACCACAATATTTTGTTAATACTAACACCGACCAAGTTGGCCACTTCGGATGTAAAAATATTTGATCAAACTGTGGTTATCCCATAAATGTATATTGTAAATTTGAAATTTTTTCCAACCATCAAATACATTTACGAATTTATTAACATGTCACATTTAAGTGTAAAATAATAAAGCCGTTACTAATTAAGTATATTAAACAATATCGTTTAAATAGCCGAACATTTTTTTTGTATAGTATTTTTCATCTGCCAAATCATAAATAATTTCCTTTATATCATAGACTATGTGACAATGGAGAGAAATGTCAAAATCATAGTAGTAATATAAGTTTAAATTTTAGATTGACTATAATTTGATCAAATTTCAAGAATTTTTGACACTCTGCCTTATTTAAATTGACGTACAAGATTCGAATAAATCAAAATCCAGTAATGTTTTGTACTCCACAATTGAATCAATTGATTAAAGTAGTATTAAACTCGGGATAGAACTTCAAACATTCATCATCTTCAAGAAAAATCTAAAAAAATGTTCATTTTCTTGTGTTGTGTCTGCGTATTTACCTGCATTTGCATCTTCTTCATTCCTAACCATTACAGAAATCCACGTAAGCGCACCAATCCGCCGCCAGGCCCGGCGGCGCTGCCGATACTCGGCCACCTCCACCTCCTCAACCCCTCGCCCCACCGCGCTCTCCAATCTCTATCCAAGAAGCACGGCGCCGTGATGCAGCTCTACTTCGGCCGCCTCCCCGTCATCGTCGTCTCCTCTCCCTCCGCCGCCGAGGACTGCCTCGCCCGAAACGACGCCGTCTTCGCCAACCGCCCCGACTCCCTCGCAACCCACATCCTCGGCTACGGCAACACCACCATCGGATTCGCTCCCTACGGCGACCACTGGAGGAACCTCCGCCGCGTCACCGCCGCCCAATTGTTCTCCCCCGCCAGCCTCCACCAGACGGCCGCCGCGCGCCGCGGAGAAGTCCGCTTCATGCTTGGGAAAATTTGGCGGGAACCGGATAGTGAGGGGTGGAGGAGAGTGGAGATGAGGAGTGTCTTCTTTGAATTCGTGTACAATGTGGCGATGGTGGTGATCGCGGGGAGGCGGGGGCCCGTGATGGACGACATGTTCGGGCCGAGCAAGATTCTCAATGCCTGTGATTATTTCCCGTTGTTGGGATGGATTGATTTGTTGGGAATTCGGAGGAAGATGGAGGCTTTGAATTTGGAAAGGGATATATTTTTGCAGGGTTTGATCGATGAAGTTCGACGCAGGAATGGAGATTGTGTTTATGTCGGAGGAGGGGAAAGAAATTACGTCGAGGCGTTGTTGTCGTTGCAGCGATCGGAGCCGGAATATTACACCGATGAGATCCTCAAGGGACTCATTATGGTGAGTGATTCTAATGAGGATATTGTTTCTGTTATCGTTGTGAAATTACAATTTACCCCTTGTTACAGTTTTAAAAGGAAATTATTATGTTCTGGATCTGTCACTGCGTGCGTAACATTAACATGTTTATTATATATTGTAGCCGATGTTCACTGCCGGGACACACACCGTGGCTTTGACGATGGAGTGGGCGATGTCGCTCCTTCTGAACCACCCTGGCGAGCTGGAGAAGGCGAGGAATGAGATAGACGAGCACGTGGCGCCCGGGAAGTTGCTTGATGAGTCGGACCTTCAAAATCTGGCGTACCTACGATGTGTAATCAATGAGACGTTGCGATTGTACCCAGTGGGTCCGCTCCTCGTCCCGCATTGTTCTTCCGAAGATTGCAACGTTGGCGGATACGACATTCCCGGAGGTACAATCTTGCTAGCGAACGTTTGGGCGATCCAGAGGGACCCGAATGTTTGGGAAGATGCGGAGACGTTCAACCCTGAGAGGTTCAGGGGGTTTGAAGGGGGGTACGACGGGTTTAGATTCGTGCCGTTTGGGGCAGGGAGGAGGGCGTGCCCCGGGGCCGGGATGGCTATGAGCCTCATGGGGTTAGCTTTGGGATCTTTGATACAATGCTTCGATTGGGAAAGGGAAGGGTGTGGATTGGTGGATATGGAACAAGTTTTCGGCCTTGCTTTGTCCAAGGCTAAGCCATTGCAGGCATTGTGTCGACCACGTTCTTCTATTGTGTCTATGTTATCATAGCTTTGGATTTATACTAGTAGTAGTAGTTTGTTAGCTTTTATCAAATTTTAGTTTTAAAAGTAACCGGGAAAAACCATGAAATGAAGTTTGGATTTATTTTACAACTATCACACGGTGAAAAAATCTGATGACCGCTTACGTGTAATATATTATTGATATTTTTCAACCAAACATCGTCGTTTATATTACGAATAGACTACAATATTTAACTCCCCAACTATAACTTCCATGTATAATTTTTCAATTGTCACATCAGATATAATATCACCGAAGAATTTCATTGTGCGATGATTATTACGGTCGATATATTTGATTTAATCGGATTTTAATCCTAGGAATTATCGATTAAATTTGATAAAAAAAAATCATTGTTTAGAACTTTAGATGGCAAACCAACCTTTTAAATGCAAAAGTTTAAATACGATAAAATAAAGATTTGACTTTTTTGTTATTCATCTATGAAGCAAAACCAAGGAGGATATCAATTTATTTGAATTATCAACCTGGTTGTAACGTGTTTGAATGTACAAATTTGGTGATGCAATGAAAAAAAGGATTAATTTTTGTACAGTTGACATTTACTTTTTCATGATTGAAAGTTGAAACCCATCTTCAAGCCTTATACTAGTAAAGTTTTATTCATTATGATGACCAAATACCATTAATATCCATTTTTTAAATAATACTCCACTACTAACCATACTATAATTCTCAAGAAAATGTGGGACCCAGTGTCCCCTTAGTCAGAATTTGGATCTCTTTCAAGCAGTTAAATATTGTAGGAACGATGCTCCTAGTGAACTTATTGGCCATCCATAGGGATCCGGAGATCTGGGATGACCCAGAAAAATTCAAGCCAAAAAGGCACGAGGCGAGTAGAGAGGGGGAATTCATGCTCCCATTTGGAGCTGGGAGGCGTAAGTGCCCTGGCGGAGGTATTTCCACCAGGGTGCTCGGGCTGGCCCTGGGGACGATGATTCATGCGTTCGAGTGGGAGAGAGTGAGCCATGAGTTGGTGGACATGACTCATGGCACAAGGTTTAGTATACCTAAGGCTAAGCCCCTTGAGGCTCTATGCAAACCAAGGGAGGGTATGAACCATTATTTTGCTTGGGTTTAATTTTTTTTTTGTTATTAATAGTACTTCAGTTCTTTGGAGACTTATGTATGGATTGGAGTCGTTTAATGGCACGAATATCATACGTCGTTGAACATTATGCAAATAATAGAAGAAAGATAGTACATATAAATAGTTAAAATTGTCTGTAGCCCATTTTCTTAGATCGACATGAAAGCAGGCCCACCAACAATATGGCCACGTTCAGCTATTAATTTCCAAGAATATGTTTGAAGATAAGGCACTGTGTAAATAACATAATCACCTAAAAATATAAATATAACTGCCACAAATATTACATTGGAAAAGTTCATTTATTTTTTAGTGAATTATATTGAGTAAATTTGAAACAAAAATTACTGATCCGAATTATAGATATTAATTTATTTAATATCAAGGCTGGCTTTTTCCTTAATGAATCTGAGCTTATGTACTTTCCTAAAAACTATTTACTTTTAAAAAATATAAAATTCCATTGATTTCTTACAATTCCACGGTCTTAAGAGAATTGTCTTATCAACTAAGTACATGCACCATTCGCACAACATTCAACACATAATTGTTAGGCGTGCGCACACACATCACACATCCAAGAAGGAGAGTGGCAGCCACCATGCACATCGCGGCCACTCGCCTGACCTCTCTTACTAGGATTATCTCTAGCTTATTTTACATTCTTAAAATTAATTTGAAATCATATTAGGTGACATATTTCACGTCCATGATTAATTGACATAACTTTCATTTTTGTTCGTCAATAATTAATTGACATCTTTAGATTTTAGTAATGTACAACATATCCCACTAACTCACACTCAAATTTTATTAAGAAAATTCACATTCTGGAAACTTTTAAATTGATAGTAATATTATACTCTATTCCTCCCAAAAAAAATATATTAGTTTTACTATTTTGGACTATCTCCCAAAATTAGACAAAATATAAATATGAAATTTTTAACCAATTACATACAACTAATAATGTGGACTTCGCAATCCACTAGCACAACTTTCACTACTTTTTACCTCTCTCTTAATTTTTTCAATCTCTCTCTTACTTTAACAATTAATAACTAATTCACATCTTTAGATTTTAGTAATATACAACATATCCCACTAACTCACACTCAAATTTTATTAAGAAAATTCACATTCTAGAAACTTTTAAATTGATAGTAATATTATACTCTATTCCTCCCAAAAAAAATAGATTAGTTTTACTATTTTGGACTATCTCCCAAAATTAGACAAAATATAAATATGAAATTTTTAACCAATTACATACCACTAATAATATGGACTTCGCAATCCACTAACACAACTTTCACTACTTTTTACCTCTCTCTTAATTTTTTCAATCTCTCTTACTTTAAGACCATCAGCAGTGGGGCGCCCTAAGACGCGCTCTATGGCGCACCACGTCAGCATTTTTATCCTCCTCCTTCTCCACCTGCAGTGGGGCGCCCTAAGGCGCGCCACATCATCAATTTTGTAATATTTACAAAATACATACGAATTAAAAAAAAAACTAAAATACATTTAAAATACGAATTTTAAAAACTTCATTCATTTAATAAAAATTAATACATTACAATGCGAAATAATAAAAAACGCAAACTCAATGACGGCGGTTACGAGCCCACACTTCTTCAATCATGTCGCTCATGAGCTGCGCATGCTCCTGTTGGTTGCGCATTGAGGCCTGCCTAGATAAAACCTCATCGAAACCTAACGGTAACCCTCTATCGGGTGTCTCGGTTGATGTGCTGGCAGAGCTAGATGCACGGTCGTCGTCATTCCAATCGGTGATGCTTCCGCCTTCACTCTCGACTATCATGTTGTGCATGATTATGCACGCATATATGACATCGGCGATGACTTCCTTGTACCAGAAACGAGCCGGCCCTTTCACAATTGCCCACCGTGATTGGAGCACCCCAAATGCCCGCTCTACATCCTTCCGCGCCTCCTCTTGCTTTTGCGCAAATAAAACCCTCTTCTCACCAATCGGGCAGCTGACCGTCTTTAGGAAAACTGGCCACCGTGGGTAGATGCCGTCGGCCAAGTAGTACCCCATATGGTATTGGCGTCTGTTGGCAGTGAACTCTATGGCTGGGCCGTTGCCGTTACATTGGTCGGTGAAGAGGGTGGACGAGTTGAGGACGTTGATGTCGTTGTTCGACCCGGCTACGCCGAAGTAAGCATGCCAGATCCAAAGCCGATAGTCAGCGACGGCTTCGAGGATCATCGTCGGGTGGCTGCCCTTGTATCCACTTGTGAATTGGCCACTCCACGCCGTCGGACAGTTCTTCCACTGCCAGTGCATACAGTCGATGCTCCCGAGCATCCCAGGAAACCCGTGCGCCCTCTCGTGCATCTGCATCAGACCCTGGCAATCAGTGGCTGTCGGCTTGCGCAAATATGTGTCGCCATAGGCCTCTACTATCCCCCCGACAAAAGTACTTCAGACACTCGCGGCATGTAGTCTCCCCACAGTGGAGGTACTCGTCAAAAAGGTCCGCCGTGGTGCCGTATGCCAACTGACGAATAGCAGTTGTTCACTTTTGCAATGGTGTAAGGCCGAGTTTCCCGATGCCGTCCTCCTGAAACGTGAAGTATTCTTCACGTGAAGACAATGTACGAACAATGCTGAGAAAAAGGTACCTTGACATTCAAAACCGGCGGCGGAACACAGTCGGGCCCCAACGTGGTTGATCGGCAAAATAGTCTTCAACCAGACGCCTGTGAGCTTCCTCGTGGTTGCGTCGGACATACGTCCTATGTCGAATAGGACGATGGACTTGCTCAGCCGCCGCTGCAGCTGCCGCCTTCTCGCGCTGCATTTGCGAATAGCATGCCGCCATGGCCTCTTCAACGGCTGCATCTAATGCTTCGTCAATCGAACGACCGGAATCATACGAACTAGAACTATTGGTGTCTTCGCCGGGATTCATTTTCGTTGGATGTTGAGAGATAGTCGATATGTTCGTATGCACAACTGAATGAGAAACGAGATTTATATAAAAAAACGAAACCGCGTGCCATCGTCCGCGGCCTTCACAATGGGGCGGACGATGTCGCGGACGATGGTCATCGTCCGCGACGTCCGCAATGGAGCGGACGATGGCCATCGTCCGCGGTTTAAGTCGCGGACGATGACTATCGTCCGCGGCCTATGCCACACACCCACAGTGG
The DNA here is from genome assembly GCF_004379255.2 of Salvia splendens. NCBI lineage: Eukaryota > Viridiplantae > Streptophyta > Magnoliopsida > Lamiales > Lamiaceae > Salvia > Salvia splendens. The sequence goes on from NC_056032.1 coordinate 43,836,661, forward strand.
GGGCGGACGATGAATGGCGCGGACGATGCGCGCCATCGGGCGTGCCATCGTCCGCCCATTGCGGATGGGCTAACAATTAAAAATTAAAACTCATGTCAATACTACAAGTTTGTCTATTTTTTGAGACTTATATATCACGACAAAATGCTATATAGCCTACAGGAGTATAATTTTGCCTTGGAGGTTAAAGGCGTCATTTCATATTAATAAAACCAAAAAGGCATTAATTTCCGATCTTGACCTCACTGATTACACCCAATTCATCAAATTCTTTCTGCTCATCTATTTCCCCCAATTAACGAAACCCTCAATTTCACAATTCTCCGATCCACCGATGAAGCGCCCCCTCGCCGACGAGGAATCCGATTCCACCGCCACAGCCAATGGTGAATCCGCTGCCGCCAACGACAAAGACGCGAATAAGAAGATCAAACAGAACGGCGAAGAAGAAGTAGAAAAAATAACAGAGATGTCCAAGGAGGCGGAGGCGGTGCTGCTGGACGAGAATCTGCTATACGAGGTGCTCCGCCGCGTCGACGACGGCTCCACCCTGGCCAAGGCGGCCTCCGTCAGCCGCCAGTGGCGCCAAACCGCTCACGACGAGCGGATCTGGGAGCTGATCTGCACGAGGCATTACCACCGCAGCCCGACGCAGCTGCGCGCCGTCGTCTCGGCACTCGGCGGATTCCGCCGCCTCTACTCGAGCCACCTCTGGCCGCTGCTGAAGCCGGCTTCCTCTTCGCCGTCGCCGCCCGCGCCGCCTCCTGCTGCTGCGGCGGCGGCGTCTTCCTCGTGGCCTGGCCTTCCTCCAGCTCCGGCGCCGGGGCCGGCGAGGTCGAAGGCGCGGTGGGGGAAGGATGAAGTGAATCTCTCGCTTTCCTTACTCTCGATTAAGTACTTCGAGAAGATGAGTTTCAATCACCGAAGCAAATGATCGAATTGGTGAGATTTGATTGATTTCGTTCCAATTTCATTTCTGCCCCATTTCATTTTCCTCTTTTTTATTTAATTATTAATGGTGTTTTAACTCTTGTATAACTGCTTGTAATATTTGTGGCTTGGTTTATTATTATGATCAATCTACCTCCCTAATGATTTTAATAAAGTTAATTATTAAAAAAAATTGTTTTTATTATGATAACGGTGAACTGTTTTCAACCCTTGAATTGCAAAGATCTACGGTCGATATATCTTTATTGTTAGATGGATCATTCTAATCCTTAAAGAGTGGAAATTTCATTTTAAAGATAAATCTTAGTATTGAAATTTAATAAATTAGATTGAAATTAATACTTACAAAATTAAAAGTCTTATATATTCGATTTCTATGTAACTTCAAATAAATTAATAAAATTATATGTTCGAATTTTGATATTTATAAAAATTGTAAAATAAAGCATGCCAATAACAAAATATAACCTCATTTGTAAACCATAATTGATATTGATGGATCATCGATTGTTTCACATACGGTACGTAGCATATCACTCCATGAAATATAACCTATAATTGGTAAAGTAGATAGGGATTAGGGAAAGAAGGAAAAATGATGAAAATGAGATTAATATTTATGAAGATACACAAACAAATGAATAAAGGGTGTATATAACTTTTGAAGAGCAAATGAGTTGCGGAAATACCTTTTTCAAACTTGTTCTGTCTTTTTCTAATTACAGTTTTTATAGGGTTAATTATAAAACAAGGCATCGCACTTTTTCAATTCCATTTTACTAATATTTTTTCAAAAACTTTTGAATAGTTAAATTAAGATAGGAGTATCATTTTTTTGGCATTAATTTTAGTTGATTCTTTTTGTATAAAGAATCTTGAACCGACTAGAATTTACTGTTTTATACCTATTTGCTTGAGAATTAATCGTGAAATTAATACTACTGTTACAGAATTGGGTGTCAAAATTTGATTCTAAACCACAAATCGCTTTTGGAAAATCATAACGAATGGCTATTTAGTAGTACTACATTACCAAAATAAAAGTCATTTTCTCATTTCATTATGCCCCACAGTAAAGTCACATTTCACTTTTTACCATAAATGATAAGTTGGTCTCACATTCCACCAACTTATTTTAGTCATATTTTATATAAACTAATATATATAAGTGGAACCTATAATCCACTAACTTATTCAACCATTTTTTCTTTATATTTCTTAAAACTCGTGTCTACATCAAATGTAACTCCAATTATGGGACGGGAGATAATAATATTTATCAAATATATTAATTAAGCCTTATTAAACAAATTATTTAGAAGCTTTGAGCAAAATAATGAGTTTGTTGCCTATTTCACATCAGATGAAAGGTCTCTTGTTTAAACTTTAAAGTATATAAACTACTACCTTCGTTCTCACAACAGAAATCACATTTGATGTGACACGGGTTTTAAAAAAATGTAAAGAAAAGTGGATTGAATAAGTTAGTGGACTATGGATCTCACTTATATATATTAGTTTTATAGTAATAAATGTGAGTGGAATAAATTGTTAAAATCTAGGACCTACTTACCATTTATGATAAAGTAAAATATGACTCTTATTATAGGACAGACTGAAATGCAAAATGTGACTCTTACTGGTAGTATGAAGGTAGTAAATGAGTTATTTATCCTACTCCGTATAAGATTAGTTTTTGGAATAAATTTTCATATTTGATAATAACATTGATGTTTTTATTGATATCCCAAACAATTCAAATTTGTGGTCTACGGAATTGTGACATGCAAAAGACAAATGTTACCAATAAAGGCGTCTGGAGCCGACTATGTATGGTGGCTTGACAAAAACACCAGTCACGGCTAATGTAGTTATGACCAATGAGAACTCGAAGTGATGATCTAATAAAATATTAATCGTGACTAATACTATCAGAACTTCGCACTCAAATGGATCGATTGTTACGAACTCTAAAGCCTATATCAATTGTAAGAATATTCAGTGTGAAATTATATAAACCAAATAAGGTATTTCTCCTAATTACTTCCTCCGTCCCATAATAATAGTCCCACAATAAGGTATATCAATTGTTGGTCTTCTTATATGTTCTTTTGTTTTTGGTAACGAAGTGAGGCCGATGGTGAAGACCGGCGGTGGGCCGAGCGACGACCATGCAACAACCAATTCAGCTTGGGCCGTGAAGACCGGCTGCGGGCCGAGCGACGGCGGCGTAGGCCATGCAGCAACCAATCCAATAGAGCTTTAATTCGTGATAGTATCAAAGTATCATCTATTCCAAGCCCTGGAGCTGCACATTAATTAATTAACTAACCTAGGAGTACTAGTTTTTTTATGCATATGCAATACTTTACCATTTCTTTCAATAATGTATTAGTATATGAAAAGAAATACTACTACATTTTCTGGAAACGCCTTTATTAATCAGCTGTTTGAATTTTTGGTTTTCATTTCTTTTTGTTGTCTATATTTTGTTTGCCTTGTCAGTAATAACCTTGCACCTTTCCCATTTTTTCATTATATTTTTTTTAATCCTTTTTTAATTTCCACTATATATGAATCCTTTTTTTCAATTATATATGTAGGATCAATTTATCGTAATTGATCAGCTTCAGTGATATATGAATTTTATTTGCTGCATATATGATGTTCTGGAAATATTTGCTGCAAAATACTAGTACTAGCATTTAGGATAAGTAAATGTAAAAAAACAGGAAAATTCCTCAAGGCATAATTAGAATGTAAGAGTTGAATATTTTCATTTGAAGTCTGTAATATTAGGCATGTTGAAATGAGAAAGTAATTTAACTTTTGGCAGTTGTGTATTTTTGGTAAAATTTCCTCCTTTTGCAATTAGAATTAACCTAATGCCAGTTCGCATTTACCGATTACAGAACATAAAATTTGGGCCGATAAATAAACTAGCAAATACATCCTCCTTTTTCCTTGGGCCCTTGTTGGCTCACAGCCCACAGGCCCTAAAAGGATGTGAAATTTCATTTAAAAGATATATCTAATTTTATCTGATTTTTCTTCATTGTCTTTTTTACCAATTCTCATCAAACTTATCATATCACTTACAAAAGGATTATTTTTTATGGACGGAAGAAATATCACATCAAATGTGAAAGACAACGTATAAGGTTTATAAAGTAAATAAATATTTATCCTATAAAATTAAATCCTTCTGAATAAATTTTAGTACTACTATATTTGATCAAGTAACAACGTTTTGTAACCGACTTTATATGGTGGCTTAACAAATGATAGTAATACATAGTCACGACCAACATTGTTGTGACCCATAAAAACAAAGAGTGATGCCCTAACAAAAATTTAATTGTGAGTTCGTGACTAATGTGATCGTAACATGGCCTTCAAGTAAATCAATTTTTACTAACTCTGAATCCCCATGTCAATTGTGAGATAATCTCAAAAAAAGGACACCAAGCAAAATCTCTATTTATTACATCTACCCAAATATTCAATTCAAAATTCAAATGTTGATTTATTGAATTTATACAATCAAAGTTGGACTCTGTTACTCATCTCTAACACCCAATTTTTCCCTAATATTTATATCAAAGCTCTATTTCATGCCATTTTCATGAATTGGAAAATTACAATCAAATTGATTATTTCACACCACATCATGCATAAATGCAGTCTATAAATAGGTCCAAAACCTCCATTTTATCCTAGTAACAACACCAATAATCATCAAACTCTCATAGCTTCCAAATCTTGAAAATAAAATTCATTTTGTAGTAACTAATGGCGAGAGGTGCCACAATTTTCTCGAATCTTCTTGTTGGCCTTCTTCTATGTGCTTTAGTTTTTGGTAACGAAGCGCGGATGATGAAATCTCATAACTTCGAAGAAATGGAGAACGTGAAAGGTTTGGATGACTTTTACGTTGAGGCTGCGAAGATCGGTGGCGATGGCCATCCAGCAACCGGTAGAGCTTTAACTCGTGAGAGTATTAAGATATCATCTCATCCAAGCCCTGGAGTAGGACATTAACTAAACTAGTACTATCTCCATGCTCATGCAATAAATAACTTACTCTTTTTTTTTGAGGAAATGATTGGGATATGTTTTTCCCCTTTATATATAGTGATCATCCTTGCAATAAATTAAATTAAATAAATAGTAGATCTAGGAATCTATTTCGGAAGGGTAGAATTTATAAAGTGAACAAACGAGAATAGAATGAAACTTTATCGTTTTTTAATTCAACGAGCAGTAAGATTGTAACTTTAGAAAATAAATTTAAATAAATAGTAGATCTAGGAATCATGTGGTTAGTGCTTGGGGCCAAATGTCTCAAGTTGGAGTCCATAACGCGACCTTTAATATTATATTTATTTATCAATTAAAATAAAGATATTATATTGCACATATATATCTTTTGATGGTCATAATATTAATCTGCCCATATAAAATGAACATATAAGACCATTTCGATTTTTTATGGAAAATTTTGATAATGCTAAAACAACTTGAGAAGATGGTCATAACAACCGTCACAACATAATAAAGATATTTTCAACATCATAAAAGGATTAATATAGTGATATACTTCCTCCATTTCATCCATTTCACTGTAATTAAATCATTTCTTTTTTTTTTACATTCGTTTTGAGAAAATATTAATAGATGAAGTAATAGTAGTTAAAATGAAGAGAACAATTCATAAAAGAAATATGCAACTATAGCGGAACGGAGGGAGCTCCCCTAGTGTTGGATTCTTGATCCAACCCTACTTTATGACTATCATAAAATATACTCTCTTCGTCCGGCATTAGGAGTCCATGTTGAGTTGGGTGCATGTTTTAAGAAATGTTTGAGTGTGTAATAATTGGAGTGTGTGATAATAGAATGTGAGACTCATTTGCATTATTATTTGCTTTATTCTTTGGATGTGTTTTTACTTGTGCTTTTTAGTGTTTTTTCTTATAATATTTTTATCTCACTTTTTATGGATATGTCTAACCGGGACTCCTAATGCCGGACGGATGAAAATGGTCAATCGGGACTCCTAATGCCAAACGGATCATCTCAATGATAATGACTCATTTTTTAGACCTTATATGATTATATACAATATTGTTCTGTGTTAATTGGAAAGTGAATAAAATAGTAAAGCGAGTAATGAAGAAATAAGAATTTTTTATTTTTAAAAATAATTATTGGAACAAACGAGAAAGAAAGGTGAGTGATTTTCTTTAAAGAAAGATGAAATATATACAAAAAATTAAAGGGAAATTGGTCCCTAAAACCATAAACTTTGCCTAAAATTTGGTATTTTCCACGAACTTTTAAATTGGTATATAATATCACAAACTTTGCACGTTGTTTGGTATTTCCCATAGCATATCTATTACTATATTTGACTAACTTACGAGGGTTTTTTTTATCATACTTGACACAATTAAATTAATGTAGTTTTCAACGTGACTTTTTATCCTACATGTTATGAACTTAAAAATGGTTTAAAATATCATAAAATGTATCATGATTGACACATAAAATAAAATTTTGATGAAAATATCTTATTTGGGTGAGTATGGAAAATACCAAAAAAAATGCAAAGTTTGTGATATTATAGACCAATTTTAAAGTTTAGGGGAAAATATCAAATTTTAGGTAAAGTTCATGATTTTAGAGACCAATATCCCAAAATTAAATGTTCCAACTCCACTTGAAGGAGGAAACAAACACCATTCATTTTCTGCTAAACACTTCTCTGATCCTCTAGTTTTTAAAAACACATTAAAGCCTATAAAACAGTTTAAAAGCCCAGCCCACAGAAAGCCCATAAAAGAAATGTGTAAAGGCCTACTCACGTGATACCCATCTATCATGAGGTAAACTATTCCTTATTTAGTTATTTTTGCGTACCTTTATAAATAGACATAAAAATATGTAATTAGTCCTAAGTTGGATAAATCCAATCTTAATTTAATTTCCTAAAGCATCTATAGGTATAACACTCCAAAATCTTAAACATGGATAAGATTTTAGGTGTATTGCGATTAACGGGTGATTTGCTTAAAAAGTAACGGTTGAAAAGAGTGTTATCAAAGTTCAATGATCTAACTTACGGCAATTTTAATTATATAAAAAATAAATAAAAATAGGACATTTACTACTTTAAAGTACTATTCATTTAAGTTAGCTACTTATAAGTAAATAAATATATTTACAAATTAGAGGATTCTAGACCATCCTTTAAAGATAGAAATCGATTTGGTCATGGAATACTACTCCTAATTAAATTATTATTTTATTCCATTTATTAAAGACCTCATTTGAAAAATATTCAGATGATTTCAAAATCACTTTCCAAATATAGTCAAAACCAAAACCAAAATGTTTTTTTCTTCAACATTTAACCCACAAAAATCTCTACATTTATTTTAAAACCATCTTTTGAAAAAACAGAACCTTTCCATTCCCATCAAAATCAAGAAAAATAGCCAGATCAGTTTTGTGTTCAATAAAAACATTGATTAGAGTTTAGAAAATCTTAAAACAGAAAACAGATAATTGATGTTGTTACAACAGCAAGAGAAAATATGAACATTTAATTAAACAAAGCTAGAACTTTCCTTTTTCCCCAATTCATCATCACCACATTCAAAATCACTTCTTAATTTCAGGACATTACTTGCTTACCATTTCCACCACCTCCCCTTTTCTCATCTGTACAACCCCAAAGTTATTTTTTCCTCTTCTCTCTAACCAAAGATTGAAATCAATCTAATTTAGACATTAAACTAAAATATGGCTCTCAGAAATTTTAATCCCCTTTCCCCTCATTGAATCACTCAGTCAATCTTGCTGATACCCATCCTCTTCACCACCGCATTCCTAATAGCCTCGTTCTGAACGCAGAAGCCCTTCTGATCCATTCCCGCCATGTAATTCCGGACCTCCTTCCTCACCATATCCTGCATCACCGCCAGAAACTCCGGGCTGAAAAACTGCTTATCCGCCGCAGATGCAAACTGGCGATTTAGGTTAATAGCCGGCGGCAACGGCGGCGGCGGCGGCGGAGGATGGGGAGCAAACATTTGAATTGGGAGCTGCGGAAGAACAGGAACGGATTTAACAGAATGATCCGCTGCAATTTGCGGGTCAAGCTCCAAAACAGATTGATTCGGGCTCGGGTCGAGTCCGGGGAGGGAAAGACTAAGGGAAGTGACCGGGTCGGGTTGCGGGTCGGGCGGGGAGATCCCGCCCGTTCGAGCAATAGGCCTGTACACGAGATGACCCGAATGGCTCGAATCGCTCATATCCGACCCGTCGGGGCTACCCGGGTTGAAACAGAAGCCGGAAGCGGAAACGTTCGTCCCCGGGCCGACACTTGCCGATCGCTTCAGCGGCTGGCGCGCCTCTGGATCGAAGTCGTTGAATTCCTCCGACATCGAGACGCACTTGCGCTTCAGTGTCGAGTTCCAATGGTTTTTGATCGCGTTGTCGGTGCGGCCGGAGAGGAGCCGCGCTATGGTCGCCCACTTGTTGCCGAACCGCGCGTGAGCGCGAATAATCGTCTCGTCCTCCTCCACCGTGAAGGAGCGGTGCTCCACCTGCGGCGAGAGCTGATTGCACCACCGCAGCCGGCACGATTTCCCCGATCTACCGGGGATCGATTTGCTGATCAGCGACCAGTTCCTCGGGCCGTGCTTCTCCACCAGCTTCTGCAGCAGCTCGTCCTCCTCCGGGCTCCACGGCCCCTTAATCCGATCCGATTCGCTTCTCTCCATATCTAGAAATCGGAAACCCTAGATTTCCGGATTCAATTTTTTTTTCCGGATGAAAAGTGAAAACCCCTAAATTTTAGGTTAAATAGTTAGAGAGGCGGAGCCTCGCCTTAGCGATGAGAGAGGGAGGGCGGAGGAGAGGGGTATTTATACACAAGGGCGACGGAAGAGGATAGGGATGACCGGGTGAGCCGGTGGCGGTGACCGGATGAATGGGCAGTTACTAGTTACAGCTGGCTTGGGACACGCGTCGAGCAACCGGGACACCTATGGAAATCAAAATTCCATTTTATTTTCCATTTTCTAAAGATTTAAAAAAAAAGGAAGAGAAATTTTTAGTTACGGAAATTCAAATCACCGACCGTTTTGGAAGTTAATGGGGTGTTACGGTTGGGAGAATGAGGGTTTGACTAAGCCAGGCTGGCGAGCATTAACGATATTTTTAGAGAGAGAATAAGGTTGAAAGAGAGATCAAGGATGAGCTGGCGCAAGGCGACAAAAACGGGCAAAATCCAGCTGTAGAGCCTGACATTTCCCAACGGCCCTTCATATATTGCCCACGTGTCGGTTGTGTTTATTCGATTATAAATTAAAGAAAAAAATAGTGACTAGATAGTAATGTTCTGGTAATAGATGTCACGCTTTCCTTTTTAATCTGTCCCAAAAAAAATTATATTTCCTTTTTAGGAAAAATTTCATCTCACATTAATATAAATATAATATTTTCTGTTTTCACATAACACAAAACAACATCTACTAAAATCTAACATGGATTCTAAAGCGTGTCATCTATGGGATGGAGGGAAGAACTAGTAATAATTTTTTTATTTTGTTTTTTTGCTGAGGAAGACTGTGTAGTCTAGTATATTTCGGTAGATATTTGACGTGTTTATTGGTTCGTATAGTTGATTTTATAGGTTAAGCATAACTCAAATTAAAAAATCTCAATGTATTATTATAATTTTAAAAATTGGGTGAAGTTGAGATATTGAGTTTACTAATTTCATCACAACTAGGGTTTGACTAATTTGTGGATTATCTAATAACAAATGAAACTGCAATAGCAACTCGAAACGGTATGAGGTGAGTGTTATTTTTAGAGCATCCACTAAGCGTCCCACGCGCGGCTCGCGTTCCGTCCCGGAGGGACGGTTCCGCCGCGGGATGCGTTGCAACCCTCGTCCCGTCCCGTAGCCCGTCCCCAGCCCGTTCCGTAGCCCGCATCCGCGAGACAAGGGACGCGCCGGCCCATCACGCTCCCGGGCGACGTGGCGCGCCCCTGATGCATGCGTGACGCCCACTCGCGGGGCGTCGTCACGGATGACGCAATAATTCATTTTAAAATAAAATGATTTTTTTAAAAAAAATCGAATTTTAATAAAAAAAAATTCAAACTGTAATGTTACCGTTAATTTTTTATTTTCTTTTTTTTTTTATTTTATTTATTTATTTACTCTATAAATAATCCTCTTTCATACTCATTTCACACACAAACACACATTTATTCCTCTCAAATCCTCTCTATCACTCCAATTTCCATCTTAAATCAAGTCAAACAAATGGATCCTTTTGAACAAATGTGTCAATTAATGGAACAATCACTTGAAGAAGATCGACGACGAGAGGCGGAGGAAGCCGCGCCACCCCCACGACGCTCCCGGAAGTACATCAATCGGAACCGGGAGGAAGCCGCCGCACGGTTAGTACGCGACTACTTCTGCGATAACTCGATTTGGGGAGATACCTACTTCCGTCGCCGTTTCCGCATGAGTAAACCGCTATTTCTCCACATAGCGAATACTTTGGCGGCCTGGGAAGAGTTCTTCCGAGAAGGGTTCGACGCGGTCGGCCGTCCCAGCCACACGACGCTGCAGAAATGTACTGCAGCCATCCGTCAGCTTGCGACTGGACAAACGGCCGACATATTCGACGAATACCTCCACATCGGAGACACCACTGGGCGCATGTGCTTGCTCAACTTCTGCAGAGGCGTCCGGGCAGCCTTCAGTGACGAATTTCTCCGGAGGTCAAGCACGGACGATTGTCAGTTCCTCCTCAACCTGCACGAACAAGTGCACGGATTCCCCGGGATGCTTGGCAGTGTCGATTGCATGCACTGGCAATGGAAGAATTGCCCGGTGGCTTGGAGGGGGTCCTACACGAGCGGCCACAAAGGCACCCACCCAACCGTTGTACTCGAGGCCATTGCCGACTACCGGCTTTGGGTCTGGCACGCGTACTTCGGGGTCCCTGGCTCGAACAACGACGTAAACGTGTTCCACCAGTCCGATCTATTTACCGAAGTTTTGGATGGTAAAGCGCCGGCCATCAACTTCGTCGCCAACAACCGGCTGTATAAAATGGGGTACTATCTCGCCGACGGCATCTACCCAAAGTGGCCGACCTTCGTGAAGACGTGCGGCAAGCCTGCGAACCCAAAGCTGACTCTTTTTGCGCAGAAGCAGGAGACTGTGCGCAAGGATGTGGAGAGGGCGTTAGGGGTTCTCCAAGCGCGCTTCAACATCATCAAAGCCCCGGCTCGTTCCTGGTTCATGGAGAGCATGGTCGACATCATGTATACGTGCATAATCTTGCATAACATGATTGTCCGAGACGAAGGACCCGATGCGGGAAATTGGTTCGACCCCGAATCTCCCGGAAGCTCAACCGCAAGTAGTCCGCCGCGAAGTGGAACGCATCCGTCTATACAAGAACGGTTGGCTATTCGGGCAAGGACACGCGACTCTAGCGCTCACACCCAACTCCAAGAGGATCTAATTGAGCACATTAGGGAAAACTTTGGCGGAGAAGATTAAATTATGTCATTTTTTATTTTTTTAGAATTTTAATTATGTCTTTTTTTCTTTTTTTCTTTTTTAAGTTTAAGTTGTAATGTTGTTTTAATTTTAATGAATTGTGTTTGTTTAAATTTAATTGGGTTGTAAAAAAAATAAAAAATAAAATTGATTGAATAGTAATTAAGGGACGGAATAAGGGACAGTTAAGGGACGGAGCGTTGCAGGTTCCGTCCCTTAGTTAAGGGATGGAGGAAAAAAGGACAGTGGAGTCCTCAAATAGAGACAGCGTAGTGGATGGTCTTATAACATAAAAAATGCACATGAACTATAAAGAGAGATGGCAAAATTGCATAAAAAACTAATGTGAGGATTAAGTTAGCCGCGTGTTTTTCGTAATATAATATTAAAGCATGAAATAACTGAAGTTTTGATAAGTTTGATACAACTACTAATTTGATACATGTATCATAGTATGGAGTATATGTCCACGAGTGACTAATTACGAAATAGTAATTGTAATATCTCAAAAGTCAAAACTTTTGTTTTGACTTATTTAAGAAAACTAGTCAAAATACAACTTTGATCTTATTTGTGCTAGTTATAGATTAGGACTGAAGACGTGTAATTTTCTTTTTGAGATAATAACGTGGGATATGTGTAGTGAAATAGAATGGATTTTCGGTATATATACATGTTGACTTGTGGTCTATGTACGTGTTGACTTATGATAGATTTAGTTAAAATTTACAGTTAAACTTTATTAATTTTCAAGAAATTAACTCCCAGTTTCTCGGTAATTGGTAATTAAAACTTAATCATCTGAGTATTAATTTAAAAAATATAGAGATATTCCTATATTTTAAGTATAAAAATCACACGAACAGTTAAATGATGGTCTAAACATTGTGTGTACGTTATGTACCCAAAATAAAATGTATTTATTGTAATAATAATGTATATATGTGTGTGAATAAACAGGTTGGAACGACTAGAATTTATAATTGTCAGTCAATTTTACTATTTAAAGTTAAGAAAAATGAACACTAGCCCTTAATTGTATTTTCTAAACGTACAACTGCACATTTTTTTTCAATGCACAAATTTTGCATTGTGGAATTGTTTGCAGATGCCGACGAGCAACCAAATAGCTACAGTATTTTACTACTCCCTCCTTGGCTCCGTTCCATACTAGTTGCACCTTTCGTTTTTGGACCTTTCCATATTATTTACACTATTTTTATTTTAAGTAAGAATTATACTAATTAATTAACAATCTCTTATTATACTTGAAATGCTAATTTTATTACACTAATTATTTATATTCAAATTTAATTTGTAAAGATGAAAAATGCGAGTAGCATGAGAAGGATGAAGTATTTTTCATTCGAGATTAATATCAATTCACGGAATATTAGAAATATAGGTGGTTCTTGAGACACCGATCGACAATGTGCCTTTCGTTATCTGTATAATTTTTCGTCTTTCATTAGAGAAAAACAAGAATATATCACTTTTGATAACAATGTTATGAATTATTCATTCTTCTTTTATTTAGTTTCTTTCTATTTCTTCAAATAATTGTCTTTTGATTTTTTGGTATTGGCGGTTGAGGGGAAGGACAAGGCCCACCATTGGGAGTATTTATAAGTATGCAATTTAATGCTTAATTGAGAGAGATATTTGCAATTTACACCAACTTTTAAAATTTATGAAGAAATATCCTAATTTAATATAATATTCTTTGTATAAAGATACATCCAACTTTTTGCACGAGATTAATCCATAAAATTACAAAATTTGACCGAAATTCTTGCTAATTTAAAACTTGATTATCAAAACAATAATTTAGAGTTTACAGTAAATTTTCCAAAGTTCAATTTTCCCTCAAATATAAGTTATACATATGGGAAATTCACTACAAGGACCCGGTTCATGAAATATTGTGGTTTTTTATCATAAACATTTGGCATAATTTGAGGAAAATACGAAATGAATTTTGATTAAAATAAGACTATTGATCCCTTAAATCACAACTTTAATTAAATTAGGTATTTCATCACGAACTCAATTTAATCAATGAATTTAGATCTTGTAGTGAATTTTCCATTAGTTTGGTTACAAGTTGGAGAAAAAATTTCAGAATAAGTTTAGATGGATTAAGTAGTCGTTTGGTTGATATGACTAATTATCATATGATAATCTATCTAATAAGGAGTGCTCGGTTTGCAAGATTGTATCCCAGGATTAAATTAGTATAGTATGTTTGGTTCATAAGATTTATTCCTCCGACTCAATCATAGATGGATAATCATGGAATAATTAGTCATAGCTAACCCGTTATTACTAAAATAATCTTACAACTCAATACTAGATTATATCTTGGTAATATTTTATCTAGGAAACTGAACACCACCTAGGAGTATTAAGTTGTGAGATCATTTTAGTTAGAGGGGATAACTATCACAAATTATCACATGGCTATCCTTTTAGTATTAAGTTGTGAAATTAAATCCCACAAACCAAATATAATATATTTAAACATATTTAATCATAAAATACAATTTTACAATCAACCAACACCTCAATATAACATGATCTTTCATGTTGTTAATTTTCATTATTAATACTCAAAAACAAGAATATATCAATTAAGATATACAAATAAGGTATGAGATTTGAGTCATCTAACATACATAAGTGGAAATATTTTAAAGAAAAAGTGGAAAATATTTAAATTGTAACTTTTAAAAAGTCCTTTATTACGAAAAGGCTGATATACATAAAATTATATGAATAAATTAAACTAGAGCGAGATTAAATGTTTTGATTTAGTAACAATATAACCATTATTAGGGAATTGTATTCAATACTTCCAAAAATGATTAATTCTAAAAGGCAGTGTTCCAAAAATCGCGGGCCTATAGTTTGAATCATTTGATAAAAAAAGTTTTTAAAAAAAGTTTTTAAAAAAAGTATGCCGGGTTTTATGGGTGTAGAAGAATAAAGGTGTACTCCCCCAGTCCCATAAAAGATGTCATACTTGTGGGATGACACGAGATTTTATGAGGTTTTGTTTTGTGTGTTAAATGGAGAGAAAAAATATAATTTTTATATTCATGTGAGAGATAACTTTTTCCAAAAATAGAAATATGACATCTTTTGTGGAACAAACAGTATATTTTATAAATAAAGTTATTCAATACATTATTCTTGTCACATACTAGTATAGAGACTAAAAGATTATATATGCAATTAAGATTAAATATAAATGCTTCCATAAATTGCAATTACCTAGTAGGAGTACTATTTTTAATTTTTTTTTATCAGGGATATTTGCCTTTTAAATATAACTTTCAATTTACTTTTAGGCAGTTTCATATAATCTGTTCATTTTTTGCCATTGTTACACAATGATCAAAATTGAAATTGTTGTGGCACAAAATTACATTGTTTCGAATATATAGGCATCACTTTAATCAACATACAAAATAGAATAATATCCTTTATTTTATTTTATTTTTACTTTGGAATCGTTAGCCAATTGCGAAAAAATTAAAATTTACTTATTCTATTCTAATTTTAAAAGTTATATCACTAACCAAAATCATGAAATTTTGGCAAAATTCAAATACGTTTTCCCATTATAAAAGTGAGATAAAAATTTATATTTTTGAAATGATAAAAAAAAGGATATCGACCCATCTTTTCGAAAAATCTGCATGTAACGAACTTTACAATCCATGGGTTTATACCAACAAAGAAAAAGGGAAAAGTTTCAACAACGAATTTCAAAATCGAATTAAAGCTCGCCTCTTGTAACGATCAAGGCTAGTAAGTCCATCAGTCCACATAGTTGGTAAGAAAAAGGGAAAAGTTTCAACAACGAATTTCAAAATCGAATTAAAGCTCTCCTTTTGTAACGATCAAGGCTAGTAAGTCCATCGGTCCACACAGTTGTCCATGTACCAGTAGAAGATTCGGCAGCTACCGCGGCCCCTGCTTCTTCAGGCGGAACTCCAGGTTGAGGAGTTACTCGGAATGCTGCCAAGATATCAGTATCTTTGGTTTCGTAAAGTTTTGATTTGCTCATAATTATCACTCAACAAATATTTTCAACAGTATTCCATCTTACAACCATAATTTATAATATACAAATACTCCCTCCGTCCCAGTTTAAGAGTGAGATTTAGTTATGTCACATGTTTTAATAAATTGGTGGAGTGTGTAATAATTGAAGTTAGGTTGTGGTTTTTGGAGTGTTTAATAATTAAAGTGAGGTAGTAGAGACTAGAGAGTGGAACCTTTTGACTTTTTGTATGTTTAGGATTTTGTTTTGTTTTATTTTTAAGAAAATAATGGCATTTGAGTGTAAATTTAATCAATAATGAGGTTAAATTTTATGTCTAAATATGATAAATTTTAAATGGGACTCTTAAATTAGGATGGACGGAAATGGCAAAATAAGACTCTTAAACTAGGACAGAGGGAGTATTAGTCATGTGAATACCGGTGAGTTAAACAATGTCGTCACCGTTTAAACAAGTATAGCAAATCAGAGAATTTTATAACTATAGTAAACAAGTATAGTAAACAATTGTGAATAAATTCCAATTTTATGAATTTTTAAGATTCAATGGTATAGTTTTGAAATTTCTTTACTAAATTGTCAATTATATGAAACTGAATTTGCGCATGCATGATTATGACCATGCAGCGGCCGTTACTCGTTTACAGCTGTGTCCACTATCTTCTTTCTTTATTAATTTTCCAATCTTTCTGACATACGCCTACACTGTCACGTGCCACCTGCCGCGACTTCCACCTACTTCTGTCCTCTTTTATATTTCCCGCACGTGCATTTTCTCTCCTTCTCACGTGACCTCTACTGCTCCACACGTGTGTTATATTTAGCTACATACATTATCATTGCATTTTAATAATGGCTCATAGATTTTTTTTTCAAATGTGCTAATTGCCGATTGTTCATAAATAAAATGCACACACATTTTTAAAATTCGAGAAGAGTCCTATATTAATAAGAGGATTTTCCCTTTTGTCGAGGCAAATACTCTGATAACTTAAGAATATTTGATTCAATCACCTCATAAGCTACCTAATCGTACCACATTATTTAGTAAAGCTTATTTATTAAATGAGTCAAGCTTATGACTCATTGATTATATGTCCGCAGATATAGCTAAAGTTTTATTTCATTTATTTATTTATTGAATGAAGATACATAAATAAATTGTATATGTACAAAATTCTCCTAGATTTTAAATTAAATTACAAATTAATTTTGTTATTAGTTATATTATTCTATAGCAGTAAAAAAGAAATGATATGGAATTTTTATGACAGATTTTTAATTTTGAGTTTGATAATATTCAGTTAAAATTTTAATTTTTTTCCTTAAATTTGTTAATATTTCTAAATGTATATAATTTTAAAATCATTTAATATTTATAAATTTATGGCATTTATGTTACCCATATTTTATTTTAGTTAGGATATGGAGTAATGAAGTTTTACAGTTAATAGTGACAGATATTTTCGTGTTTATCTGTATTTGTTACATTAAAACTTTCCATCATTAAATAAAACACTCTCGTTTTAATAAAATCAAAATAAAAGTTGATAACAGTTGATACTACGGTTCGGTGCATAAAAAATTGCAGAGTTACATTAATTAAGTCTTGAAACTGAAACTATAAATTGTAATTAAAAACTGTCAATGCAAATTAAATCTAATTGTACCTGCATTGTTAATCTATGCATAATTTCATTTTATGTACACTCATCAATTAGAATCATGCGGGCCTGTGTAAGTAAGATTCTTTTTTAGTCAATTTCTAAATATCATGACGATATTAGTCAGTAGATAGTTTTTACCATGTAAGTTAGGAGTATGTTTTTTCGTAAAATAATTTAATATTATAAAATATTAATATCATACACACACACATACAGTATATACTCCATTAACATAAACAGAAAATTAATCAACACTATAAATTACTACAAAAATAAGCTATTCAATTATAGAGCTGATTATTGGAGATGAATATATGATTAGTCAATATTTTACTCAACAATGGTAAAGTTAACACTAAAAAGTAAAGTACTGAAGACTTGATCTATAATAGTATAATTAATCTTTTTTAAACAAATGTTCTATTTAACTTTTACTAGTTCTTATTTCCTAATAAGTGTCCATTTCAAAAATTGAGAGCATAATTATTACATTCTGCATATGCTATCCTTATTTAGAATTTATTGGAATTTGGTAATCAATTACTACTCCCTGTTGTATAGATCTATGATAGTGAATAAAGTTACAAAACCTAATGTATGGCATTTTACTGCTGGAGACAATAAAAAATTGGGGAAGAATAATTTAAGATGCTAGTACTGTCTTTTTAAATTGATATTTATATTTCATTTTTAGATAGATACATTAAATAATTAATTTGGCCCCGTATTTGATTCCACTACTTTAATATACGGATTTACGGTAGTTTGTACCTATATGTCAAATCTCTTTCTGCCAGCCTTTATATAAAGTTGGCCATGACTTTAGCAAAAAATAATGGTTTGATATAATATAAACAAGCAGTATAAAATATTCTGTCTATTCTTTTGATCAACTACAAAGCAAGGAATAATTCCATTTATTTTCTCGAAAACATAATTTATCCCTAAAAGATTCTTGTGTTGATTTTTGAGCAGATTTAAATAAATGATTCACATGGTGTAGAAGGATAGAGGATGCTTCCTCCCAAACATTTTTATTTGGAAAAATATTCATAGCAGCTTAGTCTTTTTTTAAACACCAATAGATAGACTTAGATACACTTGAAACCAATTATTTAAGTAATTAGACATAATTCTATACAACATTTCCTAGAAGCAAAAGTTCATAGAGATATCACTACGATATTTGGATCTAATCACAATTAATATTATATAGTAGTAGATTAAAATATTCAATTATTTTGTTGCTTTCTAGGGGCACACAAAAACATTGTGCTCCACTTAATACCATGTCATAGAAAATTAGTCCATTACATAGACAGGTATCGGCTTATGTCATAATGTCACCTTATAATTCTTGAGTTGAATATATTAGGAGTATAAGATTAAACTATATATTTTTTGGTATAAATTATAAAAAATATACACAGAGACGGAATATATCAGTATTTAAACTAATTAAATACTGTTCATATTGCTGTCGAGTTCTCCAGGTCAGTTGTAATGCAGTTAGACGCAACGTTTCATTTTGTAGCTTTAAAATTTGTTGTTATTAAAATATATAGAAAATATTTTTATTTTAGTCTGTTACTTGAAATTAAAAATTTTATATAGTAAGTATATTATTTTTTTCTTTATAACGAAGTGAGACTTACAATTAATAATATTTGAATTCATTTTTGTTTCTATATATAGTACAATGCATGTTCATTTTTAGCTCTAAATATAGCCGCAATCCATTTTTTATTCTCTAAGTTTATATTTTATTTAAATAATATAAATAAATAGAAATTCAGTAATTATTGAAATATAATTCCTAAAATTATATTATTAAAATATTTTAAAAATCCCTAAATGTTGTGGATTAGCTTAACGCTGACAATTCAATTTTCTCTTGATATATGACGCATTTATCAAATACGGAGTGCTACTTAGAATAAATGTTTGTCTCGCTTATTTGTAAGTTAGACTTCGAAAGGTGTTACTTCTAAATTCTAATTGGATTCCTAAATCTCATTACTATTGTAATGATTTCAAACTGTCACTTTAGTTGAAGTGTTTTATGGAGTATTTTGAATTAATTTTAACTTTAAACTAATCATGACTGTGATAAGGGAAAAACCCTTATCAAGTGAAAAAGATAAAGAAAGTCGCAGAGAAACCGTGCTCTGTCGACAATCGGAAATTCTAAACGGAAAACTAGATAAAGATAAAAGACAAATATTATGATTTCATTAATTGAATAATGAGAATAACAATAGGTCCTATTTATAATACTCATATGAATAACCTAGCTTGGTGAATAAGATAACAATTATATGGAAAATATATGATAATATAATAATAAAGATATGGGAGATATTTCCGAAGATATACTCGTATCAGACTGTAATAGGGCTTCAAAAGGAAAATACCCAAACCAAACTTTATTTAATCTCAAATTATGTGTCAAGTTCCCAAAATATTCTACTATTATGTTCTGACATGATTAACATAGAACTTTTGTTTTATCCTAGTTAAAAACTCCAACTATTCTCTTTATATTTCATGGAAAACCTAGAGAAGCAATAACACATCATTATCCTTGTTAACAAAATACCCCAATCTTTCATGTTAGTTATATAGAAGTGGTTGATGTTGCGGATATGAGTTGGACACGCGATAGAGTGCTAATATGTGAGGCCAAAAATCTCAAATTTAAATTTATCGTGACACGATCTTTAAATTTAATATATTATTTATAGTATGAAGAATGATTAATGAATAACTTATGGATGTAAAATGATACTCCCTCCGTCCCAACCTAAGTGAGACGTTTTCCTTTTTTGGTACGTCTCAACCTAAGTGAGACGTTTTCTTTTTTTTGGCAACAATCAACTCACTACACTCTCCTACTTTTTCCTCTTATCTCTCATACTTTTTCCACTCTCTTACTTTATTCTCTCTTTCTCTTTCTTACTTTGTCTCTCTCTTACTTTTTTTCTTTCTTTCTCTTTCTTACTTTACTCTCTTTCTTACTTTAATAATTTAATTCACAAAAACTACTACCTAAATTCCTGTGCCAAAATAGAAACGTCTCGCCTAGGCCGGGACAGAGGGAGTACAATCTATATTAGTATTACTACTTCTCTTACGGATGAAGTATTAACACAATATATAAATAAATTGATGTATTGAAAATATTTTCTCCGTCCATCAAGAGTATGCACTCTTGGTTGGACAAATGTTTTAATGCATAATTGGTAAAGTAAAATAGTGATAGAAAACAAAAATGATTGAAGTATTGTTAGTGGAGAATGAACCTCACCTTATTAGAGAGAAAAAGGTATCTAAAATTAGAAAGTTCATACTCTTGTGAAACGGACTAAGGAAATAGTTCATATTTTTGTGGGATGAAGGTAGTAATATGTTATGTAATATAGTTACAAATGAACAAAAAGTATTATTTTCGAGTATTCCCTCTTGTCCATGTTTTAAAGTCTCATCTTCATTGCATGTTTAAAATTCTGAAAAAATTTGAGTAGAAAAAATTAGTGGAATACCGGTCCCACTTTTATATTATTAGAATGCAAATGTAATGCATTAGTGGAAAGTGTGTTCCACATACCAAAAATGAAAAAAAAACAAATGCGGACATTATTCCGTATTTACGTAGACGAATCGAAATGTCAAATGTAGATGTTATTTGTGGATAGGAAAGGTAATAAAATGATAAATAAAAAAGATTATCTTTTGTAGCAGTAATTGTTTTATACTCTCTTTGTCCCATAAAAATATGCAATTTTGGTTGGGCATGAGTTTAATTTATAATTGGTAAAGTAAGAGAGGGGTTGAAAAAAAAAATTAAATCATTGTTAGTTGATAATGAGTCTCACCTTTATAGAGAGAAAAAAATTTAAAATTAAAAAATGTATATTTTTGTGGGATGAAGTAAAATAAAATGAGTGAATAATGGTGAATTAGTAGTATTCCCTCCATCCGAACTGAACTAAGTTGATTCAAAACTTTTGCCTAAGAAGATTAAGAAAATGTTAGAAAATAGAAGAGATAAATAAAGTAAGGAAAACAAAGAGAAAGTAAATTAAAAATGATTAGAGGTCTGTCTGTATTTGGTAAAAAAGAAATGATTTAAATTAATGGGGACGGAGGGAATGAGCGAGCATTGCCATAGTACAATGATTCAACGGCGTATAATTATTGAGTGATGGTGACGAGGCGGCTGGTGGTTGCGTCCGGACAAAGGAGTGGCGCGTGAGGACAAGCGCCACGTAGGCAGGAGGTGATGATGAGTGAAGTTCCGACAAGCTCGCAGCTCAATGATGACATATATCCGGCCACGTCATATATTGTTAGGCGGGGCCCACCCCAAGCCGATTTGTCCGTTTGTTGCTCTAACCGCAGCTTTGAAAATTCCCCATACTTTCTCAATTATTATTACTCCCTCCGTCCCATTACAGATGACTCACTTTCTTTTTTGGTTTGTCCTAATCAAGATGATCCATTACTAAAAATAGAAACACTTTCTCTCTACTTTTTTTTCCTCTCTCTTACTTTACTCTCTCCATTTCACCCACAAAATAAAATTACATAAATTCTTATGCCGCCCAAGAAAAGGGTCATCTTACTTGGACGGAGGGAGTATTTTATATTCATCTCTCTCTATCCTAATTCCTGCCAGCTATCACGCACTCCATTTCTCAAGATATTTTCCCCTAATAAATAAACACTTTAATTTAAACATATTATATGATGTTATTAAAATAATAAAAAGAAACTATAGAATTAATAGAAAAGGATAGGAGCCCCGAGACATTATATTTCCCAATTTGTATGTTATATGTACTAGTATTTTTTTTGTTCATATTGATGCTATCAAGTTAATTTGACTATATGAGTGAATTCGGTTCATCCATACCTTATGGTCCTATCATATCTATGACTATGTTATTTTAAAAATTGAGTGATGAATCAAGATATGAAAAATTAAAGTATGATGTTTATTTATATGTTCATAAACTTCACCTAAATTATAGTTTTGCAAACAAATTTTAAAATTTTTTTATAAATGAAAAATAATGATTTGTTTTTTATTTTGCAATCAATCAAGTTTATGATGGAAACATTTTTATCACTTACTTATATGACATTATTGTAATTAAACTATAATGACATTGTATTGTGGGCGGCGAAAAAACATTGTATTCCCTTGTCCCACAAAGTATGTCACATTTCTTTTGTTGGAAAAAGTTATCTCCCATATTAATATAAATATAATACTATTTTTTTCTCTTCATTTAATACGTAAAACAACATCTCATAAAATCTTGTGTCATTATTCAAGTATGCCATCTACTATGAGACAGATGGAGTATTATATTTTTCTCTCTTATACCTTAATATTTATTAATATAAATCATAATTGCATATACAAAATTATTTAATTTAGTACTAACACAACAGTGTTTCACTGTCTACAATGTGAAGTTATTTTTGTTGACAATAAATAATGCAAAGTAAGCAAGTAATAAGCTTCGTCAATATCTAAATCTTGATTGGCCGCAAAATCAACAAATGAATAGTATCGTAACAAAATCCTACCGTAGTAAATAGATAATTTGATAATTTATGTATAGATTTTAAATTTGGGAGTATTTAAAACTATAGTTTGACTAAAATGTAGAAATTTAGAGTTAAATTAGCCAATTAAAACTGAAAAACTACGTGACATTTTTTTTTCTACACAGAGTGCCGAATTAACATTCCGGAACAAACTACGGTCATTGAAAGCGTATTTATTTTTAGGTTGATTTCATTTGCTGTGTGATGGAGTACGTACTAAACAAGCCCAATAGCAGTGACGGCCCATCGGCCCAAAGCCCAAGGAAGAGTATCAGTTCGGCATTACCAAAGAGTTCGGCCCCAGCCTACAGCTCGGTAAAAGCCGACCAGTCAAGCTCTACTCTCAGATCGGCTAAAGCTGCTCGGCAATAGTTCAGCAGTTCGGTCTCAGTATTCGACCGAACTGGAAGATAGTCAACTCAAGCAGGATCACATGCAGGATAGTGGACCAAGTACAGAGATAGTGGACTCATGCAGGATCTCATGCAAGATAGTGGACCCATGCAGGATCTCCATGACCTCCACGACATCCACAACCATCATTAGTGGTGATGCAAGCCACGATCTTAGTTCAATGTATAAATAGAACTTAGATCAGATAGAAAAAGGTTAAGTTCTAAAGAGCTCTCTAGACATAAAAGATCATATAGCAAGTCTGTATTGTAAGCTGTAGAAAACAGATCAAGCAATACAACTCTGCCCTCTTTTCTTCCCGTGGACGTAGATTTACCTCAGTAAATCGAACCACGTAAATCTCTGTGTCGTGATCTGTATTTTCCAGCATTCATCACCATCAAAAATTCGCCAAACCATCACTGTGATGACGAGATTCCACAAGGAATGCCTACAAGTAGATGATCTCAATGATCTACTTGTCATTTCGGCATTCCAAAATGGAATCCTGCCCGGAGCTCTCTACAGAAAGCTCGTGGAATGCAGTCCGCAAACAGCTCAAGAGATGTGGGACATTGCGGACCAGTTTTCTCGTGCCGATGAGGCAGACCGTCGAAAACGGTCTTTAGACAGCTCATCTAGAGAAGACAAAAAGAAGCCCGATCATAGCGATCAGAGGCTTCCTCGCCGAACTCCTTCCCCACTAAAGGAGGGATAGCGGTCATCCGAGGTGATCAAAAAAGAGCAAGACTGCAGATTGCGCTTAAAAGTGCCGAGCAATCAGATCGGCACCATCAAGCATAGCAATCAAAGCAGCCGGAGTCAGAGGCAGGCGAAATGACCGAAGTCACACCGGAGCCGAACTCGATGGTGTACGGCACTGAAGCCGTGATTCCGGTTGAGATCGGCATACCCAGTCCCTGAACTCTTAATTTCTCAGCAGAACTGAATGAGGACGGACTGAGAGCCGAACTAGATCTGGCCGAAGAAAGAAGAGAATTGGCCTGCATAAAAGCAGCCAAGTACAAGGAGCAAGTAGCCCGGTATTATAACCAAAGGGTGAAAAAGCTGCAATTTCAAGTGGGAGATCTCGTCTTGAGAAACGACGAAGTAAGCCGAGCAGAAAAGCTGGGCGAACTCGAACCCACATGGGAAGGTCCATATCGGGTGTCAGAAGTCCTCGGCAAAGGGTCTTACAAATTGACTCACGTGTCAGGAGCACAAGTACCCCGAACATGGTACGTTTCCAACCTCAAAAAGTTCCATTTGTAAGAGACAGTCCGGTCTGTCAGTCTTGTGTCTAGTTCGGTCCTAAGGCTATGTGCGTTTTTGTCTCTATGTGCTTTTTATTTGTCTATATGCGTTTTGTCTGTCTATGTGCGTGTCGTCTCTTACAAATGTTGCTGAGGTATCTTGTTCTTCGAAGGCTGATCCCCTTTTTAGAACATATATAAGCTAACGATTGTGAGTCCAAGCTTCTAAGGAGGATACAAGACCACAATTCAGCTTAAGAAACAAGCAGTTCGTCTGAAACGAGCTGCAAGCTAACGATTGTGAGTCCAAGCTTCTAAGGAGGATACAAGACCACAATTCAGCTTAAGAAACAAGCAGTTCGTCTGAAACGAGCTGCAAGCTAACGATTGTGAGTCCAAGCTTCTAAGGAGGATACAAGACCACAATTCAGCTTAAGAAACAAGCAGTTCGTCTGAAACGAGCTGCAAGCCAACGATTGTAAGTCCAAGCTTCTGAAGAAGATACAAGACCACAATTCGGCTTAAAAAACAAGCAGTTCGTCTGAAACGAACTGCAACAAATGGATAGTCCGATCCACGCGATAAAACTCGCCGAATTAGGACAAGGGAAAGTCTGATCCAAGCGATAAAACTCGCCAAATTAAGACACAAGCTTAGTCCGGTCAAAGATGTTTATTTCATCAGACCAAAGACGAGTCCGGTCAAAGATGTTTATTTCATCAGACCAAAGACGAGTCCGGTCAAAGATGTTTATTTCATCAGACCAAAGACGAGTCCGGTCAAAGATGTTTATTTCATCAGACCAAAGACGAGTCCGGTCAAAGATGTTTATTTCATCAGACCAAGGACCAAGTCCGGTCAAAGAAGTTTACTTCATAAGACCAAGGACCAAGTCCGGTCAAAGAAGTTTACTTCATAAGACCGAGGACAAGTACGATGAAATTTTTTCGCTAAGCTGTAAATACACAGTGTTAGAAGCGAAAACAAAATTTCATTTTTCAAATCTTGTTCGGCATACAACTCCGCTACCCTACAAAATGGCGTTACGCTATTACAAAGGACTATTCTACTGTCCGGGGTTGCTAAAGTTGAGCCACCTATTCACAAAATCCTCGTGAAGCCGAGTTCGGGCGTTCTCGGCAGCTGAAGAATAAGCAGGTCGACGAGATGCTCTAATCGACCTACCACCTCTTCCCTGAGCCCGGGAAGCTCTAGCACCTCGGCGGCGAAGAGTCTCTTCACGAAGCATTTGTTGATCTTGCTCACTCATAATCACAGCTCCTCTACGAACTTCAGTCCGTCCTTGTCTTGACGTTTCCGGCTGTTCCTGAGTTCGTTGCTGACTTGGAGTAAGGTTTTGAGCAAGTGAATCAGGGGTTTGAGCTGGAGTGTGACCATCTGTTGACGGGAAATGCCTAAGGAATCTCTCGATTGAGGGACGCCGGGAAAGAATGATGTCGTACCGAGAAGCCCAGCGCCGCAATGATTTCACGACTTGTTGGCAAGCCGAGCTCTCCAACGCATTGTTCCTCCGGAGTACATGATATTCCTCCCACAGTTCGTCAACTCGTTCCTGAACTTCAGAGATGGTCATTCCCCCGCGCCTGCAGATGAAATCCTCATACGCAGTCCTCTCAGCGACGGCAGTGTTCAGCTCGGCCTCCAGATCTTTCTTTTCGGACTCTAAGTCCTTATTGTCGGCCTCCAGCTTCATTGAACGAGCCAAGAGTTCGTCATTCTTCATCTGGTCAGCTATAGCTCTTTTCTCAGCTTCGTCTAAAGCCGAAGAGTACAGCCGCTTCCAGTGAAGTACCTCCAGCTCCTTGAGAGTTAAGAATACAAAGCAGCTACGTCAGTTCGGCATTTCAGCTTACCGAGCAGGTAGTGAACCACAACAGGAGTAAGAGAGTACGAAAAGCTATACGAAGACACAAGGGTAGACAGAAGAATTTTTTTCATACATAAGGAAAAAATTTTTTTACACAAGGAGGGCTTCAAGGCCATCTTACAAGAAGGAAGAAACTAAACTAGGAGAAGGGAGACGAAATCATACTCCGCCAGCTTCGTCTCCGGCTCCTCGGTGAGGTTCAGCTTCCTTCTCCTTGTCTGCCTCAGCTTCAGCCTCGGCCTCCTTGCTCCCCCCAGCCTGCTCGGCGCCCCCATAGCCGATCTGCTGCGCCTCCTGCTCGGCCTGCTCATCAACGACCAGCTGCTCAAGCTGCTCGGTCTCACCCTCTCCGTGGAAAATTGGAGCGGGTGAAACTGACCCTATGGAGGCAAAGATAGCCTCCATATTCTCATCACGGTCAGCTCGGCAACTACGAACTTGGTCTGCAGAAAGCAAGACCGAGGACGAAGCAAGCTCCTCAAGCACCGGCAGACTCTGAAGCCGAGCTGCTATCTCTCGGCCGTACAGCGGCAGGATGACTTCGGGACCCTGCTCGGCTTTATCGGTCATCAGTTTCAGCAGATCACCGACAAAGGCTGAAAATTGGTTGCTCAGAAAGAGTTTCTCCGCGAAAGCACGGAGAACCTCCCCTTGGGCAACCACGGCGGCAGCATCCCTCCGTTTCGTCTGCTCTCGCTGGATGACGAGCTGGTTTTTGGCAAACTGAGCTTCATCTTGGGCCGAAATCCTAGCAGCTCTGGCTTTCTCAAAGTTTGCCTCAGCCTGCTCGGCCCGGTGACAAGCAGCCGCCAACTTCCTCTGCATCTCAGCATAGTCGTTGGACGCTTTGGAGAGTTCGACGGCGACGAGCTTGGAGAGCATATCGTTCCTCTGAAAATGGAAAAAGCAAAAAGTCAACAGAGGGACCACAAAAAATACAGGAAAAAAAAGCAAGGCCAGAAAATCAAGAAGACAATTCACCTCGGCGAAGTCCGTGGGCCATAAAAATGGCTCACAGATATGCTCCGAAGGAGGCGCCAAGACCACGTCTTTCTCTGGCGCTCTCGGGGGCTTCTGGGTCTTCCCCTTCCTACTTGCCGAAGTCGACTCCGGCTTCTTTGGACCCGAAGAGGTCTTTTGCCTCTTCGGATTATTCTCGGCATCAGGCGCCGAGCTGGTAGCCTTCTCTTTCTCCGGCTCCTTAAGCTCGGAGGATTTGCGGCTAATCTTATTCAGCATGTACACTGCCAAAAAGCAAGAAAACAAGGTTAGTTTTCGTCGTCAAAGCAGTAATGCATAAAAAAGAAATCCTCACCCTCAGCCTCTTCGTCCGAAGACGAGGAGTCGAACAAGAAGTCGCCCTTGACGAGCTCAGACTCCGAGTACTTCTTCCTAATCATGGGAATCTTATTGAGCTCGGCCTCGAGCTCGTCCAACGGTTCTACCCGAGGGTGAGGAATAACGGACTTCGGCCCTCTCCAGGGAAAGCCAGGAGCCGCTGTCCTATTATAAAAAAAGAAGCGATTTTGCCATTTCGACCATTTGGTCTTACAAAAGGCCCTGAAAGGCTGTAAAGGGATCAAGTAAAACCAAGATCCCTTCCTCTTAAACTGGAAAAAATTAAGGATTGCCCTCAGAGACAGATCCTTATCTAGCCTACGCAGTTCGGCAGCAAAGGCCGATAAGTGCCTCCAAGAGTTCGGAGTCAACTGACCTAAAGGGAGTTGAAAAAAATCTAGCAGCTCTACAAAGGCAGGGGGAAGAGGGAAACGAAGCCCGCATTCCAAGCTGGCTTCATAAACGGTGGCGTAACCCTCCGGCGGCGAGTTAGCCCTATGAAGGTCGTCGGGAATCGCAACCTTCCCCCCAGGTAAAAAATATTTTTCGTGTAAGGATATCACAGTATCCTTACTCAAGATACTGTGAAAACACTCTACGGTCTTCTCCCCGGATTCTTTCCGGCTAGAAGACCCCTTATCCCCTTTCCTACCGCTACCTGACTCAGAAGAAGAAGAAAAAGACATAGTTCTTACTCTTTGAAAGTGAAGAAATTCTGAAGAGATTCTTGAAAGCGGAAAGGAATTTTTTGCGCAAAAGAGAGAGAAGGCAGAAGAAGCAATAGCAAAAGTGTTCAAAATGATGAAGAAAGGACGTATTTATCAGATTCGGAGAAGATTTCAAAATCATCGCACCGTTTCGAATCCCACCTTTTCAGGATTCAACGGCCGGATTTTACTGTCGCATTTAATGCAGTCACGCGCAAGGCACGTCCCCTGACGTCAGCCTCCCCCGTACCTTTATCCAGAATGCCGAAGTGACTCGCTTCGCCGAAGTGATTCACTTCGCTTTTCGGGGGGGGTAGTGATGGAGTACGTACTAAACAAGCCCAATAGCAGTGACGGCCCATCGGCCCAAAGCCCAAGGAAGAGTATCAGTTCGGCATTACCAAAGAGTTCGGCCCCAGCCTACAGCTCGGTAAAAGCCGACCAGTCAAGCTCTACTCTCAGATCGGCTAAAGCTGCTCGGCAATAGTTCAGCAGTTCGGTCTCAGTATTCGACCGAACTGGAAGATAGTCAACTCAAGCAGGATCACATGCAGGATAGTGGACCAAGTACAGAGATAGTGGACTCATGCAGGATCTCATGCAAGATAGTGGACCCATGCAGGATCTCCATGACCTCCACGACATCCACAACCATCATTAGTGGTGATGCAAGCCACGATCTTAGTTCAATGTATAAATAGAACTTAGATCAGATAGAAAAAGGTTAAGTTCTAAAGAGCTCTCTAGACATAAAAGATCATATAGCAAGTCTGTATTGTAAGCTGTAGAAAACAGATCAAGCAATACAACTCTGCCCTCTTTTCTTCCCGTGGACGTAGATTTACCTCAGTAAATCGAACCACGTAAATCTCTGTGTCGTGATCTGTATTTTCCAGCATTCATCACCATCAAAAATTCGCCAAACCATCACTGTGATTATTAAATAAAAACATTATTTTAAATCCAGACAAAGGGCATATCTTACACCTTTACTACAGTGGTTGTTCCTAAAACTAAAAATTAAATGCACCATACTAAAAAAGAGTAAAATGATTTTGCATAAAATGGAAGAATAAGTTGCTCATGATGTGCCATATAATGATTGTTTGGTTTGGTTTTAATACGACAGTTGTTTATAAATGATGATACAAGCTTATTCAATACAATAAAGTGACATACTTACATAATATAGTATGAGTATTTCATATTCTCAATCTCAATCCTAGAAATTATGCTACTCAGCTGAGTCAGCATATATAAATCGGTGAATAATGATTTATTTCGTCCATTATAGTAATATTGTATTTGAACCTTGTTTATATATTAATTGGTGGATAATTAATTGATTAGATATAAGAGTCCAATCTTTTATGGTAATGGTTTAATTTGTATATCGAGGTGGGATTAATGAAATAAATTATAATGGAAAAAAATAATGCAGATTATACTGTTTAAATAAATATTCATCACTTATTTTAAAGGAAATAACCTTGCCATGAGAAAATCGTAAAACTATAGTTGTATATTTTAAATAAACATGAAATCATTGCTCTGAAAAAAATAATTTCTCATTGCTTTATTACGTCCTCAATTTCAACGCCCACCATAAGAAAATTGATTTAAAAAACACACTATGATGTGGAGTATTAATTATGATAATCTATAAGGTTCAAATATATCGAAATCAAATGCACTCTGTAATTGCACTATTTCCATTTAAATCAATGTAACTGCACTCATTTATTGTATATCTAATTCAAGAATATACTCCGTATTTGGCATTTCCGGTGTTGGGTTCTCACTCACAATCAACATTTAAATTTTCTATAAAGCTCGAAGTTAAAAAAAAAAGTTTAAAATTCAAGTCATTCTAGAAAGATTGTCAAGATTCACTATATAAATTACTCCACTCTTATAATTACCTCTCTGATTTAAAACGAACAAACCAAAAAGATGACCAGTGATAGTAACAAAATCAACTTATAGGTAAGAAATACTTTATTCAAAACTATTAAAGAGAAAGATAAGCAAACACACTCCTAAGTCGTAACTTTATCTAATAACCTCATCCATCAAAGATGAATGAGCTCCCAACAACTCCAAGCCTCAAATAGAAATTTATAATCCTAATAAAATATCCCAAATTAAAAATCTTTAGTAGTACTATAATAAGGGCACTACTACACATGTCTACCAATTTCTCATCCTTATATAGTAGAAAAAATGTAAAAAAATCCAATCATGCATAATATTTATGAGGCATAAAGAGGAGCAATCAAAATAATTATTGAGGTCCCTAGATCTACTTAGATATTTCACATAGGTTGGCAAATGGTAAAAGTTACACCACAGTTTTCAAAAGTGGAGAGTTTCCAACCAAACCTACCCATAAAAAAGTTGAAGACGTCAACATCTCTCTTAGTACTAAATACTTTGAGGATAAGAACAAGTTGAGCAAGCAATCTTAACCGTGAAGTTGTTTTTAACTTTAATTTCTCTTTCATTGATTCCAACCAACAATGCCATGACTCTCTCTACATAATCATTACAAATATCTAACAATTTAGCTAATCATTTAGCCACAAAATCCCAAGAAATTATACTTGTCCACGAGTTTTTTGGCCTTTCATATAAAAATTGGGACCATTGGAATTGAGGTTGGGATGATATTTTGATTAGATAGTTACCTTACCTAATAGAATTGCTTAGCTATTGGACTATAAATTGATACCTAAATTATTTCTGCAAATGTTTTTGATCCACGCGAGTATGATTGGACCATAACCTTATTTACCTCTTTTAATAATCAAACAAGATTGTGCTTGTATACTAAAAAATGTTTCGATGTACACGTCCTAGTACGGTTATTTTAACGTCTGAATACATAAAATCTACATCCACTTCGAACCTTAGTGAGATTAAATAATATTAATAATATTTTTTATATTTGCACTCCATAAATATATTTTTTTAAATAAATAAATGTGTACATACATAAAAATAAACAAGTCCAAGATTTCTACATGTAGGCCGAGTAGTGGAACAGGTCATCACAATAGGTGACTCGGTCAGTTCCTTGCAAAAGAAAAACATTAGCACGACCTAAATAAATTTTAGCTACCTATTGTGAGAGGTTGTAGTATCAGTCCAAAATTTTTTCTTAGCCTAAGAAAACAAACACTGGTGTGGAGATAATGCACGAATTTGTGGTAATGTTTCGGATTTTTGTTGAGAGATAATGTATGATTTTTTGTGGGGAGTTAATGCACGAATTTGTGGTCATGTTTCGGATTTTTGTGGGGAGATAATGCACGAATGATGGGTAAATTTAGTGTGTAGATATGCCACTAGATCAAGAGAAGTGCAAAATGTTCCAGAGGAATGCCGATAGAGCAAAGAAGAGTATAAATGCAGAAGTATTGTCCCATGTGGTCAAGAGAATACATTTCAAGTGTGTTGGCGCTGCATGGAGTAGGAAAAGAACGAGAATTAAGAAGACACCTTTTCACAAGAGTATAATTCTGAAACCGCAGAAAAGGATCCCTAGGGATCAGCACTTAAAGTCGTCCTATAAGAGAGGAATCAACACTGAAGAACATACACACACTCTAGAATTTTGGGTTCTTCACACCAACTCCAAAAATGCTCTCTGCCTCCTAGATCAGAGATGAGGGGCGCTCCATCGTTGGTTCTGTTTTTATTAACTAGTTTAACTCGTTTCACCACTCTAAAGAGTGAAGATACAGTCGTTTCATATTGGTTTTGCATGTCTAGCTTGTTTCCATTTTCAAGTAATTTAAGTTTTGGATATTTCCTAACTTTTGAACCTCTGTTATTCTGTTACTACTTGGGTTGGTTGCCGCTTAGAGCATCCTTAACCCTGGCCCGGATTCAGGCCCCAAGTCCCCTCCACATCATCATTCCCCTAAATTTGAGTCCCAGGCCACAACTGCTCTAATCCTACAGGCCCCAACCCGGGCCACAACTAATAAATTGCACTATTCACAACTTCAACCTATTTTACTTGTAAATGCAATACGTTGAACAATTCAAACCGAGAAATACATTGTTAAGTAGAAATTAAAAGTACAAATCCTAGACAAAGCAAATTAAAAATCCTAGAAAATAAAAATACAAGTCATACATTTTTTTTAAAAAAGGATAAAACTACTACTTCTTCATTTGTGCGCGAAGGTAGACGATCATCTCATGGTGCAACTCGAGATCGAACTCCGACATTGTCGAGGTATCCCTCGATGTCAACTCCGTCAGCTGGCTCATCCGCCAGGTAATACTCATGTCCGACATAGAGTTGGAGATCTTATCTAGAGACTGATTGGGCGGCGGTGGCGGCATAGCAGAGTAGCTCGCAGTTGCCTTCCCTTTCGCTTTCCTCTTTGCCGTCTTTGTTTCCATCGGACGACTTTGAGTGCTAGGGGATAAAAAGAAGACGTCATCGTCCGTCACGTTGAGGTCGATCGCTGGACCTCATTCGCTCGAAGAGTAGTTTCCGGCGGCGGAAACTTTGGTTCTCTTCGGCGCCCCACTTGCCGTCGGTTCGGCACCACCGGTGTACTTCGGGCTCTTCTCGACAATCTTCCAAACGTCAAAGTACTTGAAGTGCTTCTTCCCGTCAGCGAAGAACTCTGCCTTGACCTTCTCCACGAGGTCCATCTCGTTGTGCCCGCTCGGCCACATCCGGATTACGTTGGTCCACTTGCCATTCCATTTGTTCATCTCATTCTGGACCCGACTCCAATGCTTGTGCAGCTTCACGTAGCTACGCACGAACGACCCTCTAGGACGACCAACATTGTACTTCTCCGCAATCCGCTGCCAGAACACTTTGCCGCACTACTGGTTGCCGATGATAGGATCCTCGGAGACGTCGACGAAGTTCTTGGCCAGCCACAATGTCTCTTGCGGACTATACTTCTTCGGCCCCTCATCATCTGAAAACCTAGCCCTTGCCCCTCCCTTCAGCGGCCTCCATATCACTGATCTCGTACTCATCAGTGCTAACTGGCGATGTTATGTTGATGTTGGTAGCCACCCCCGGACTAGGCGTCGTATGCGATGGGGGTGATGGCGGCACGTACCAATTGTTGGCGTTGACAAACTCGTTCATCTGACGTTCATCGCTGTTAAACCACTCCATAGAAGTCGGAAATATGGGAATACAAGAGGATTGAAGTGGGTAAAGTGCGGAAGAATGGTGCACAAATGTTAAGTATTTATAGACAAAAATTCAAAAAAAAGATTTGGGGACTTGCGGCCCGGCCCGGAGAGCATCTAACGATGGGCCGGGATGCGTTCGTTGCGGCCGAGACACACGTAACGCCGACCAGGCTGGACCCCGGGAGCGTCCCCAGGCCTCAACTGCGGCTCTGGGACCGGTCTGGGCCGGAACTCTCTCGCCTCCAACGCCACGCACGGGCCGGGACTCGCTCATTGCAGCCCGACCCCACGCGTTAATGATGCTCTTAGGCTTTGATGTTTTAGAGCATCCTTAACCCCGACCCGGAATCAGGCCCCAAGTCCCCTCCACGTCATCATTCCCCTAAATTTCAGTCCCAGGCCACAACTGCTCTAACCCTCCAGGCCCCAACCCGGGCCGCAACTAATAAATGTCACTATTCACAACTTCAACCTATTTTACTTGCAAATGCAATACGTCGAACAATTAAAATCGGGAAAATAAATTGTTCATTCGAAAAAAGAAATTACAAATCCTAGAAAAAAATTACAAATCCTATAAAAAAAATTACAAGTCCTAGAAAAAAATACAAATCCTAGCAAAACTACTTCTTCATTTGGGCGGGAAAATAGGCGATGTATCCCTCGATGTCAACTCTGTCAGCTGGCTCATCCGCTAGTTAATACTCATCTCCGACATAGAGTCGGCGATCTGGTCCAGAGACTGATTGGGCGGCGGTGGCGGCATAGCGGAGTAGCTCGCAGTTGCCTTCCCCTTCGCTTTCCTCTTTGCCGTCTTTGTTCCCATCGGACGGTTTTGAATGCTAGGAGATGAGAGGAAGACGTCGTCGTCTATCACGTTGAGGTCGATCGTCGGACCTTCTTCGCTCGAAGAGTAGTGTCCGGCGGTGGAAACTTTGGTTCTCTTCGGCGCCCCACTTGCCGCCGTTCTGCCCCACCGGTGTACTTCGGGCTCTTCTCGACAAGCTTCCAAACGTCGATGTACTTGAAGTGCTTCTTCACTACAGAGAAGAAATCCTCCTTGGCCTTCTCCACGAGGTCCAGCTCGCTGTGCATGCTCGGCCACATCCGGACTACGTTAGTCCACTTGCTATTCCACTTGTTCACATCCTTCTGGACCCCGACCCCAATGGTTGCATAGCTTCACGTAGCTACGCTCGAACGATCCTTTTGGTCGACTAACGTTGTACTTCTCCGCAATCCGCTCCCAGAACGCTTTGCCGCTCTGTTGGTTGCCGACGATAGGATCCTCGGAGACATCGACGAAGTTCTTGGCCAACCACAATGTCTCCTGCGGACTATACTTCTTCGGCCCCTCATCATCCGCAACCTTGCCCTTGCCCTTCCCTACAGCGGGCTCCATATCACTGATTTTGTACTCATCAGTGCTAACTGGCGATGTTATTTCCATGTTGGTAGGCGTAGGCGTTGCATTAGGGCCCGACGACGGCGGGACGTACCAGTGGTTGGCGTTGACAAATTCGTCCATTTGTCATTGATCGCTGTTAAACCAATCCATAGAAGCCGAAAATATTGTAACGTAAGAGGATTGAAATTGAGAGAGTGTGGAAAAAATGGTGCAAAAATGGAGTATATATAGGCAATAAAAAAAAACCAAATTGTTGGGGACTTGCGGCCCGGCCCGGAAGGCATCCAACGCCGGGCCGGGACTCATGCGTGCGGCCCGTCACGATGCAACGCCATGCAGGCCGGACCCCAGGACGGTCCCTGGGCCGCGACAGAGTCCTCGGGACCGGCCTGGGCCGCAACTTCGTCATCTCCAGCGCGCGGGGCCGCGGGCAGGGACTCAGGTGCGGTCCGGCCAGTGGCGTTAACGATGCTCTTAGATATTGTCAATATTTAGCATCTTTAATAAGACCAGTGCGTGTGTTGACTCTGTCTCAATTTTCTTGTGCCTGTTAGATGCTTTTCTTCTATAATAGTAGTACAATATTTGTTTTATGATTATCTATATGTTACCAATTTTATTGTTGTTTTATATTTTGAAGTGCTTTACGCTATGATTTTGTTGTTGTTTATATATCTATGACATGTGAGTATCGTACGTGTGATATATGTGGATGATATGTTAGCTAGAAGACATAAGACGAATATGAAACTGAGACTTCTCATTTGAAATCTAACATTAGCCATGTATTCTGTGAAGAATGTATGATTCATCCTTATCTAATGTAAATATGTAATTACACTAGTTTCTAGAATCGATTTCAACTTCGACGATAGCAACTAAAAGTGGGAAATTTTTTATAAGTCATGAATTGACCAATCCTTGGCCAAGGCATCTTATCCATACGTTTGATACAGTTAATTTATACCAAAATAGTGGATTCAAGTATTGGAAATTTTGATTCCATGAAGAAATAAATGCCAAAAACCACAATAATGAGAATTTTAGCTTAAATTGAATAGAATATAATTTCAAATATGATTACGGAAGTAAAATAATGAGAATTTTTATGAAGTATTTTTGCCCAACATGATTACTATAATTTGGATAAGATTACGGAAGTAAAATAATGAGAATTTTAGCTTAAATTGGATAGAATATAATTGGATGTTTATCAAATTTGGAGAAAACTTTGAAACTACATATGATAAAAAAAAGGTACTAGTATCTAGAATTTGAAAAAGAATTATGTAGAAGTATTATATAATGAATTTGGTACATCAGATTGTACATTTAGATGGCCCCATGAAACATAATTGCCGAACAACCATGATGAAAAAATACAAAATTATTAACCACCCATTGTTCAAAAGTCAAAATATTCAGCCATTAAACCCTACTGCACAAACCAAACGGTTGTGGATTTTTGTGTAGCATTTAATTCAATGAGAACCCCACATTTTGCAAATTCCAACCGATATTTTTGTTGTTTGTTAGACAAGTTTCTGCACCCCAATGTCCCATTTCTTTCAATTATTAATTTAAAAGTCCAACTTTTCAATCGCAAACTACAATTTATTGACATTATTAGTTGCATCATTTATTACTCGGAAGACTCTTCCATTTTGCCCCTATGTAATTTCTGAAGTAGGAGTTACTTAGTTTTGGTAAGTAATATAGCTGGCAACTAACCTCAAAGTTTTCATTTTTCAAGCAGAGTTCTATTAGAAATGAGTCACTCACCCCTTAAAGGGTTATCCACACTTATACAGAAGAGATATGATCATCACCAAGCCGATGTGGGACAAGATATTAGAATTTTAACAAGTTCCATTATTGGTATTATATGATGGAGGGTCAATGTTATGAGCCCAACTGTGGCATGCGGAAGACAGTAGTGACTAACAAGGTCGACGATAGCTCTGCAAGACGATTGATTTTTACTAACTCTAATGTCCTATATCATTGTGAAGGGAATTTTATTAACCAAATGCCACTAATATTTAAGTTGTCACTTTAATCTCCCATATGCTATTATGATTGTCAGTGTTTGTAATAAAATTAGGTGTAGCTCTTAATTAAGGGTTAATTACATTTCCAAATTTATGTATCTATTCACAAGAACCTATTATTTTCTTCACATGCAATAAACTATTGGAATTAATAATTTCTACCTAAAGTAGCTAGCAGGCAGCCGAAGAGAAGTTTCTGCATCCAAATTTCACACACATTTTTGGAAAAAGTTTTACGATAAAAACAAGCCAAGAAAAACACTTAATTACAAATTCATGGTGGTGGATTTTGACCACAAATTTTGTCGATTCGATTGACTGTTTAGGCAGCTTGAATAATTTGAGGGAAGAAAAAGTAAGATTGTAGATAAGAAATCGAACCGAAAATAAAATTATTTAAAAAATACTACTCGTATTTTATACTAAAAGAAAGGCCGATAACAAATGCATATAATGTTGGTATAGAGTATTGTATGGACAAGAAATAGAACCAAAATAAAACCATTTAAAAATAGTATATTTGATACAAAAAGAAACCAATGAAATGACAAGATACAAAAACGTTAAATTTAGTTAATGGCACTTAATTTTCTTCATGACAGTTATAATGAATAAAATTAGAGTTTTAACTGTAAGCATGTGAAATTGGAATTTTCCACGAAAATTGATGGAAAAAAGTCGGATATTGATATTTGGAAGCAGCTACGTAAGTGAGATCGGACGGTCAACCTGCTTAATAATATCACGCGTTTACTCATTCAATTTATTTGGTCAACTCATAATCTTAAATTTTCAATATTTTATTTATTGTGAAGATAACTATCAATAATGTAATGTACTACACATTTGAAATGGAACAATCTCGTCAATCGAACGACCGGAATCAGACGAACTAGAACTATTGGTGTCTTCGCCGGGATTCATTTTCGTTGGATGTTGAGAGAGAATATGTTGAGAGATAGTCGATATGTTCGTATGCACAACTGAATGAGAAACGAGATTTATATAAAAAAATGAAACCGCGTGCCATCGTTCGCGGCCTTCACAATGGGGCGGACGATGGTCATCGTCCGCAACCATCGTCCGCGACGTCCGCAATAGAGCGGACGATGGCACGGGCGATGGTCATCGTCCGCGGTTTAACTCTCGCCCGAAGCATAGGCCGCGACTATCGTCCGCGGCCTATGCCACACACCCACAGTGGGGGCGGACGATGAATGGCGCGGACGATGCGCGCCATCGGACGTGCCATCGTCCGCCCATTGCGGATGGCCTAATGTACTACACATTTGAAATGGAACAATCTCGAACCAAGTCAATCTTGAGCAACCAAACACTCGGAACATGTCGAATAATTACCTAAAATTGTGGACTTTGGTTGAACCGACTACCTGAAGACGGCGCAGAAAACAGTTAGATGGGTGGAAACGTGTGGGACTAATGTTTTTTCGCACAAACAGAAACAAACCTAATCCTTTGAAATGTTGATTGATGCTGTAACTTGCTACCTGTAATCCACACAAATAATTATTAGTTAATTTATGTAGTTTGGTTAACTTAGCGTATTTATTAATCATGGTTCTGTGGTACCGAAAGGATTGGATTAGGAAGTGATTAGACCCCAACGCCGGATTATTCCTCTTCTTTCGGCCGTTTGTTTAGCCACTTCATTCATTTTTTAATGAGATTTTGAAAATTCTTAAATCTTGATGGACCCTACGCCACTCTTATACCTTGTAATCCTCCTATCATACCTGATTTTTTTTTATATTTGTCACGAGAATCACGCGTTTCATATGACAAAATTATATAGGAGATTTTTTCAATTATTATAAAATATTTGTCTATCCACAATAAATAGTCATATTTTGTGGAATTTCTATAAAAAAAACCATATTTATAAAAATAGAAGGTTTCTCTCTCATACTTTAACCCACTTTTTTCTTTCTATTTATCTTAATTTATCCACTTATTCTCTACCATAATTACCTGGTTTCAATTCTACATTTAACATATTTCCATTTGTACTTTCACACCCAAATTAATTTAGGGAAAATTGCCTAAAAAGTCACAAACTTTGGGGAAAGTTTGATTTTTCCCATAAACTATAAAAGTTGCGCCAAAAGTCACGAGCTTTATCGGATCGTGCAAATTTCCCAAACTACCGACCTGGCGACATATTTCCGTTAAAAACTTATCCCACGTAGCATGCCGGAGGCGTGACTTGACAAAATTTTTGACTGGGCACAAAACGACGTCGTGTTATGCTTTTTTTTATTGAATATTCTTTACACGTCGCCGATTTCATCCCTAAACCGTTTGTCGATGATTTCACTCTTGTCGATTACGTTTTCCGTCGATTGAATTAGGGTTGCGATTTTGAAATCAGCCAAAAAGAGGTTATATTACCTGAGTTTAGGATTAAGCCAGAAATTTTGCCAAGTCATGCCTTCGGCATGCCACGTGGATCAGTTTTTAACGGAAATATGCCGCCGGATCGGGTAGTTTGGGAAATTTGTACGATCTGATAAAGTTCGTGACTTTAGATGCAACTTTTATAGTTAGTGGGAAAAACCAAAGTTTGTGGCTTTTTAGGCTATTTACCCATTAATTTATTATAGGTTGATTTTTTTAGTTTGGCTTACTGTTTAGTGTTTAGGAATACGAATTAATATGTCCGATCTATTATGAATCTAAACTTGTCTCTAAATTAGTTTAATAGCTACATTATTTGTAGTCAATATAATGTAGGCATGAATTCGAATTTTTGTTTTGTAAAATATTTGTTTTGGATTATTGATGAGTATTACTGAACTAAATATAAGTTAAGTTATCATTTTTATTTGTTTCTAAAAAAATGATTGTCTTAGCCATTAAATACTTTAGTCATTGGTTTCGTTTGAAATTACAGTGGTAGATTATATAATAAATTCCAAATGTATTGAGTATTAAACAAAAGCATAATTTTAAGATAGAAATAAATAGAATTGATTTATTGGGCCTCCAAATCTTTTATACTATTAGACCATAACATGAAATGGGCCTCCTAAATATAAACCCATTCATCTTCCGATATTCCCGTTTGGCCGACCGACGAACATAGTCGTCTCCTGCTCTGCAAACCGAAAAAGAAAAAAAGAACGAACATCTCTTCATCTTCTTCGCGGCGACGATAATGTCAA
This sequence comes from Salvia splendens, assembly GCF_004379255.2. Classification (NCBI taxonomy): domain Eukaryota; kingdom Viridiplantae; phylum Streptophyta; class Magnoliopsida; order Lamiales; family Lamiaceae; genus Salvia; species Salvia splendens. The sequence goes on from NC_056032.1 coordinate 43,876,968, forward strand.
ATGTGGACTCTTATTGTGGGACGGAGGCAGTACTTAGCTTTAATTTTTCAAGAACTTCTGTCGTCCTGGTCGGTGTTTATTAAAACAATTTAAGGGTACTTGCGAAAATATGATAAAGTTATCACATCTAAATTATTTGGTACTCAATTTTGAATTAAATAATCGAATTAATAATTAAAAAGATTTAGGTTTGTTTTCAAATATAAAAAATCTGGACTAGCAACGCAGGCCCACATTACACTATAGATTGGGTTGCTAATTAAAAAACTATTAATTGGGCCCTTAAACCCAAGTAAAGATTACAAGGGTAAGATAAACCCCAAAATTAAACTAATATTCCAACTAATCAAAGCTATATGTGGATTTCTAGAACTTTTGTGGTCATGTACTTTTCTTTTAGTACTTATTAGAATTTCTAGAAGAAAAAATATACACCGATAAGGGGGTTATGCGATTAATTAAATTGATACTTAATATTCACAAAATTTAATATTTGAAAATAAGATGATTAAATAAATTTAAAATTAATTAATTTAAAAAAAAAATCATATGAGTAAATAAAATATGGCATAATAGATGATACTATATGTGGATTGTTAAGTTGTAAGAGCATCCACAATAGCGCCTAGCGCACCGCCTAGCCGAGCGTCGGCGCTAGGCGGTGCGCTAGGCGAACTATTGCAGCCGCCTAGCCGATTTCGCGGAAAAAAACCGCCTAGCGCTCGGCGGTTCCGCGGCGCTAGGCGATCCGCTAGGCGCTATTGCAGCGTCCGGATCGCCTAGCGCACCGCCTAGCGCGAATTTTTATTTTTTTTATTCCGAAACACTATATATACGCGACTTGCCTGTCATTTTCATTCGCACCACTTGTATTAACGAGTACTCTCTCTATCTAAATTTCTGTACAAGATCAACAACGGTAAATGGATCTCAACAACGAGCCTACTTCAGGGAGTAGCGGATCTCAAACTACCCCGATCCCCGTGGGAGGTGGATGGAGTCAGATGCACCCGAGTCAGATGCACCCATACTACAACATGTACCCGTGGCAGCAGATGATGCCCGGGATACCAGCGGGGGGGAGTCCGCCGGGGGCGTTTCCGGCGATGTCGGGGTGGGCACCCAGTGTCCAGATGCCGGGGTGGGCACCCGGAATGCAGTTGATGCCCGGGGGGTACCGGCGACACAGGGGACGCCGGGGGACGTCTATCGCCCCAGAGTTTGTTTCAAACATTGCTCCTGAGCATGCAGGAGGATTTGGAGGCGGCACGGAGGGAAGCTGCCGGGAGTAGAGGCGACGGCGACGGAGGCGGAGACGATGGTGGCGACAGCGACGGAGGAGACGACGACGGCGACGAGGAGTGAATTATTGTACTTTTTTTTTAATTATTGTACTTTTTAAATTTTATTAATATTAGTGATTTTTCTCGTTTTTTGTGGGGTAAATTTAATTCCGTATATTGTGTGATTGTTAATTATGTCATTTTATATAATTGTTATTAGTGATGTGGCTGGGCTATTTATGATGTGGCTAGGCTATGGCTGGGCTATTTATGATGTGGCATGATGATTTTTAGTGCTGATGATGGGCAGTGGCTAGGCTATGGTTGGGCTATTGTTGGACTATTCCTATTGCGGATGGCCTAACTAGTGGAGTATAAAAATGTTTATGGGGAAAATAAATTAACTGATTCTCTTTATTTTTGTGTTAACTATGTCAATCATATCAGATATGTCCTTGATCCTATCATTATCACCTGAATAGGAAAAGCCAAGTGTACGATGATGGCATATTTTTGTGAGACTAAAATCATCCAAGACAAGAACATTAGGTGGAAAATAACTGAAAAGATTTCAATATGTGGTCCACTAACACCAACTTATAAATATTTATTTTGTTACTAATGTTTTTACTGTCATTGTACTTTACAATTTTCATTAAAGTTGAGCATAACTCAAAAGTTTCAGGCCAAACCAAGCGGAGCATATCGAGTCAATGGATAAAATTGGGTCAGTTTGGAATATATTTTAACCCAATTGCCTTGTTGGCTTGAATTTAAGTACCGATCTTTTGACCTAAGTATCCAAGGACCGGCCCCTCCAAAATTCACCTTGATTACCTTTTACCGCTCTAGTATTATTCGACCTTAACCTAGAGTTGTCAAAAGATTTGGGTGAAACCAAGCCGGGTATAACTAATTGGGTCAGTTTAGATTTATTCGAACCAAATTGGCCCATTGACCTCGAGTGAGATTTGGATGGGCCGAAACTTTTTGGAATTATATGTGTGGCTCGGCCCATCCAAACGAGCCGGATCACTTTTTATCCATCTAGTGTTACTTAATCGTATGGAGTAATTGATCGAATTCAGTCTATCATTAGTAGTATCAACTCTAGCCAAAATACACTATACTACACCAATAATTTGTTCAACTACAGTGTTATTATGTCAGGTTTTAGCAATAATCATTCAACAATTACTTGCCACTCATTCATTGAATTCAATTTTGTTGCAGAGACATATGATGATGCCCAAGCACAGTTTTAGTACTATAGTCAGCTTTGTTTATGCCCAAAAAGGAAAAGGTAAAAATAATGCAAGATTCCTTCTGTATGGAGTATATTTTGATAATGTATATACTGATACATGTAAATTGTACAATCAAATTATTATCCACTAATTTCTTGATTCAAGATGAGTTTAAAAACAAATTATGATGATCCTCGAACCATTTTTTTTAGAAATGCTTATTGAAATTTTAGTTTAAGCCTCTCCTAACATTCCCAATTTCTAACAATCAGTCTTTATTTGCATCAATTCAGCAAGAGTTTGTTGTTATTATTATTATTAATGGAATTTTACCATTATAATCCCAAACACTTGGTCGATGCTGTAAGTCAAGTTTCAATTCAATGTGTGTAACATCTATTCTTAAAAAAAAATTGGATAACTCACATATATGTGGCTGTAGCATCAGAAGAAGACAAAAAACTTTCATAGTAAAATAAATAGGAAATAAAAATTAAATTGAAAAGGAGTAAAAAGAAAAAAGAGGCAGAGCGCATTAGCCTTGACAAGGTCAAAACTCAAAAGAAAGGCTGGTTCGACATGGCAGAAAATATGTCTAAAAATAGAAAAAAAATATTAACTGGAACCAACTCCACAATATTAAAATAAAATAATGAATGTGTATCTTTTTCTAATTAAATTATTTGGTTTGAATAAATATGATAAAGTCTATTCTCTGCCCCTGACGACCAAAAGAGCCAAAACAAAAGATACTGTCTCCCATTCTCTCACTTCCACCTTTTCTCCTTTCTCTTCTTCTATTGTGTCTTTTTGGGTGAATCTTAATTCCAATTTTAATTTTAATCGAATCTTAATCTACCCAATTAACTTTTTTCCCCTATGATTCTTATCATTTATTAACTTTTTTTTATTATGTTCTAATGTTGTTAGTTGTAATCCTAATTGTTTTTTTTTTGTTATTTGGCTTTACCACAGCTTCGTGTGAGAACAAAGTGTTATTTCTTGTGTGTTGTACTTAGTTTTTTCGTATTAAAGATTACTCACTGTCTGTGACTTTGAGTGTTTATTTCAAGGCATCTATCATCCTTATATGTTCCACATATATTGATACCTATAATGAAATATCATAGTCGACAATTTCAGCACACAACACACTATCATTTAAAGGAAATTAAAAATCGGTGATCAATGATTTCCACATGCCAGCTTAAAGTTGAAACATTATAGAGGAAAATTATGCAATAATCCAAAAAAGTGTCACGTTGCTTAATAATTCATTTCATACAACCCACACTCCATAGAGATCCATCAACTCCAAAAACAGTCAAATTGAGCGGAAATTATTTCACTTTAATGAATAACGATATTATTTATATTCATATAAATATTAGTGTGTGTGTGTGGTGTTGGTGTATAAATGCTCCCACCGCCATTCACGCTACTTTTAAGTTCAAAGGTGCACTATTTAGTTGGCTCGATAATCAAAGCTATGATATGTAACAAACTTAAAATTATTTATCTAATTTCTCCTAAGTTATCTGTGATTAATATGATGATGTGTATTACTATGTAGCAATGAAGCTCAGATGATTTAATGAGATTAATCTGTAAAAAAATCGAATAATTCATAAGTATTTTATGTATAGAAAATGAATGCATACATATAAGTTAAGTATATAGAGATTCATGATTAGTATCCTAGGTTTTTCCCTATAAATCTATGTCCATAAAAATTTATTTAATGAATAGATTAAAGTTTTCCCACTAAAATATACTAGAAAGAAATGTTTTTTAGTAGTTGAGAAATAATGTTTGTTAGAACTTGAATAACAACACAACCCAACATGCAAAAATGTCTTCGGTTATAAAAATATCTGTGGAGGAAAGTTCAGTAGGGACAAGTAATGTTTCCCACATACTTATTGTAAATTAATAATGTTTTCAATTCTTTTTTGCTAATATAATGTAGAATATGACGGCTGATGAGGCCGCGAATTTTTGATGGTGATGAATGCTTGTAAAAATAAAGGAAGATCAACACACAGAGATTTACGTGGTTCGATTTACTGAGGTAAATCTACGTCCACGGGAGAAAAGAGGGCAAGATTGTATTGCTTGATCTGTTTTTCTACAGCTTACAAATACAAACTTGCTATTTTATATTTTATCTCTGTCTCTAGAGAGCGAGAGAGTCTGAGAGAGCCCCAATCTATCTGATCTAAGTTCTATTTATATGATGAACTAAGATCGTGGCTTGCGTCACCACTAATGATGGTTGTGGATGTCGTGGAGGTCATGCGATCCTGCATGGGCCCACTATCCTGCATGAGTTAATGACTGCTTGACACCACTAAATAGATCGTGGGTGTAGTGGAGATCGTGGAGGTTCTGACATGAGTTGACTACCTCCCAGTTCGGTCAAATACTGAGACCGAACTGCTGAACTATTGCCGAGCAGCTTTTGCCGATCTGAGAGTAGAGCTTGATGCCGACCTGAGAGCAGAGTTTGATTAGTTGGCTTTTACCGAGCTATAGGCTAGGGCCGAACTCTTTGATTGTGCCGAACTGAACTCTTGGCCGAACTGAACTCTTTCTTGGGCTTTGGGCTAGCCGAGCTGTCCCCGCTATTGGGCTTGTTTAGTTCGTACTCCATCACTACCCCCCCCCCGAAAAAGCGAAGTGAATCACTTCGGTATTCTGGATAAGGATACGGGGGAGGCTGAAGCCGAAGCAAATAGGAGAAGGAAGCTGAACCTCACCGAGAAGGTGGAGACGAAGCTGGCGAAGTATGATTTCGTCTCCTTTCTCTTAGTTTGGTTTCTTCCTTTATGTAAAATGGCCTTTAAAGTAAACTTCTTTGACCGGACTAGGTCCTTGGTCTGATGAAATAAACATCTTTGACCGAACTCGTCTTTGGTCTGATGAAATAAACATCTTTGACCGGACTCGTCTTTGGTCGGATGAAATAAACATCTTTGACCGGACTCGTCTTTGGTCTGATGAAATAAACATCTTTGACCGGACTCGTCTTTGGTCTGATGAAATAAACATCTTTGACCGGACTCGTCTTTGGTCTGATGAATAAACATCTTTGACCGGACTCGTCTTTGGTCTGATGAAATAAACATCTTTGACCGGACTCGTCTTTGGTCTGATGAAAGAAACATCTTTGACCGGACTCGTCTTTGGTCTGATGAAATAAACATCTTTGACCGGACTCGTCTTTGGTCTGATGAAATAAACATCTTTGACCGGACTCGTCTTTGGTCTGATGAAATAAACATCTTTGACCGGACTCGTCTTTGGTCTGATGAAATAAACATCTTTGACCGGACTCGTCTTTGGTCTGATGAAATAAACATCTTTTGACCGGACTCGTCTTTGGTCTGTGTTCTAATTTGGCGATTTTTGTCGCCGGGATCGAACTTTCCCTTGCCCTAATTCGGCGAGTTTTATCGCGTGGATCGGACTTTCCCAGTTAACCGAAGTGGTCTTATGCAGTAAACCTCTTTGACTAGACATGGTCGTCCTCGGTCTTATGAGGTAAACTGCTTTGACCGAACTTGGTCGTCCTAATTCGGCGAGTTTTATCGCATGGATTGGACTTTCCCTTGTCCTAATTCAGGCAAGTTTTATCGCGAGAATCGGACTTTTGTTGCAGTTCGTTTCAGACGAAGTGCTTGATTTTTAAGCAGAATTGTGGTCTTGTATCCTCTTTAGAAGCTTTGACACACAATCTTTGGCTTGTTGCAGCTCGTTTCGGACGAACTGCTTGTTTAAGCTGAATTGTGGTCTTGTATCCTCTTTAGAAGCTTTGACACACAATCTTTGGCTTGTTGCAGCTCGTTTCGGACGAACTGCTTGTTTATGTTCTAAAAAGGGGATTAGCCTTTGAAGAACGAGATACCTCAGTTGTATTTGTAAGAGACGACACTCACATAGACAGACACAACGCACGTAGAGACAAGAACAAGTAAAAGACAAAGAAAACACATAAGACTGACTGAACTGTCTCTTACAAATGGAACTTTTTGAGGTTGGAAATATGCCATGCTCGGGGCGTTTATTCTCCTGACTTGAGAGTCAATTTATAAGACCCTTTGCCGAGGACTTCTGACACCCGATATGGAAATTTTTGATGGTGGGTTAGAGTTTGCCCAGCTTTTCTGCTCGGCCGACTTCGTTGTTTCTCAAGATGAGATCTCCCACTTGAAGTTGCAGCTTCTTCACCCTTTGGTTGTAATACCGGGCTACTTGCTCCTTGTACTTGGCTGCTTTTATGCAGGCCAGTTCTCTTCTTTCTTCGGCAAGATCTAGCTCGGCTCTCAGTCCGTCCTCCTTCAGTTCTGCTGAGAAGAAGCTTAGAGTTCGGAAACTGGGTATGCCGATCTCAACCGGAATTACGGCTTCAGGGACGATTTAGTCTTCCCGGCAGGGAAAGCATCAATAGTCAGGATTACTCCATCATATTGTTGCTCGTCATCGTCTTCGGGATCCTGTTGCCTTTTCGGATTCTGAGGAAAGCAGCTCGTACCCCTCTGCTTTTTGTTTTTTGTTTTTCGGCAGCTTGCTTTGGTATTTTTTTAGCGTTCCTGTTTTTACAAGAACATCAATACCTGCAGCCAAATTTCGGCACTCCTCGGTATCGTGACCGTGGGTTTGATGGAAGGAGCAATATGCATCAAGACTTCGGCGTGTGGCCGATTTCGTCATCCGTTTTGGTTTTTCGAACATTTCGGAATGTAGTTCGAAAATTTCCGCTCTTGACTTGTTCAATGGTACGAACTGAGCGGGTGGCGTCTCAGGATTGAGACGTGGTCCCAATCTACTTCGTACCGGTGCCCTCTGAATTCTTTCAAAAGGAGTTCGGCGAGGAAGAACATGTCGGGGGTGAGGATTCTCTCTCCTGGAGGACACATCACTACTGCGGTAGTGACTTTCATGTCTGAAGGAGGAGGGAGAATCCCCCGTTTTCTTCTCCGGCTGCTGGCTTTTTTGCAGGAAGGCTAAGAACTCCTCCTGCTTCTCGGCCAAAAACAGCTTGACAACCTCATTTAAATCGGGCTGCTGGGAAGATTCTGTGCGATGACTCCTGGAGTGGCTTGCTCCTTCGTGAGAACTGGAAGTAGATGTCTCCCGAGGCCGTTTTTCAGACCTGCGAGCTAGACTTACTTCCTCACGGTTGTCACGGACAGAATTATGGGTGTTACGTGATCTGGAATGCATTTTTTTGGTGGAGGAGGATCAAAAACTCGCTTTATCACAAATTTGGTTCTGAGTTTCCCACAGACGGCGCCAGTGATGAGGCCGCGAATTTTTGATGGTGATGAATGCTTGTAAAAATAAAGGAAGATCAACACACAGAGATTTACGTGGTTCGATTTACTGAGGTAAATCTACGTCCACGGGGAGAAAAGAGGGCAAGATTGTATTGCTTGATCTGTTTTTCTACAGCTTACAAATACAAACTTGCTATTTTATATTTTATCTCTGTCTCTAGAGAGCGAGAGAGTCTGAGAGAGCCCCAATCTATCTGATCTAAGTTCTATTTATATGATGAACTAAGATCGTGGCTTGCGTCACCACTAATGATGGTTGTGGATGTCGTGGAGGTCATGCGATCCTGCATGGGCCCACTATCCTGCATGAGTTAATGACTGCTTGACACCACTAAATAGATCGTGGGTGTAGTGGAGATCGTGGAGGTTCTGACATGAGTTGACTACCTCCCAGTTCGGTCAAATACTGAGACCGAACTGCTGAACTATTGCCGAGCAGCTTTTGCCGATCTGAGAGTAGAGCTTGATGCCGACCTGAGAGCAGAGTTTGATTAGTTGGCTTTTACCGAGCTATAGGCTAGGGCCGAACTCTTTGATTGTGCCGAACTGAACTCTTGGCCGAACTGAACTCTTTCTTGGGCTTTGGGCTAGCCGAGCTGTCCCCGCTATTGGGCTTGTTTAGTTCGTACTCCATCAACGGCACATATATATACACCAAAAAGATGCTATGAATTGGGTATAATTCTATGCAAATAAATCAATAAGTTTAAATGTGATTGCAAAATTGCAAGGGTCATGGTTCCACTCGATCCCATCGACAGTCCATGAAGTCGGAAAATTAGAGTAATTAAATTCAGTCTTTAGAGGTGTTGTAACATCATCGTCTTTAGTTATCAGCAACGACCTTATTCAATGTGTTTGACCCTATGAGTTTCGTTTTTCTAAATTCTTTGTTGTCAAGAAATGTCATGCTCATACTAATTTACAAGAATAAACTTTTGGCCCGAGAATTTAATCGCGAAATCTAAACTAAATATATATATATATGTCGAACTCATTTTACAACCCCACCAAGAAAATCAAAGCTCCCCTACCGTTGCTTTTAGCTCCCCTAGGAAAGGATAACTATATGCTTTTGCAACATTCAATTTACTTTTTCTCTGAAACTAAAAAGCTAAAATCAGCATATTTCAATTTGCAGTAGTTCGCATGCAGTGAAAGTTACAAGAAAACTTCTAATTTAATCTTATTTTAATAATTTAGTACATAAAGGAAAAAGGCCGATTACATATTTCTTGATCTATCTTTTTTAATTAGGATATTTGGTTGAAGAAGAAAAAGAAATACTCCCTCCCCCTATCTGCGAATAAGAGTCCCATTTTTTCATTTTAGGTAGTCCGAGAATAGAAGTTCCGATTCACTTTTACCATAAATGGTAATAGGGTCTCACCTTCCACTTACTCATTCCACTCACATTTTATTTAAAACTAATATATACAAGTGAACATCTATTCTACTAAATTTTTTTGACCCATTTTTCTTAACATTTCTTAAAACTCGTGTCGCCCATATATGAGACTCCTAATGGCGGACATGTACGCCATAAAAAGCTGTGTACGTAATTGAAACCATCAAAAGTAATTTATCCTAAAAAAAGAGTAAAATTTACTTGCACAATTGAAGCCAAAAGAGAATTAACATTAACTTAAATTCTAAATTTACCATGTATTTGTAATTAATGTTTCTAAATCCAATTAAAAACAGGCTCTATTATAGTATCATTAAGCAAAAGTAAGATGGGATCCATGTTTGAAAAATTATTCCACAGTTATTATTACATAAAACTAAATTAATACCATAATTTAATGCACACACCTAAAACATAGTGAAATAAATTATTTGTATATATAGAATATTTCATTTAATCTAATATTCCAAATCAGAATTAAGCCCAGTGGCCGACAGATGGTTTCTCCCCTCAATTGATTTTTCTCTCACACATCTCTTTCTCTGAAATCTCAATGCAAAGACAAAAAAATTCTGCTATAGACAAAAAGGTTTCTTAACTACACCCATATCTATAAATAATAAAGTATATTCACAAAATCAACATAAATTAATTTCTCTGCATTTCTATTACCTTCATCCGCATAAAATGCCAACCATCTTTACCCCCATTTCTCAGATGGCCCACAAAATGATTTTCTTGCAAGGACGATTGGCATTTTTTTAACTGAATACAAATGTTATTCAACATATATAATATATTTATTATATTAATTAGAATTCTGAAAATTGATGTGTCTTGATTTTCTTGAACTGCGGCGAGGACGAAACTGAGGAAGAATTTGAAGCCACTGCCCAAGAATCGTTGGATGAATCGGAGATGAATGACAGATCAAACACCCCTTTGGGGCTACAAGGCAAAGATCCTAACTTTCTCTTGTTTCCGACATTTGTTGCCACTTCTTGAATTAGAGTACAGCAGTTTCTCACCTTGTCCTAATTTCAAACATTTGCAAGAATTTTAGTAAAAAAAAAATTAAAATGGGCCTTTTTTTATTTTATAAGTAGAAATGAGTATACCTTGTTGCTTCCAAGAATTCCCAATAGTTGATCTTGTTGTTCCAAATCGATGGAGGGTTCAATGCTGGCTATCACATGCACCATTGCAGCAGTCGCCATTGTTGAAGGCAGATACCCCATGAATCTGCTGTCTGGATTTAATGGAATGAACTATCAAGATTTTTATTTTTTTTAAAAAGGAAAAAAGATGGGATTTTTAAATTTTGATTACCAGTAACAACAGAGAGAATCAATCGCTCGCATCTAGTGAGAAAATCCCTACAAAGATGCTCATTCAACCCCAGCCTTCTTGCAAGGTAATCAAGAAACGAAAATGGGGTGATGAGATTCATCTTCCACTCAAGCGTAGACAGAATCAGAATCTCCATTTTCTGGATGTTTTTGGGCTGAAACACATAAATGGGCTCCTCCACCTGCACAAATCAGCCACGCCCATCTCATCAACATCAAGAAAAGATCCAATTTTTTTTTTTGATAAAGATTGGATTTTTATGGACATACTTGAAAATCGAGAAGAAGAGGGACATCGGTTTCGTCAACTTTTGCAGCGATAGAGAGAGAAGCGACAGCAGCGAGCTGAAACATCCATGGCTTGTCGCATCTGTGGAGAAATCTATCGAGATAGGTGACTGCAAGAAGCGCAGTGAGAGGGGAGAAGGAATAGTAGGCAACCACTCGAAGCATCCATTGAACTACTTGTTCCCTTGTGGGGTTAGGCGTTGGATCTTGTTGGTGCGGTGCGTTTTGCTGCTCTTTGTGCAGTAGTGAGGTGAGCTCCTCGTCGTTGTCGCTGTCGTGGTCTGGTTGGGAGAGATTGAAGAAAGAATGAGAGATTAAGGAATAGGAGGTTTCTTGATTTTGGGTGGAGTCGAAGTGGTCTTCATCGCAGAAGAGAGGGTCGAGGTCGAGGAAGGGAGTGTGGGGAAGCATGGTGGGTTAAGGGAGGAGAAGGGGATGAGACATTGTGGTTTTCTAGTCAAATAGAGATAGGGAAAGTGGTGCGAGACATCTGTGAAAGTGCTAAAGATTGGATTTTTATGGATGGGGTAAGGAATTTGTTTGACAACCAAGTTGGTCAAATTTTTATTTTATATTACTCTACTTTCTCTCCATTTTAATTATTTATTATTATCTTTATAAAAAAAAAATAACACACTTATAGTGGGACATAAGTACTCCCTAATTCTTATACTCAGTGTGGATTTTTAAAAGTATATTACAAAGAAAATTAAATTTAATTAAATAGTTAGAAATATGAGTCTCACTTTTATATAATGGAGTGTGAGTATAATGATTTAGTAGGATTTGTATAATCCACTTGTCAAAAAAGAAAAACAAAAATGTAAATGACATCAAACTTGTCTCACAAGGGCATTTTAGTTTTAAAAAAATGTGCAAAGTGGAAATTTTAAGAACTTTCTATAATATTTATTGTTTTCAAATAAAATTGATGCAATCAAAGTTCAGGAATCATATAGTTCACTATATAAATTAAAGATCTCAAAAAAGACATTACTATAATATATCCCTTTTATTGAAAGTGGCACAATTTTTCTTTCTAAATGTCTCAGTGATAAGTTTCTTAAAAGATAAACAATATTTTCTTTATCTTATAGAGTATATTTTACTTTATGACTCCTATCCTTTTTATTTGAGGAGTATGGAGTAAATAATAATGTGAAAAACATACTATGAAAAAAAATAGAGTGACTATAGAGGCAAAGGGAATCAATACGCATTATTATTGATTATCTTTCCCGCATTTAGAATTCAAATCCCTTATTTTGGAATATTTTATTCCTTCGGCAAAGTTCTCTTCTCTAACTAAATAAGTGTAATACGAATCTATGACATTAAAAAACGTATATTTTCCAATTGATTATAACTCCTCAGTAATTAGTTAACACTTAATCAATGCTTGGGGCGGTGTGGACTTCCACACAACAATTCTCATGATCTTATAAAATAAAACGAGAAAAATATGAATAAAACATACAACTCGAAATAGAAAACATGTAAAAATGGGTGAATCTATAGAATACTTAGTCCACCAATATTTTTATAAATTGAATATATACTATAAAAAAGTAAATAATGACAATTGTTTCATGTATATAGTAGTAGTAAAACGCCTATCGAAAATGACTCTTCTCAATTGATTTTGCATATGCCTTCAACCCTTCAAGTTGGAAACAACTGGATGAAGTACCTACGCTATTAATTGGAAACACCAAACCTCTGTAAAACTATGTCGTGTGATTCATTGCAACAAAAAAAAGGCGATTATGTCTGCTTGGCGGCTCCCACACTCCGGCCCGACATCATGTGAGGGGGTTTAATCAGGGTACACAGTAGCCAGTTAAGGGGGAGACCTTAATCCACTGGCTGCCAGAAGCCCATCTCCCAAGGCCCCACCCTTGTGCCTGAGAGATGAAAGCAACTACACAACAGCAGTGAGATTCGAACCCAGACTCATTGGCGCAAGATTTGTTCCTCCGTTGCCAACTGCGCTACGCCCCTCCGGGCAATATGTCATGTGATTCATATTTGTGTGTATATATGCTTGTTCTACTGTTGTGTGTAATAGTAGTATCTAAAATAATGACATGCTCTATTACCATCACAATGATCATTATTTCAATTGTATTCGTGCTACTTAGGTTTTTTATAAAGGTGATCAATTAAAGCTCTACACCACTGTGTATATATACTGTGTGTAGTGTGGTATTGACAACTGTTTTTTGGCTATAAATCGTGAATTAATTTTTTTTATATATAAATAATTGTGTATTATTATCACACTAAGTGTAGACGAGCCAAATTAAAATAAAATTTGTGACAAGTCAATTCAATAAACTGTTACGCCGAACTCGATGAATAGTCCTGAATATCAGAAATAATCGAGGCCATCACTAATTCTAACGAGTTACATATATCAGCAATAAAAACTTAAATTATAGACGGGCGAAACGAAGTGATTGAATTAGAATCCAAGTGTAGTTGTAGTTATAGTTATAGTTGTAGCAATGAATAAGAGAATAATTTTGGAAGACATAATTTGAAGAGAAAAAGACAGACATATGTAAGGTTGCAATAAATAATTGGGTTGCCCAATACAAATATGTAATGATTTATTAATTGTTTGTGGCGAATGGGAGAGAGCCATTCGATGATGCGTTTCTATCTATGTCTCTCACTCTATTTGGAGAGAGAAGATAGAGACAAATAAAAGGACTACTGATGCGTTGGAATGACAGAAGACGAATGTGGTTTCATTTTCCCACTCAGTATTTCCACTCAACTATTAAATGTTTTTACTCTAAATGCACCTCTTTTTTTTTAATGTTTTTACTCTAAATGTACCTCTTTTTTTTGGGAAATGCTATGCAGCCATAATGTGGCTGGCCATAAAGTGTCATTTTAGTAAATTTTGATATTATTGGCTATTAATGATTCAAATAGGTTATTAATTGCTCCAATAACTTTACACTATTACCCTTTCTATTTAATTGTAGTTGTTTTTTAGTTTCATTTCTTTATTCCGATTTTTACATTTCTTTATTTTATTCATTTATTTTTTACTTTTCTGTTTTCAGTAATTTATTTTTAAAATCAAATAGTCTATAATATTTTTATTATGTTATAGTTTAAGATTATCAAATATACTAAAATTATAGGGTGTATTATAATATAATTATATAAATCAATATACTAATTATTTTGTATATACTATGATATAGTTGTGTTTACATAGTTATTCTTTTCTTTTTATTTTAAACACATTACATTAGTTCTAACTTAAATTTTATTTTAAAAACAATAAATCTTAAAATAGAATAAACTATATTACATAATGATATCCATCATTCATTCAAAAGTCAATCTAATGTATTACTCTTTCCTCTATCCGGATACTCAAGATGTAAACATTTTTTTTACACGAAATTTTAGAAGAAATTGTTAGAATAAGTAGGTAGATAAAGAAAATAATTAAATATTTTAATAAGGATGGAGAGATTTATTTCCAAATATAAAAATGTGGACATCTTGAATCGGAGTATTGTACTCCTTAGGATATACTAGTATACCAGGTGTCATTAGTATTTGTGGAGGACCCGAGTCAGTTAATGAAAAAGAAACTTGTAACCAGTAAGAGCAACCGCAGCGGTGCTCGCGCCAACGGACGGCGTCCGTGCCATTGGCGCGGCACCGCCCTGCTCGCCGCTGCGCTCTTGCCGCTGGCATGGCGCTGCTCGATGCATCGAGCACGTCCGTGCCAGCGAGCAACTGACGTGGCGTTTCCTGATTGGACAACGGCAATGCCGTTGGCAATTTCTTTTTTTTTTTAATCAGATTTTAATTAAAAAATCTGAATAATTATAAAAAAATATTTTCCCACTTCCCAAAAAAATATATCCGTTTTCTCCCCACTTTTAATTTATTTTTCAAATTTTCCCCCAAAATTCACATTTTCATCTATAAATACCCCCACTTCCACACAAAATATTTCACACCACACTACACAATTCTCATCTAAATTCTCTCATCTTCTCTTATCAATTCTCAATCTTTCACTCTTACTTACAAAAAAAATGTCTGGCTCCGGCAATCACCCCTCCAACTCCCGCGGTTGGAACCACGAATGGTTCGGCTCACAACCATTTCTAGTTCAAAAACTCAATTTTTGGCCCCTCCTCAAACCCAAGGTTCTCAAGTTCCGGGCGGCTACCGGCCTTACCCGGTGGACGACCAAGATGCCCCCGATGGGCGATACGGTTGGGCACCTGAACCCAGATCGGGAGGGAGCGACGGTTGCGGCTCTCAAACTCCTCCTCCTCCCCTTCTTACTCCTACTCCTATTCCTCGTGGTGTCCGCACCTCGTACACTCCGACGGAGATGGATCAATTATTCAAAGCCTATTTGATTATCTCCGAAGATCCGGAGATAGGCACGAACCAAAGTGGGGATAGGTTTTGGTGACGCATCTCTCGCAGGTACAATGAAAACCGTCCGGCTGGAACCATGGAGCGCAATGAGAGTATGGTGCACAATACCATATTCAGCGCCAACGAAGAAATCCAAAAGTTCCAGGGGTATTACCTGCAGGAAGAGCGGTCGGCGGGGAGCGGTAGGAGCGAGCTCGACATCATCAATGCCGCCTTGGCGACCTACCAATCCATAAATTACAAACCGTTCAAGTACCTCAGCGCTTGGCAGGAGGTGCGTGTGCATCCGAAGTATAGGGGAGGCGTATCATCATCCTCCAGCTCCTCCAGCAAACGGTAGAGATCGGTATCCTTATCCGACGCCGGCGAGGATGAGGTGGCTAGCCAGCTCGCCGGAGCTAATTTGGGTAGCCCCGACGCCGGCCGAAGCACTTCCCAACGCCGGCCTCAAGGAAGGAAGAAGGCGATGACCAACCGCGGTCGCGCCGCGACTCCATCCGCCCCTGCTCCAGCTCCCGCTCCCTTTGTGCCACCCTTTTGGCCCAACTCAATTTGGCCGATAGGTCAAATATGACCCCCGAGCAACTTGAATCACATTTGGCAATGATACGAGGTCTCCGAATAACATTGGGCATATGGCAAGATGAATAGTCTTCCACGGGGTATTTTTTAGCCTTTAATTATGCATTTTTTATTTTTTAGGATTTTAATTATGTAATTTTAAATTTTTAGTATTTTAATTATGTAATTTTTAATTTTTTTTGTAATTTGTAATAGTATTCCGGATATTTTTAATGTATTTTAATATTGTGGAAATGTTTTTATTTAAATTGAATAATAGAATGGTGGGACATTTGAGCATGTCATTGCGGAAGAGCATGAATGTGAGTGTTATACTCTTGTCTAAGAGCATTGAGTACAAAAAGTAATAAAATTGGGTTCGGGTCCATATCCGTGTTCTTTGGCAAGAGCACGGGGGTGGATACTCTAATTTGTGTGCAATGATAATGTCTGTGATAGTAATTATTAGTAAAAGATGTGTCTCATTATCATGCCGAGATTAAAAGGCACCTGTATTACAATAAATTACAATAATCAATTTGTAATCATTGTTGTAAAGTGCCTTATGCCCTTATATTGGGTCAGCCATTAACAAAATTGAATTTGAGATTTTGAAAAAATATTAATGTGCTCCTATTACAATTTTGACCTTATCAAAGATTCACTTATGCTATTGTAATAGAAATACAAAAATATCCGGGGGGTAATGTAACAATTTTTATAAGAAAAGATAACATCAATTTATTGAAATAATGTCATTTTGAACATCACCAAAAATATTTTTATATATAGATGAGAAAACTGAGAAAAAATTAAACCTTTTGAATTAAGATTCCGTTTCAAATACTACGGACTACCCATAATTGAAGCAAAATTCGTAATTCAAATCAATATTATTTCTTATAAAAATACACTCCTTACATCTTGGAGTAAATTGTTTGGTGATCGAGCATTGCAATTGGGAATTTTCAGATATGAATTAAATACCAAAAATATATGGATTTAACTGTGAAATCAATTAATTCTTGGCATTTTGAAAAGTAAAAAGAATTCAGCAGTTGGCCATCAGAAATGCAGAAGATATGCTACGATTTTCCGGCAACATTCAGCTTTGTCTGCACAAGTTCCACAAACTTCAGTACTCTGGCTTCAAGCAATCATCCATTTATTTATAATACAAAAAATGACTAAGTACTACTATTCAATAAGGGCCTGTTCATTTTATTTGATATGGATAGCCTAGAATATTATCTTGATCAGATTAGTCAATGTTTAATCATGTAATTTTTTGACAATTGTTGTTGTTCAAAATTCATAATTAGACTTGTAATAGATTTAGCAGCTTTATTTTATTATTTAATTAAAAGGCAATAAGGAGTGTTCTGCCTAAAATGTGCTCACCCAAAAAAATTCACATCCCGCCACCTCCAAATTCGCAGGGCAAATATGGTATATGTCCCTCATTTCTAGGCACAACTCTCAATGCAAGAATATAATACCACCAAAATGTCGAGAATTCAAATAATGGTATTTGTGGCTCAAACAGTGCTGGCCCAAATCTATTTCTCGGGCTGACTTCAAAATCAACAAAAAACATGAACAAAGGTTTAAGCCCAGAAATACACCATTTTCTGCCCATATATAGCAACTTGAACAGGCCCCTAAGATAAAAATACAGTTGTGGAAGAACAAAAACATTTAAAAAAACTCAAAACAAAAGATTTAAAAGCACTAGATAAAAAATAAACGGATTAAGAGTTGTAACTACTATTCCACAGGCACACAGAATTGTTGCAATAGCTCATCGACTTTGAACCAAAGAGTCAAAGACATCTAAGTTCACAATCCAAACAACTTTTACCGGTTTCCTGTCGAATCTAAATATCTAAGCAGAATATATACACAAAAATTTGTTTACCAAAAAAACAATCATAGGAGCAAAGTAGATATTTTATCATTTCAGAAAGCAACAAACTCCAATTCTACTGATTTTGGTTTGGTTTGGTTTGGTTTTCCACCGTCTTGCAAACTCTTCTTTCCTCGCACCCGATAGGTCCCATTTCTTGAGCTATAGAGGTCGATTGATCAACGCCGCCGCCGGTAGAATCAGCGGCGAAGGTGCACAGCGGAGTAGCTCTGAGTAGCGGAGCAGCCATTGATTCTGAACACGAGCAATTTTTTTCGGTCGAACTCGAAACAGAGTAGTGCAATTCAACTTTTCATATTTATTCCTAGCTCCTTCATTTCTTATATAATTATAGATTTACTTTAGCATATGAGAAACTGATAGAACCTTGTTCTATCGGGATTGAGCACACACGTTTGTAACAAGAGCAAAAGGAAGATAAACCCTAGTTGAGGTGCTAGGGGGCGATTTCCGCCAGAACCGGAAAGAGAACAAGTTTTAACTTTATTTCTCAATGTTTCAAAATGCTAGAGAATTCTATAATTTATAGAATTCTAAACCCTAAACATATCTTGTTAATCAAGAAAGACAATTAAAATAAAAGATTACAAAAGATATGGAATATAACTAACTAAAATAAAAGATACTAAATCAAATAAAATAAAAGATACTGGAGATGATTTTTTGCGAGATTCACTAAATCGAGGACCCTATCAACTCTCCCGCCGTTGAAAACCACCTTGCCCTCAAGGTGGGTCATGAATTAAGAGCACGAGTGTCTCGTCCAAGGTGAAAGTGCTCTCAAAATCTCCAAGGTCAAAAATACGAACTCCTTTCATCGCACCAAAGTAGGACACTAATTCTCTTCCGTAATAGCTATCATTGTACCCAATAAGGATCTCCTTCCAACCGAATTGCTTGACAATTGTTGCATCAACGAAGTAACCATCCACAATCGTCTCTGGATAATCATCGACAACGCTCTCTGATCCATCCTTTGTGCTAGCCACCTCTCTCACCAATGCATCAACTCCTTTAAGAGCTACTAACTTCCTTATAAAACCACGATAATCACTCCAATAAGAACATGAGTGACTCCTTCTCAAGGTGGATGTACTCTCAAAATCTCCCGGGTCGAAAACACACACTCCTTTCTTCTCGCCAAACTGAAGAAGTTCACGTCCCCATCGTGTTGAAGCTGTAGAGAGAGTCGACGACATCGCCCATGTTACGTCAATATCAGAATGCCTCCAGAATGCTCTTGGGTCTCGGCCAGAACAAGACAAGGATACTTCGTGACCCAATCTGGACTTGCGTGCATATCCGACGGAGTTCACAGCTGACTCGCGGCTTTTGCGCGTGTTTGGAGCAGCGACAGCGGCTGAAGTTACTCGCAACAGTGACCGCTTGTTCGTGACAGCAGTGCAAATCCGTGACAGCAGCGAGTCCACGGCAGAAGCATTAGCAGCACGGCTGGAGCAGGTCGTTCGGTCAGGCGGCACTTTCAAACCTCTTTCCCTTGTATCATCTAAAGTAATGCTTAGCAGTTCAAAATGTTGGTTTCCTAGAGCAGCTGCTGCATCGTCCTTTCCATAATCAATTTCATGAAACCTCCTGTTACATCCCGCCTCCATAGTCTTGTAAACTATCAAATCCTCAAGATTCGGTGGAATAGAGGATGCGTAAGCATGCTTCATGTACTCCCCCATATTCTGTCGAGCCATCTTTTCATCAAGAACAATGCTAGAGTCCAATATGCAATATGCACCTACATAAACTGGTTCACTCGTAGCAGTCTTTGAATTCTCAACAATATAGGGGATCCAAGATTGACCTGATCAAATACACAAGAACTTGCCTCCTCAAAGAAGGCCGAAGCAAATACCTCCTCGGTAATAGTTTCTGAATTCTCATAGCAATTTATTGTATCAAAACCAATTCCATTAGAAATAATATTGTTGGTCGATTCCATAGTTGGAGGCTGATCAACCAACTGATCATCATCAACAACATGTGAAACCTCATCCTCTAATTCGGGAGCAAAGTGGGTAGTCTCCACACCTACGTTATATGCTTCCCAAATCGTATCACACGAGACATCATCAACGCTGCAGAAAGTTGGCGCTGCATCAGTTATTGAAGAATCCAACGTGACTTCTTTCGGTGCATCAACAATAGGCTCAGATTGATGGACATCGTCCACCATATGTGAATCACCCTCAAGTAACTCCGGAGTAAAACGATGATAGACCGCCACCAAGAAATCCTCCCACGAACCATCAATGTCAGTTTTTTGATAATTATGAAACCAATCGGTCGCCGGCGGATCGAACAAGTATTTCGTGAGATATAGACGATCATCGAGCGGAGTGTAGTCGTGGTTGTAATACTCTTGGACCTTACAGATCCAATCTAGGGCATTCTCTCCATCGAAACGTGGTGCTTTGAGGCGTGGCATGGAATAAGACTTGAAACCCATCGGTTCCTGAGTTACCGACGGAGGGGGCGACCAACGCTGCGGAGGTGAACCCTCGGCAAGGCTTTCCCGCACCTCCACGGTATGCTGCCCGAACTTGGCTAGAAATTCGCCATGAGCAACAACTAGACGGCGTAAGTCCATGAGAATCTCGAGAGCATGTTGTTGTGATTCCATAGTTCGTGCAGAATCTGGCGTAAGTGTGACTTGGATAGAATGGTGGGTTGTGCGTGTGAGGGAATTGAAAAATAGAATTTGAGGGAGAGCGGTTTTGATGAGAAAAAGAAAAGGCGTCTGGTTGGAAAAAAAAATAGAGAATTTGATGTGATGGAGGAAGAGCTCTCAATGGAAGCACCAATTGATAGAACCTTGTTCTATCGGGATTGAGCACACACGTTTGTAACAAGAGCAAAAGGAAGATAAACCCTAGTTGAGGTGCTAGGGGGCGATTTCCGCCAGAACCGGAAAGAGAACAAGTTTTAACTTTATTTCTCAATGTTTCAAAATGCTAGAGAATTCTATAATTTATAGAATTCTAAACCCTAAACATATCTTGCTAATCAAGAAAGACAATTAAAATAAAAGATTACAAAAGATATGGAATATAACTAACTAAAATAAAAGATACTAAATCAAATAAAATAAAAGATACTGGAGATGATTTTTTGCGAGATTCACTAAATCGAGGACCCTATCAGAAACTTACCTATATATCACCAAAATTTGAGTATTTAGAAAAGAACACATAAAATATTTAAACGAATAATTTATTTATTTACAATATTACCAACTAAAGAATAACAAATCAACATTACAATAATTAATAGGGAGTTGAATTATAGGGGGAAAAAACAGTAACTGAATCATTTTGACTAAAAAAATTAGAGACATGTGAACTAGTTTAATTAATTTCCGGCACCAGGGCTTGGACCAGATTTCTTGATTCCCTCAAGAGTTAGAGCTCTATTGGTTGTGGCGTGGCCTTCACCGCGGGGGCTCGGCCCGCCACCGGTCTTCACGGCCTCTATGTACAAATCATCCAAAACCTTCATTATCTCCATTTCTAAAGAGCTATGAGGTTTCATCATTCGCGCTTCGTTACCAAAAATATAAGAACTGAGAATAACCAAAAATATAAGAACTGAGAATAACAAGAAAAAGAAGATTCATGAAAAATGTGGCACCTCTTGCCATCAATTACTAAGACAAAATCTTGAATTTTGATTTGAAAATTTGTAAGCTATGAGAGTTTGGTGTTGTTGTTGGAGAGGGTTGGCCTATTTATAGACCGCATGCAGGAAAAGGTGGTTGTGAAATGGAAATTTTGACTGGAAATTCAATTTATGAAAATTCCATGAAATTAGAGATTTGGAATGGATTTTATATATAGGGGGCAATTCAGTGTTAGAGAATTAGAGTCCAACTTTAATTGTGCAAATTCAATTAAGTCCACAATATAAGTAGAATATTGAATTTGATTTTAGGTCAATGTTTATAACTTTATGTGAGTTTCGTGATATTGCTTTCCTTTTCACATTTTCAACCTTAAAGGTTTCGACGTAATGGCCTACGTATTAAATAGTGATTTTGTTTGGTGCCCTTTATTTCATGGTGTTTGTCACACCGAATTTATATGTTTTTCAATTTTAATACATTTAATACATAAATTTTATATATACGTAAGAGTTTGTTCTTATCGACTGGTGCGGTTGCTTGTTATATATATATTTTTTTGTTTTATTCAATTTTAATACATTAATATAAATAATTATGTATTATAATATACATAAAAGTTTGTTCTTATCGATTGGTTTGGTTGTTTGTTGAGGGTAATATGGGGGTCGAGGTGTTATTGTGAGGGTATCATATTGTACTCCCTCAGTCTCATGTTACTCGCACTTTTCATTTTAGGTCTTAAATTTGGGATTAATTTATTTGTATAGTTAAATTAGTATTTTAAATGTATTGAGAAATTACTTAATAAGGAAACACTTAACTAATTAATTCTAATATATCAATTAAATACCTTAATTCTTGCTTAAGATAGAATTAATGTAAATATTTTGTGACGGACTGAAATAAAAAAGTGCGATGAGACTAAGTTACTACTCCATTATTTAGTGATTTGTTGATTAGGTGGTAGCTAGGTTGAGCTATTAGCAATGAGTAATTTTTATCGCGTTTGTTTAGATGATGTATGATTTTTTGTTTTGTGCTTAGTCTTTTGAATATCGAAGACTCTTTTACTCACCCATCCCCTTTGGCCGGAGCATTTTTCATTCATAAAAAAAAATTTGCCCTTATCTACATGTTAAAAACATAAGTACTAATGTACAAGTACTTTTTTATTATAATATGAAGTGGGAATGAATTACTGTGACATAACTAAATGGGATTTTTCTTTATTTAATTAAATAATGATTATTCTTCACGAATTCTTTTATTTATGGATAAATAAATTTAAAAAAAATTATAAACCACTTCTCAAACCTAGGATTGATCTCGTCCAAAGACCACTAAGCCATTAAGCTAACACATGCACACGACGCCCTTCCTTTCCTTGTTATCAATCCAATATCGGCACATATTGATGTTATTTACAAACTTAATTAATTTTTAGTAGTAGATAGGAGTATGTTTTTTATATGTACATAAATGATGGGAACCTGGGTGCTTGCTTATTGTTTTGGGCTTGACTTGGTAGTGCGATCATGTTCGAAAGTTTGCTTTCTCTCCGCTTGTGTGCTGCTCTTTTCTCTCGTCTGGGTATGCTGCGTGGGGCGTGTTTTACAGGGATCTTTCTGTGTTGGTAGCTTTTGTCCTTGTGTGGTGTTTAGCGTTTGTTTTTGCTAATCTTTGTTAGCTTGATTTGATGAGAGACTTTTTATGATGTATTCTCGGCTCGCCACTCTTTTGGCTTGAACATTTCAGCTTATAAAAAAAATATATGTACATAACTGATACTCACTATTTTTGTGCCAAACAAGTACTGTAATTTGTTTTACAAATGCCCACTAAATGTATATTGTGCTTCATTTCTTCTAACATCACAAATACCTTTTCTTCCGAAAATAATTTTATGGTAATTTCTCAAATAAAAATCGTTCAGGAGCAAATTCAGAATAATATTTTTTTTAAAACAACCAGAATTTACTAAATTATTACAAGAAACTTATAAAATATAGTACTCCATATCAAAACGAATACTAATATATTTCTTCACGAGAAAACAAATGCAATAACACACATACACTACAATCTAGTCGCATAATTAATCAAATCAACATTACAATAATTAATTCTCCGTAGAATAATAGGAAAAAACAGAAACCGAATCATTTTTTCTAGGCAGTGAACTAGTTTAATTAATTTCCCACTCCAGGGTTTGGTCCAGATTTCTTGATTCCCTCAAGAGTTTTAGCTCTATTGGTTCTTGCATGGCCTTCACCGCCGCGACTCGGCCCGCCATGCACCTTGATGGCTGCCACGTAGAAACCATCCAAAACATTGGAGTTCTCAGGTTTCAGTATACGTGCTTCGTTACCAAACACAAAAGAACTGAGGATGAGAAGAAGAAAAAGAATTTTTGAGAAAAATGTGGCACCTTTTGCCATTAATTACTAAGGAATTTATGCAAAATCTTGAATTTTAACCTAAAGATTTGCAAGCTTTGAGAGTTTTGGTGATTATTTGTTATTGTTGTTGGAGAATATGGGGGGTTTTGGACCTATTTATAGACTTGCATGCATGCAGAGGAAAGAGATGGTGTGAAATGGAAATTTTGACTATAAATTTTAAATTATGAAAATGGTTCGGTTTTTGTATCATGTTTCATGTTTGGTGGCGGCTGTGGATTTTTCTTTTTGAAGGGACATTAGATTATAGGAATGGATTTAGGAGACATGTGATGTTAGAGAATGAGACTCCAACTTTGATGGTCCAATTAAATTAAATAAGTCCACAACATTAGTAGAATATTGAATTGAATATTTGGACTCTTTGTGACTTTTATTATATTGCTTTCCTTTTCACATTTTCTGGCTTAAAGTGCTCGACGTAATGGCCTACGCATCAAACAAATAGTGATTATGTTTGGTGCCCTTCCTTTTATGATGTCGAGTAACGGGGCTTATATCTTGTCCAATAAACCGAACGTTACATAGAGACGGGTCAAGATATAATATCACAACCCAAACTTTAGAGAAAAATAATAATCGAATAAGTGATAAAATTACCTATCATGACAATCGAATGACCATATAATATCAAGATTACATTGTATCTAATAACTATCTCATCTCCACCCTCATGACTAACTTAATTCTAGATAAATCTTATTATAACTTATCTCATATCTATTATATATTTCATTACTATCTTATCTAATGAACCAAATATCACCACATAAATATAACTAATACTCGTTCTTGTAATTCTGTTCCTCCAGAACCAACTGCGCTGCTGTTCAAATGTGGCGTGGTTCATTATTCTTCTAGAAAACCTCACCTTTTATTTTTGACGAATTGATTTAAACCGCATATGAAAATTGTCCAATTGATTTAAATTGATAGTGACTATGACAGTGCATGGTAATTTTCAGTTGATAAGTATTGATGCGCATTTATTTAATTTCTAACTTTAATCAAATATGCATTCTTATTCAGTGAAAAAAATTGTTAGTGGCTATGTAATCTTCATTAATTATTGCTATATTAATCAAATGTCTTTATTAGTTGTGGAAGTTCACACATCCCCTTCACCCCCCAAAAAACTAAAGTATCAAAATGGAGTAAGATTTAAAGAAAAAATAAGATATATATGTGAGAATTAATAAATGAAAGAAGAAGAGTTAATGTAATTTAATTTGTTGAAGTATAGTTGAGAAATCACATGGTGAATGTGGGCCTACCTTACAATTCCATGATTGAACTTATCCATACATCAATGTGACCACGTTGCTGTAGACAAATGTGGTTTTATTCAAAACAATTTGTTTTAGCTAAATGCATCACATAATAACGTATTTTAAATGTAGTTTTTATTTATTACTCCCTTCGCCCCCTATTAATTGTTCCCTTTTGTCATTTTCGTTCGCCCCCCATTAATTGTCCACTTTCACTTTTTACCATAAATGGTAAGTAGGTCTCACATTCCACTAACTCATTTCACTCACATTTTATTATAAAACTAATATATAAAAGTGGAACTCATATTCCACTAACTTTTCTTTACATTTCTTAAAACTCGTGCCGGAACCAAAGTGGACAATTAATGGGGGACGTATGGAGTACTATATACTATATACAAAAAGAGTCAATTGCAAATTATATTTCAAATTTTCAGTGATTTTGAAAATTAAACTCAACTTTAATGCACAATCTTTTGATTCATATGAAACTCGCATTTTATTTTAATTTTTCCAAAAATTTGTAGTTGATATCTCTAACATCAAAACTTCAAATTGATTGAAGATTTAGTGTGCAAGTGGTGATTAGGGACTCCAATTACAAGGGATGCGCCACGGATTCTCATATTTAAGCTGTACCGCTAGCTAAATATTATAGTTCGTTCTTTAGATATTTTTGTTATAAATTCTAATCTGAGCATCTTAACAATTTCCTTTTCAATGATGGTCGGCTGGTCGCTGCATTATCTACACCTTCCAACATCAACGATAACCATTTTTATTGTGTCTAACTTTACAAATTTAATTTCCTATATCCCATTATTGCCTTTGTGAGCAATTTGTGACCTAACTCTTATCCATTACTGAATGTTTTGAAAATTACTAAAATATTTTGTTTTAAAAACTTACTATTCAAATTTCAAACATACTAAATTTGAACAAGATAAGAAATGTAAACACACATATATTTGCAACGAATATACAAAAAGACAAAAATATTTGAATTTACAATAAAGTCGAAAGATAATGATCCCAAACTGAAAAGGCAAAGGAAATGGCCAACTCCTCCACCTTAATTGCCTCAACTGATTACAATAATTTCTTGTTTAATCCAAAATTAGCACAAAAATAAAAACTTTTTATCTCCAAACAACTCTGATTCTCGATTAAATTCCCCATTTCCCTCACAACCAGAAAGCAAATATACTGACATAGTTGAAGACCACAGAGAGGAAAACCCCACATTTACCGCCGCCGCCGATGGGCCAAACCGCCTCCTCCGCGAGACCCAGATCCTCCAAATCCACCGCCGCTATCCCACCGTTTCCACCCGAGCCGCCCCCCGAAAATCCCGACGTTTCCGCCGCCGAATTCAGCGATTCCGCCGAAATCGATTACTCTCTGAGCCTCCCCGACGAATGCCTGGCGTGCATATTTCAAACCCTTTCCGCCGGCGACAGGAAGCGCGCGTCGGTGGTGTGCCGCCGCTGGCTCGCGGTGGAGGGGCAGAGCCGCCACCGCCTCTCGCTGAAGGCGGTGGCGGAGCTCTCGGACGCCATCCCTCGCCTCTTCGCCCGCTTCGATTCCGTCACCAAGCTCGCGCTCAAATGCGACCGCAGATCCGTCAGCGTCGGCGACGAGGCGCTGATTCTGATCTCGCAGAGGTGCAGGAATCTCACGAGGCTGAAGCTCCGCGCCTGCCGCGAGCTCACCGACGAGGGGATGTCGATTTTCGCCGCGAATTGCAGAAATCTGCAGAAATTCTCGTGCGGGTCTACCAGTTTTGGGGCTAAAGGGATGAATGCGTTGATCGAGAATTGCGGATTGCTCGAGGAGCTCTCGGTGAAGCGATTGCGAGGGATTACTGACGCTGCGGCAGCTGAAGCAATTGGGCCTGGTAAAGCTGCTGATTCTTTGAAAATTATTTGTTTGAAAGATCTTTACAATGGGCAGTGTTTTGGCCCTTTGATAATTGGGGCTAAGAAATTGAGAAGTTTGAAGCTTTTTAGATGCTCTGGAGAGTGGAATAAATTGTTAGAATTGATTGCTGATAGGGTTGATACTTTGATTGAGGTTCATTTAGAGAGGATTCAGGTTAGTGATTTAGGGCTTTCTGCCCTCTCTAAATGTGCTAATCTTGAGGTGCTGCATTTGGTGAAGACGCCCGAATGCACGGACATAGGGCTTATGGCTGTCGCGAAGAAATGTAGGTTGCTTAGGAAGCTCCATATTGATGGATGGAAGACTAATAGGATAGGTGATGATGGTTTGATTGCTGTGGCTAATAACTGCCCTAATCTGCAAGAATTGGTCTTGATCGGTGTGAATCCGACAAGGTTGAGTTTGGAGAAGCTGGCTACGAATTGCCAGAGTTTGGAGAGATTAGCCCTTTGTGGGAGTGAAACTGTTGGAGACACGGAGATATCTTGCATTGCTGCAAAGTGCTTCGCGCTGAAGAAGCTGTGCATCAAGAGCTGTCCGATGTCGGATCATGGCATGGAGGCGTTGGCGGGTGGGTGCCCTAATCTGGTGAAGGTGAAGGTGAAGAAGTGTAGGGGGGTGACGTCTGAGGGAGCGGATTGGCTGAGGGCGAAAAGGGGATTTCTTTCCGTGAATTTGGATGCTGTCGAGCCTGAATTGCCAGAGGGTAGCATTAGCGAGCAGGAAGTTGTCGATGCTGCTGATGTTGATACTCCACCGGGTGGGAGAAGTGGAGACCCTAGCATTGCATCAAGCAGCAGCAACGGGAGGTCCACTTCGTTCAAGACGAGGCTAGGGTCTTTCTCAAGGAGAGGCTTGGTGATGTGCACATTCAAGAGGTGGCCGAGGTTTGGTGGTAGATTGAGGAGCAGATCCGGAAGGGGCTGATGCCTGTAACTCCCTGCGTTCGAGTGTGTGCCTGGTTATTTTCAAAGTTAATGGATTGATGTGTTTTAGAGAAGTATTAACAATGCTCATTCGATTTGATTAGGGAAGGGAAAAAGGCCTTTGCACTCCCTTACTCCATTTGACTTTATGTATGACAATGAAAATGACTACCTTCAGTACCTTGGTAAGAACTTGTGGTTGTTTATTTGCAGTAGTTTTGGTGGTTGATTGTTTGTTTTTGATATGTTTTGTTCATGAAAACAAATTATGCACTTGGCCATATCTTTTTTGTTTAGGCTAAAGTATAAGGGCACTCGCAACGCGTCTCGTTGCGGGCTCTATCTCGTCTCGGAGAGACAAGACCGCATCGAGACAGCGTTGCGGGCTCCTTCTCGTCCCCAGCCCGTCCCCATCCTGTCCCTTGTCTCGCCGCGGAGGGAAGTCTCGCGAGACAGCTCACCACGCGCGTTGGCGACGTGGCGAGCTCCGGTTTGTCCGTGAAGCCCACTCACCGGCCCGCGAGTGGGCGTCGTTTTTATCCGAAAAATGTTTTTTTTTTGTTTTTTTTTTAAATTTAGGAAAAACTCGAAAATTAAAAAAAATCCCAAAAAATATACTAGTCGTTTATAGTTGTTTTTGCAAATTTTTCATTTTTTAAAGCCCCCAATCACTTCTATAATTATCAAATTAATCCACCATAAAAAACTCTCTATTCCCACTCAAGCACTCTACATTTTTCATCTCAAATCATTATTCTTCTTTCAAATTTAATCCATTCATGGATCAATTTGAGCAAATGCGTCGAATAAAAAAAATCAAACACCATGAATTTTCAAGTATCGTCGGAATCCACAGACTAAAAGTTCGTCGGAGCTCTCTCCCAAATTCGAAATAAAATCCTTCACCTCCCCAAGTCTATCGCTGCGAATTTTTGTTGCCTCGAGCTTTGATCCCACGGAATAAGACGTCGCAACTGATGATATCTTCTTTTGTTTCTTTAAGTTTTGAGATTTTGAATTTAGAGAGAGTGAGCGGAAGATTTTAAATTATGTATTTTTTTATTTTTTTTAGGATTTTATTAATGTGATTTTTTTTATTTTTTTTAGAATTTTAAGTTGTAATTTTATTTATTTAATGAAGTGTGTTTTTATTAATTGAATTTGTTGGAAATAAAAATAAAAAATGAAATTGAATGAATAGTTAAGGGATGAGATGATTAAGAGATGGAGGGATGCAAGTGCTGTCTCTTAGTTAAGAGATGGAGTGAAAAGTACAGTGGGGCCCATGAATAGTGAAGAGATGAGACGGTTAAGAGACAGCGTTGCGGATGGCCAACGGTGTTCATTTAGGCTGCATATCGAATGGTTCGAAATATTTTGCACCACTGAGAGGTCTAGGATTCGAATCTCATCGTTTCTCTATGAATGCCGACGAAAATGTAACATTACTAGTATTTCTTTTATATTTGGGATATACTTCTCTATATCTCAACAAATTTTGTGTCGCCAAATCTAAAAACATTGCAGAATGGGCATTAATCTACTGACATTTTGCAGTTGCATGGCACATAAAAATATTAAATGAAACGATCAATATATGTACTGTAATAGTTTAACCCCACCACAATTTTCAAGACTATCATCTGTAGAAAGATTCTTATTCAAAATATAAAATCAATATACATTAAAATATGAATTGTCCTTGTAATATTGTGCATCTCAAATATCAACAGGCTGTTAACATGAAAAGTAAATAGAATAAGTAAAATGATTTAATTGAGTTTTCCCAGTGTAGAGGCAATCAAGAAAGCTGCATCACTCCTTTACGTTGCAACAGACTACAAATTCTAAATTTGAATGCAAAAGTTGTACAGGCATATGATTAATTTTTCTCGAAATATAAAAAAAAATTGCCAGAAATACTAGACCTTCGAAATTATAAATTTCAAAGTGAATTAATAAGTAATCTAGAAACTTCTCTATAGCAAATCATTCATGAAATGCAGTTGCTTGGGTGCTTTCTCTTCGGACTTCTCCCTGCACGGTCCATATCTCTATGACGAACTTATAGAAGAAGGAGACGACCGTACAAACCTAAAATCAAAGGCTTTAGACATCTGTATCATAAAGTCGCTCGCCAAGACGACATTGAAGGCTGGAAAGAACAAAATGATAGGAGTGATAATAATTGACAATAAATAAAACCAGCACCTTAGCTATTGATACATGATGGACTTCAGATGCTCTCCTTCAACGTAGGGCAGTCGAGCATATCTGCACACAAGGCAAAAGAACGAATGATGAAAATGACATATCCTCTTATGTATTTACCAATGAAACTAGATTACTAGGACTTGTTGACCCTATTTCATGAAAAGAAATTGCAAAACACAAATTCTGTTTATGCAAGCATTATGCTGTAAGAAATCAAGTACTTCCAACCAGGATTGTTTAGAAAGTCA
This sequence comes from Salvia splendens, assembly GCF_004379255.2. Classification (NCBI taxonomy): domain Eukaryota; kingdom Viridiplantae; phylum Streptophyta; class Magnoliopsida; order Lamiales; family Lamiaceae; genus Salvia; species Salvia splendens. The sequence goes on from NC_056032.1 coordinate 43,907,488, forward strand.
TAAAGAACTCAAGCTTCATGCCACAGGAAAACAATGAGGATTGTCAAGAAGCATTTAAGGGTCAAACATGCAACAGTCAATTGTGGGCATTAGAGATATGGAAGAAATTTAAGAGCACGTGTGTCAAGAAAAAGCGAAGGGATGATGACATAGGAAGCTCTTAGATTATAACCTATGCATTGCGTCTCTTCCAGAATGTTTCAACCATTAAACTCAAGTAAAAGTCTCTCATCTCCTAATTTTTATGTCAACTTCTGTAGTTTCTAAGCTCTACTATAAAGTACAGTTCTAATTGATCAACCCCTTTTTGTTGCAAACAGACATCATTTGGACCCTACAAAAAAACAATTGGAAGCCAATAGCATGGATCAATATACTCAACAAAATTTACAGATCAATTTATTTAAAAATTAAAACTAACAAAGAAAGAAAAGAAAAAAATTAATGTATCTTGATACCTCAATGCCATTCATCCAGATATAGCTGACATGGTGTACGGATGACTCAGCCCCCAAGAATCATTGAGATAGAAATCTCCATTCACCAATATCCTTTGCAGGAACAGGATCCATTCTTGAAATGGTGGAAACGGCTTGAGTCCCTGAGTATAACTTCGTGTTCAATTATTCTTGATATGTAACTAATGGCTGTGTGACAATCACCACAGACACGCAAGTTCTTCATAATCCTTATAGGCATCCCAGGGGTTGTAGTCAGAATGCCATAAGCAAGGGCCAATTTCTCACTGTGTTCAACTAGATTATCACCTTTCTCCTCATCATCTACATCATGAAGCGCAAAGCTAGTCTCTGGAACATAGCCCATGATTTTAACACGATAAATCAGATCATGAAGGAGATCATATATCTCTTTAGTCATTGGATGAGTTTTGTCCCCAACATAAAAGGTTGCTGTCCCGTTTCTTCCTTGTACCCAACTACAACCAGGTCTCTTCCTGATTCCTGCCTGTTTCATCAACAGTCGAATCCTTGCAACATCCTTCCATTGCTTAGCACTGGCATATATGTTTGACAGAAGCGTGTACAAGCCATCCACTTCAAATTTTAACTCTAATAACTGATTAACTGCATGCTCCCCAATTTCCACATTTCCATGAAGCCTGCAAGAACTAAGCAATGACACCCAAACAATCGGGTTTGCTTGCATCGGCATATCCCTAATGAGCTTCATAGCATCATCCAAGCGACCCGCACGGCCCAACAAATCAACCATGCAAGCATAGTGTTCAGCTTCAGGAACAACTCCAAAATCCTTCATACGATTGAAGTAACTAATACCCTGGTCAACAATCCCAGAGTGGCTACATGAATAAAGTAATACCACAAAAGTAACTCCATCAATTGGAAGACCGGCAGCCCTCATCCTCTCGAAAACTTGGACAGCCTCCTCACCACGACCATGCATTCCATATCCCGTCATCATGGACGTCCATGAGACTGCATTTTTCTGGCTCATATTATCAAACACAGCTAGAGCTGCATCCACATCACCAGATTTGACATACATATCTATTAGGCAATTCGAGATAAATATCATAGCCTCCCCATATCTATTGCGGAGTGCATAGGCATGGATTTCCCAACCAAGCCTCAGTGCACCCACACGAGCACAAGCTACAAGTGCACAAGATATAGTGAAGCCATTTGGCATCATTCTGCATCCCTCACTTAGCATTTCAGCAAAAAGCCCTAAGGCATCACCTGCTTCCCCATGTTGAGCATACCCTCCAATCAAGGCCGTCCAAGTCACCACACTCCTATTTTTCATCTCAATAGAATCGAACAGGGCATGAGCCACTTGCAAGTTCTTGCATTTCGCATACATGTCAATCAAACCATTGATGACCATCATATCATCCCCTGAGTCATTGCCCTCCAAATTTAATACCTGCTTAATCACATAACAGTGTGTCTCTTTCCCAGGATTCGATGCACCAGACGCTGCACAGCCCGACAAAACTGAGACAAGGGTAACCGCGTTTGGTTGTGATCCTGAGACAATCATCTGCTTGAATACATCAATAGCCTCATTACCAAGTCCCCTCTGTGCGTATCCTGCAATCACAGCACTCCACGCCACCACATTCAATTCAATAGTTTTCTCCCTCATTCTATCAAACAACCCTAAAGCATCCTCAAATTTCCCAATCTGAGAGTACCCTGTCACCAGCGCGTTCCAAGATACCACATCCTTGATCTCCATCCTGTCGAACAAATTCTTCGCATCATCTATTAGACCACACTTTGCATACATATCCATAACAGCATTCCCCACAAAGACATCATCGATCAAACCTCTCCTTACAGAGTAAGCATGAACCTCCGCCCCTCTCCTCTGTGATCTAAGAGAAGCACAAGCAGGCAAAATATTCACCAAGCTAACTGCATCCGCCCGCAACGCTATATCCCCTCTCGAAACCATCTCTTTAAACATCTGCAGAGCCTTCCTACTGTCGCCAAACTGCACATACACAGATATAATCGAATTCCACGAGACTGTATCGAACACGCCTCCCTCAAGAATTTCATCGAACAACTGGCGCGCTTTGTCAAACGCGCCACAACGGCCATACATAGCAATCGCGGCGTTATCCACAAACACATTGCAATTAGTGAAACCAGAGTGAAACGCGAGCGCGTGGATAGACATACCCGCTGCCAGCGAGGTAAGGTCGCCGCACGATTTGAGAGCATAAGGATATGTATGGCCGTCGGGCTTCCATTGGAGGCGCCGCATTTCATCAAACAGGTGGAGGACATCTCTGTGGTTTTGCAAGGAGATGCTCCGCTTGATAAGGTTGTTCCAGTAGAAGACGAGGTAGTGAGAGGGCGGGGTGCGGCGGAGGACGGAGAGCACGTCGGAGTGCCTGCCATCGGAGAGGCAGTCGGAGAGAAGTTGCGCGGTGGGGTTTGGATCCGAGGGGGAGGAGGGTGCTATGGTGTGCGGTTGGATGAGATCGTCCTCGGGTAAGGAGACGCAGCGTTGAGCTGCCGTAGAAGAGAAGCGGAGTTTGGGAACAAGAGCGGCGGCGCGGTGGCGGCTGTGGTTTGGCAGGAAAATTGAAGAAAACAGCATTCCAATTTCCGGTTTGAGAATAGCGGCGCCGGTGGTGTGAATTACATTTGCAATTTTTTGAAAGTAATCCACAAACTCATTAATTATCTGAATTTGTTGAACTACATTAATAATCTTAATTATTAATGGTAAAATTGGAATATTTAGTTGGGGGAGTTTAACGGTGTTGGAAGCGGCAACGAGGAAGTAACCGAGTAACAACGGAAGCAAACAATCTTTTTCTGGAACTCAACGCCCACCTAAAATCCATTCCGGCAAACTTCATCTCTACCATTTCTCCTAAATCTTTGCTCATTTCTTTTTATGGCTATTTATCTTTGTGTATCAAACTCCTTGAAGTTGACTGGAATTGTAGCGTGTCGTGTGCATCCACATTTATAGTAGTGGAAGCTATGAACCTATCAACTTATTTAATGTATTCATTAAATGCAAAAGAGTGTACCATTAAAATCATTTTATATAGAAAAAGTTTATTATTCCGAGTTTCTTTTTGTGAAAATTGTCAAATAGTATTGAACTAAAATCTGACCAAATTTTGTGTTTTTTACGGCAATTTGTTATCTCTTTTTTCTTCTGATTATAGTGATGTGGGCTTTTAACTAATTTTAATATATTGATGGCAATTTGCCATTTCCTTTATGTTTTGAACTAATATATATAAATGGGACCCTGTTCCACTAACTTTATTTCACCCACTTTTAGAGTGTCCACAATAAGGGAGCCCCGGCGGCCGTCGACTCAGCGGCGACAACGCGGCTCCCTATTGCGGTGGACGGATGAGCCGGGGCTGGGAGCGGCGGACAGCCCACAACCGAGTAGTCGGCGTGGACGGGGCGGGGGGTAGAAGCCGCGGAGGGTTATTGCGTGGCCCGGTGAGCCGCGACGCCAGAAAATTTACTTTTTTATTTTTTTATTTTCTTCATTTATTCTATAAATGCGAGGTTTAATTTTGTGCTGATTTATAAAATTTATGTGAGCATACGAGAGGGCGTGTAGATCCGAGGAGGATATAAAATTTAGGGAAGATGAAGTGAAGAGAGAGAAATAGTTGTAGAATAAATTTGGAAACAAAATTTAGGGAAGATGAAGTGAAGAGAGAGAAATAGTTGTAGAATAAATTGTGGAAATAAAATTGTGTGGGAATAAATTATGTGTTTTAATTTTTTAAAATTAAATTATGTGTTTTTTTCTATAGTCCGATATTTTTTATTCTAACTGAATTAAAATATCTCAACAACTGATAAAATAATGTGATTTGTGGCTTGGGCGTGTCCACTATTGTTGTGGACAAATTTTTGTGGCTGTTGGACAAAAAAAGTGGCTTGTCCATCAAAATGTCCACATTATTGTGGAAACTCTTAGTAACATTTTTAAAAATCCCTGCCGCCAAATGAGATTCCTAATAGCGGACGGAGGAGGTACATGGTATAATCATATTTGGAGAATTTTCATCATTCTGAACATTTTTACCCATTCAGCTAGTTTTTTTAGCAAAGTGGTCCACTATATCTTCATTAATATAGGTCATTTAAATGGTACCCGAAACGTAGTAGGACACACTTTCGTTGATCTTTTCAACTCACTTTCTACTATATTTCTTAGGTGTTGGATTTTGTCCTTTAAAATTAGAGAATTTGGAAACCACACGATCTTTAAAACATAAGAAATATCTGAAAAAAAAATATTATTAATAGAAAATGAACCTCACTTTATTGACAAAAATATTTCTAAAAAAACTAAATTAATTTTTTAAGTGCTAAAGTAATACTTCTTCCGTCCAATTAAATATGCAACATTTGAAAATCGGCACGGGTTTTTATGTAGTGTTGTTTTGTGAGTTAATGAAGAGAGAGTAAAAGTAAGAGATGTGAAAAAGTAGAGATATAGATGTTTTCAATTTAAGAAATATTTCATTTTAAATGGGACAATTAAAAAAGAAAAACTTTTATTTTTAACAGGATGAAGGGAGTAGCAAAATAATTCTATAATTATTTTGTGGACAAAAGGAGAGTACGAACATAAATTGCACTGGCTGATTTCGTGGGTCAATTGAATGATTAGATGGACAATTTATTTCGTGGCAAGATTTCAGATCCCAAAAATATTCGTTTGGGTAATCAAACGGCTCAACTTCGAACATCACAAATCACGTTTCAAATATCGTCATCTGTCGGAAATTTCTTGGTACTTTCCGTTTTATTTGTTTTACTACGTGGGCTTAATTTAAATATCCAAAAAGAAATTATTGGATATTTTCGATTCTAACACTCCATAGGTATATAGGATTGAATTACATGTTACTATTTGACTTGTACATACTAAAAATGCCATGAATTTTTTATAATATTAATACAACAATATTAATAATATTGTACTATAAAAAATGTCATCAGGATGATATTTATACCTATGCAATTTAAGCATCATCATATTATTTGTAATTTTTACTAATACCGTTAATAGAATATTATCTAAAAATCCCATTCACACCTAACCATATGGACACCATTTTCAAACATTTCAATTATATTTTTTAGAAATATCATTACGTGCTAAGGAATTGTTCGATTTGTAAAATTGTACTATATCGAGATTAAATATCATTAGTATGTTTGGTTCATGAAATTAAATTTCACAACTTAATCCAAGATGAATAATCATGTGATAATTAGTCATAGTCAACCACATCCAACTAAAATAATCTCTCAACTTAATCCTAAATTATATTTTGATACTATTTTATTTATGAAACCAAACGTCACTTTAATTCATACCTATCATATTCAATTTGATACACATAATAAATATTTTATAATTAGCCAGTTTGTATATTTTAAAAACAGAGAAATTAAAATTAACATAAAATAAAAGGAATTAAAATTTTGAAATGTAATGAGCACTTCACCTCAAAGAATTGGACAGTTACAAATGTGAGAATGACATTTTCTTTAGTATATGTACCCCTCCATTGAGTCAAAACTTTTAGGAACTGAGATTTAAAAATTGTGTTAAAAAAATATGAGAGAAGAAGAATAAAGGAAGAAAGATAAAAAAAAGAGTAAAATAGATAATGAAATAAAGCAAGAGTAAAGAGAAACTGAGGGAGTAACATAGATTCGCATTGAATTTTCAAATGGCCATTCAGATCAATTGTAAATTGAAAACTCCCTTCTGAATGAAAGTTCTATTGATTAGCATACACATACACATATACATAGTGTGATGGAAGTAAAGATAAATGAGTTTGTAGGGTCCAAATTGAGAAGCCAAGCCATAAATATCCAGAATCATACATAAAAAATACGACCCTGCTTTAACCTTGCAGCAAATCCACTGTCGCCGACGACATTGCCATCACACCTTCTCCCTCGCCGTCGGTCCGAACTCCTTCAGAAGCTGCTAACTGCGGCGGTGGCATCCCTAGCATAACTTGCGATCGGCTTAGCACGCATCCGCTGCATCGGCTTAACCCCGAGCGGGCTGTTGGCGCTCTGTATCATAGCAAAAGCCGAGTGTGTTATATTGCTAGGTCAGTTAAAGTTTCATCCCACAATCCACCACTCACTACCAATTTCAGTTCTCTCTTTATACCGATGGCAGACAAATAAAAAACCAGAAAAACATAACAAGAGACTCACAATGGAGCAGGTGCCGGCGCGGGTGTTGCACACGGGGTAATCGTGTGGGCAGCAGCTGCTGTGGTCCTTGCAGCACGAGGCGCCCTCGAGGGGGCAGCAGCCCCACTCGAGGCACATCCCCACGAACTGAAAGATGCAGCAGCAGGTCTCGCTGGCGGGGCAAGCGTAGTACTTGCTGCAGACGCTGGGGGGCGCTACCGGGGAAGGTGGGGATGGCGGGGTGGGGCCCGGGTTCGGACCCTTCTTGATAGGGTAAGATGGCTCCACTGCAATCCCGCACAGGCCTTCTTTCGCCGCCACATTCCTCTGCATTCTCAGGTACCCTTTCTCCCCCCACGCGCCGCCCCACGAGTTCCTCACGATCCAGTAGTCCATCCCGTTCTCGCTTCCGTACCCGACCACGTTCACGCCGTGGTCCAAGGCCAAGCCACATGACCCTGTGAAGATACCCTGAAAGCAAGAGAAAACAGAGCATCAGCAGCATTTCTTGTGTTTCACTTCACTAATACTAGTACATAATTTCATGTCATGTATACATACAGACTCATAAAGCTGGAAGTCCCTCCCTCCGGCTTCGATGGCAACGGCGATTGGTTGGCTGACCACAGCCTTCTGCAGCGCAGCCTCGTTGTTTACCGGAACATCTTCGTAGCTGTCGATCGACACAACCTTGGAGTTTTTCTGCAAAGAATGAACCAAGAACTGTAGTTAGAGACTGCTCTCAATCAAAGTAGTTTTCTTTATCTCAATCTACACACAGAGAGAGGAACTAACCCTGTACTGATCGCATCTCCCGTCCCTGCCGGTGTAGGGGTAGTCCTTCTCGGAGTCAATACCGCCATTCTTGATGATGAACTGGAATGCATAGTCCATCAATCCACCATTGCAGCCTTGATTGTAAGAGGTATCGCAATCAACCAGTTCTTGCTCCGAAAGTGAAATCAAATCACCAGTTACAATGGCGTTTACTCCTTCCACAGCAGCAATCGTGGAGAAAGCCCAGCAACTCCCTGCATAATTCCAACCAATTCAATTCTTCTTGATCAACCATCATAACTCATAAGGAACAACATTTAGTCAACAATTTTTTCATGATTTTCTATAATCAAAAGGTAATTAAGTGGAGCAAAGCTACAAAAGGTGTTAGGTCCACCGTCCACAACATAAATTCTACTCCGCATGAGGTATGCAAAGCAATGGTAGGTAGCCGCCGCATAGTAATTAGTAAACAAATAAAAAACTCTAGATATTAATCTAGGTTAAAAAACAAATTGGGGAAATTCATGTTCACACGCAATGTATCCATCCACCGTCATTAAAACAGATTAGGAACTTCAATGAAAATTATCACCTCCACAACTTACCGAACATACAGCAGCTGATCCACTACTAATTTACAGAAGCCACAAATCCGAGTAAAATTAGGAATTTAGAAGAATCTAACTGCAATTACTCAAAATTTATAATTAGATCGACATACTAAATCAGGATTCAGTTAAATTCATCAGTCAAAGCAACAAAATAACAACACTCTGTGTGTGTGTGTGAGATAGAGAGAGAGAGGGAGAGGGAGAGGGAGAGGGAGGTTACCGCAGCTGCCTTGGTCTTTGACATCCACGACGGCGCCTTTCTCTCTCCAGTCAATCGAGTCCGGCAAGCTGTCGCCGAGCTTCGGCGCATAGCGATCGCTCTTCACACTGGAGAGGCGGCGGCTGGGGTCAGGTTTGGTTCCGAGATGAGCCTTCCGGTACTCGTCGTTGGTGAGATCGGCGAACCGGTTGGGGCCGAGCTTGTAGCTCCGGTTGGGCAGCGCGTTCTTCTCATCGATGTAGCGCAAGTTGTCCTTGAAGATCTCGAACCGCCTCTCGCTCTCCCCGAGAGCGTTGTAGGTTTTGCCATGCTTGGCCATCCACGCCGCGTGCAGAGACCTCAAGTGGTTATCGTCGTAGGACACGATCGAAATATCGGAAGCCAGAGCTGTTGCGAAGAGGAGGACGGAGAGGGAGAGGGAGAGGGAAAGGAAGAGAGTGAGAAGAGAAGCCATTGCTGTTGATGGTGTTGGAACTGTGTGTTGAGTTTGGGACAATTGAAGCTCTTTTTATAAGGCAAAAACTTGATTTTTTTTTTCTTTTTCTTTTTGGTTAAAATATTGAAATTATTGGATATTTGCTAGATACACTCCGGAATTGCTTCGCACGCCCTGCTCTGTTTTAAAGGAGAAGGCGTGCGTGTTGTCTTGCTGGGTAAGTTTTGGAGTGCGGAAATTAATTTAGGGGATGCGTATAGTGTTTTTGGTGAGATGGTATTGGGCAAAAATGACCTTGTAGGAAGAAGACAAATGGAGAAGTCCAATTGGTGGGTGAATTATAATTTAATAAAATAATCTATGATTTTCCATTTATATTCATCCTTCATACCCCTAGACACGTCATCTCTTGCAGAGGGTGAGAAAATAAAAACACATGATCCATGTAGGGATAAAAAATCAAATTTCCATAAAGTTAGTAACATGGGTTTGGTTGATCAATCAATCATATATCGATTCTAAAGGTTTGTAGCAATCCATTTGCCTTCGGTAAATTTGGTCAAATTAACCATACGATGAATCAATCCCATGTGTGTAGCAACTATATCCACACGCATAAAAGATGGCTATATTATGTTGTTGTTGTTTTAATTTTTATAACTATGATAGATTATATTTGTAAAATATGATAATACTCCATCATATAGTTATAAAGTGAATCACGATAAAATAAAAGCAAGAGAGCCACACATATTCCGACTTTGTTCGTAACTTTATTCGCCATAAATAAGTGATTTTACAACAATAATAAAATTAACTTCAACACAATACATAAGTGAACTAAAAGTAAAAAGAGCACGATGACAAACAAGTAACAAAAATATAAAAAATAATCAAATAATCATAGATAACAAGAAACAAAATGTTACGATCACAAATAAGAGAGAATCATTGAAAAAATAAGAGGTTGAATAAGAGAAGCAACAGGCAACTAAAACTCCCAATTGATTTCTCATTAGATAGTTACAGTTGAATGGAAGGCAAGGAAGAGCAATTGGAAGATGAAAGAAAATAAGTAATAAATAGAATCGATTAAATTTATAGATTCATGAAAATAGTGTATTATGTTACAGGTCAAGGTGTGACTGTGGCGACTTCTTGAATTTATGTATACTTCATATGTCTTTAATTTGTATCATTCCAAATCCTTCTTTCCATTCTATGTGAATATATCTACACTGCAATTTCTATCTATCAATATACAATTGCACCTTTAATTCATCTTTAATAGTTCATTAGGGCATCTCCAGTGGCTTTCGCCCAGCAATAGCCCAGCCACAAACTCCTCCTGCCACATCATCAGCACTAAAAATCCTCCTGCCACCTCATCAGGACAACCAAATAGCCCAGCAATAGCCTAGCCACATCACCCCTAATTATATAAAACAAATAATTGACAATCACACAAAATACGGAATTAAATGTACGACACAGATACGAGAAAATTCAATAATATTATTTAAATTAAAAAATACAATAAAAAAAATACATTACTTAAAAAAATTACATTAAAAAATACATTAATTTTAAAAAAAATTACATTATTTAAAAAAACACGACCTCCGCATCACTCCTCGTCTCCGTCGCGTATATATAGTGTTTCGAAAATTTTAAAAAAAAATTAAATTCGCTCGCCGAATGCTCGCCGGTCCTGAGCCTGCAATGGCGGCGAGCGCATCGGCGAGCGCTCGCGAATCGGCCAGCGCTAGCCGATTTTTTCGCTGAAATGGCGCTCGTCGGTTCCAATGGTTCGGCGAGCGCCGGAAATCGGCTAGCCGGCCTGCTCGCCGCCATTGGAGATGCTCTTACATCTTTCATCGTTCAAGAAGTGCAAAACAATTAATTCATAACCCTAATCGACTATATTAAATGGCCTATAAAGTTATCATTGATTAAGAGGGTATCCGTTGTTGATCGATGTATAGTAGGCCACGTTGAGGATTACACACATGCGGTGATGTGCTTTTTATTCTTGGATTGATTACGAAGAAAGATGAGAGGTGGAATTTGAATGGTACATTTTACAATTTATATATTGTAATTATATACTTTATTATTTGCATTATTCTTATATCCACCTGGACCATTACCATCTCAACCTTGTTTCAAGTATATATATTAGTATTATATCATAACTCATTTTTTTAATTATTACATATATAACCATTCCACTCAAACCTAGTATTTCAACATCTCAAATTCATATGTACCCATTTTCATATTACACCAATTATTTTTTTATATCATCTTTTTTTAAATGCAGAAATTTTGTAGTTTCGAAGTTTACATTATAACTAAAATGGACTGTCGTTGTTATGACTATCATCATCAATCTAGACTAGACACCAATTGTGGCCGATTTGGTTGAATGCATCTTTTAAGTTTTAACCCTTTTAATTTAATGAGTTAAAATACTGTCGATGACGTTTAACATTTTACATGCTCTAAAGTGTTTTTCGTTCCATTATTGGTGACTGCTATAATTAAATTAAAAAACATTATTCTATTACCACCTAATTTCCTTCATGGGGAACCTCGTTTTGCGTCCAAATAAGAGAAAAGATTATTTAACACAGAATTAAAAAAGTTTATCTTTTGCAAGTAGCTTTTATTCAACTATATCATAATATGGAGGGACCAGCCACTAGGTCTTTTATTTTATTTATATCAATGGCATGTGGTTATTATTATATCTATTATTTTAAAAAAATTATCAATATTATTATTTAATTAAAAAGGGCCTCCGTTCAAATTTTTATGGAACTTTAGATGATTTAATTAAACGCGGTCTAATATATCTAATCTTATCTAAAACTAGATCTACTCTAATAGGGCTTATTTGGGTTATTATTTTAGTAATGACTAATTCGTAGGCAATATGATCAAAATTATAAATGGCTTTCTATAAGATTTAGACTTTTTTTTATGAAATTATTAAAATTTCTCACCTTTTTAGAAACAACATATCAACTCCATAACAACTTTTTTCATGAATTTTCAAGAATTTTCTCACCTTTAGAAGGAGCATAAACTCAACCACCTCCTTAGTTCAATTTTTATTAAATTGATTCGAGCATCAATTTATAATTTATGTCTAGCTGGGGGCAAGAAAGAGCAAAGTCACGATATCCAATGCCATATATAAATGGTTTTAACAATACTAATACCTAACTAAATTACTCTAAAAAACAATACCTAACTAAAGACACATTAATAAATAGAAGAAAGTGACGTTTTAATGTCTAAAATATATCGGAATAAATGCGATGCTTTGATATTTTCAATCTGCGTGTTTAGTTATCAGGTGATAAAATGCAATTTCTATATAATAAAAATTTTAAACTCTTCAACAAAGTGTTAATATAGTGTAAAACTTTAAAATTTTGATACAACACAATGTCAACCGTTGACATTGTGTTAACATTTGTTGTTGCTATATTATTTTGTCATCGGTTGACATTATCTAACGGTACGAATCATAGTTTAGAGTTTGTACAATATTTAGATTTTGTATTTGATTATATCCCTTAGTTATCCTCTCCCGTTATAGTAGTAAATAAAAACAATAGATATTAAAATTACAGTTTTTTTTACTACTTTGATTCATATAGACCTTGTAATGATATTTAAACCTTTCCTTGATCCATTCTTATTGTTTGCACTAGCTTAAAGTTGATATTTAAACATTATTCCAAGCTAGAAATCTGAAGACAAAATTAACAGATGAGATCATGAGAATGACAATATTCAATACATAGAGTTCCAAAAGCCCCTTAATTAATTTTGAGTTTCAACATTAGTTATATCTCAACTCCAAATTCGAACCAAATATCTAAAGATCTAGACATTATTGAAATATTTTTAAAATGAAATTAATTTGAAACAAGATACAAAAATTTGAGATTTAAAATTTCAACTATCTAACAATTAAAGATAAAATAAAAAATGCCTGTGTAGTTTGCTTCTTCAAGGTCAGAACTCAGAAGTGGTCCCACACAACGGATCTTTGGAATTTGATTGGCTGATCTAAGTTGATTGGAATATAACGAAATTAAAGCTCAAATATCCAGATACGAAGTACTAAAATATTTCGTATATTCGATATTATGTGTTGTTAAACGAAACGATAAAGTAAACTATCATTTCATATTTCAACTTCACCTTTATTGCACGAAACTACCCAATACATAAATCATTTTTTTCCTTCATAGCTTCCACACCTATTCTCACTGTAATATTCTCATTCATCTCATTTAATTGACACATTTTTCCTTTTTAATATCCCACTCAGTGTAAATCTTTTCTAAAGACATAAATTTCATTCTTTTGCCTTTATTTTCTTCACTAAACACACAAAACAATAATGCAATAAAATTATGTCTGAATGAAAAATACTCACTTTAAATGTGATGGACATAGTAATACAGAGTAACAGATCCATGTAAAAAATTAGCTTACACTCACTATAATCCACACAAACTACGTAATATTCGTTTTATGGTTATTCCCTAGAAAAATAATTTCTAGCAAACTACTTCCTCTATCCGTGTCCGCATCGAACTAACAATGAGACTCATAGTCGCGGACACAGGAAGTAATACGGAGTACTAGGTTGATGGATTGTTAAAACTAGAAATAAACATTTAGATATATGTATTTAACTCGAACAGGCTCCTTAAAAATAGATCAAAGCATAGATTCTACAATTTGAGGTCAAGATCCTTTATTCCATACCAACGGTTCAATCATTCTTGGAACAACCAAGTTGAAGACTGTCAAATAGTACTTGTTTGAGGAAATAGGAATTAATCTGCAAAAGTGTAGATCGGGATTTTTACAAGCTCAGTAGTTGTAGACGTCCCATCCCGTCAGCTCGTGATTGCAGAAACTACGTACCTCAACGGATAAGGGATTCATTAGCTATGGTCAAATCCAAGATATTGTTCCACAAGCCTCACCACCGACTTAGCTAAGTCGTCTGCTGATTCTTGGTTCGATGCTTCAGCATACACTCTTACCACATCTTCAGTTCCTGAAGGCCGTATGAAACATCTTCCTTTTGGGTATTTATCTGACAAAAAAACACCTTCAGTACTTGGCAAAGAAACACCATGGTTTCGTGTTGCAGTTTATACATGTTCATCAAGTGTATACGGTGAGCAATTCCATTGGGACATGTAACCAAGTAATCTCGAATGCTTCAGTGAAACATATTTAACTGTGTAGTTCGGCATGTGTAACAAGATAAACTTACCAGTTTCAGCATCAATAGCTTCTTGTATACCGGTCGGGCTCACAACTTTAGTCTCTGCATTTGCAGTAATAACCGCGGTTCTGTCAACAACCTTTACCTGAAGAAGTGAAGGAAGATTAAGGCACATGATATTACATTAATGAAAAGTTTTAGGCTTTGGTAGGTTTCAGTTTTGTTGGTTTGAAAACATTTTCTTAGGGAAAACATGTTTCGGAGTAGGAGTCTTCGATCTTCTTCTCTTTTTTTTTCACACTTATACAAGGAACATTGAAGAATATATCTAATAAGGAGAAACTAACCTTAAGCTGTCTACTAGGTAAATCTTGATAAAGTTCATTCCATTTATGGATAGACCATCCCATATGTTTCAAGATGGCTTCCACTAAAAACAGCCCGCTTAATGCGTCTCCAACAGCTTGATTAATCAATCTGCTTACAGCCAATAACCTCAAAGCAGCCTTGTGTTGATCCGAATCTAGAGATAACCGAACAGAAGATTTGCTTTATCAGAAGCAAGTTGGTCACAGAACAAAAGGTAGCATAAGAAGAGCTCACTTCACCTTTTGATGTTGATGAAAGTTCCTGGTTTTTTATCTCCAACCACGACAGAAAGGCATCTGAAAACAAGACAGTTCCATGCCCATTGGCCTCGAAATAAATGCCAATATCATAATCGGCAGCTTTTTCGTGCAGGTGCTTGACACCTGTTGGAGTCATAACAACTTCCAGCCGCATCTGCTTCAGGTAATCAGTGGATGCACCATTAGCATAAGCCGTTTGTACCACACCTAGAGAAGCTTTATAGGAATTGTTTGTCTTTCCATCTTCGGGTCCATTAAGAAGGAATAATTGTTCCTTGAGGAACAAAGCAAATAGAGACAATATCTTGTCCCCATCGACAAGGTCAATCTTATTACTATTTGATATTACATAGAAATATACAAGCCGGTCAGCATCTCCATCCAAACTGGCACACCTGAAACACTAAGCCAGACAAGTTCAGGGTTTCAGTTCCCCATTAACAAAAGATGGAGTAGCCTCGAAAATGATTACTATTTTGTAAGAAATGTTTCTGAGGAAAACCATAACTTAAATTGTTTAATATTATTTTGAGTTGTACTACAACTCATGAAGCCTTCTTTGACATTTCCCCAAAATAATTATACATGCATTCATTAAAAAAACTGTGCAAAACATCCTTTACCAATCAAAAGACAACAACTTCATGAAAGGAAGATACTTGTACACCATCACTCAGACAAAAAAACAATAACAAATGTAAAAATTTACAATTTTTACGCATTTTAGAGATAAACCTTAAAGTGATGCGGCCCTTACATGAAAACGCATGGCTAATTTAATATAGGATCAAGAAGGAAGATAGCACACCTCATGCCAGCATCAGCGGGGCCAAAATTACGAGGAACCATCTTCTCTTTCTGCACATAGTCAGCACCTACACCTTCATTAAGTACACCCTCACCGCAATTGCGAACATCAATGGTCAAATAACCTAACAATGTCTTCAAATTTTCAAGCTTTGCTCCTCCCACACCATCAGCGCCATCCACAATCAATTTATCGCTCACATTTTTGCTGCTATCTCCTTGGGGAATATAATCCAACAAGCACCTGAAATATCACATACAGATTTACATGGCACCTCTGACGAAAATCTCAATGCCAGACTGATAATCACATAGTATAAAATATTCCAATGAACAATGCTAAAACTAACCTAAAGGACGTCAACATCTGGTTATAATAATTGAGTTCAGTTGCTTCAATGCCCTTATTTTTTGCACGAACCATCCAGTGCAGTTGAGGAGTTGTCAGGATTCCCATATCTGAGGCAGTGGTGCCCATAATTGAAGTTATGCCCTATTAAATGTTAATGAGCTTGCCCCCATCAGTACTTTTAAACAACAAAACCCTACCTAGGATTGAAACAAAATGGATACGAAAGGGCCAAGTTCGGTTTGAAAAAAATTTTTAGATAAGAGAATGCATGATACATATCCAATTTCTGTAAGAAATCAAATGAAAAACAATAAATAGGCATCAAAATGCAACATTATGTTAGATGCTACCAAATACTAGATGACATGAGTTTATACTCACAAAAAAAGGGTAGCAAAAGCATTACTTGTTTAGCAGCCTCGTGAAGAGTCTCCCCACTGGGCCGAGTATCTCTTCCCAATAAAACTTCCCCTGCAGGGGCTCCTTCAAGTATAATGTTTTCCTTCTTAATGAAATCACCAAGCAACTGTTTCAATAAGCAAAAGAAGATCTCTGATTCAACCAGGACTGAAACCTCCACATGAATCGAACTTCAATTATAGAAAGCATGCACATCCAGCACCATGCCAATATCTCACAATCGCCCAAACCTCGATTACCAAGTCAAACAAAAGCATAGCTCCAAAAACTAAAACAAAAATCATCACATAGAAGTCGAGACTTCGCTTCTCCCAAATTAAAACCGCCCTAACGCACAAAAGATCACAAATTTGGCAAAAACTTCTGTACATCTTGATGTAAAATGCATCCACCCCAATTAGGGTACATTAATTCCCAATTAGGATTCATCAGTCCCCAATTATGGTTCATTGATCACAATTATGATTCAATCAACGGATAGGCTCCAAACAGAAGTCTCAAAAACAAAAAAATTCATCAACAATGAGAGGTAGCTAATCGAACCTGGAGGAGGGAATGGGGATCTGAGGCATTAGCAAGGGTGTCGGCGAAGGGTTCCCAGCTCTGAGTGAGCATTCCACCAGATGGATCAGCTAATTTGACACCGTTATCGGAAACCTGATTGTGTGAAGCGGTGATCATCAGGCCGATCACTGACCTCGTCTGGATGGACCGCAGAGCCGCCAATATACCCACGCGAAACAACGTTGATTCGAGCAACGAAGCATCCGCCCTAAATCCTGATGTGCCGTACGAAAACTTCGCTCCTGCTGGTATGGGGAAGCGAGACGCGGCGTTGAGAAGAGCCGATTGCTGCAGTTGGTTCATCTCTTCTTCCTTCACTACTACTGAATCAAGCCGATCAAAGTCAGCATATGAATGTAGAATGAAATTCAATTGCTTTATTATCCGAAAACAAAATCAGAAATGATGAAAGTTACATTTACAGGGAGGCGGCGGTCGGAGTTGGGAGAGGCGTTGCGCCGGCCGTCGGTGATTTGACCCAATTGGTGAATTTAACCAAATCAGTTTAATTTACTTCCCTCGCTAAACACAATTTCCGTGTAATTATTTCAATTTCAATGTAATTTTTGACTTTTCAATTATATTTATTTAAATTTTCTGAAAGAATCGAAATGTAATAAATATATATAAAATTAAATAAGAGTATAAAAATAATTAGTACTAGAATTTAAATTATGAATATGATTTGTGCTATCATTATTGATCTTTATATGATATACCTAAAAAATTGAAATGTCACGTGAATAATTAAAAGGGATATTGACATCTAATATCACAAATCTTTCAAAAAGTTGAGTTTTTCACACGAACTTTAAAATTGTCAAATAATATCACGAACTTTACCTTGGGTTTGTTTTTTCCCACGATTGAAAAAATTCCCACAAATAATATTATGATACGAATTTTTTTCGTAATTTCTCGACAACAATTTTGAGAGTTTCAAGTTTTTCAATCTTTGAAAATAGTTTTTCTTGAATCACACCCTCCAAAATTATTTTTTTAATCTACTAAAATAACATGAATTTTTTCTTTCGTGGGAAAAAACAAACTCGGGGTAAAGTTCGTGATATTATTGTCAATTTTAAAGTTCGGGGGAAAAACCCAACTTTTTGAAAGTTTTGTTATATTAAATGCCAATATCCCTAATTTAATTATGGTATGGTTTGAGCAAAAATATAATACTACTAAAATTAAAAAGGGCTAGAAATAACTTTTATGGTCTATATTGTGGTGTTTTTTTAATGTCACTAACTTAGGGCATTCAGCATTCGTGTTCTTCAACGAGTGGTGCTGAGTGTCAAATATACCAAAGTCAAGACTTACCAAAGGAAGAGAAGTAATTAGTGAAGAATGATATGTAATTGATATGAAATTAATGTGAAATACATAGTCCTAGAATAGATTGATCCACTACCAAAATTACATTGTAATCTTCCCTTAAGTAGGGAGAATGACCGTGTGGTTTAATCATCAAAAAGAAATACAATTCTCTCCCAAAAGCTTCTAATATGCATAGTCTTTTCAAGTCTCTCGATTACCATCGTTAAGATGGTATCAGAGCAGGAAATCAACAAAAAACCTCAAATGGAGGTTAGCCAAATACACACTCTCGAGCTATTGATCGAGACAATCTCAAATCTAATTGATTTGTACAAAGCCAACACAAATCAAAACCAAAATTCCTACCATTCGAAGAAGACAAGTGACGGTGAATCTAAACCTGACACAACGGAAGAATTTGGCAGCGCCACCGACTCCCGCTCGCGTAACCACCGCAATGGTTCGCCTTCCGATCGAAAAAACTGGATGTCCACCCTCAATCCAGACAAGCTCCGGATCAACCAGACCGTGTGGTCAGGCACGCACGACTCAACTACCAACCAAATCGGTATCCCCTTCATCAACCGCCCCTTCGCTCAGTGCCCTAACCATAATGGTTCGTCGGCGCTAGAGCTCTCGGAGGGTGAAGGAGCGTCGGCAGCTTTGCGGTGGGGAAGGAGGAAGAAATAGAGGAGGCGCGAGGCCAACGCTCCGACGGATTGCACCGATCCACCGCCGCCTTCCAATTGTCACATATCCAAAAAGAGCGTTGGCGGTGGAGGCTTTGCGGTGGGGAAGAAAGAAGAAGTGAAGGAGAAAGTATTAGAGGCGGCTAGGATCAACTTCTGTCCGATTTGGGGGTTTTCTAAATACCCCCTCCATTTTGCAAATAAGTCCCTCAATTTTGAGAAAATCCCAAAATAAACCTCACACCAAAAATCCCTACTAATTTCCCCCCAAGTCAATTATGATATTACCAAATCTGCCCCAGTTGACCAAAAAATTGCAGAAAAACCCCCTTTTGTCCGAATTTCCGAGAATACAACCCAAAGTTTCGACAAAAATGAAAATACACCCCAAAATTCCTGAAAATCCCAAAGCCATCCCCTGAATTCACAAAAATCCCAGTTTCACCCCCACCGAAAGAAAAACACAAAGAACACCCCCAAACTTCCGGAAAAATCCAAACTGCCCCCCCACTTGCAAAAACTTTGCAAATTGCACCCCAACCTTCCGAACAATTCAACTATCAGCCAACCATATCCTGCCGGAACTCCTTTGATGCCTTAGCCTGTTCCTCTACAACTGTTTCCGGTCCAAAAGACCCTCAATGGATTTTTGACTGTGGGGCAACAGACACGAAATCGTTTGAAGCCTCCGATTTTGTTTCCATAGCCAAATCAAAAAAATCCTATGTCCAAACTGCCAGTGGGGACCTAGCACAAGTTACGGGGGCAGGCACAATCAATATCTCGCCACTCTATGCCTCTCGAATTGTCTTTTTGTTCCGTCTTTATCACATAAATTGTTATCAATAAGTCATGTGACTAGAGAACTGAACTGCAAATTACTGATGCAACCTCGTTTCTGCATGTTAAAGGATATCAAGACGGGGACAATAGTTGGGCGTGGCACTGAGCGAGACGGACTGTACTACGTGGACGAGATAGCCCAACAGAGTGCTGCAATGATGCTGACTCCCGGACCGACAGACAGACAAGCTTGGCTTTGGCATCGTCGGCTAGGGCACCCATCTTTGGGATACTTTCGTCTTCTTTTTCCTAAATTAGCTAGATCCTTGAACTCCTTTCATTGTGATACTTGTGTGTTGGCTAAGAACCATAGACATTCCTTCAAATTGAACAACACGAGAGTAAAATCCCCATTTGCTTTAGTACATTCGGATGTTTGGGGTCCCGCTCCTATCCCTGGGGGACAAGGTTTTCGTTATTTTGTGCTTTTTATTGATGACTACTCTCGCATGACTTGGATCTATTTCTTGAAAAATAAACATGACGTGTTTGATAGGTTCGTAGATTTCTATAATCTTATTCAAACTCAGTTTCAACACACCATCCATATCCTTAGATCAGACAATGGGGGGGAATTTGTCAACAATAAAATGCAAGAGTTTTTTAGGAGTAAGGGATTAGTCCATCAAACCTCGTGTGCGTACAATCCAGAACAAAATGGGGTAGCCAAAAGGAAAAACAGGTACATACTCGAAATTACCCGAGCTCTCTTAATTGAATCTAAAGTACCGAAGTCTTTTTGGCCAGAAGCTGTAGCAACCGCTGTGTACCTCCTAAATCGTCTACCTACTGGCATTCTCAACTTCAAAACTCCCTTAGATATTTTTTCCCAACACTTCGACATCCCATCATCTCTATCCCTAGAACCTAAAGTTTTTGGATGCTCGGTCTTTGTCCACATTCCTAAACACGAGCGGTCTAAATTTGATCCCTGCGCTCTCAAATGTGTTTTCCTAGGCTATGGAAAAAATAAAAAAGGTTACAGATGCTATGACCCTAAGACCCGTAGAATACATACCACCATGAACTGTGATTTTGTGGAAGGGGAATACTTCTTCACCCAATCTAGTAGTCAGGGGGAGACACAACCTTCAGACCATAGTCCAAAGAATGACCCCCTAGATTGGCTACCAGATACTCAAAACTACCAATTAGGGGGAGAGCCATCAGGGGAACCACAGACAGGGGGAGAGTCACAGCCAAATCCTGTCACAGACGTTGGTCCACCTGAAAAAGCTAGCAACACCGCTGGGCCGTCACATCCGGTAATACAGAACGACGAGCAAGGTGACACGAATCAACCGTCAACCCCGCCTGCGATTCCTGAGGTAACTAGTTCAGATTCTGATAACATACCTGTGGACGGTACTAACCTTGATAGGGGAAATAATGAGGAAAGCGGAACCAGTGGAAGAAGTGAAATGGATCCATACGAGTTGCCCCCAAGGAGAACAAGAGGAGTGCCTCCTCGACGATACTCACCGGACTGGAAAGGGAGAAAGGCGAAATACGCAGTATCTAATATTGCACAAAGTCACCTATCGGAAATGGCACGGGCCTTCGAGACTGCTCTATATGAGGAAGAAGAAATTCCACAGACTTTTGAGGAGGCAAGCAAACACAAACACTAGAGAGAAGCTATGAAAAAGGAAATAGATGCCCTAGTCAAGAATGGCACATGGGAGAAGTGTACGTTGCCAAAAGGAAAGAAGCCAGTTGGATGTCGGTGGATATTCACCATAAAAAGGAGAGCAGATGGTTCAATCGAGAGATATAAGGCGAGACTCGTGGCAAAAGGATACACCCAAGTGTATGGAGTGGACTACGAAGAGACGTTCTCCCCAGTTGCTATGATGGAGACTGTTCGAGCACTACTATCTGTAGCAGCGTGCAAAGACTGGAATCTACACCAGTTTGATGTAATGAACGCCTTCCTACATGGAGAGCTAGAACATAATAAAGAAGTATACATGGAGGTCCCACCAGGCTTAACCGGAGAATTTGGAGAAGGAGAAGTATGTCGACTGCGGAAAACCTTGTATGGGTTGAAGCAGTCCCCCCGGGTCTGGTTCGGCCGGTTCTGCCAAGCCATGTTCAAGCACGAATTTCAACAAAGTCAGTCTGATCACACACTCTTTACAAAACGGAGAGACAACAAGGTAACATGTCTTATTATCTATGTTGATGACATGATTATCACTGGAGATGATGTAGAGGAAATCCAGAAATTGAAGGAAAATCTGTTCAAGGAATTTGAGATGAAAGATTTAGGAGCACTGAAGTACTTCTTGGGGATAGAAGTGTTGAGATCCAAACACGGAATATTCCTAAGACAGAAAAAGTATGTCCTAGACCTGTTAGCTGAAACTGGTCTCCTCGAATGCAAGCCAGCTGACACTCCAATGATTCCCAACCATGGTTTGAAGCTAGAAGGCGGAGTGGAACTCGCTGACCAAGAAAGGTACCAACTGCTGGTAGGAAAACTCATTTATCTCTCACATACTAGACCCGACATTGCATATGCCGTAGGCATCGTGAGCCAGTTCATGCACAAACCTCAAGCTAATCACATGGAAGCCGCTTTAAGGATAGTGCGTTACTTGAAAGACACTATAGGATATGGAGTATTCCTAGCAAAACGAGAAGACCTGGAGATTGATGGATACACTGATGCTGACTGGGCAAGTAATCCGGTGGATAGAAAATCTACAGGGGGCTACTTCACTTTCATAGGTGAAAACTTGGTTACGTGGAGGAGTAAGAAACAAAAGGTGGTGGCCCTATCAAGTGCCGAGGCCGAGTTTCGAGGAATGAAAAGTGGACTCATGGAAATCCTATGGCTAATAAGGCTACTGACGGAAATTGGCTTCCCACCTACTAGAAAGAGCCAATTGTTCTGTGATAACAAGGCTGCGATTAGCATCTCTGAAAATCCAGTGCAACATGACAGAACAAAGCACGTGGAAGTTGATCGGCACTTCATTAAAGAAAAGTTGGAAGGAGGAATTATTGAGTTCCCATTTGTCCATTCGGAAGAGCAACTTGCAGACATCCTAACCAAGGCGGTTCACCCGAAAATCTTTAAAGAAGTATTGACCAAGTTAAGCATTGGAGATACCATTGCTCAACTTGAGGGAGAGTGTCAAATATACCAAAGTCAAGACTTGCCAAAGGAAGAGAAGTAATTAGTGAAGAATGATATGTAATTGATATGAAATTAATGTGAAATACATAGTCCTAGAATAGATTGATTCACTACCAAAATTACATTGTAATCTTCCCTTTAAGTAGGGAGAAGAACCGTGTGGTTTAATCATCAAAAAGAAATACAATTCTCTTCCAAAAGCTTCT
This sequence comes from Salvia splendens, assembly GCF_004379255.2. Classification (NCBI taxonomy): domain Eukaryota; kingdom Viridiplantae; phylum Streptophyta; class Magnoliopsida; order Lamiales; family Lamiaceae; genus Salvia; species Salvia splendens. The sequence continues at coordinate 43,930,489 of NC_056032.1, forward strand.
AATATGCATAGCCTTTTCAAGTCTCTCGATTACCATCGTTAAGACTGAGCACGCGTGCTTAGCACCAAAGCACGACGTTGTAAGGTGGTGAGCACGCGACCGTTGCATGCTTGCGCATAGATACTGTCATCCAATCTGTAGACTTCAAGAGTGTCATGTTTCAAGAACTTTTCATATATAATCGGAAAACGTATAGTACTTATTTTTTATTCAACTATAAGTGGGAGGGATCAAAAGCATGTGAATGGTCTAAGGGTCTTGATTATTAAAGTTTATAATTTGTCTCAGAAACTCACGATTTTTTGAAGAATTAATTTGTTTCTAAGTAGTATGATACTTTTATCATACTATCAATTAGTATTAAAGTTTATACTTTGTTTCAGTTTACTTTTATTCTTACATGCACAAAGAAGGGTGAAGGACGTTGCCAAAAAATAAAATACGAAAAAGTAGTAAATATGTAAAGAGAATTATACAACAAAATGAGAAGCAAAGAACAAAGTTACACTGAATTCAAGTTGAGCCTTCCATTTTTTAGACTTTTGAGGGTACAAATTTAGGTTTTGGCTTTTTGATTCAATTATTTTGAAATAAATGACCGCTTTCGGCTTTAAAATTATTCAAGTTGGAATGGAATTGGAAACATAATTTGAGCATCAAATGGGTGAAAAACACTCCTATTTAAGCATCAAATGGATGAAATCTTATTCCATAATTTGAGCATCAAATTTATACTAGTACTCCTATTTAACTAATTAGTGAAAATGAAATAAAATAAACTAAATAGTGAAATATAATCCTATCTTATACTACTATTATTGAATTTGACCAATCAGCACTCAAACTATGATAGCTATTCAAATCTAGCACCGTAACAATTTAAATTTTTTTACGGGGTATTAGTAGTTTAATATTCAAATTAATTTTTTTTAATAATTAAATTTGAGAATGATGAAGGTGTTTCATAACAAATTAGCTTTAATTATACAACTAATTCACTTTGTATCTCTGTTACTTTTACATTGTAAGATTAATATCAATAGACACATTTTTGAATTCTTATTAAATTTCTGTAATTTAATCATAAAAATGTTATATTTACTTGAATTATATTTCAAAATTTTCGAATCATTGCAAATTTATTTGGCATGGTTTTAACGTGAAAATATATGAATATAAGTATAGCACATCAAATTCATGATAATCCTACTCAATTTACAGGTATCCAGAAAAATTCCTAGATATTTCATAACTTGACATTAATCGGACAAAATCAATAATCAAAAAGTATGAAAATGGAATAATTGTTGAATAAGAAGAATCTTATTCTATTCTTCATTCCTAAACCTGCTTTTATCCGTTTACTAACAAAAATCAACTCATTTTCAACACAGAAAAGCACAACCAATAATTTTCTTCTCTAAAATAAGAAAAGTGAAGAAAAGAAGATGATGATTCCGCGAATTATTGATGTTAATAAATGCTGGTAGAGAATGAAGATTATGACGCAGAGAATTTTACGTGGTTCGATTTACTGAGGTAAATCTACGTCCACGGGGAGAAATGGGGGCAGGTTTGTATTGCTTGATCTGCGAATTACAGCTTACAACACAGACTTGCTATATGATTAATTCTCTAGAGAGATTCTAACCCTTTTCTACCAGATCTAAGTTCTATTTATACATTGAACTAAGATCGTGGCTTACATCATCACTCTAGGTCGTGGATGTCGTGTAGGTCATGGCCTAAGATCGTGGCCTGAGTTGACGCCACGTGGTAGTGGGTGTGTTGGAAGTTGTGGAAATCCTGCATGGGTCCACTAACTCCTTGTTCGGTCGAATACTGAGACCGAACTGCTTTGGTTGCCGATCTGAGAGTAGAGCTTGATGCCGACCTGAGAGCAGAGCTTGATTGGTTGGCTTTTACCGAGCTGTAGGCTGAGGCCGAACTCTTTGGTAATGCCGAACTCATCCGAACTCTTTGGTCATGCCGAACTCATACTCTTCCTTGGGCTTCGGGCTGATGGGCCGTCATTGCTGTTGGGCTTGTTTAGTCCGTACCCCATCACTACCCCCCCCCGAAAGACGAAGTGAATCACTTCGGCGAAGCGAGTCACTTCGGCATTCTGGATAAAGGTACGGGGGAGGCTGACGTCAGGGGACGTGCCTTGCATGTGACTGCATTAAATGCGACAGTAAAATCCGGCCGTTGAATCCTGAAAAGGTGGGATTCGAAACGGTGCGACGATTTTGAAATCTTCGCCGAATCTGATAAATATGCTCTTTCTTCCTCATTTGAACACCTTTGCTGTTGCGTCTTCTATACTCTCTCTTTCTCGAGAAATTTTCTTCCGCTTTCAAGAGCTTCTTCAGACTTTCTTCACTTTCAAAAAGTAAGAAAAATGTCTTCTTCTTCTTCTTCGGTGTCGGGTAGCGGCAGGAAAGGGGATAAGGGGTCTTCTAGCCGGAAAGAATCCGGGGAGAAGACCGTAGAGTATTTTCACAGTATCTTGAGTAAGGATACTGTGATATCCCTTCACGAGAAATATTTTTTACCTGGGGGGAAGGCGGTGGTTCCCGACGATGATCATAGGGCTAACGACCCGCCGGAGGGTTATGCCACCGTTTACGAAGCCTGCTTAGAATGCGGGCTTCGTTTTCCTCTTCCCCCACCTTTTGTAGAGCTTCTTGATTTTTTTCAACTCCCTTTAGGTCAGGTGACTCCGAACTCTTGGAGGCACTTATCGGCTTTTGCTGCCGAACTGCGTAGGCTAGATAAGGATCTGTCTCTGAGGGCAATCCTTAATTTTTTCCAGTTTAAAAGGAAGGGATCTTGGTTTTACTTGATCCCCTTACAGCCTTTTAGGGCCTTCTGCAAAACCAAGTGGCCGAAATGGCAAAACCGTTTCTTTTTTTATAATAGGACTTCGGCTCCGGGCTTTCCTTGGAGAAGGCCGAAGTCCGTGATTCCCCATCCTCGGTTAGAACCGTTGGCCGAGCTTGAGGGCGAGCTCAATAAGAT